>NC_138542.1:30070568-30720541 GCF_964234715.1 Podarcis melisellensis
AGAATTTTATCAGTCATCTGCACAGTCAGTATGAATTTCAGGAACCAAAATGCTTTTTCTGTGCAGCCTGAGCAGAAACAATGAACAACACTATAGCTAATTGTTGTAGCTTCACTTACCCCACCCACCCTACTGCCCTGCTCATAGCCGTAAAGAATATTCTTACATTATGAATGGTCTATATCACCATTTGGAAAAAGAGGTAGGAACAGGCCAATAGATATGGGGACTGTCCCTGCATAAAGTGGCTTTTCTCCTTTAAGTTCTTAAAATACTGAACCTAGCTCAAGGTTGTCATCTGTTTAACTGAGAATCAATCACAGTCAGTCCATCATTTGAAAAATAAGACATATCACATAGGGAATATGACACAGATCAGCCACTTCCATCACTTACATATTCCAGTCTGCAATGATAAAGTGATTATTTTAACTAGACATTTTATTGTTCTTCCACTGGTTATTTCACATTTGTAAAATGTGGCCCCATCTTTTAAACAACTGTGCATAATATTTTGAAGTTTTCAGCCCATACCACTGTGCAAAGAGACACTTTTGAGTCCCAGTTCAGTCAGTCTTAAGAAATATAAGTGGGACCTGGGTTGCGCTGTGGTCTAAACCACTGAGCCTCTTGGGCTTGCTGATCAAAAAGTTGGTGGTTTGAATCCCCACAACAGAGTGAGCTCCTGTTGCTCTGTCCCAGCTCCTGCCAGTTTGAAAGAATACCAGTGCAAGTAGATAAATAGGTACCACTGTGGCAGGAAGGTAAATGGCATTTCCATGCGCCCTGGCTTCCATCGTGGTGTTATGCTGAGCCAGAAGCGGTTTAGTCATGCTGGCCACATGACCCTGAAAGTGAGATGAGCACTGCAACCCCATAGTTGCCTTTGACTGGACTTAACCATCCAGGGGTCTTTTACCTTTTTACCTTAGAAATACCACAGTTTTGAATATATGAAATATTCTGACTGTGACTCAAATATGTTCATATAATATGGCAGCTGATTACCAGTTTCAAAGAACTACTGCGAGCTGGAGAGATATGGTGTCATGAATAAGTTTTACTACTGGGTGGCACAGTATTTACTTCATTTAAATGAATGCCAACGCATAAACTATAATGCATGAACATCATTGGTGAACTTGAGTTTCTCCACTGCTGCCATCACGATGGGCTCTGAAGTGAGCTCTCATGTTGAGTCAGATTCGCTTTGGAGGCGCCTCCCTGTTTCATTGCCCACAACTCCCTGGCAAAGCAAAAAATCTCTGTTCAGTGGGAGTGAGCATTTAGGAGCTGCTGTGTCAACTGCCTAACTCCTCTCCCCACAGAACAAGGGCTTTGATTGTAAACTCTCCAAGGCTCTCGGGAATCCATCAGCCTATGGGGTGGGTTATCCAAATAAGCTCACCACCCCACGGCAGACTGCGTGTCTAAATCTCACTGGGAAGTGGTCCAATCATGACAACAGAGTCAAAGAGTGTGCTCTCCCCTTTTTCAAACCAATGCATTCCTACTTAGCTATCTACCACTTGTTCACATACATTTTGGTAAAACATGTCAATTCATAAACCAAAATGCCCCAAACATTCGAGCCTTTCGTGCTCCAATGCAGTCATTCCCATACAGATTCTTTCCTTATCCCTAACCTGTCATTTTCTTTCTTTTACAATCCCTATTGTTCACTGGGTAGACACTTTCAGTGAATTATCCCAACATTCAAAACACTGTTGATTGTTTTGGATGCCAATTCCTATTTGCCTGCACCTGTACAGCTGTGCTAACAATATCTCTCTCTCTCTCTCTCTCTCTCTCTCTCTCTCTCTCTCTGTCTCTCATATTCACAACCAGTTCAGACCTCTTCAGAGCATGGGAAGATTTTTTTTCTTTCTGTCCCAGTGAACTTACTTGCATTAAATATGTGAACTTTTGTTCACTCGGTTTGGAGATACCATTCCAACATTCTTGACAATCTGCTTCTGAATCCATTCAGGGACCATCTGATAATGTGGCCACTTCATTACTCATTCCAACTTCAAATCATTTAAAAAGTAAGTTTAATAGCACTGGTACCATCCTTCATTCTCAGCTGCTTCCCTTGTCTCCCACAGAAAATTTATTGTGTGACTTTTCTTCTGCCATTTAACAGATACAGAAGGTATGTTAAATTTACACAGGAGCTCTTGGTGAGAAAGTATGGATTTCCAACAAAGCTTTTGACGATTTGCCAATAATATAACAATGTCAGTTTATACAGCTTGCTAATACTGTCAGAGGACTCCTAAAGATGGATGAGGTAAAGTTTCACACTTTTGTTATCTTCTGCATCTCCCTACTTACAACGCCTATGAATGCAGAAACCATATAGGCTTCTGTGTGCACAAATCTTGCCCTTCCAGTGTTCAAAAGTCATCTGAGAGTTTTCCATTGCTGTATTTATGTAGATCTTGGTTTTAGGATTTATTTTACATTTAAATTGTCTTATTTATTGAAGCCACCCAGAAAACTCTTACGTTGCAAAATGGCATAGAAATTCTGTAAATAAACACATTAGCTTAGGAATACAAAGCTGATGCTTTATGTGTAAAACATCAGGCACGGAACATCACTGATTCCTCTCCATGGTAATGAAAATTCAAATATTGAGAGCACTGTAAATAATATTACAAATCCTCTGCTGCTTAAAAAGCTACGTGTCCTTTAAAGCCAAAACAAGTTAGTTGGCAAAACCAGGGAGAACCGTTACTAAGCATTATGATGTTTTAGCAAACAAGTTCTTGGCAAGCTAGCCTCCTGTAAAGTGATAATTTATATAAATATTGTATTACGTGGCTAAGCATTCTTATAGCGCAATCCTAAAGCACAGTACTTTGAAGAAAGCTAAAGCTATCATCTCACAATTCATATTGATTACTTTTTGTCCTGTCCTTAAGTGATGTGGCATTAAATTGGTATCCTTTGCATTTTTTTTATTTGAAAACAACGTTCAATTAAAGACCTTTCCGAGTGGACCAAGTTCAACAACCACCCTTGCATAACCTCCTCCATGTGACAGATGGAAGATCTATCCTTGTGTGAGCAACACATACTGCAGTGCAAAGTGTGAAAGTGACTCAGCAGGGTTGATGGCAGCGTACCTTGTCCCCCTCAATGAATTGCTGGACTGTCTGTTCATAGAAATGCCTATGTGTTTACAGGGGGGGAAAGAGAGGAAAGCTGCACTCTGGGGCATATCTGAATATCTTATTACATTAAACGATAATAAGACCACAAAGCAAATAGTTGCCTTTACCTAGATTAACACATCCGCAAAGGTAAGTGTTCCACATAGCTACAAGATAAAATTCTATAAAGAGAAGGCCAGTCCAAACAAGGCATTGTTAAAACACCAAAAACGTGCGAGTTATGATACTAGCTTGTTTAACTAACCAGTTTGCTTAAAGCCACAGTATCTGGTTCAAACATAATGCTAAGCCCGGTTTCTTCAAAAATGAAACTAAACACTGGACAAGTCTTTCTATTTGCATGTAGGGAGAGGTACAGTGGTACCTCGAGTTACATACGCTTCACGTTACATACGCTTTGGGTTACAGACTCTGCTAACCCAGAAATATTACCTCAGGTTAAGAACTTTGCTTCAGGATGAGAAAAGAAATTGTGCTCTGGCAGCGTGGCGGCAGCAGGAGGCCCCATTAGCCAAAGTGGTGCTTCAGGTTAAGAACAGTTTCAGGTTAAGAACGGACCTCCAGACGAATTAAGTACTTAACCCGAGGTACCACTGTATGAGTCTCATTCAACTTTTTACTTTCATCACCACAGAAAACCCTAACATTGGATACAAGCAATACAGTAGTGATTAGATTCCTTGCTTTCTTTTTCTGTTGCTGATAGCACCATCAAAATGACTACTAATACATTTAACTCTACTAATGCACTCTAAAACTTGGGTGTTTCTACACCACATGACCATTGAGACCAAAAACACAAAATCCTAACTGGAATCCAGAGCTCTGGAGCAGAATCTGTTAGCTAGACAAAGCAAATAAAATATAGGGTTGAGCCTACTTTTTTCTATCTGATGCCAAAATCACCTTTATGAGTCAGTGGAAATGTACAGCTCTTTACTAAGTTAAAAAGATTGGAAGTTGTTAGGCTAGATAATGTGAAGGATCACAATAAACCACTTTGAGCTTTGATAGATATAGGATCTATCAATGGTAAATGGTTAACGACTAGTGTACTAAAATGTGAGTAAATACCTTTATTATTTGTGGGGGACGACAGTTGAACAAGTACAGATTTTAGACTCCTAAGTGTAAATGGATCTGCTTAAAGTTTCATGATGGAAGGGTAAAGTATTAGTAAATTTCCACTTGTCTCCCTTATTGAAAACTATAACAAAAAGAAAACACCAGCGAGTGTTTCATCTAGCAGGTGTGCCACTTCTGAACTGCACTTCCAGGCTTTCTTCAGCATACAGAGATGATATCTGGAAAGCGCAGGAAGCTCAATATTGCTTGGCAATGGGTACTTTTGTTCGAAATCCCATTGTCACTTTTCTTCTGCAGCGCTTCCCATCATACTCCATGCATTCAATGCTTTTCGTTCACATGGTGTCAGATTATCTTGCATGAATAGGGAAGGGCTGTGGCTCAGTGGTAGAGTTATCTGCTTTGCATGCAAGAGGTCCCCAGTTCAATCCCCAGCATCTTCAGGTAGGGCTGGAAAAGACTCCCTATCTGAAAGCCTAGAGAGCCACTGCCAGTCATTGTAGACACTACAATGGTACCTCGGGTTACATACGCTTCAGGTTACATATGCTTCAGGTTACACACTCCGCTTACCCAGAAATAGTGCTTCAGGTTAAGAACTTTGCTTCAGGATAAGAACAGAAATTGGGCTCCGGCGGCACGGCAGCATCAGGAGGCCCCATTAGCTAAAGTGGTGCTTCAGGTTAAGAACAGTTTCAGGTTAAGTACGGACCTCCGGAACGAATTAAGTACTTAACCCGAGGTACCACTGTACTGAGCTAGATTGACCAATGGCCTGGCTCAGTAGAAAGCAGTTTCCTGTGTCCTGAATATGAGATTATATGATTCAACCCGCCAGATTCCATGTAGCACATAGGAAGGCATGGCGTAATGATGCAAGATGCCAAGACATCGCAAAGTTGACGGGGAGGGGGGGCAGCAGAATCCAACTGTTTATTCTAGTGAGGGTACAAACAAAAGAAGGACAAGACAGTAATAATGATTCCAGGGAAAGTGTCAATTATGACTGACAACCCCGCCCCCAAGTGATTCTTGATTTATTTTACTTTGGTGGTTGTATATTGTAAGCCACCCTGTGATCCTCAGATGAAGGGTGCCATAGAAATTTAATAAAATAATAATATGCTATGTAATGAATAATATGCTATGTAAATAAACAATACACCATGTAATATCTACTCAACAACATCTACATGAGAAAACACAAAGAGCCATGTCTTCACAAAGCACCTAATGAAAGAAAAAAAGTCTCCTGGTTCCTCACTATTTTCACAAAATTATTCTTGCAGCCAAGTAGCATTGTGTTTTACAGGCTTATGCAATGCTACACCTACATCCATTAAAGGCTGGAGATCACCACACAGCAGGCCTGTGGTATAGAGAAGTACTGTCTAGGCACCAGCTTTCTGTCTTTCCAAAAATAATGTCGAAACCATGCTCACAGAAGAGTAACAGTGCAAATTTGGGATACTGAAGTAAATAGCAAAAACTGCATTTACTTCAGCAAGGTCAACACTTTGTCCTAAAGCTATTATAATCTTAAAAGCATGCGGTCTCTCAAGTTAGTGCCACCAATTTTAATTGGATTCACTGATGAGCCTAACAGTCTTAAAGGGGGGGGGGACTCATTAGGGGCATTACAGTTTATCTTAAGATTCAGAGTAAAAGTATAAACATTTTTTTCAGTCTAACATAAAAGAAAGGAAGGAAAAGAACAAAAGAAAAAACCAATTTATTATCTGGTTACAAGGAAGCCCTTAGTAAAAATTCTGCAGGGTCACATTCCCTTCTTACAGTTACTAATACTTCAACAATACATGTTCACATAGACTTAAAACAACTTTTCCCCCACAGAGCAGACTTGAAAGAAAGCCTTTTCTGTTTTGCCGCACAAAACTGGATGATCATTACAAGTTACCCGAGGAATAAAACCAAATGCCTAGCAGCAAGGAATAACCATCTCTTGTTACGATACAGAAAGGGGCGGATAGATTGTCGAAGCTTAATAGAACTCAATTCATCTGGTTGATAAAGCAACTACAAGAGAAGTTCGTCTCCCAGGCGAAGTCTTCAATATAATGAACTAGCATGTACAGTAAGAATTTGTGATTCTTCTGCAGAACCCATACCAATAGTGGTAGAGAGGGGTTTCTGAGTTAGTCTTTTAAAAGTCCCTGGGGTGAGATTTTGTTTTCTACGGAAAACCAACTTCAATCACAAACAGAATATGGAAGGTAATAGCTACAAGTCCCAACAAAGTACACAGAAGAGCAGTTCAACAAAGTATAGCATCTAAAAATTGGAGGGCATTTCATATATAGACACACAACAATCTATTTGATGCAGTGTTAGAAACTCAAGATATATAATCTAATCGCCAAATAGCACCTTAAGCCTAGGTTGCAGCCACCACAATGGAATGTCTAGGCGCCATTTTTTGTTTGCAGTGGAACTTATTAGTAGTAGTAGTAGTATTCATCATCTCATTCCTATACCACTTTGCATTTTAAAGAAGAAATCTCAAAGCAGTTTACAACACATTAAATCATCAAATGAAGCAATCCAGAATAAAACAAATTCAAGCGTCAAGGAAAATATTTCAGATCCTCCTCTAAGTGACATTTTGCTTTCCCCAGTTGCCAACCTGGCAACCATAGATCTCCATGTGGTCGCAAATGGACCCGTGCCAGTTGCAAAACACACCTGGTACCTGGCTAATTCTTAGGACTAAATTTCATTGCAAGTGATGTGGTTATCTTTCGAGTTAACAAGCATTAAGTCTCTTTATTCCCCATCCTAGAGCCTGCAGTGAAAAGCAAAGAAATAATCACATGACATATTTAGAGTACAGTGGTACCTCTGTTTATGAACTTAATCCGTTCCTGAAGTCCGTTCTTAAACCAAATCCATTCTTAAACCAAGGCACACTTTCCCTAATGAGGCCACCCACGGTTTGGTTTCCGTTCGTAGACCAAGGTAAAGTTCGCAAACCGGAACACTACTTCTGGTTTTGTGGTGTTCGTAAATCGAATCGTTCGTAAACAGGGCTGTTCTTAAACAGAGGTACCATTGTACTTGGAATAATTCCCATTAACCTGTAAAACAAAGAGGGGGAACCTGCAGCCCTCCAAAGGATAGGAGTCCATCTCCCATCAACCCCAACCAGCATGGCCAGTGGTTGGGGACATTTGGAGTTTCACAGCTTCCCCAGCTCTGCTGAAAAAAGTCATCATAGTCCAAATTAACCTAATCCAGACTACATATAAACACTGATTCCGTATGCTCTTGATAGCAACACAAACCGTCGTACGACACCCACATTACACTGAATTTGTGCAGGTGAGACCTAAAGCCCTAACTTCACTGGGATGAAGTGACACTGTTCACCAGTGAACATAGCAAATATATGATTTATCATTTCTGGCAGCAATATCCCAACATACACGAGTCCCAGTGAACTCAGCAGGACTTATTCTGAGTTCTAATTTATCTATTTCTTCTCAATGAGGGGAGATATGCAATCACTGCTCCCATCGTATTTAATCGTGCAGTGCTAAGTTAAACTGTAAGTAAAATTCCAGTGAAATTTAATCATATATTTAAGTATCCACTCAGATGAGGACTTAAGTGGTTGCTTAACCTCTGGATTATGCCAGAAATGATTCTTTTGGCTGCTGGCCATCACTAAGCCCTTTTCAAGGAAACAACAGTGACATGACAAAGTGAAGTCATGAACCACAAGCAGGCTACTGAATTGACCAGAAAGTTCTTCAACCATTAATCCTGCAGCATTATATTGAGAGATTGGCTACTAACTTCATTAGACAATGTGTTCCTTCTGAACTGGCCAACAGATCTTTTTATAGTTTGCTCCCTTTTTACTGCTTAACCATTAGAGAGCCTTCAAATTATAAATAAGCATTATGAATGGAAACAAATAAAACACAGCAGTAAGATTCAATTTGGTTATTGCTGAATGCAACGCAGCGTAGCTAGCCTAGACCTAATAAGGAGCTGGGACAGGATCAGAGATCATCCTAATCTGCCTGCACAAACTTCATCACAGGTAAATGCTCACTTTTATTTGTGTCCAGGGCTGCAGTAACATAATCCATCCCAAAAACACCACCTGGGGGAGGGTGAAGCCTTCTGCTACCAGTTCAAAAGCTGCAGCTCCCTCCCATCTTATCAGAATATGCACCCCTGCAAACAAAATCCACACATTTTATTTTAGGAGATCACTGCTTCATTATAGGCCTTCCACTCAGATGTTAAAAGCACACCATAAGCATAAGAATAATAAAATGTGACGCTTAAAACTGAAGAAGTTTGGAATCCGGAGAAAGATATATGGACGAAAAGCTACTGTAGTCTCCTTCATTCCACCTTCCTGAATCCTGCTTCTACAGCAAGAGAGTGATTCGTGTGCAGGGAGGATGGAAAATTTTGATAATGGAACAGATCAATGACACACACTCCAGCCATCATCTTCGCAGCACAGGCCTGGAAAAGGGGGTGTGCACTAAATGCCAGCCTCCCATTACCAAAACAGTAAGATAGCACCTAGTCTCTTTTTCTCTCTGCCTCCACCTCTCCCCATACATTCACAACACTTCCTAAACCCCTTCCGCATCAGTAGAAATAAACAATCCAGAGACTTGCAGAACACAGATCTACGGCAGAACAAAAAATGCTACACAGTCTTTGGGTGAAATCTGCACATGGGGGAGGGGGTGAGAGGAGAGAGAGACTCAAAGGGCAAACTTTCCGCTTTTCATTTCCCTTCCCTTTTAATAACCCCATCAAAATTACTAGACCTAGATGAGAAAATCTCAAAGAGACACATGGAGTTGCAAAACCAGATGGTGCATGATGCACATGACCCGGTCAAAGATAAGCACTTTATGGCTACAGCATTATGTACGCTTGCACCCAGGAGTAAGTCTCATTAAAGTCAACCAAATTTATTTCCAAGTAAATATTTACAGAGTCAGGCTGCACCTCTACGCACACCCACTTGGGAGTAAAACCTACTGGATTCAAGAGGATTGGATTTCATATAAGATAAGTTGAAGTAAACAGGACTTAAAAGCAACTTAACTTTTTGCACCCACTCAGAACAGACAATGGAGAAGTGAAAGCTGCCCCAAATCACTTGTGGGAGAGTATTTGACCGAACCAACCCAGCGCATAACATAAGAGGACTTAACCCGAAGCGGCATTTCTCAAGGTTTCACCCCAACACCTGAAGAGCAGGGCATTGGGGGTATGCACAGAGCACATTCCCATAACCACAAGTCGTAAATTTTGAATTGAGGATTGAGGGGGGAGGCTTCCAAGGGAAGATGACAAACACACAGTCACACTACATGAGTCCACCTGCGACCAGGCTTCGACAGGATCTACCCACAGGGTGGCTGACCATTCCCTCCCAACAGAAAACCTGAAATAGCTCTTTCCCCTCGCCTCCACGCCCCCCATTTCCAGGGCTGAGTCAATCGCGACAGCTCAGCCCGTAGAGCATGAGACTCTTAACCCTCAGGGTCGTGGGTTCGAGGGTCAAAAAGACCTCCGCATTGCAGGGGGTTGAGCTAGATGACCCAAGTGGTCCCTTTCCAATTTGTATGGTTCTCCCAGGGTGATGGGCTTCCCTCTCATGGGAGAAGTTAAGGCTATATCCATCCAACCCCGGTTCGGAAAAGGAGTGTGCCGGGCTTGCTCCAGGCGCTGAGGTTCAGACAGGTGATCCTACCCTGGCCTCTCCCCCCTTCCCGGCTGCAGCAGCGCCCTTGGAGAGGGGACGTGGGCGCGCCTCCTCTCCAAGGCGCACCGGCAGCCGGGGGTGGGGACGGGACGCTGCCGGCCGTCCTCCTGCTTCGGGACCCGGCGGCTTAAGGGGTGGGAGGTGGTCTGTGCCTGGCTACTCACTCGGCGTATCCCGTGGTCCAGGGCAGGCGCTTCGTCTCCTTGTTGAGGATGAGGATAGGCCGGGCGATGTGGTCGGCGGAGCACTCGACCTCGTCCGGAGACAGAGCCAGGAACTCGGGTCTGCCGTAAGGGAAGCGCAGCGGCAGGTCCATGCCTCCTCCACCACCACTACCGCCGCCGCCGCCTCCTCCTCCTCCACCGCCGCCGCTGCCGTGATCCGAGCTGCCAGCCATGATGCCTCCCATGAAATTGGCCACCGCAGACTTCACCCGAGTCAGCATAGTACTCCTGCCGCCGGGCGCACCGGCGGGGCCGGGGGAAGCACCATCCAGCTCGCGCCGGGAGGCAGGCAGGCAGGCGCGCAGGGCGGCGGTGGCGGAGCGGCGGCGGAGGGGCGGAGGGGGAATCACGCGGCTAAGGCTGCCGCCGCCGCTGCTGCTGCTGCTGCTGCTCCCGCCGACGCGGCCAGCGCCGTCCCTGCAGGAGAGGCGCTGCTGCTTCCGCAATGGAGGAGCCGCTGCATGGAGCAAAGCGGGGCTTCAGCACGGGGTTCAGGGGCGAGCGCGCAGCCACAGAGCCCCGAGCTGGACGCCGCGCCGTCGCCGGGGAGCGCTCCTCATGGCGGGGGCGTCGAGCAGGTCCCGGCTTCTCCCTCTTCCTCTTCTTTCCTTCAGCGCGGATTGCCGAACTCGACCCGAGCGGCTGGCGCGGCTGCTGCTGCTGCCCGCGCCGAGTCACGTGACGATAATAAAGCTGGCCTCCGACGACGCGGGAACTTCCTGCTCCGCGAGCTGCAGACGCAGAGGCAGGCGGGGGACTCGGCCCCGAAGATCCTGCGGCAACAGAGACGCCCTCTCGCGCGCGCCCTCTTCCCGTGCGCGGGTTGGCGTAGCGGGGAAAACGCGCTGGAAGATAAAGGGGCGGGGAGCCAGAGGAGCAGGCGAAGAGGTCTCGTGCAGACCGAGGAGACGGCAACACCACGAGGGACGTTGCTCCGGGACAGTTTGTGGGGGGGGGCATAGGAGCCTCCCCCCTCCACTAAAATATTTGAATGGGCCGGCTCCCCTCCCCCCACGTCATTCAAATTAAAGGTTCTTTCAAATCTGGTGGTGCAATGGCATACATAGTAAAGAGTAAAGCAAGACCCTTTATAATATGATGGCACATAAGGTCATCATTTGTTTGTCTCACTTTTAGTACAGGAAATCTTGGGGAAATGTGGAGGGTCTGATAATGGGCAATGCCATTCAACTGGGGGGGGTGCCGTGTCATGTGATTATGCGGGGCAGTGCTTGCCTGAGCCCTGTCGTCCCCCCCATATTTTAGTCAAATTGGCACCCTTGGTGGCAGACCTACATTTTGGGGGGCCCTGAAGCTGGAACTGTTATGGGGGCCCCATGGCAGTGAGGTCAGAGTGGGGTTGTTCCAAAGCAGCTCAAAACGCCTTTACAACATCTGTTCCTGTACTACCGACTCTTCAACTTTGGGATTGCTGAAATATATCCACGCACAAAAATAGACAATTTGAGTTGTGTGCATGAGTCAAACTGGGTCTACTAGGCGCAAAAAAATTAAAGCAATGTGGACCAGAGTTCCTTTTGAGGTCCTTCAAAGATTAGGGGCCTTGAAGCTTAAGCTTTATTGGTTTTATAGTTTTATATCCCTGCTTTGGGTTGGAGGGCAAGCCCTCAATCACAATAGAATAGGCAAGAGTTAGCAGAGCAAAGCCTACGTACATCTATACTCAGAAGTAAGACCTATTTCAGTTGGACTTTATCCCAGGTGGGATTGCAGCCTATAGAAGTCAGCAGTCTGAAGGCATTTATTAGGGGCAAAGGTGCCTTATCCCAAGGAAGGTTATTTGTTCATCTATGGGTGGAAAGTGGACTTTTAACTGTGGGTGTGAACTTGGGGCCTTTGGGACCCCATTGGTTTACCAATGAGCTATTGCGCCCCCCCCTTATAAAACCATTTTGTGCCTTTTATTAGTTTGAGTCACCTACACCTCCCTGCCCCTCCATCCTTCTAAAGTTGCTCACAATTCCAAATACTCACTTGCACCTCAGTTTATGTTGTTGAAAAACAGAGCTTAATACTAATAGCTTTAACCTACCTGATGACTCAATTGTGCACCCACCCAAACATACCATACCTCGCCATGAAAGAAGACAGAAGGCTGCATGCAGACATATGAATGCTAAAAAGACAACATAGAGGCAACAGGGTGGAAATATTTAAAAATATCAAAACAGGAGTTTCATATGGCACTTGCTCATAACAAATGGGATAGGTTTCAAGCTTCCTACAACAAGCTGTTCTTCCATACAAAAATGACAACATATGTAGAACACAGTGTGCTTTCTCGCTTTCGTCATATTCACACCATACATCTAAAGTAATATGATAAGACTTTGAGCAGTCATGGAATAATTATTATCATCGTTATGGAGTATGACTATGTAAGATTATGTATTATTATTATAATCATGGAATTTCCCTGAATAATTATTAGAGTTATAGTTTGTTAAGGGTGCTGAAACTAGTTAGGAGACCTCTATTATCCTCACAAACCTAGAATTCCCAGAGTGATTTAACATCCAATCCCTCTTTACTGGGACCTCCGGGAATTGTAGTGGACTCTTATCCAAGTCATTCACCATCCAAAGTAAGAAAATAAGGCAGAGTCATCTCAATGGTAGCACCTTCTTTGTTGAATTCTCTCCAGGGAATTTTACCGGGCACCAACATTAATATTATATAATCCTAGAATTGTAAGGGACCCCAAGGGTCCTCTAGTCCAACCCCTTACAGTGGAGGAATCTCAACACGTGGTCTCCCATCCAACTTGAAAGCATACCAGACCCTGCTTAGCTTTGCAAATGTAAGGTAAAGGTAAAGGGATCCCTGACCATTAGGTCCAGTCGTGACTGACTGGGGTTGCGGTGCTCATCTTGCTTAATTGGCCAAGGGAGCCAGCGTACAGCTTCCGGGGCATGTGGCCAGCATGAAAAAGCCGCTTCTGGTGAACCAGAGCAATACACAGAAACACCGTTTAGCTTCCCACCAGAGAGGTACCTATTTATCTACTTGCACTTTGACGTGCTTTCGAACTGCTAGGTTGGCAGGAGCAGGGACTCAGCAACGGGAGCTCACCCCATCGCGGGGATTCGAACCGCCAACCTTCTGATCGGCAAGTCCTAGGCTCTGTGGTTTAACCCACAGCACCACCCACATCCCTTTGCAAATGTACTTGCAGTTTTATTGCTGCACTACTATCCTTTAAGTTTTTGTTCTCTCAGTCTTTAATATGTATTTTACTATTGTTATATATTTCATTTATTTATTTTATCTTGTTTTCATCAACCACCCTATAAGCTTTACTGCAGGGCAGTGGATACAAGTCTTGAAAACAAACGTAAATTTTTAAAAATGGAAGATAGATGGTCTTCTCAAGGTTCTACTAATTAAATATAGAGACTAATGGAGGCAGTGAGAGATTTTACTTTCTTGGGCTCCATGATCACTGCAGATGATGACAGCAGTCACAAAAGGAGAAGAGTGATGACAAACCTAGACAGCATCTTAAAAAGCAGAGACATCACCTTGCCAACAAAGGTCCGTATAGTTAAATCTATGGTTTTCTGAGTAGTTGATATATGGAAGTAAGAGCGGGACCATAAAGAAGGCTGGTCGCTGAAGAATTGATGCTTTTGAATTATGGTGCTGGAGAAGACTCTTGAGAGTCCCATGGACTGCAAGAAGATCAAACCTATCCATTCTGAAGGAAATCAGCCCTGAGTGCTCACTGGAAGGACAGATCCTGAAGCTGAGGCTCCAAATACTTTGGCCACCTCATGAGAAGAGAAGACTCCCTGGGAAAGACCCTGATGTTGGGAAAGATTGAGAGCACAGGGGAAAGGGGACAACAGAAGATGAGATGGTTGGACAGTGTTTCCAAGGCTACTAACATGAGTTTGACCAAACTGCTGGAGGCAGTGGAAGACAGGAGTGCCTGGCATGCTCTGATCCATGGGGTCACAAAGAGCTGGACACGACTAAATGGCTAAACAACAACAACAAATTATATCAAAACATAGAAGAGAAATTTGTGGATAAATGGTGCATAGGGCAGGGTTACAATTTCTATATAAACAAACGTTACCAAGGTGTGTCAGGGACAATTCTACCTAGGATACTTTCACTGTAGCATTTATACTGATTAGTAGATTTGGAAGAAAGCCAAAACAGAGAACAAACAATCTACATGGGGTTATTTTTTCCAGGGTTATAAATATCCTGTCATCAAAAAAAAAAAATTAAAAATTATTTGGTTATATAGCACATATATACATTCAATTCAGGATACACACACTTAAAAGAAAATAGAGAAATACAAAAGTATAATAAGATCTTTTTTTTAAAAAAAGGAAAAAATAAAGATAGAAGCACTGAAAGGGAAAAAAGAACAAAGAATATAAATATATACATTTCATTAATTCATTTAAACCTTAAAAAAGAAAAGAAGAAAACAAAAAGGAGAGGAAAGACACAAATACATATATATTCATTCTTCAAAAACTAACACATATCAAATGAAAAAAGAAACACACCAATTGTGGACTTCCGCCAACTTCACTACAGTTCATTATTTTCTAATTAAAGTCTATCTATCTGTATTTTCAGTATATCCCTCATCTTGGTATCAGGGAGCTTTTTCCTTTGCGGGGTTATTCTAAACACAGCCAGATCTTGGCCGTTGAGCCACAAGCTGACTGGTTTTTCTGGTTAAAGGGTAGTAAAAAGCCTTGTAAATCAAGTAGTTTTTAAAGATTCCTTGTGAAAGAATATGTTTTGCATTTGTGAAAAATTGTGTTATGTGTTTTTATATTTTTGTATTGTAAAATGAATAAAAAATAACAATAAAAAAGAATATGTTTTGAATGTATTAACATTTTATTGCATTTGTTTTTATCAAGGTACAAGGATTTCACTGTATTTTCATTTCCTTATGTTTGTTGGTTTAGGGGCATACAGAGAAATAGTATCTTTGACAGAAATAAGCTGGATTCCCAATCTTAAATCATCGTAATTTAACCAGTTCCATATTTCTCTGTCCTAAAACCCAGTCTCAAGCAGCCTGATTGCTTGGGTATATGCTCAGTTTCTTATCTAGGAAGCCTGTCTAACACAAGAAAACCAGAATGTGAATTATGTCATGCAGACATACTTGTAGAACAGCATTTCCCCTGCACCTGCAAGGGTTCTGAAAACCTTATTTGGCTACTTTTCTATTATTGGCTAGATTTTCAGTCCTTTTCCTAATTGGCCAAGTAGCCTTGTACAATAATTCTGATAAGATCAATTTTCAAAATCTGAAAAGGATCTGGGAGGGAGAATTTGGGAGCAAGGGTCTGTTTTCATTTTTGACCAGTAGCCTCATGAGGCAGTGGTACTTACCTAGGGGGGCCACAGTTGTTCAGCTTCTCTGGGGAAACCCAGTGATCTAACTGATCTACCACATACGTCCAGTGATCTATCGGTAGATCACGATTTACCTGTTGGACATGCCTGTTATATATTTTCTGAATCTCAGGGCCAGACATGGATGCTTTGCTTTTAGAAAAGTAGTACTGTATCTGTTTAAAAAGGCCTTTACCTCAGATGGCCTACAAACACCTCTGTTCAGTGTCTGCCTCTAGGGTGCCTCTAACCCATGAGTTCAAGTGCCATGGGGCACATTGAGCGCATGATTTTTGAAGATGGAAGAATTTCCAAGGACGCAATTCTCCCTAGCAGCACAGGGAGTTGTATTTATTATAGTATAGCATTACCCTTGTAAGTGCAGCCAGGACAGAATCGCCGTGAATTGTTTTATGAGATCTGGCATGCAGCAGCTTGAGGAAATGTTGTCAGTTCTCTTCTATAAATACAAACAACTCTGCAAAAAAAAAAGAAAGGGCCATGAATAAGCTGAGGGACATTTTTCATCTACCACGCCTGAATTTTGCAGTCATATATTCATCAGATGGCAAAATTTACAAGCAGCCTCTCCATTAGGTCTGTCACAGGAGAGGAGTTTTTTGGGTCACAGAATAAATACTGTTGCAAAACCGTATTATTATTATTAGATTGTGTATGAAAGGGTTCCCCAAAAACATCAGCACTGCAATCTGGGTGATATGGGCTAACGCTAACCATATTACAAATCATGTTGAATATAGGGAATTCTGATATTAAGCCTTTCATTTCTGATTCCAGAAGCCCAAGCCAAATATTTTTAGTCATCAAAAAGATGCCACAAACTGCAGTAAGAAAAGTGCACTGGTAGCACGGTCAGTTCTATATTTTCTGGTGCTGTAAACAAGACCATATTGATTCCCCAGTGTTATTTTTAAAGCTTTCCTCTCCATTTGCTCTTCTATGCAGGAAGAGAGGGGGGGATCTGCTAATTATGGGATAGAGAAAAAATTGGTCTGTTTTGAACTGTCTTTGCTGTGTAATTCTAGAGCCATAGCAAGGCAATCAAATAGCCTTCTCTGGCTCTTGGATCTTCCTTTTTTTTAAAAAAAAAGAACAACAACAGCCGCTTGCTCAATGTTTGGCTTACTTCAATGTGGGTACATTGAAGTACAGGGTTGTGACAACTCAGGGCAACCCCGTTGCCTAAGATTGCCTAACAAGGAACCTCACAGTCCGTCCAGGTTATTCAGACAGAAGAAGATACAGTGGTACCTCGGGTTACAGGCACTTCAGGTTACAGACGCTTCAGGTTACAGACTCTGTTAACCCAGAAATAGTACCTCGGGTTAAGAACTTTGCTTCAGGATGAGAACAGAAATCGTGCGGCAGCAGTGGGAGGCCCCATTAGCTAAAGTGGTATCTCAGGTTAAGAACAGTTTCAGGTTAAGAATGGACCTCCAGAACGAATTAAGTTCTTAACCCAAGGTACCACTGTAGTTCACTTTTTCTCTCTTCTCCATTCTAGCTCCATCTCCTTCCCCATCCTTGGCCACATCCACACCATGAATTAAAAGTACTTTGATACACCTTTAAACAGTCATGGCTTCCCTCAAAGAATTCTGGGACTGAGAGTTGTTAGGAGCCTCTAGTCCCACTACACTACATTTCTCAGAGTTCCCAGTAATGAGGGATCTTAGGGTAATAGGGATTGCCTAACAAATCTCAGCACTCTCATCAAACTACAGCTCCCAGAATTCTTTGGGGGAAGTGGTCACTGTTTAAAGTGGCATCATAGTGCTTTAAATGTGATTGCGGCCAGAGTCTCCTTCCTGGCTTGCTTAATTTATCTAAAGCATTCCTACGCTTTTATGAAAAGCATTTGTTTAAAGCACTGATTGGTTTACAAAAATGAAAACTGCAACTCAAAGCAAAATTAATATCTAGCCAACTATCTTAAAATTCCTAAAAACAGCCGTTATCTTACAATGCCAGGAAATAAATAAGGCTGCAATCCTAACCCCACTTATCTGGGAGTACGCCCCACAGAAGTCACTAGGGCTCATTTCTGAGAAGGCATGGTTAGATTTGTGCTGTAAATCAATATGGATTTATGAATATAGTGAAGGCCCTTTGACTGCCATTGGTTTTAAATCATAGCTGGCTATGATTAAAAGCTAAAATAGAGCATGAAACCTGTTCTGGGGGGAGAAAATGCACAGCTTCCCCCCCCCCTCTGCTGCATATTGAAACCAAAATAGCAGAATGAGAGCATCACAGTAAGCTAGGCGTTCCATTTGAGTCCCGGAACAATTATTATTTTTATCCCCCCCCCCCTCGTCATTTTCTTGCTTTTTTATTATTTATTTTATTATTTTATGAATTCCCTTCCATATAAATTAAATCCCAGACCATTCTGCTGTCTTCAGTTGTGGGCTTTCTTATAAGGATTGCTGCATGCGTGTAAAGAAGAGAAGGGACAATTGGTTTCTTAATCGCCAAAAGAGAGGGAGTGCATCGTTGGAGGAGGGAGAACAAAAGAGGACATAAAAGGTAAAGGGACCCCTGACCATTAGGTCCAGTCGTGGCTGACTCTGGGGTTGCGGTGCTCATCTTGCTTTATTGGCAGAGGGAGCCGGCATACAGCTTCCGGGTCATGTGGCCAGCAAGACTAAGCCGCTTCTGGCGAACCAGAGCAACACACGGAAACGCCGTTTACCTTCCCGCTGGAGCGGTACCTATTTATCTACTTGCACTTTGACATGCTTTTGAACTGCTAGGTTGGCAGGAGCAGGGACCGAGCAACAGGAGCTCACCCCGTCGCGGGGATTCGAACCGCCAAGCTTCTGATCAGCAAATCCTAGGCTCTGTGGTTTAACCCACAGCGCCACCCGCATCCCAATCCAGCTCTATCTGTGCATAAACAAAATGTGATCGTAAGACAAACTGCCTAAAAAACATGGATGAGACATAGAGGACATAGATTTGCATAAAATTTGTGCCAAATTTGCTGCCACTTCACCTTGCCTCTCGCCCACCCCCAACCTCCTGGTAGCAGGGGCTCAATGGGCTGGAGGTCAGGTGCATGTCACAACCTCAGCACACCAGCTGCTACTGCCTGCTTCTTAGTTTGGATCCCTGAGGGCAGGTTGCTTGGGAAAATAGCCAACTGCTGTGAAAATGCAGAGAACTGAATGTAAGAATGAGAAACCAAACGGACAGGTTGCCCTTCTCTAAAGTGTGCTCCTGACCCAAATATCTCGACACTCACAAGTTTCTCTACAGAGGTCTGAATTGAGGTTTTGTTTGCATTCAGCTGCATGCAGGACTCACTATTGCAGGGAGACCACTAGATGCGTTCAGCTGAATGCACCTTGAAACCCTTTTGTGCAAAGCTCTGAAGAGGAACCTGCACGCACACCATAGGAACTAATTCCTGGGGGCTGTGGGGGCTTTGGCCCCCACAAAATTGATGGGCATTCCCATTCAGATGGTGTGTGTGCACTGTGTCATGTGATCAATTATGCTAGGGTTGCCATATTTCAAACAGTGAAAAAAGAATCTGGGTATTATTCTGTCAAAGCTGTTGAGGTTTAGTTTTTTTGGGGGGGAGGGGGGAATCGCAAAGAATGCCATTTTTGAGCTATTTTTATGGGAAAATGGCACTGCCAACATGGGACATGTTCCCTGTCTCCTCCAAGACACTGCTGAGGACAGTATTCCAGATATATTTCTAGATTATGCGGGGCAGGGCTTATCTCTGCCCCCACAATATTTTATTCAAGTTGGCACTCCTGGTGCACACATGTTTGCCCCCAGCCCATAATAAGCCACCATGTTATCAGGTGAATGCTTGAACAGGGTTACAACATTGTTAAAATGGCTGCAAGACAACATTTAGTTAGATCTGAAACTGTCAGTGATAAATGTTGCTGCATAATCTTTTGCTTCCCCAGCAAGCCTGCTATTCCGCATGACTCTGTCAGTACTGAGTTTTATTCAATTCAATATTTTCTGTTGGATTAATGCTGGTAATGTAAAATATATAAAATATTTATTATATGGCCTCTTCTTCTATATCATTCAGACCCGTCACAGAGAGTCTAAATTGAATTATAGATAATTGTTAAGTCTGCTCCAGGTCCTTGTTTCACCCAAACCTCCCAGTGTTCTTTACTACAGAACAAGAATAAATATTGCTTTGCCTTTTTTAAACCCCTGTCTCATATCTTAAAGTAGGTCATGCCACTTTGTGCCAGTTTCAAAGGAAAGTGTCCTATAAATATAGAACATAATCTTAAAAGATCTCCAGCCTTCCATTGAAGTTATTTTTTAAAAAAATTCTACTGTATTCATTTAGCAAATAATTGTTTGACACACGTTAAACACTTTTATGTATAATATTGTTGTACACCACCCCATTCTCCAAGCAGTCAGGGACAGCAGAGACTGTGGTGTCTTTAATATATATGGTTTATTTACAAATTTATACAACCTGAGCCTACGATGGAGGGGCATTAACACTCTAATAATGTCTTGTGTCTCCCATAACCACAGTCTTGGATTCCAGCAGAAATCAAGCATGCCTCTGTCTCTCAGCTACCTAGCCTGCAGCCTGCTTCTAGTTCACACACCTCAACTTTGGCCTTTGTCTTTCTAACAGGCCCACCCATTTTCCCTCTGGCACAGAGCCACTTACCGTATTTTTCGCCCCATAGGGCGCATCGCCCCATAGGACGTACCTAGGGGTTTTTTTTGGGGGGGGAATAAAGAAAAAAAATTATTTCCCCCCCCCCAGGCACGGGGCTGGCGCGGGGGAAGCCCGAGCTTCCCCTGACCCCAGCCCCCAGAACAGCCTGCTATCCGCAAGCCTAGGGAGCCGTGCCGGTCTCCCCAGGCTTGCAGAGAGCTGCGTGAAGCCCGGGCGTGCTCTTCAGCGCGCCCCAGGCTTCGGAATGCAGGCAGCTCTGCGCAACCCTCGGGAGCCCGGCGCGGCTTCTCTCCAGGCTCCCTAGGGTTGCACAGAGCTCCGGGAAGCCCAGGAGTGCAGGCAGCTCTGTGCAACACTCGGGAGCCCGGCACAGCTTATCGCCGGGCTCCCGGGGGTTGCACAGAGCTGCGCGAAGCCTGGGAGTGCAGGCAGCTCTGCGCAACCCTTGGGAGCCCGGCGCGAAGTTGCGCCGGTTTCCCAAGGGTTGCGCAGAGCTTCCTGAAGCCTGGAGAGCGATAGGGGTTGGTGCGCACCGACCCCTCTCGCTCTCCAGGCTTCAGCGAAAGCCTGCATTCGCCCCATAGGACGCACACACATTTCCTCTTCATTTTTGGAGAGGAAAAAGTGTGTCCTATAGGGCGAAATATACGGTATGTTGTTACTTTAATAATCCATACATTGGGGAGAGGCATTACCAAGAAACTTGCATGACTATTCCAGCAATTGAATCCTTATTGGATTCAGAAATTATAAGTGACTCAGACATAACAGCCTACACACCACTGCCCCTCCCCACCTCAAAACAATATGTAATATTTTTAAAACGACTCTGTGATGCTTTGGTAATGAAGAATGGTCTAAATGTTTTGTTAATAAACAAATAAGATTGATAGATAGATAATAGATGATAGATAGATAGATGATAGATAGATGATAGATGATAGATAGATAGATAGATAGATAGATGATAGATAGATAGATAGATAGATAGATAGATAGATAGATAGATGATAGATAGATAGATAGATAGATAGATAGATAGATAGATAGATGATAGATAGATAGATAGATAGATAGATGATAGATGATGATAGATAGATGATAGATGATAGATAGATAGATAGATAGATGATAGATAGATAGATAGATAGATAGATATAGATAGATTAGATAGATAGATAGATAGATAGATAGATAGATAGATAGATAGATGATAGATAGATAGATAGATAGATAGATGATAGATAGATAGATGATAGATAGATGATAGATAGATAGATAGATAGATAGATAGATAGATAGATAGATAGATAGATATAGATAGATAGATGATAGATTAGATAGATGATAGATAGATAGATAGATGATAGATAGATAGATAGATAGATAGATAGATAGATAGATGATAGATAGATAGATAGATAGATAGATAGATAGATGATGATGATAGATAGATAGATAGATGATAGATGATAGATAGATAGATAGATAGATAGATAGATGATAGATAGATAGATAGATAGATGATAGATAGATAGATAGATGATGATTGATAGATAGATAGATAGATAGATAGATAGATAGATAGATAGATAGATAGATAGATGATAGATAGATGATAGATAGATAGATAGATAGATGATAGATAGATGATAGATAGATAGATAGATAGATAGATAGATGATAGATAGATAGATAGATAGATAGATAGATGATAGATAGATAGATAGATGATAGATAGATAGATAGATAGATAGATAGATAGATAGATAGATAGATGATAGGAGGGAACCTAATTTACCTTTCCTTTCCCCCCATGTTACTGTTTTAGCCAAGCTATTAAGAAGATGAGTGCTGACTTCAAGGGAGTTGGCTGGGCAAAGATTGGGAGCTGGCACAGTTGTGATTCAGTACCACAGTTTTATCATTGCCCCTAAAATACCACAGAATTCTACCAGCTAGTGCCTGCTACTGATGTACTTGCATATTCTAGGCTGAATCTTGTCCAGGAAGAAAAGTTGAGGCACCCAGACAGTGGCACCAGACAGTGGCCCCTTGGTAGGGACAGGACAGAAATTTGATTCAGTTTGCATTTAAATGGGAACTTTCTAACAGTCACTTTCTGAAGCAATATGCAAACCAAAACAGAGACACCCTTGGAAATTCACACTTTTTCTGAATTTGCATTGGAAAAAACCCAGCTGGTTGGGAGAAAGGGGCACAGGCCTTCTCCTCTGCTTTTCTAGCAACTGGTCTGAAAGGAGAGAGAGAGAGAGAGAGAGAGAGAGAGAGAGAGAGAGAGAGAGAGAGAGAGAGAGAGAGAGAGAAAGAAAGAAAGAAAGAAAGAAAGAAAGAAAGAAAGAAAGAAAGAAAGAAAGAAAGCAAGCCAGGTGAGAGCCTTTAACAACATTTAGTCCAACATTTGAGGGGCATATTAGGAAACACTATGGCTAATTGTGATCATTTACTTAGTGATCATTGTACTTCGTCACTAGACTCATTAGCTTTTGTGAATTTTCAAGCTGCTGGCATTTGGCTGCTTTGGGTTTGGGACAAATTTACAAACTTCTTAGAACAAGAACAATCAAAGCTTGTCATTGCCAATTTGCATTTGGTACCACTTCACTGGCAATCAACTAACCATAACTGCATTTTAATGGCCATAGTGCTCGGAGACTGGCTATGCAAACAGGAGATAGGCTGAATTAAATTCCTCTTGCTTGTGTTTATGCAACTGTAAATTATGCAGAATAATATTTACCAACCAAACTTCCCAGAAGTATTTCATGATTTAATATTCCAACCTTAATAATATATATGTTCTCGGAATATGCAGGGGTTTTGATCTAGAGATCAAGCTTGGAACTCAGGCTCATATATTTCCACGCTTTGCTTTCCTGCATATTTTGTGATTTTTAAATCTCTGCTGGGGCTGTCTCACAAAAGTGTACTTGCCCCCAACCTGGATCTAGGCATCCAGCGATTTCCCCTTTTAAATTTACCATATACAGTGCTACTTTTCTAGAAAAAGAGGTGTCAGAACTCACCATGAACACCTCCCTTGTTTTCTTATAATGGCAATGGTGCCCACCTGAGAGGTGCTAGAACTGAGTTCCATTGAGTTCCGGCTGAAAAAATGCCCTGACCATATCTATTTCATTCTTTCCCCAGCCAACACATTCTACCCCAAAACAAAGTTAATTCACATTCAACCTTCTCAGTGTAATAAATGAAAATCTGCCCTTACAGTGGTACCTCGCAAGACGAATGCCTCGCAAGATGAAAAACGCGCAAGACGAAAGGATTTTTCGTTTTTTGAGTTGCTTCGCAAGACGATTTTCCCTATGGGCTTGCTTCGCAAGACGAAAATGTCTTGCAAGTTTGCTTCCTTTTTCTTAAAGCCGTTAATACCCAGGGAATCCGCGCTCCGCAAGACGAAAGAATCGCAATACGAAGCAACTCGCGGAACGAATTAATTTCGTCTTGCGAGGCACCACTGTATTCCCTTATGGGGGACACAAAAGCCCTCATAGAGTCCTTTGTAGGTTCTCCATCAGTTGGGGGGGGGGAACAGAGGCCAACCAGAGAATACTGAGAAGCAAAGCAGCTTGTAAGCCTGATCTTTATTGAACTGTTGCAACAGGGTGTTCCCCTCACATACAGGAAAGGAGGAGGACCCAGAACCAAGGTGTGTCCGCCCTTATATAGACATTTCAAATTGCCCACTTTGGAGTCAAAGATCACCCCCAGAAACATCATACCTACATCACAGAAGGGGTGTAGCTCAAGACCACCACCCCAGATACATCATACCTACATCACAGCAAGAACAGGCTAAAGCAGAAATCTGAGTGGGTTGTTTACCTCTTGTCTGGCAAGTTACCTGTTAATGTTTACTGGATTGATACCCTGGGAGCCTGGCCAGTCTTTTGTAATGATAAGTACTTAGTTCCTGATCCAGGTCACAGGCTCACCCTATTCATACACAGACATACCCTTAAGACAGGATTTGTGAAGGAAAAGACAATGGGAAGGCTCTTCCATTTGACATTGCAGAGAAAACACCTGGTCAGCCTGGGAGTCAAAATGGCTCCATGGCTGCTCTCCTGTGCAGCTTCAGACATGTGGCCTATATATCTGTGTACGTGTTTGCTTGGTACATTTATGAACCTTTATTATATACATAAGACCTTAATTTATTTATTTCATTGGCAATTATGAGAACTACTTTCAGAGATTTTTGCACTAATGCAGTTCATTCCAAGCACTGAATATTGCAAAGTACCTAGCGATGTTCGGCAGCATATTCTATGAACATATACTGATTGAAGGATCCACCCTTAATTCCTGGTTTTCTACTTCTACTCCCTTGGTAGTGTTTTCTCCAGTTCCTGCTCACTTCCCTTCCCATCTTCAGAGTATTTCAGACATTAAAAATGCCAATTACACAATTGTTAGATATCACTGGACAAGACTATATAACATCACAGTAATTAAAGTAGGAAACCAAGGTACCGTACCTTTCCTCTTAGCTGTGTGTTGTTGCATTCAATTGCATAGTCAAGCATCAGATTTTAACTTTCATATCAGAGATCTATTACTAAGCCTGCATATCTGACTGTTTCCTTGATCTCGAGAGGTTTCTGACTCAGGTTGTATACACACTTCTGTTTATTCTGCATCCAGTGTGCTCCTACTGCTGGTTTGCGAAGTGATGCACATACGATAATAGCCAAGATCCATATCTATCCTGACATTCTCCTTTCCCTTCCTCCCCCACAACAAACACTCTGTGAGGTGAGTGAGGCTGAGAGACTTCAAAGAAGTGTGACTAGCCCAAGGTCACCCAGCAGCTACATGTGGAGGAGCGGGGAATCGAACCCAGTTCACCAGATTACGAATCTACCGCTCTTAACCACTACACCACACTGGCTGTAAAAGAGATTAAAACACCACTACATCTATGTGTCTAGATAGACTTGCCTAAACAAAAACGTAAAAAAATGCATACCGTACAGCAAAATGTGTATCTATTGATGACACTAGCATACAGAAATACATTATATTGGGGGAAATTGCTTTAGGGAATAACAAAATTAACTGAAGCTGCTATCCTTCCACAGTGGGGTTTACTTCTTAAAAAACATGCACAGGGGATTCCAGAAAACTCCCTATTTATCTAGGGATGAGAAAAAGATCAAGTCAGGGCAAGGGGCAAAGTTTGAATTCTTCCTATAATATGGAAAAAATACCCACATGCTCCACAATAGAAAGGAAGGCCCACACAGTTATCAGTAGTGACGTCACAGTGCAGAAAGTTTTGAAAGGCAACTTAACCATACAGGTTGGGAGCCAGGCAACAAAAGAAAACTGGAAGACAAGTTGAACTGAATCATCTTTTTCATAAAGCTACTTGTAAAAGGCTCCCTGTTCATATTTCAGAGCAACGATTGAAAGCTTAAATGGCAACTCTCACAGGCCTAATACGACATTCAAAAGGCTGTACTTAAGCACTTGATACCATTAATCTACAGTGCCAAAATATTGTTTCTTCTATCCCCTACACACCCTCAACATCTTTTCTCTTTTCTTTTTTCACTTCTGTGCTCTGACAGCACAAATGCTTCATTGCAGGATATAAGTGCCCGTACTTAGAAGAACATAAGACAGGAGCTGCATATCAAACGGCAAATTGCAACAGTACAAAATGAAGTTCAAATAAGCTGAAGTAGGTCACAGTTTTTCTCTCAGAATTCTACCCACCGCAAACCAGCGCTTAATATATATATTGTGGTGGGGAAACCTCACTTAATATTACCTGGATCAATTTCTTTACTCCTATTGTCACAGACTAGACTTTTTTTTTTCAGCCGGAACTTACCAGGACTCAATTGCAGCACCTCTCAGGTGGGCACCATTGCTGTTCTAAGAGAACAAGGGAGGCATTCATGATGAATTCCAGCACCTATTTTTCTAGGGAAAATAGCACTGGTCACAGACAAGATTTATGATCCTTGCCTGTGATCCCTTTGCACCACAACAATCTTGCTGCTACTTCACCTCTCCCCTTTTACCTTTCAGTAGCGCTCCCCCCAACTGTGCTCTTCAGATAAGGTATTTATTGCTTGTACCAAACAATAAATAGGTTGCATTTGGTTTATTAGGCCAAACAAAGCAGGCTCGATCTTCAAACTGCATATATTCTGCACTAAAAAATTAGTCTTGCACATCAGGCTCATCAAACATGTAGACTTTTAGAGGGTTAAAATCCACCCCTTGCTACATGTTACTTGAGCAGTTGCATGCATTTCCTGCCCTTGGTCTGATTTCGCACAAGCAAGTGTCTGTTTCACTGTCTTTCTTCGTGGTAAAAAGGAATGTAAACATAACGGGCAAACATGCTAAAGCTGATGAAGTGGCTGTTAATTCTTTAGATCTGCATTACCAAGTGGACAGTGGTTCTGTTGAAAAGACTCATTCAGAATAACGTTCCTTGTGATGTACGCAAATTTCAATTGCATTCATCATTAAGGCAACATGATGCTTAAGCAAGAGAAAAGTGCAATCTTTACTTTTCAAAAATCCAACATAAAAGTTTGCCTTACTTTAAGGATGAAAGGTTTTGCGTGGCAAGGTTTCAAACCCTCCCGAGATGTTAAGGAATAAAGACACATGAGACCAGTATTTTAGGTTAATGGGCTAAAAAGGCCACAACTTTATTGGTTACAGAATGTGAGTGGTATTGGCTTAGGGCCTTAGGCAGTGAAATTAACCGACTATATCTGACTCCTGCCTGTCTGCAGGAAGTCTCGTAAGGGTTAACCACCAGTAGGAGGAGTCCTGTTGATGCACATCAACTAGGAACTCCCCCAGGGTCACTGCTAGGGGTCATGCCATGGCACTAGCCCCCACCTGGGCTTCGGACAGGGCTACATCCCTCGGATTCCTTTAACGAAATACCCTTGAATTAGGAGGGGTAGGTACTAGCCACTACCTCCCCTCACCTCCAACTGACTACTCCAATGCCTAACCGCCAAACCTTACAAAGTTACAAAGTCATTAAAGCAACATGATGATTAAGCAAGGGAAAAGTGCAATCTTTACTTTTAAAAAATCCAACATAAAAGTTTGCCTTACTTTAAGGAGGAGAGGTTTTGTAAATTTTCTTAACTTTTAAGAGCGCCGAGAGAAGATATGTGTTTAAATTCCAGTGCACCAACCTGACAGTTTGATTCATTTTAAACATTATTTCAAAATGCTTGCATTTTATGCAAACTTAATGGTAATTATTAATGGCAATTATTATTATTTTAAAAGCTGTTCTATAGCTGACAGCCTGTCTATATTCAGCACACTGTGAATAGTTGTTTTGTGATGAACCATTAGTTTTCAGAAATGCCAGTCATGTAAAAGCCTTCATTATCTTACTGTAATATGCTGCCATTTTGCAAATTGTATCCTATGTTACATTCAGATACACTTGTAAAGAGCATGGCAGCAATAACTTTCTGGCGGTAAGAGCTGTTTGAAAGTGGAACCGACTCCCTCAAAAGGTGGTAGACTCTCCTTCATTGGAGGTTTTTAAGCAGAGATTGGATGGTCATCTGTCATGGATGCTTTAGTTGAGATTCCTGCA
Organism: Podarcis melisellensis; assembly: GCF_964234715.1. Lineage (NCBI taxonomy): Eukaryota > Metazoa > Chordata > Lepidosauria > Squamata > Lacertidae > Podarcis > Podarcis melisellensis. The sequence goes on from NC_138542.1 coordinate 30,098,569, forward strand.
TTGCAATTGTTGGAATCTATGATTCTATGTATATAAAGTCTCTAAAACATGGTGTGTGGTGGTTGCAACCTGCTTTTGGGGATAAAATAAGCCGATGCTCATTGTGATTATTGATATTTCTCTGCCTCATTGATTGAAACGGCCTCGGTCCAGTATATCTGAAGGAGTGTCTCCACTCTCATCGTTCTACTCGCACTCTGAGGTCCAGAGCTGAGGACCTTCTGGCGGTTCCCTCACTGCAAGAAGCCAAGTTACAGGGAACCAGGCAGAGGGCCTTCTCGGTAGTGGCACCCGCCCTGTGAAACGCCCTCCCACCAGATGTCAAAGAGAATAACAACTACCAGACTTTTAGAAGACATCTGAAGGCAGCCCTGTTTAGGGAAGCTTTTAATGTTTGATGCATTACTGTATTTTAATATTTTGTTGGAAGCCGCCCAGAGTGGCTGGGGAAGCCCAGCCAGATGGGCGGGGTATAAATAATAAATTATTATTATTATTATTATTATTATTATTATTATTATTATTATTATTATTACACTAAGATGTAAAATGCCACCCTGGAAGTGGAAATACCTGCTTGCCTACTCACACAAATAATAAATCAATGTGTAGACTGAACTCTGTTCCCCTGGATTAGTCTACCTATTAGCCATTTATAGCATATCAGCAGGTCTAGTCTAGACAGCTATGTAGGGACTATATTATAGACTTAACCCACACCTGTATTTTCAGGTACGTTAGGACTCAGTCAAGAACTTTCCTCTGCTTCAGTTAAAATGCATGATTACCACTGTTGACAAATTATGCTTTAAATGTCACCAACTTACCCCAACACCCCCTTGCCTATCCTGGATGCTGCCCTTTGGAAAGATTTGCATACATTCCCATCATTGTGTGGAAGTTAACATGCACAGAGAAAAACATAATCTTCAGGACCCATTTCTGATGTAAGATCACTGTCTCGAAGCACCTAGAGAAAGGCAGAGACAGATAGAGGGCTGTCAGCAAAAAGTTATCTTGAGAATGCAAAAGCGTCTCCCTGGGGATCTGATGTGATGTTGGATAGCAGGTTTGCTGCATTCAAGGAGGGCAGCTTGCTGTTTGATTTTACCTATGCTCTCCTTTCCCTGCAGCCCCCAATCTGTTCTAGCCCCCCCAAACCCCCTGGAGCAGATTTTTTTGGGGGGGAGCACAGCATGACCAGGAAGAGAAAAGGAAATGGAAGAGGAAAGCACGAGTCCTTGACTGAATGGGGCAAATTGGTTGGATACAACCCTTAAGTAAATATTATTCAGTAGGTATCAGTGATCTCTCCTCTAAAAGGAAGCCAAACCTGGGTAGCACTGGTCATGTTACCTCTCACCAGCTGCAGGAGTGGGAAGCATATAACAAATTATGCTTGCAACAGTTAAGAGAACAGAGCATGTGAAGGATAGAGAACAGCAGGGATCATTCATAAGGTATCCACATGCCCAACACTAGACCGGATTCTGGGATACCCATCTAAGGTGAGGGAAGGAATATTCTCCTGCATATTCATGAGAAGAAAAGAGTTAACTGCCCATCATGATTAGAATGGCAAAACATTATGTAGAAATGGCAAAATTGACGGCAATTATTAGAGGCCACTCAAATCAGAGAATAATCAAAGAGTGGGATGGAGTGAAGGAATACATGGAAGAATATGATTCTGGAATTGAAATATTAATAGATAATGCGTATGCAGGGGTAAGCAAGAAAATAACAATAGAATCAATTGAATAATTATTATATTATAACAACACAACAAGATGGCAGAAGTAAAATATTGAGATCACACATGGGTGAAGGGGAGTGGGGGCATGCGGGAATCTATAATATCTATAATATAAATTTCCTAACTGCATTGTATTTACATACAGCAAAGGGAAGACTAGAGTAATTATGTATATTTTAATTTAGGTAATCTATGTAATAGGCTTGGGACACGGGTGGCGCTGTGGGTTAAACCACAGAGCCTAGGACTTGCTGATCAGAAGGTCGGCGGTTCGAATCCCCGCAACGGGGTGAGCTCCTGTTGCTCGGTCCCTGCTCCTGCCAACCTAGCAGTTCGAAAGCATGTCAAAGTGCAAGTAGATAAATAGGTACCGCTCCGGTGGGAAGGTAAACGGCGTTTCCGTGTGCTGCTCTGGTTCGCCAGAAGCGGCTTAGTCATGCTGGCCACATGACTTGGAAGCTGTACGCCGGCTCCCTTGGCCAATAAAGCGAGATGAGCACCGCAACCCCAGAGTCAGCCACAACTGGATCTAATGGTCAGGGGTCCCTTTACCTTTACCTTTATGTAATAGGCTTATGTTAGAAAACAAATATGGATTTTGAATTTGATGCTTGTAATTTTTTTCTTTTTTGGTTTTGAAATAAAAATTATTGAATAGGAAAAGAAAGAAAGAAAGAAAAGAGTTAACTGAAAACAGGAAAATGGGAGATCTGTCTCGAGAAATGCCACCATAAATGAAACACGATCTATTGAACCCTATCAGCATTGACTGTCTGTTACCAGCCACGTATCTGCAAAAAGACAGCAGAGCAGGAAGGAAATGAACAAGTATCTGGAAAGAGCATTAGGAGCTGGTTAGCCATGAAAACAGATACAGTAAGGGAGACATTGAGTACATTTTATTATATTAAAACAGAAAGCCGTCTTTCGAATACAAGGGCGACTGAACTTCGGATGAGCATATTGTGACTATACTGAAATAAAATTAGACAGCCCTGAAAGTCTAAGACAGACAGTTTTGCTGCCAAGAAAGCTATTAACTGCATCTTATATGCTTAACAGTTGCAAAAGTTGTTGATTGCCTCACCGTGCTTTTAAATCTTTTATTTGTCTGCTGCAGTTTGCATATTTATAGAAAAACCTATGTGAAATTTGTAGCCCTAAAAAGAGCATATTAAAAACAGCTGTTGGGGGGGACATATACCCCCAATTAGCGTTTTCAAACATTTATTTAGAATTCAAGAAGGAATGTGAAATATGAAAGCACGACTATTTGTGTCTTCTGGCTTAAGCAAATACACTACATTTCACCAAGTGATACTTGATGGAGGCGAAGGCTATCAGTGACTACTAGGCATGATGGCTATGCTCTCCCCTCCATGGGTAGAGGCAGTAATGCTTATGAATACTGGTTGCTGGAAAACACAGGAAGGGAGAGTCCTCTTGTGTTCAGGTTCTAGTTGGCCACTGTGAGAACAGGATGTTAAACTAGATAGGCCATTGGCCTGATCCAGCAGGCTCTTCTTGCGGAATAACCAGCCTTATATAACCAACACACTCAACTCTAATTGTTGCATGAAGGAGTTAAGACCATAGACTTAGCTGTCCTGCCAAGCCTAGCTAGGTCACTCTCTCTCACCTTAGGAGGAAGGGTTATCAAGCTTTCCCTTCTCTCATTCCACCATATGAACCTTATGAGTAAGAAGGGCTAACCTGAATGCCATCTCTGTGTTTCTATACAAATAATGTGGAAACGTTTACCATTTCACTGCATGTGTTATTCCTAATGCTGTATGGGAAAGCACATGAATCTGACCTTTGAAGAGTTTGTAAGTAAACCATTTTTAATTTGCCAACCGTAGTCTTTTTCTGTGCTATGCGAAAAGAGGAACTTTGGAAGCATCTAAGAATAGGATGAAGGTCTAATTGCTTGTATTTCCACACTTTACTTTGCTGCATATTTTGTGATTTTACGATCTCTGCTGGGATTCTCTTACCAAAGCATACTTGCCCCCAAACCTGAATCTAGGTATCTAAAGAATTCTTTTATTATACCATAAATGTTTTTCTTTTAATTAAACACAAAAACCAACACTTCTTATGTTCTTTATTCCCAAATATTGATATTTTATATAGGTGTTGCTTGAAGTTATTTCTCATGATAAGAAGTAGTTAAAAATTAAAGTTGTCCTCCTTCATTTGCTTTGCCCATGCAAATTACTCTGTTTGCCTATATATGTCTAGTCTGTGAAACTATGCAGAAAACATTTTTAAAAATAGTTTTGAGTTTAGAGTCTTCTTGTGTCACATACATGGAATTAGCCATCCCACAAGTAGAAAAGCCAGCAAAACCAAACCAAATAAAATACCTTTAAATTGCACTGACAATCTTAGGGTTCCCCCCTCCTTTCCAAATGGTGCTTTTAAAAAGGCTCTTCTGGGAACTGGGCCATGGCATGATGCCTACAATTATTCAGATCTGCATTGCCATACTGCATTGCCTTGCATCTCTCTCCTGCACTCCTAGGATTTTGTAAAAAAAAATACGTCTAGGGCTTTTATTTACTTATTTATTTTACATCTGAGGACACGACTGGCATCCTATTGCTTATTAACCACTGCCCACAGCTGTGAACTCATCAAAGCCTAGGTAATGCTAACTTCTGCAAAACATTTTCCTTTTTTAAAAATGTGCATGTTCCCCCTCTGCTTCTGCTTCTCTACTGTGAGCTGGCAAGAGGTGTGACGGTAAGGCCAGGCTCCGGGGCCCAGAGACTCACAGCAGTAGGCAGGGCAGGGATCCCTGCATGGTGGCACCTGACTTGCACCCCCTCAAAATCATGCGCTTGGGGCTACGGTCCCCCTGGCTCTCCCACCTCTGGTTCTGAGATGACAAGTGTTAGCAATGGGTCTCACCCAGTTTGTTGTGAGCCTTGGTTGTTTCTTGTTTGCATAAAGTGTCCTTTCACCAGTTGTGGGCTCTATGGAAATTATGACAGAGTGAGGTAGTCCTATATGGTGCTTCCATACAGATTCCTTATAAGCTCCATTCCTTCATCTCTATCTGCTTTTGAGCCCTTAAATTAGTTGTGTTCCACCAATGCTGTAGCATTCTGCCCATGCAGCAATGTTGGAGCAAAAGTCTTCCCCCAGTCTAGGGGCTCAATAAACTGATTACCTGTTTATAGAGCACTCATCAGGATTTGTGTTAAGTTTGTGTGTGAACATAACAGACGACACAGCGATTCTTCAAACAGCTCTTGAACAAAATTGAATTGAAGGGTTCCGCCAGCCTGTTTATGTAGAGCTCCACTAGAACGCAACAGTAACCATTTTCTGTAACTATCCAATCACTGAACGTCAGTTTTGATCCCTTATTTGCATATGTGGACCTGAACTATCTACAGTATCCCCCTGCTGGCCCAGGGTGAGAACTTCAGTACATAACTATTTGCTTGCATATGTTAGAGGCAGAGGTTAGATTGAATGTTGAAGACTGGAGACGTTCTCATTTGTTTGCAGGGAGGCTATATGACAATGAGCATCCATTGTTATTTGTTTGCACTGTGTTTCTATGTCTTCCTGTTAATCATTTGTCCTCCTCACATTTCCCAGTGCATTTCAGTGTCACTTTCCTATCAGCAAAAAGCCCCTTTAAATGATTTGTTGCAAAAGGGCAACACAGCACTATAACCTGCCCATTAGGGATTATTTTGTGAGCAAATATGGGCTAAAAATGAATGCAGATGATAGGTTGTTTGACTTGCCAACATATATTTATATATATGCTCTATGTGCCAGTAAAAGGGAAACACTTCCTATCATTGCTTTGCTTTGTGCTATCAACCTTTGAAAATAACATCTGATTAGCTCCCATATTGTACAAATTAAAGCTTGGGTGATGGGAAAGTTCCCAGCACATAATATTTATCATCCCAGCTGCCATCCAAACAACCTTATGGAATACAATGCCACTTTTCATTAAATTGTATCGTTTATATGCCATGAAAGACTAGGATGAAATGTATAAATCTTGAAGCTCTTTTGTACTTATCCGTAGGTGTCCCTCCCACCATCTAAATTACACAGAGGCACCTTTCCCAATGTTTTGGAACAGAGCTTAATCCTCTGATATGAAACTAGTTTCACAGAAATAGCTGGAATAGTGCTGATCTATATCAGCGAACGATGAGCTCTTTAAAAGGAAGAGCTACGAGGTGGTCTCTTTATATTACAAAGGTTGTAATAAGAAGTGGGAGTATATAATAAAAAATAATCTCTGCTTACCACAGTATTTACTGTGTCTAATAAGAATATATACTGTCACTCTATCCATATTATCCCCAGTAGCGGCACACCTCTGTTCCAATTAAGCCTGGTGTTTATGTTTCTAGAAAGTTGCTCGCACAGGAAATTAGAAAACTCAAAGTATATTAAATATTCCATATACCTCAAGTAATTTTGCACGCCCGCCAACATTTGGTGATATGCTTTGGTTTCCATGCAACCAATTTATAAAGACAATTGTTATTTATTTATTGGCTCCTTGAACAGATACATATATAGTGCTTCACAACAGTTATAATTTGAAAGGTTGTGTTTACTCTCTTTTTATTGTGGCTTCAAGCTGGCTGCACGCTAATTGAATTTATTTCTAATTTTTATGTGTGTGTTTTTTAATGCAGCAGTCCATAATAAGTAGTTTCTGGAGAACATTCAAAATCTAATTTTCAAAACTCAAAACCATTTAGTTCAGATTACATAAATTGCATGGTATTGATGGGTACCAAGATTGACTTTTTACAATGTTTATAATTAAGAGGAGCTTGAAAGCCATGTTCCCCGAAACAATAATATTTGTACTTGAATTGGTTTAGGTTTTAGCTGGAATTGAGTTGGGATGTGTGTGGGTACCTGTTCACAGCATCTTATTTGCTAATTCCTATGCCAAGTATTTTAAAGGTTCTGCACATAGTACATGATTCCTATGCACTGATGTCTAGATGTACATTGCCAATTTTATTGGGAGATTACTCATGACATGAGTAGATCTGCTAATTCTGCTTGTAATCTCCCACTGCACATCCAGGCATGGTAAAGTCATGGGCAGTGATGTGGGGAAGCTGCCATAAACACAGGACAAGCACTTGGGATTTAAACAAGCCAGAGCTTTATTGATTACAGATGTCAGCAGGATTTGGCGCTGACATTGAGTGTGTATCCTGAACCAACCAAACCATCTGCTGGTAGATTATTTGGCAGGGTTAACCAAGGTTAAGGATCATTCTATAACAGACATGTCTAACTTCCAAGAGACTGCAATCTACTCCCACTAAAAAAAAATTGGCAGTGATCTACCCATTGTTTTGACCAAAGTTGTTGAGCCTTTTTGGGGGAGCATTGACCAGTTGTTCAGCTTTTTGGGGTGGAGGAAGACCTAAAGTTGTTGAGCCTTTTTTTGTGGGCACACCAGGATTGACCAGGGACGTCCTACGATCAACTGGTAGATTGCGATAGACCAGTTGGACAGCACTGCTCTATAACATATATCGTATTGTGGCAAGATCACCATTTGGGGGTGTGCTATGGCCCATCAGCCCCCATTTGAGTGTCCAGACAGAAACACTTCTCTCCTGGATTCCTTTAACAGGATCCCCTGATTCCTTAGACCGGCGGTGGTGGGTCTCCTGACTTGCCACCACCTAGACCTAGAATAAGGATCCAACCCAATGCCTTACCCACCATGCGAGTCAGCCTCTCTCTGCCAACTCACCTCCAAACCAGTCACATCTGCAACCCAATGCCATTGCACACAATGAGTAACCAGACTTCATTGCCCACTGGCAAAAAATTCACCCCACACATTGTCAAATCTGAACAGAGAGAGTATGCTGGTGCAATTGAACTAGGCCTTGTTGTTTGAGATACAAGAAATATTTGTGCTCCTCTATGTGACGTGCTCACTGGAAGGACAGATCGGGAAGCTGAGGCTCCAATACTTTGGCCACCTCATGAGAAGAGAAGACTCCCTGGAAAAGACCCTGATGTTGGGAAAGATGGAGGGCACAAGGAGAAGGGGGCGACAGACGACGAGATGGTTGGATAGTGTTCTCGAAGCTACCAGCATGATTTTGACCAAACTGCAGGAGGCAGTGGAAGACAGGAGTGCCTAGCGTGCTCTGGTCCATGGGGTCATGAAGAGTCAGACACGACTAAACGACTAAACAACAACAACGTGACATCCTCTCTCAAGAACTATCAATCACAAAATGGTGCAAACCACCATTAAAGACATTCTCAGACCCTCCAAGTGTCCCTATTTTCCAGGAACAATCCTGAATTTACAAAAGCCATCCCGGTTTCTGTTTTCATTGGAGAATGTTGGAGGATATGCATTCTCAGCTTGCATTTGTGAGTCAGTGCCCTGATCTTTTGGATGGAGAGAGGCTTCGCTTTGTTTCAGATGTGCTAGCATTTGCGCTTCCTGTTCATTCCACAATGCTGTCGTGTATGAACCTGCTCACAAGATGAAGAGGCAGGTGGAAATTGCCTTCCAACCTGACTGCACCTTTTTGCTCATATGGATGGTTCAGTCAGTCGAGCATGACCTTTTCTTATTGTGTAGGAGGATGACAATTTATGGAAACAGAACTTGCCCAGTGAATTTTATAAAAAGCAAACTTATCTTTGGGAGCATATTGAGGAAATGAATTTCAGGAAGCCTTTCCCCAGTCGCATTACATTTTGAAAAGGCAGGCAAAGGGGCATTAAAGAGTGCAGAATGACCCTGTTGGTATTTTAGTCTAGATTGGCTTTTCATTGCTATTGCATACACTGACAAAATACCTGTTCTGCCAGTCATAATATTTGGCCTCATATCTTTACAATATCTATTTTCTTTGTTTCTTTAAAAAAATGCATTTTATATGACGTGTTTCCATTAAAAAGCATATTGTTGTTAGCTACCAAAAGGCTTAGACAGGCTGAGTGCATCACATTAATATTTTCCGGTAATACGTTCTGCATATTTCTATTTCAGGTGATGAAAAAAGCTTGATGCAGATTCCAGGGATTCCAATGGATGACAAAAGTGTACTTGGAAGAGTTTGATGGCACCACTTATGCATATTTAGAATGAAACCAGCATTTCACATACTAGAAACAGTAATACTGTTTCTCTCTACTTGTTATTGGAATCAAACACCCATCAAATCTGACTATTGTAAGTGTCCCTGTTTTCCAGGGACATCCCTGATTTAGATAAGCCATTCCAGTTTCCTGGAATGTCCCACTTTGCTTAGGATATCCCTAGTTTCACTGGAAAAATGTTGGAGGGTAGGGAGTTATCCGACCCCTAAGCCGTCCAAAGGCAATCCTGTATAGGGAAGTGTTTTTTCTAATGTGTCATGTTTTATTATGTTTATTTATATGTTGGAAACTGCCCAGAGTAGCTGGGGCAACCCAGTAAGATGGGTGGGGCATAAATAGTAGAATTATCACTATGGAATGGGATATCCCTATTTTCACCGGAGAAATGTTGGAGGGTATGCTATTGACTATACTGACTGGGGAAATCCAGACTATACATCTGGTGGAAATCCAACATCAAGCAATGGGTTCATGCAGTAAATGCACAAACTTTTCATTTGTCACAGCCGTGTCAAGCTGCATAATTAAGATGGCTTGATTCTAAATGCTGGGCAGTAATGATAAACCATGCTCTTTGAAAACTCACAAATTAATAATAATAATAGTAATAGTAATAGTAACAACAACAACAACAACAACAGTATGGGGTTGAATGGCTGTTCTTTTTTTAGCAATCAAAGTAACCAATCCTCCACTTTAGAAAAAAAAAATTATTTATTTAACATATTTTGAGCCTCCAGCACAAGTTATTGTCCCAGCCCTTGGTATACAGCAGCCATGAACGGAGTCCCCTCCCCACTACTGATGTTCTCAGAAAACAGACGGCATTCAGATGGCATTTTGTTCCATTTTCTCAACATTTCCTTGACTGATAATTTCTGTGTTTCATGTGACCATTCACATGATATAAAAGCCGATTTTAGAATTCTCGTAGACTCTGCCAGAAGTTTAGCACCCACTTCAGAAAACAACAACAACATTTACAACCCTGCTAACTTTGAATATTGTGGGAGTTTGTGCTTTAATTCCACACCTCCCCCCCACATTTTTATGGATAATGTCAGGTGACAACATTTGGGATGGTATTCCGGCATGCAGTTATTTCCTGCCATTTTCATGGGTGAATCATGTAGGAACAAAAGCATGCACGTACATAAAAGGTGCCTTTTTGTTCCAGATAATATGACGTGTGAGGTTAAAAAAAATGACGAAAGATGATAGGGGAACAGCCTTAATGCTATGGCCTGAATAGAGTCCACAGATAAGAGCTCTGTAAAATTATTTGTTTATAAATAGCCCAATAAGTCTGATAATTCCTGCCCAGTCATACGTTTAAATTACTGGTACTTCGTTCTTTAAAGTAAAAACAAAACGGGGGGTGGGGATTGTTGAGGAGCACAGAATAAGATTCTGTGTAATTCACCCTGCCATTGGACATAAAATAATGGCTTCAATTTATTTTAAACTACTCTGCCCCGGAAATATGGGATCGTTTTCTCCCACTATAATCTCCACTATGTAACACATCATTATTAAATGCAAGCAGAATTATTATTATTGAGAACTCCCTGTTGTGTTTGGTATTTATCAGCTGCAAAGCTGGCTTAATATAAGAAACAGGAAGTTTTGTGTGTCTCCTTAATGAAAAGTTGAATATAATGTTAAGATGCTTCCTGTTGTTTGGGTCTGTCAATAAAACAGCTGCAGAACATGTAATCAGAAGGAGCCAGGCACTATAAATTTAAATATAAAACCGAAAACTCTTCTAGAAGCTCTCTAAAATAGGCAAAGGGGTAATTCTAAAAGACCACTTTCTCCCAAGTATAATTCCGGAATAATATATTGTTTAAAGACATCGGTAGGCATATCACCTGTTTATTTATCGTAATATGTGACTTATTCCCATTCATTGTGGGGATGCTCCAGCATAAGAAGAAGAAGAAGAAGAAGAGTTTGGATTTGATATCCCGCTTTATCACTACCCGAAGGAGTCTCAAAGTGGCTAACATTCTCCTTTCCCTTCCTCCCCCACAACAAACACTCTGTGAGGTGAGTGGGGCTGAGAGACTTCAATGAAGTGTGACTGGCCCAAGGTCACCCAGCAGCTGCATGTGGAGGAGCGGAGACGCGAACCCGGTTCCCCAGATAACGAGTCCACCGCTCTTAACCACTACACCACACAGCCAAATCTGAGTTTACTCCAAAGATTTCAAACTAGCCTGTGTGTGTTATTTCCAGCTTCTGTTGCTCAAATGTTTGACTAACCATGTTCAACAGATGTTGTTGGACTACAACTCACACCATCTCTGGCTTAGAGGCTGGGACTGATGGGAATCGGAGACCAAAACATCTGGAGGGTGCCAGGTTGAGGAAGATGAATGTGCCTACAAGTCCCTTGCCACTAGTCACTACTACACACATATGGTATCCAAACACAATCCATCCTACAACTATGGCAAAACTGGAATGTGGTATGTGTCTCCCTCCTCCCTCCCTCTGGACTATGAGCAGATCATAGATGCCAGCTCCTAGAGGCCAAGGCAGTTACAGCCACGCCCCCTCAATGTTCAGAGGGAGTTTGGCTCCGCCCCCGGTTCCTCATGACCTCACACACATGATGTCAGGACATTGTATCGGACCACCCCAGTCAACTAGAGAAGATGGTGTCTCTGGAGCATGTACCTTCAGAAAGTTAATCGAACCACACGTATGTATTATATGATCAAGGAATTAAATATGTAGACAACTTTCCAGAGAAGAAGAAGAGCTGCCAGTGCAGATAGATAATACCATTAGATGGACCAGTGTAAGACAGCTTTCTGTACACTGAGGGCACTATATAAATCAAACAAAACAAAACAAATGTGTGTAAGTGCAGTATCTGAATTCAGACAGATTAATTGCCAGACCATTATTTTAGAAGTCGGAATACTAAATAGTTTATAAAGAGATGAAAATCAGCCTTAGCAGTTAGATACATATGAATAAAGATTATGTCTTAATGACTTAAAAGTATGGAAAACAAATGTAAGGTAAAGTGAAAAGGCTGACAGAAAAAGGTTCTGTGTTTCAACTGAACTTTCAACTGAAACTTTACATTACTGTAGTATTATTTTTAATTACAGGAAAAGCTAGGGGGTCTTATCAGTACCTTGTTATACCCCATATCCTTGGAGAAACTCAAGAGAACAGTTAGAAAGCCCACGTAGCCCAGAGCAAAGAAAAAACCTGAGCATTCGTCGTAGGTTACAAGTGGCAGGAATGACAATTCTTTGTTCGGGTGAATGACAAGTTTAATTCCTCTGCCCACCACACTGAAAAAAAAAATGTTCATACTTCTAATTCACTGGGAATAGCAAACATTATTCTGCAGAACAGATTTCTGTAGCACTCCCACTGAACAGCCAGATATTGGAGCAAAGGGAATTGCATGGCATTTGTGGTTACGCTGTTCTCTTCTGGTAATGCCTCAGGGCATTGCTGAACAACTTTGAGATTGGGCAAAAAAAAACCAAAAATGCACCAAGTACAAAGCAAACAAATTTATTTTCAACTTTTCTTTTAAAACACACTTCTCATTGCTGGACTCATTATTACCAACAGCTGCTTCCCATCAGGAGCTCAAACATTCTCACTAGGCATCAGAACTCATTTAAAGACATCCAATATTTGAAGTGCAGCACATTCAAGACCCCCTAGCTATTTCACCATAGGCAAGCTAAGGGCTTGTTCAGGTTTGTCAATGGCTGCTGTAGCCCTGTATTACTGAAATATAATAATGAACAGGAATCAAGGCAGGAAAGTTCCCTAGGAAAGAGATGGTGCCATAAGAGAGAGAGAGATAGAAGCTAGCATGGGGTGTTTGTGTCAGATTTCCTGCTTTGTACTATGCCACAAATCCCATTCTCCAGTCTGCTTTCTGGGCTTTGCCATTGGTTAAAATGGAGACTGGCACATTCCCTGTGTCCCTTGAAAATATCAGATGCACAAATTCTTCAGTATTCATTATAAAACCCACCAAGTTTCCATCTGGTCAGTGTTGCATGAGGTCTGCTGGTGGAGTTCAAAAGGAGAATTGGCAGGCTGGAGTTGCCCAAAGTGTGTACAATGACCACTCACCAGTCCTGACGATGGGTGGCGTTTGCAACCTGGCATGGGCTTCCCAGGCCTCCGGAGACACGCCATAGCCAGCTGGCCATTTCTCTGTCCCCTGGGTTGGCTGCCGAGGCTGCAGGGCTCCCGCCTGGCCCTGGTTCAAATCAGCCAATCAGCTGCGGCCTGGGGGCAGAGCAGGGGCCAGGTAAGGAGGCTTACATCGACCCAGGCCATGTCAGGAGTTCAGCCTACACTCGAGTAGGACCCTTGCAGAGACACATGCCCTACTGGCATATTCTCTCCCTCCTGGTTTTTCGTTCGGGAGCTTCATAAGCAAAAACATAAACACAAGCATCCTGTCTCCGTCACTTCCCACACTGCGGAGTCAAAACGTCATGTGAAAGACAACAATAACGTGAATGCAATCACAGAGCAGGAATTCTAGCAGGCCATTCAGTCATTGGGTGGCAGTTTTAGGCCTTGAGCAGAATCCTTTAGTCTGTCAACAGAATGGAAGGGTAGCATGGTAACGCACCCCTCACATGGCGGCCTTAGCAGGGACCTGTTAGAGGGGTTTATGGTGGGAGTCACTGACCATGAGCACTCGGTGTATGGTCAAACTCCCAGAACTGCAGGGGTGGAGGGCAGGCTGCGTAAACACACGTTTTGCAGGGTCCCCCATAATTCCTGTCTGCCCCTGCTTAGCCTCAGACCCCAGCTGAGAGGGATGGCTAGATGATGAAGAAGAAGAGTTTGGATTTGATATCCCACTTTATCCCTACCCGAAGGAGTCTCAAAGTGGCTAACATTCTCCTTTCCCTTCCTCCCCCACAACAAACACTCTGTGAGGTGAGTGGGGCTGAGAGACTTCAGAGAAGTGTGACTAGCCCAAGGTCACCCAACAGCTGCATGTGGAGGAGCGGAGACGCGAACCCGGTTCCCCAGATTACGGGTCTACCGCTCTTAACCACTACACCACACTAGCTCTCTATGCCCAATGCCTAAGCTAAGGTTTCCTATATCTGAAGTTAACAAAGTTGTGGTCTTTTTTAATCCCATAATTACGCTGTGTTTGTGTCTTATTTATCTGGGCCTGGATCCGGGGGACGAGGGGTCTGCGCCTGGGCACGCAAATGTTGAAGGCATCTAAATAATTGTTCTTGGTGGCTGCTCCCTGGCAGCAAGCCTAATATATTACGTTGATTTGGGTTTGATAACAATCTGACATGACAGTGTATGCATTGTAGGAGGCTATCATTGCATCACTGTCTAAGTATTGGTAACTACAGTATCACTGCACTATGCAAATTATAGCCATGGCCTGATTTTTCTTATGCATTTGGATCTTATTCTGAATCTTAAAAGCCTGTCTCTGAACTAAAGTTTAGCTCATTATGGCAATATAATCAAGCCCAAGTAAACTCTTGTCTGAAGACGCTTCCATTTTCCCTGACCTTCTTTCACATTCATATTTCCGTTGGCCGCTCCTCTCAAGTCTGCTTTCTGCAGTTTCCATGTTTAATACTACATCTACATATAGCATAAGGTGCTTCAAGGGAGCCAATTTTTTCCGGGCTTCAATTCACTTTCATTTTTCTGTTTCACGCCATTTGCATCTTTACACAGATGCTGTAATTCTTCTTTTGGGGGCACCCCAAGGTCTGGTAAGTGCTGCGATTGCTCTGCCTAAGATGTGTTCAATTGCACAAGTCATTACAAGAGTCCTGATGGTTCTTTGTGGAGCTGTCATTAAAACTGCAAAAACTCTGTGCGGAAGCTCTCTCGACTCTGGCAACTATTGTCATCAAGAACATTTATGTAATTATCTCGGAAAGGGAAATATCAAAACTGACAGTAATTTGATAATAGGCTGTAATCTCTCTCTCTCTCTCTCATAGCATTTGGATGCCAATTAAAATTTAACTATACCTAACAGCTCATTCACTTCATGAGCAGAACTGTTCAGTAGGGATGGTGGGCCTCTAGAGTGAATACCACAGATGTTTTAAGTGGTAGCACATATATAGTGCTATTTGCTTAGTACTGGTGGTACGAGAGCACCTAGGAGAATGCCTATTAGTTAAATGTCCACCTGACAAGGCTCTAAAGTGAGGCAAGGGGACATCTGTGGCCTTCTAGATGTTGTTGGACTCCAACTCCCATCAGCCCTAGCAAGTGAGAACTGCAGTCCAGCCACATATTCCCCATTCCTGACCTAAGGTCATCTGCTGACGACCTTGCTTATGCACCTTCTCTGCTTGAACTGAAGTAGTTTGTTGGTTTCTTGGTTTTGCTACAATGCCCTGGTTATGGAATGCCCTTCCCAGAGAGGCTTGTCAGGGGCTGAATGTTTACTTTCTTTTGGGCATCAGACAAAATCCTTCTTATGTGATCTGGCTTTTAAAAGCTTCTGCATGTGGACTGGAAGGGATGCAAATGCTAACCCCTCTCGTCTTCTCACCTCTGGCATGCATTTGAGAGTTTTCATGGAGAAGCACAATCTTGGCAAGAGTTTGAAGTGGGACTGGAGAAGAAGAGGCATACTTATTTATTTAAAATATTTATATCCCACCTTTCCCCATATAATCAAAGGCAGCATACAAAAAACTCAGTAAACTACACACAGTTGCTCACACCAGCATAATTTCAATTTGTTTCTGCTTGTGTACACACCAGAGGACATGAACAGGGCAGGGATGTCTTTACTCCATGCTACTTTTGGGGCACAGTTGCATTTGTTGTTGTTTAGCCATTTAGTCATGTCCAACTCTTCGTGACCCCATGGACCAGAGCACACCAGGCACTCCTGTCTTCCACTGCCTCCTGCAGTTTGGTCAAACTCATGTTGGCAGCTTCGAGAACACTGTCCAACCATCTCATCCTCTGCTGTCCCCTTCTCCTTGTGCCCTCCATCTTTCCCAACATCTGGGTCTTTTCCAGGGAGTCTTCTCTTCTCATGAGGTGGCCAAAGTATTGGAGCCTCAGCTTCACGATCTGCCCTTCCAGTGAGCACTCAGGGCTGATTTCCTTAAGAATGGAGAGGTTTGAGCTTCTTGCAGTCCATGGGACTCTCAAGAGTCTCCTCCAGCACCATAATTCAAAAGCATCACTTCTTTGGCGACCAGCCTTCTTTATGATCCAGCTCTCACTTCTATACATCACTACTGGGAAAACCATAACTTTAACTATACGGACCTTTGTTGGCAAGGTGATGTCTCTGCTTTTTATGATGCTGTGTAGGTTTGTCATTGCTTTTCTCCCAAGAAGCAGGTGTCTTTTAATTTCGTGACTGCTGTCACCATCTGCAGTGATCATGAAACCCAAGAAAGTAAAATATCTCACTGCCTCCATTTCTTCCCCTTCTTTTTGCCAGGAGGTGATGGGACCAGTGGCCATGATCTTAGGTTTTTTGATGTTGAGCTTCACACCATATTATGCAGTCTCCTCTTTCACCCTCATTAAAAGGTTCTTTAATTCCTCCTCACTTGTTGCATTAGGAATTGTTTAAGGAGTCCAATCAGCTAGAAGCTGATTTGAGAAACAACACTCCCGATTCAAACCTCCCGATTGTCTTCTTCCTATATGCATCTGCTGTAGCTAGGGAGGAATTTGATTCAGGTCTCAATTAAAGGGGAAATTGGCAAATGCAATTTCCAAAACAATATGAGAACCAAGATACAGCCATCCATCTAACCTTGCAGTTACATGCATTTTGTGACGCAGCCCATGTGTTACCAGTTTCTCAACAATAATATCATGTAATTTTGTTAGGTAACTTTGTGCCGAGCCCTAGTTTCAGAGGCAAAATAGCATTGGTAGTATTTACATAGGAAGCTATCTCACATCAAGTCAAATCACTTGTCTATCCAGCTCAATATTGTCTGAACTGATTGGCAGCTGCCTCCAGGTTTTTCAGTCACAGATTTATCTGCCGGTCGTACCTGGAGATGCTGAGCCTTGTCCTAGCACTAAGCTACATACCTTCCGATAACTGCACCTACATCACCAAACTAAGGTAAAGGTAAAGGGACCCCTGACCATTAGGTCCAGTTGTGGCCAACTCTGGGGTTGCGGCGCTCATCTCGCTTTATTGGCCGAGAGAGCCGGCGTACAGCTTCCGGGTCATGTGGCCAGCATGACTAAGCCGCTTCTGGTGAACCAGAGCAGCGCACGGAAATGCCGTTTACCTTCCCGCCGGAGCGGTACCTATTTATCTACTTGCACTTTGATGTACTTTCAAACTGCTAGGTTGGCAGGAGCAGGGACCGAGCAACAGGAGCTCAACCCGTCGCGGGGATTCGAACCACCGACCTTCTGATCAGCAAGTCCTAGGCTCTGTGGTTTAACCCACAGCGCCACCTGCCAAACTACCTGTAGTAATGATAAATAAAGTCTTTTCAGAGCTGCTCCACTTAGGGCTGTTCTTCTTCAAAAACAATTCCTCTGGCAGTTTTAGAGAGGCATCCAGGTAGGTACATCACACAGTTTACATCTGAGACGTCATATTACAAACGGTGGCAATCAAAAAGCTTTTTTACCTGCAGGATATTGAATATGCATACGAAACTGCTCCCCTGGAGGTGTGACTCATTAGCTCATTTCCCAATTAAATCAGTTTCAGCTACAAAACACGCTCATAAAAAAGAGTAAAACTCGCTGATCGTGGGAGGGGGAGCATTAATTGTGAGCAGGAAACTGCTTTAAGTATGACAGCTATATCTTTGGGGAAATGCATTTTAGAGCAATGATAGCCCATCTTAAATATATAAGCAGTCATTAGAGTTCTGCTATTATTGACACAAGGACAATAATTTGATAGGAAGGTACTGTGACATAGACATATCTTAGCAATAGTCGCATTAAGTATTTCTCAGCTATCATTTCGACTGTCATTACAGTAGGGATTATGAACGCAATATAAACTCTGTGATCTGCTTCCTAATTCCTTGAATCATGGTCTATTATGACGCCAAAGAACAAAAGTTCAGATGTGTCTCTCCTCTGCTTTCTTCACCATTGCCTTTATTATTATATAGACACTCCGGGAACTCTTACACGCTTAACGCTAAAGAATAAAACTTTACTGTGGAGCATTAATCCCCGAACATGGATTGCCCATAAAAATATATCATGCAGGAAAAGAAAATTGGTTTAACTTCACACAGTCATCACAACATGGGTGAAAAACAAAATTGTATAAGAGGGATAGAGTCTGAACTCATCCTATCATTTGGACAGTTAAATAGTGGGTAGACATAGCAGACGATGCAGCGATTTCTCCAAAGCAGCTCTTTATTTGTAAGCTGGAACAGAGCTGAACAGCAAATACCTCAGCCGACCTGTTTTTATAGGCAGCCGGCTGTCAACATTGTAGCAACATCAACCCAGGGTTTCCCGCCTAAAGTATCGGTAACTGACGTGCACCTGAGTGAAAACTATATACACGACACTCCTGGTGGCCAGGGTGAGAACTTCAATACATAACATGGACAGTACAAAACTAATGTTGCAACCCAACGATACCAGACATACACATGCAGTGATGGCATGGCCCTAACCTAACAAACAGATGGTCAGTGTTAACACCAGTCAGCTGTTTGGGAAGGGATCAGAGCCCGAATGCAATATTTCTGTACCCCATGTCACGAAAGGAGGAGCTGGACCCCAGTCTTCCCAACTCCCTCAAGTAAATGACTCATGCTAAAAAATATCTTCTAGTGTCACCTAATTGTTTTATGTAGGGTAACCAGCCTGACATAGCCACAATGCATGTCTAGTTAATGCATGAAGGGGTTAATGCCATAGAGTAAGCTGTCCTGTCTCGCTTAGCTCATATCACTTGCCCTTATCTTGGGAAGAAATGAGCAACTAAGCTCATGTAAATTCGGTATGTGAAGAGGTCTGAGCTGCTTCCTCCAGCCACATGGTTTTAACCAGCCTCTTTTGTTTCAGACAATAATGGAGTCTGAAACTAGTGTTTTTGTGTACCAGTAGTTTAGGAACTTTTACCTTCCTGTAAGCAAACAATGTTTTACCACCTATGCAACTTTTTCTGACTGCTATATGGAAAAGCACAAGAATGACATTTGAAGGGTTTTGTAAGTAAACCGTTTTAGTGTAATGAGTGGTCCATACAGAATACAGTGATTTTCAGGGCTTTTTTCAGCTGGAACTCACCAGAACTTTGTTCCAGCACCTCTCAGGTGGGTGCCATTGCCATTATAAGAGAACAAGGGAGGCGTTCATGGTGAGTTCCGGCACCTCTCTTTCTAGAAAAATAGCAATGGTGATTTTCAAATTTTTATTGTTGTTATCTGATGAATACTTTACCAAGTGCTGCTATTTGAAAATGCAGCCAAGAAAATATGAATTAGTACTTTGAATCACATGGCATTAGACTGTAAAGGCAATTCATTAATTTGAGTAAGCTGAAGTTAAGTGTAACTCCAGAATGCTTCAAGAGTTTGCTCTTATCTTAAAGAGGAAGTATATTTTCTCATGATTTATGTTTGCAATGGCCTATGGCTACAAGCAATAAGCATTTACAGTGGTACCTTGGTTTGCATACGTCTTGGTTTGCATACATTTTGGATTACAAACACGTCAAACGTGGAAGTGTGTGTCCTGGTTTGCAACCTTTTTTTGGATTACAAACAAAAAAATTTTGGAGGCCCCATTGGCGAAAGCACGCCTTGAGTTACAACCTGTTTTGGTTTACAAACAGACCTACGGAACGGATTATGGATGTAAACCAAGGTACCACTCTATCATATTATATTGTCTCTAAAAGGAAGTCATGGATATTGACCACACATATTACATTTCAGTGGTTATAAAGGGTCTGAAGCATCATTTGAAGAAGAAAAAAAGCAGTGGGGAAAATTAAACACAATTACCCTGACCAAATGGCTACTTCATTTTATTTCTAAATTATCAGGCACTATGTTATCAAAATATATGGCGGGTATATCTTATTATGTATTCTATCCTTGAAAAGAGTCTAGATCAAATGGTAAATCTTTCTGTCTGGTAATGTCTCCAATGAGTGATTCCTATATCTAGCCTGCCATAAAATCAAAATGTACGGTTCAATGCATATTATAGGAAAAAATGTTGCATGCATTCCAAATATATTTTCATGGGTTCTTAGACTCTGAAATTATTTATGGTGGGTCCTGAAAACTGGTAAAATCTAAAATGTTAATAAGCGGCCCTCATACGTTAATAGAAGCTGGCGCAAACGCACAGAGTTTTGCAGTGACACTTATCTTCCAAATATTTAAACTCGGGTCCTGCAGAGATTTGGCTCAGATCTCCTTTTTGAACTGTCAACTTCCATCTTAACTCTATTCAGTATTTGTAGAGCCAATGGTAACCCTGCCCTGGCCTAAATCAAGTAAATGAAGCACTGAAATTAATATAAGAGTGTATATGAGAAAGAAGCTACAATATCATGCGCCCTTCAGCAAATCCACTGAATAGGAAGTAATCCTTATTAGAGTTGCATAATCTTTGTGAGTGTTTAAGGAAACTAAAAAGCATTTGTATTGAGGAGCATTACAGAACAATCCTACACATGTCTGCTTAGAAATAAATCCTATGGACCTGAATAGAATGTACTCACAGGTAAGTTTCCAAAAGATTGCAACGTTTATGTATGTTTTAAATCAAAGTCTAAAGCTGCAGTCCCATGGACGCTTACCTGGGAGTAAGCCCCATTGAACATAATGTGAGTTTCCTCCAAGTAAACAGGCAGCAATCCTAAACATACTGTACTTACCAAGGGATAGGTCTCATCACATAATGAATAAACATGCATAAGTTTGTGCTGCACAGAATACATGTTATCAATGCATTTTTAGGTTGTAAATATGTATATAACCTCTCAGGCACTTTGCTTCAAGTTGTGCTTGTAATCGGCAACATCTAGCCAGTGCGGGACTTGGGCTCTCGAACCTCAGTGGTGCCTGCTAAAATTTGGTCCTCCCCCGCCTCTCGCGCTCCATTCTACATCATTGTTGTGGCGCCCCCTGCAGGGCAGCGCCCAGTGCAGCAGAACCAGTCACGCTACCCTAGAACCATCTCTGATATATCAGCAGTGACTTGGCCCAGGGTCTCATGAGAACGGGGCATCAGTAGACGAAGGTGGACAGGCTACCTTAGACAAGGAGTTAGGAATATCTGGACCTCCAAATGGTCTGAACTATAACTCCCATCACCTTGGAAGACTGACTACGCTGGCGGGGGCTGATGGGAGCTGGTGTCCCGTAACATCTTCTCAACCCTGCCTTAGACCAGTTTTATAAGTAACAAGGGTCTAAAGGGGAAGGGGAAAGGAAAACTCAAAGATTTTACCTCAGAATACGTGAAACAGCACTGTTGCTCTATGAACGCTTGCCTCTCCTCGTTGCGGAAAAGGCAGCAGCTGTCTAAGTGGTTTTTCTGTAATCCTCCGTCAAGATAATACACTCTTAATCCCACCCTTTAACGTTTTGATTCCTGAAAAAAGAACACTATGTCCGCTTTCTTATTATTGCATTTTCTACTAGCTCTGAAAGAGGTGAAACCTTTCTTTCGTGCCTCATCGTGACTCCCTTGGCACGAAATAAGCCTCACACTGATGGAGATGATCTCATTTTTACAAATGTGCACATATGTTTTAAAAGAGAGTCAAGTGTGCTGTGTACTCTCACGCAATGCTCAATTTGAAAAATAAAAAGCATTTGAAGTGATACTTGTCAGGAAGTGACATCCTTGGTTCTGGTGTGTGTTGCAGCTGTCTGTGATTACTTATGGAGAACACCACACACGTATTCAGCTGCATGGGTTTCTGCTAAGGCTAAGCCTTAACAATGAAGATGGATTCTGAGGGGGAAACCTGGCAAGCAAGCTCTGACTCAAACTAAGTCTGTTTTATATAGCACGGTACAGTAGTCTATATAGACCCTAAGGCGGTAGGGTTTGCACCCCCAGAAGCTGAGCATGCCCTCAATTGCTTATTTCTAAAACAAAGCAGATTTATCATGGAACAATTTATCTTTCTCTCTCTATCTTTCTTTTCAGTGGGATATTAAAATGCTTGAAAATATATACTCCAGGGAATTTGTGGACATCTTTCCATAAATATAGATATTGCTTTTGGTAATGATGTGCTTGTCTTCTGAGTTCTGTTGATTATAGTATTGTTTTCTGTTCCTGCCCTGCATTTTATTGATTTTATGTGTTACTGATGTGAATATGTCTCTTCGTTAGCTGTAGAAGCAGAAAAGCAGAATGTCAATGATTGGAAATAAATAAAATATAGTATTTATTTCCGCTACTAAGGTATTTCCGCTACTATAGTATTTATTTCCGCTACTAAGGTACCAATGTGCATCAAGGTATCTAATGGCTATTCATATACAGAGGCATCTGTCATATTGCTAACTATTCCACAGCATAGCTTTTCCACTTCTTTTTCCTACCTGAAAACAAAGTCAATCAACCTTTCAGGAAGGAGTGGAACCACTGTTACTTTATGCTCATGGACAATGTGCTTGAGTGTGTGGTCATGGTGGCCTCTGAGATTTAGGTTTCTTTGGACCAAATGGGTTTCAAGTTGTTCAACGATTGATTCCTTAGGCTGTTGAATGACCAAGGCTGGGAAGTAGACCGTAATGAGTGTGTCAGCTACATTAGTAAAGAAACAGCGATTTGGATGTGCTATAAAAATGCAACACCAGATGGCACCAGAGAGCAGGAAATTTTTAAATGCAATTTTCCATAGAGATTTTTTTTCTTTTGCTCTAACTTACACACATGTTTTCCCCTCTGTGTCTAGATCCACCCCTTCCTGTTTCTTCTTCATCTCTCAGAGGCTTTTAGTCCTATCAAACACAGTATCCTTCTGGCCTGCTTGGGTGTGATGTAAAAGCGGCTTCTGAGATTGCCAAGAAATCATTCCATAAAGTGGAACATGATTTGTTTGTTTGTTTTTAAAAATCCACTGTTTTAAATTCCTTGAAAAGAATATCCACCACTCCTATTATCCAGTCAGCAAGCAGTCTACGCCTGACAGCTTGTAGAAGTCAAGAAGGATAAGTGCATGAGTGGCAGGTCTCACCTCTTTGAGAATACTGCCCATATCCTTGAGCAGAACAAATGGACAGGTTTCTATTGTTACACTCCAACCATTCTCTGATCAGTGCGAAATTCCAGGGGTTCCAGCTGCTGACCCATGGTTTGTGTTTCCTTTGGAAATGAGGCACAGTGGAGACTGTGGTGTCTTTATGGGCTATAATTTCCATCATTCCTGACTGGCCATGGTGGCTGGAGATGATGGCAGATGTATCCCATTAGTAGCCAGAGAGCCACAGATCTCCCACTCTGGTCTAAGGCATATTTTTAGAAATTTCATTTAAATTTACTTCCGCCAACTGTGTGTAATCAAAGGACCAATAAGTACTGTGTAACCATAATGTATTTTAAAGATGCGTTCAAACTATTTTAGGAATATCTTTTATTTAAAAAACCAAACTGAACTTCCTCCTTTCCCCTTGAAACAAAATCAGCAGAGGGAAAAGAGTGCTTTTCTTTATCAGTACATGTCAGAGAGTGAGACTGTTTGCATAATAATTACAATGCAATGAGTTGGTACTATAATTAAGTGCTGCTATTTTTATTTTTATGTATTGATGAGATACACAAGCACTTTCTTAAATGCTCGATGACTAGAAAATACAGGATTTCAATGGTATATTAAAACCCAGAAGAGCTAATAATAGAAGCAACAGCTGGAGCAGAGAGATAGATTCAAAAGGGAACAATTGCTTTAAAAACTGGATGATATATCATCATATGAAGCCCTACCCACAGCATGTTTATAAGAGGGGAATGCAAGACAGATTTAAATATAAAATTGACACACACACACACACACACACACACACAGTTTTTAAGAGCCAGTTGCCACTGACACAAATGGTCAAAACACAGGTGGCATTTTGGACTGTTATTTGCCTTGATTATGGATTATTATATTCCTCCTTGCCTGAATTATGATATCCCTCTTTGTCTTGCAACAAATATTTCATCTTACTATGTTGAAAGAAGTAGTTTGAATATTTTGTTTTCCAAATGTTTTTTGTACAATAAAATATTGGGTTGTTTGTTTGTTTTTATAGCTCCAAAGCTTATATTTTGTTGAAGGTTGCAGACACCCCTGCTATTCACCTTAAAAGTTCTTGTATAACTGAGCTAGGAAAAAACCTTTTCTGATAGTCAGCTCCAGTTGGGATAGATTGTACAATTGTCAGTATGCAGCGATGGGGGGGAAGATACTGTTGTTGATAAGCAGTGTCCAGTGCACAGCGGAATGATGAGAAGTATGAGCCAACATGCTCTATACTACTTTATTTACAGTTCAAAGCTGGTAAGTTACAGAAAAACATTTTCCCTCTGCCGGAGCAGAGAGAGCGTCATCTCTCCTCTAAAGCACGGAGAGAATCACTCAAACTGAAACTGCAAAGAACAAGGAAAAACAGGAAACCAGTGTACGTCACATCCAGTCTGCTTTCCCGTGAGAAAACCCAACAGTACATCCTGTGGAATGTAAACATTGTCTTGTGACAAGCCCTTCCGCTGCTCAGTGAGGGAAGCAGAAACCAACATCCTCCCCCTTTCTGTGAACATCACTGGGCAGCGTGTTCGTACAATATCAGTACAAACCCAACTTCTGCACAAAGGTACAGTGTTGATCCCTTGATACAATCTTGGACAATACATCAGCAGGAATTTCATTACCTGGCATATAGGACACCGTTACGAGTCCCTTCTGAATACGTTCCCTAGCATGTTGCACCTTCAATTGCAAGTGCTTCGTGCTTTGCTTACAACCTTCAGAATTCAGCAAAGCCAAACATGCTTTGTTGTCCTGGTAAACCTGGATTGAACATTTGACAGGAATTTTCATGTCTTTGCATAATTGTAACAACCATTCACAATCCTTAAGTGAATAAGACAGTGCATTCAGTTCAGCTTCACAAGTACTTAAGCTAACTGTTGTTTGCTTCTTGCATGACCAATCAAATAGACCCTGATTGTACTTATAGCAAACTCCAGACGTACTTTTCCTGTCTGTAGTGTCACTTCCAAAACTTGCATCTGCAAATATCTCAAGACCACCAGACTTCTGATTGTTAAATCTCAGTCTGTAATGCATAGTGCCTTTCAAATACCGCGCTATGCGTTTCAGAGCTTTCCAATCCTTAACAGTAGGATTGTTGACTTGTCTGCTTAGCAAATTACAGCTTACAGCAATGTCTGGTCTTGAACATCTGGCAATGAAGTTTAGCTTGCCTAGCACACTTCTGTACAGTGTAGTGTCAGAAAATGCTTCTTCAGTGTCATCTACCTGATAACCTGTTGTCATCGGAGTGTCTACAGGGTTAGCATCCATCAGGTTTAGCTTGCTTAACACATCAGCAATTTTCCGTGACTGGTGTACTAGAATGTTACCATCTTGATCTCTCTCTATTTCCAGAGATAGGTAGTTGTTTACCTCACCAAGATCTTTCATGTCAAAGTGCTCTTTCAGTTGAGCTAGGGCGTTATTGTACATTGTGACATCTTTCCAAAAGAATAAAAGATCATCAACATAAAACAAACAATACAGTTTCTCTTGCCCCTCCTCTTTGACAAATACACATGGATCAGCTTTCCCTTGCTTAAAACCTAGAGAAAACAATACTTCAGTGAGTTTTGTGTGCCAACACCGTGCACTTTGTTTGAGACCATAAAGGGACTTTTTCAGAGCACAAACAAATCCCTGTTTTACCTGTACGCCATCAGGTGGAAGCATATAAAGTGATTCATTTAGAGATCCGTACAGAAAAGCTGTATTGACATCATGGTGACTAATGTGTAGATTCTCCTCTGTAGCTAGCTTGAGCATAAGCCTAATGCTCTCATATCTCACAGTAGGTGAGTAGGTCTCATGATAGTCTTCACCTGGTACCTGAGCAAATCCTCTGGCTACCAATCTGGCTTTGTGTCTGACTATCTTGCCATTTTGATCAGTCTTCGCTTTGAAGACCCATTTGCTTCCAAGCAATTTCATTCCTGGAACTACTGGAACAAGTTCCCATGTTTTGTTCCTTTCCAAGGAATCAAGCTCAGCCTTCATGGCATTTAACCATGGCTCAGCTTCCTTTGAATCCAAATCCTGGATTTCTTGGAAACTTGAAGGTTCAAAAACCTTCTTGGAGCTTTTAACAGCTGTTACTGCTATCTTAGCAAACTCATCAGCAAATCTCTTTGGAGGTCTGCCTTTTGTGGCTCTCTGTGACCTACGAATTAGCCTTAAGTCTTCAACACTCTCCTCTTCCTTCTTAGGAGAAAAATGACCTATTGTGAACAATGGTTCCTCCAATTCCTGATCAGAGCTTTCAGAGGGTCGCATAGAGGCTTTCGCACTCTTGAAATCCTCTGAATCATCTGATTCAGTTTCAGACTCAGAATCAGAACCTTCATCAGTGGGTGTGGGTTGTTGTGATTGCTTTTGACTATCCTCAGTCTCATCACTGTCATCAGGATAACATTGGAAAATTCCCACATTCTCCCCCCACTTGGCATTGTACTCAACACTTCTTGTGAGCTTAATCTCCTTAGAGTCAGTCATCATTATTCTGTAAGACCCTTTCTGATAACCTAGAAAGATACCATGCAATCCACGCTTGTCTAACTTGGAGTTTTGTGGTGAGTGAACCCACATGTCCGAACCAAAAATTTTCATGTGTTTGATGTATGGCTTCTTGCCAAACATCTTCTCATAGGGGGTACAACCAATCGCTGAAGATAACCTGCGATTATAACTGTAAGTGAAACATGAGAGAGCTTCAGCCCAATAACTCTCTGGAAGATTTGCATCATGCAGCAAGGTTTTTAACCCTTGAAGCAATGTTTGATTTGCTCGTTCCGCAAGTCCATTCTGCCATGGCGAGCGAGGACTAGACAAATCATGTTGAATTCCTTTCTCAGCCAGAAAAGCTTCAAACTGCTGAGAAGTGAACTCTCCCCCCCGGTCAGTAAAAAGAATTTTTATTTTCTTACCATGCACATTACCCAACCAAGCACAGAATTCCTTGAACCTAGGAAAAGCCTCTGATTTCTGCTTGAGATTGTACACATAAATATACCTGGAAAATGCATCAATGAGAACCATGAAGTACCTATTCCCACCCAAAGAGGGCGCTAGTGGTCCAACCAAATCAGCATGAACAACCTGGTATGGTTCTGTAGCTTGCCTACTAGACACCTTACCTTTCGCAGCCATTTTCACCTTGTTTGCTGCGCATGCCTTGCACTTCATGTGGTACCTGCAGGGTTTAATAGTCATACCTTCAACCAAGGCAGGCATTTTAGATACTGCCTCAAAATGCAAATGAGCAAATTTCCTGTGAAAATCATGAATACATTCTGCATGCAAACTTTTGTTAGAACCTGCAATGCAACAAGTGTCATCCTGCACAACATCATCATAATACAAAACAAACAAACGATCAACAAATTCAGCATACAATTGATAATCATTTTTCTTTGTGATGATGCACTTATTGTTCTTAAAGGAAACGTCAATTTTCTTCTCAATCAGCTGTCCAACGCTGAGCAGATTATGTTTTGCGTCCGGCACATAAAGAACATCCTGTATCGATAAGTCCAAACTGTGAAGAACAACAGTTCCGTAGCCTTTACTGGGGATAGTGTGGTCATCCGCCTGGTGAATCGCACCTTCCTGCGGTGTAAAAGACACGAACAGTCGCTTATCGTTGCACATGTGATGCGTTGCAGCCGAATCAACAACGAAGAAAGATCTAGACTTCTTCTGGACCTCTGCAACCTCTGCAACCTTTGCAACCTTTGGAGCGTAGCGTGAGACCATTGCCTTGTGCTGCGTTGTCCTGGACACCGGACCTTTGCCTTTGCTCTGGCCTTTTCCACGCGATGAGCTTTCGCTGCGCTGCTCTGTCTTGGCCCTGGGATATTTGCATTCCCTCTTCATATGGCCTAGACGTCCACACGAGTAGCATTTCACTGCCTTCAAAGCTTTGGCGCCATCTGGTGGTTCCACTGCACTATGGGATGACGTCTGTGAAGACTCCCCCTTTCCCATGCAGCTATCACCCCGCCGATCTGCTACACTCTGAATCATGGCAGTATCACAAGCTACTGTGAGTTGAGCATTTGGCTGATCAGTGGTATCAAATTCCCCACATGCTTCATCCAGCCTTCTGCAGCTAGCCATCACTGCTGCTTTAAATCAAGCTGCTGTATACATGCTGCTTCTGTGTACAGCTGCTTCAAACTGCATTCCCAAAGGCAAGTTTAAAAGCGAAAGTCCCCAAGTGCTTTCTCTATGTTGCCCTTTAATTCTAGCTGCATCATATCTGCAGCTGCTTTGAAACTGCAGCATTTGTAAAAGTTACTTTCACTTTCCCAGCCATCCAAGCCACTACGCTTGTGCCGTGGAAAACGGCTTTAAAAGTTCAAAGTCCAGCCATAAAGCCATTAATTAGAAGCTGGCAGGCTGCCCGGAGCAGTAGCACATACCTTCATCAATCATTTTGACGCGCAGAGCAGATACCTTGCGATCCGTGCCTCTGCCGCTGTTCCGATCCTTTGCCGGCACTTCGTTTCTTGCTCCTTTGTTCCTCTGCCAGGAGTCCGACTTCTGAAGTCCATCCTCAAAACACTGCATTTTTCTGGGCCCGAAACCTAATGTTGTTGATAAGCAGTGTCCAGTGCACAGCGGAATGATGAGAAGTATGAGCCAACATGCTCTATACTACTTTATTTACAGTTCAAAGCTGGTAAGTTACAGAAAAACATTTTCCCTCTGCCGGAGCAGAGAGAGCGTCATCTCTCCTCTAAAGCACGGAGAGAATCACTCAAACTGAAACTGCAAAGAACAAGGAAAAACAGGAAACCAGTGTACGTCACATCGTCTGCTTTCCCATGAGAAAACCCAACAGTACATCCTGTGGAATGTAAACATTGTCTTGTGACAAGCCCTTCCGCTGCTCAGTGAGGGAAGCAGAAACCAACAGATACATCATGCGGTGATGTGGACAAGGGCCTTTGTGGTTGTGGCACCCTTGTGTATGGAAGGCTCTTCTCTGTGATGTATGGCTTACTTTTTCACACCTGAAGGAAATGTATCTCTTTGCCAAAAAGTTAATCAGGTCAGAGAGAAGAGCATAAACAAGAGTAATACAACAGAGAAGACACATTTTTCATTCTCTCCTTAAAGTATTATTATAATTATATTATTACTATTTTCCATTATAAAATCAATACATTGTTTTCAAACAATTGGGATTCTAATAACTGAGTCATGTGAAACTCCGCAGGAGAATACAGTGTTTTATGTGTTTTTAAGGAAGATACATTAAAATAGGCAATGACAAACCTAGACAGCATCCTAAAAAGCAGAGACATCACCTTGCCAACAAAGGTCCATATAGTTAAAGCTATGGTTTTCCCAGTAGTGTTGTAGGGAAGTGAGAGCTGGACCATAAAGAAGGCTGATCGCCGAAGAATTGATGCTTTTGAATTATGGTGCTGGAGAAGACTCTTGAGAGTCCCATGGACTGCAAGAAGATCAAACCTCTCCATTCTTAAGGAAATCAGCCCTGAGTGCTCACTGAAAGGACATATCCTGAAGCTGAGGCTCCAATATTTTGGCCACCTCACAGATCCTGGAAAAGACCCTGATGTTGGGAAAGATGGAGGGCACAAGGAGAAGGGGATGACAGAGGACGAGATGGTTGGACAGTGTTCTCGAAGCTACCAGCATGAGTTTGACCAAACTGCGGGAGGCAGTGGAAGAAGACAGGAGTGCCTGGCGTGCTCTGGTCCATGGGGTCACGAAGAGTCGGACACGACTAAACAGCTAAACAACAACAACACATTAAAATAGAATAGATCAGTGGTTCCTAGTTAGCTAAGTGCTGCAGTTTTTCCAAAGCCAAGCCACACTCCCTCTACTTTTGAAAATGTCGATATCTCTCTGGTAGTTTTTGTTATGTGAATGATGCCACTATAGCCTGTAATATCCCAGTACAAAACTGGAATGGGTGTCTTCTGGGCTCCCGCACGACTCACATAACCTGTGCGAGAGCACAGCCCCCCCAAATGGGGTCTCCTGGACAGTTGACAGTATGTGCCATGGACCCTCTGGGTGGGTTATATGGATCCGCTGGGGTGTGTGGACCACCAATTGGGATTCACTGGAATACAAGATACGGTCTTTACTGCATAATACAGTAGCTTTTAATGTTAAAGTCAGTATTGGTTACTGTCTGCTTCTTAGAAGATGAAAATAGAACCTGCTTATTCTTGGAACTCCTTAAACTGGTTTATTTCTCCAAAAGTACACACATCCATCTTGAAGAAGCTAGGCTTTAGTTGTGCAAGTAGTATAATGCAAATGAGTAATACTTGTCAAGCAGATGTGAGATGTGCTCATCAGATGTTCTAAGCTCCTTATGTTAGCACAAAACTGAGCATTCAGTCTCCAAGCAACAGAGTGAACACTGATACAGAATATTGCTCATCTTAAAGATGACATTCAGGCATTTGAGAATCCTCCACTGTGAGGGTTACATTTCATAAAACATACGCACAAGGCTAAACGAAGTGGTGCTCTGACTTATCTAGAAGAACTCAAATAATAAATGAACCAAACTGATGTCATCTTTAAATGGGTCCTTGACAGCACAGCTGCAGAGGTCTGGAGGATCTAAGGATGTCTAAACATGCTTGTTAAGTATGAAACATAGAGCAGCAAAAAGCCAGGATCTACCATACATATGAGTAGTAAATGAAAAGTGGAAGGGAGTGTTTAGCAGACATGATGATGGAGTTAAGGAAGAGGTTAGAAGCAAGAAGCCTCTTCAGAATTTTCCTTCAGAAATGGGGCAATGAGGAGAACAAAAAATAACACCAACTGTGGAAAAGAAATGCAAGCAGAAAATAAGGGATGCAAAAAAGAAATTTGAAGAGCACATTGCTAAAAGCATTTGTTGTTGTTTAGCCATTTAGTCGTGTCCGACTCTTCGTGACCCCATGGACCAGAGCACGCCAGGCACTCCTGTCTTCCGCTGCCTCCCGCAGTTTGGTCAAACTCACGTTGGTAGCTTCGAGAACACTGTGCAACTATCTCGTCCTCTGTCGTCCCCTTCTCCTTGTGCCCTCAATCTTTCCCAACATCAGGGTCTTTTCCAGGGAGTCTTCTCTTCTCATGAGGTGGCCAAAGTATTGGAGCCTCCGCTTCAGGATCTGTCCTTCCAGTGAGCACTCAGGGCTGATTTCCTTAAGAATGGAGAGGTTTGATCTTCTTGCAGTCCATGGGACTCTCAAGAGTAAAAGCATAGAGGCCAACAACAACCTTAACAAAGCATCTAAATACAGAAGCAACAGGTTGTCAACATAGCTGTTATCCCCGATTTCCCACCAGAGGACGTGAAATCCTCTTGGTTCCAGCATTTACCGGGTCCTGGTTTTTAAATGGCCGGGGGTTTTTCATGGCATTGTTTGCTATGCTGAATTGTTATAGTTTCAAATTGCATTTATTTTATTGTAAGCTGCTCCATGAAGACTTTCTTGCTGTGAAAAGTGGTGGGTAAGTACCAAATAAAAAAGAGGTAACGGGTAAATAAGAAGTCCCCACCCCCGGGATTCGCCACTTGCCCTTCCCTGCTTTTGAGGAGTCTACTTGGCAAAAGGAAGAACAAACTGGGTTGTACTGACCTCTAGTGGCAACAGAAAAATCTGCTGCTGCGGAAAGTATGCTTTGCATTTTGAGCAAAACAATGTAAGTGTAACTAACTAACAAGTTATTAACAGGGGAATGCATGACAATTGCCAACCTCTGACCACCCCCCACTCCTCATCTGGGTGATATTTTACTATTTATTTTATTGCAATGTCGTCTTCATTTATGGTTTTCCCAGTAGTGATGTATGGAAGTGAGAGCTGGACCATAAAGAAGGCTGATCGCCGAAGAATTGATGCTTTTGAACTATGGTGCTGGAGGAGACTCTTGAGAGTCCCATGGACTGCAAGAAGATCAAACCTCTCCATACTGAAGGAAATCAACCCTGAGTGCTCACTGGAAGGACAGATTGTGAAGCTGAGGCTCCAGTACTTTGGCCACCTCATGAGAAGAGAAGACTCCCTGGAGAAGACCCTGATGTTGGGAAAGATGGAGGGCACAAGGAGAAGGGGACGGCAGAGGATGAGATGGTTGGATAGTGTTTTCGAGGTTACCAGCATGAGTTTGACCAAACTGCGGGAGGCAGTGGAGGACAGAGGTGCCTGGCGTTCTCTGGTCCATGGGGTCACGAAGAGTCGGACACGACTAAACAACTAAACAACAACAACAAATAACCCTTTATGAGAGACATGGGTGGCGCTGTGGGTTAAACCATAGAGCCTAGGACTTGCAGATCAGAAGGTTGGCGGTTTGAATCCCTGCGGTTTGAATCCCAGGGTGAGCTCCCGTCGCTCGGTCCCTGCTCCTGCCAACCTAGCAGTTCGAAAGCACATCAAAGTGCAAGTATATAAATAGGTACCATTCCGGCGGGAAGGTAAACGGCGTTTCCATGCACTGTTCTGGTTCGCCAGAAGCAGCTTAGTCATGCTGGCCACATGACCCGGAAGCTGTACGCCGGCTCCCTTGGCCAATAAAGCGAGATGAGCGCCGCAACCCCAGAGTCGGTCACGACTGGACCTAATGGTCAGGGGTCCCTTTACCTTTAACTCTTTATTTAGCTTGATCTCAAGGTGGGGTGCATAATTCATTTAAAGCAATTAATCATGTCAAACAGCACTTTTTAAAACACACACACCCAAGCAAAGCACAATATTTGGCAGGCAGCTTAACAGAACGCAGATGGCTGAGTGAAAAACAAGCTCTTAACCCGTCACTAAGATGAGTCCAGAGTTGATACCAGGCAGAGGGGCAGCTTTTCCATAGCCAAGGCCCTCTCCCACATCTCCCCATAATGCACCCATGTGGAGCCTGTGACCCTCCAGATATTGCTGGACTCCAGCTCCCATCAGCCCCCGTGAACTTAGTCAATGGTCAGGGGTGATGTCACTGAGCAACATCTGGGGGGCCACAGGTGAGCCACACACACCCTTGCCCCAATATGTAGCTTCTAACAGGAGACACGGAAAGATTCTTGCAGCAAATCATAAAGCTCAGACACAGAGAGATGTGTTATGTACCGAAGTTCTCACCCTGGGCCAGCAGGGGGATACTGTAGATAGTTTTCACTCAGGTCCACATATGCAAATAAGGGATTGAAAGTGACGTTCAGTGATTGGATAGTTACAGAAAATGGTTACTGTTGCATTCTAGTGGAGCTCTATATAAGCAGACTGGCGGAACCCTTCAATTCAATTTTGTTCTGGCCTGTGAATAAACTAGAGCTGTTTGAAGAATTGCTGTGTCATCTGATATGTTCACCCACAACTTAACAAGACGCTTTTGTTATCACTTGCCCCTTGAAACCTGGATCAGCAACAAATCGGCAGCCGACACGATTCCTTTTGAAACCAGTGTTATATGGCTGCTGCAAGCTGTTCCGCTGAACAGCGTATCTCCCACGTTCTGCCCTAGTTACAGCCATTGCGTCAGCTTCTACAACAGCCCCATATAGAGCACTTTACAGCGATCTAATTTTGAAGTTACCAGAGCATGCATTCCACTGGGGAGGCAGACCCTGTCCAGGAACAGCCATAACTGGCAGACCAGCCAAAGTTACTCTGAGCCGCTGATGGCACTTAAGCCTCAAGTGGCAAGGCTTGATCTAAGACTATGCCCAAACTACATGCTTGCTGCTTCAGGAATATAGCACAGTCCTGTTTAGATCAGCTTATCTACCTGGATAAAGGTAAAAGTAGAGGGACCCCTGACCGTTAGGTCCAGTCGTGGCCAACTCTGGGGTTGTGGCACTCATCTCGCTTTATTGGCCGAGGGAGCCAGCGTACAGCTTCCAGGTCATGTGGCCAGCATGACTAAGTCGCTTCTGGTGAACCAAAGCAGCGCATGGAAACGCCGTTTACCTTCCCGCTGGAGCAGTACCTATTTATCTACTTGCACTTTTGACGTGCTTTCAAACTGCTAGGTTGGCAGGAGCTGGGACCGAGCCATGGGAGCTCACCCCGTCGCAGGGATTCGAACCGCCGACCTTTAACCCACAGTGCCACCCACGTCCCAGGATAGCCACGTCTACCTGGATAGCCACATATAAAAAGGCACAGTAGGACAATTACATACTTTCATTAGGACCAAACAGAATCTCATAAACAAGGCCAGATTAAGACCTTTTAGAGGTCCAAAGCACTTAAAAGATTCTGGTGCCCCCATAAATATATCTATATCTATATCTATATCTATATCTATATCTATATCTATATCTATATCTCTATATCTATATCTATATCTCTATATCTATATCTATATCTATATCTATATCTATATCTATATCATCTATATCATCTATATCATCTATATATCTAATTCAAAATATAAACAATAATAAACCATAAAATAAAATTTTATTTTTCAGAATGAAACAAAACCTGGAAAATAATGTTTATTTTTGTATACTTTCACTTTATTTATATTTGGGGAAAAATTCTACTACTGGTGCACCATATGGTTCATGGTAAATCCGGCAATCAAAAATTTCTGTGGTGGCCCCCCCTTCCCCCGATGCCCTAACTACGTGCTTATTTTGCTTAATGTTTCATCCAACCCTGGTCATAAAAAAGGAAGAGCTTGTTTTGTGAAGAAATGTTAGCAAAGTCTCTTCTTAAAGTGTCTGACTGAAAAACATATATCATATTAAATATATTCTCATAGAGTTGGTCCCACTGACTATAATATGACTTATTTCCTAAATCAAAGTACTTCTAATAATAGCCTCAACAGTTGTGGGTGGAGGTGGTTTTTTTTGGGGGGGGGAGTTTCACAATAATATTTGTTACAAAAGTGGGGTGCCTCCCCCTCTCTTTGCCAACCAATAGCAAGAATCTATGACGCTCCAGGCACTTATTCAGGGTCTGTTTTCCTTTGGAGACTACAGACACAAAGGAGGCTGTTGTAGCTTTAAGAAATATGGTTTCTTCACCTACTTACACCTTCAGTCTGCATGGAGGGAGTCCAGATATTACAACATGGTCTTTTCAAGAGGGGCTTGTCCCCCACAGCTGTGCAGCCAGCCTGCTCAAGATGGATCCCAGTCTCTCTTCCTTATTCTTCTTCCCAGAACACCTGACTAAAAGTTCTTTATCCCCTGTCACCTCACACCCAGTTATGCTGGCAACATCTGTCATCCCAGGCCAAAGGATTCCTGTCATGTTAACTGATCTGCTCTTTACTAGGTCAGCCAGGCTGGTTTGCATAAACCAGCCCAGGGATTCTGTATCTGGCACAGATCTGCAGTTTATACTTTCATCCCTATCCCAATTAATCAAAATCCTACAATTTATTAATTTCTAGGATTTAGGGCCACTACCCCCAAAAAAACCATCTATAACAATATTATCCACAAGGCGGTGCTAGTGTTTTGTTTTCTGGGTACTGTAATTGCTTGCATTCACCAAAGGAAAATAAGAAAGAAATAAGTAGTGACTAACATTAAGGTGCGCGAGCATTGAACTCGCACATTCACGGCATCTGACCCCTGGGGCAATGGATCCTGACTCATGCCTAGGGACTGATTCAGTTTGCATTTAAAGGTGAATTTATCGTAACTGCACGTTCTTTTTCTTTTTTTATTGGGTTTTATAAACAGGAACAATGTTATATGGATAAGTATACCAAGTTTTCTCACAAAAAAATTTCCTTCCAGTAGCACCTTAAAGACCAACTAAGTTAGTTCTTGGTATGAGCTTTCGTGTGCATGCACACTTCTTCAGGTACACAGATCTAACTTTGTTGGTCTTTAAGGTGCTACTGGAAGGAATTTTTTTTGTTTTGACTATGGCAGACCAACACGGCTACCTATCTGTAACAAGTTTTCTCACGTCATTTGTATATCACAAAAATAGCATAATAAATGTGTAAAAATATCTACAACATATGTTTCATTATTAGTGATCAATATATAGATTATTGGTTTATGAATTGGTTTAAACAAATAGGAAGAAGAAGAAGAAGAAGAAGAAGAAGAAGAAGAAGAAGAAGAAGAAGAAGAAGAAGAAGAAGAAGAAGAAGGAGGAGGAGGAGGAGGAGGAGGAGGAGGAGAAGGAGGAGGAGGAGGAGGAGGAGGAGGAGGGAAGAGGGGGAGTGGGAGTTGCAAGTGGGGTGGGGTGGTTATGCTTCTATTATTCTACAGTGGTACCTCGGGTTACAAACATCTCGGGTTATAAACACTTTGGGTTACAGACTCCGCTAACCCAAAAATAGTACCTCATGTTAAGAACTTTGCCTCAGGATGAGAACAGGAATCATGCACTGGCGGCACAGCTGCAGCGGGAGGCCCCATTAGCTAAAGTGGTGCTTCAGGTTAAGAACGGACCTCTGGAACAAATTAAGTTCGTAACAGGGGTACCGCTGTACTTAGTGTGTGAGAGGGGTTGTGTCAGCGTTACTTGTATGGGTTCTCTTACTATTCACTTGTTGGATTTTCTTGGTGGTGAGAGAGATTGGGTGTGGCTTAGGATGTGGTTGGTTGCCTTTGGTTGGCTGTAGTGAGAATTGTTTTTGTCTGTGAGCAGGGTGTGTGTGTGTATTTTTGGATCAGGTTAGCTAGATTTATTCCTCCACAAATTAGACCACAACTACAACCCTTTGTGGTGACAAATCAACAAAGACCTGAAGAGACAAAATAGCCATGACCAAAATGATCACCCCCACAAAAATTAACCTACCTATTCCAAACCCTCCCAATCTGGATTCCTGTAGCTGCACTTTCTGATGCAAACCAAAGCTCAGCCATCCTTTGGCATTCACATTTCCACAGATTTTGGAATGCAGTTCCCCCAGCTAAATAATGTGTACAAAAAGGCATGTGCATTTGTGAAGTGCACAAATACAAACATATTAGTGAAAATTACCTGGAAAAAATGTATTCTATAGTAGAAGGGGTACAACTGTTGGTGGCAATACAATCTGCAGTAATGTGTATATTAGGCAAGTTTGCATACAACAATGTGTATATGGGGGGAGGGGGGATGCACCAAAAAGATGGTGAATTTTCATGAGAACTTTTATTTGAAAAAGAAATAAATCACAAGCTTATACAGAAATGTGGAGAATTGACGCTAAGATTGGAAAAAAATGAGAAACTGACAGAATATGAAACTGACAGGTTCAAGCATTCCTTATCTAGGGAAGTAGACAGTTACTACACTCTCACATTATTAAAATATTATATGTCCTAATAATGGTGCTGTTGCAAGAGGTTATGAAAACATTTACCCTTCTTTTTGGAGTTGTTCCCTTAGGAAAGTTTCTGGCTTAAAAACCCCCCCAAACCCTTGCCTTTCTTTTAAACATTTGAAATCCTCTACTGCATTGCTTTTAAGCCCTTGAAGCCACATAGTGTGTGTGTTGTTATAAATTATCCACACATGTTTCGATGTGTGTACAATTATGCACACATTTCCAAGGTGTGAATTCTGTTGGTACCCAGGCTAAAGGCTTTTCCTACCAGCTGCTACCAATCAGTGTGGAAAATACTGTGGCTTCCCATGTTTCGGAAACGCAACTCTAACCATGAGACTCTATTGCTCAAGGCAGTGCCTTCTCTGCTACTTGACTGTGTACACACTGATCAATTTAAAGCAACTCTCCCAAAGAATCCAGGGAACTGTAGTGGGTGTTGGGAAGTGTAGCTCTGTGAGGAGTAAACAACAGTTCCCATATTATTATTGGGCTTTAAATGTATGGTGTGTATGCAGCCATGCATCACAGACTATGAATACAGATGATGGCCATTTTAGCAAGTAATGTGCAGGAAAGCATCACCGCTTGATAAGCTCCACCCCCAAAACTTAACCACACACTTAGAATTTATGGCAGAAAGTATAATACCATATTACCATTAATATAAATGTCCAAACAAAACTTACCATTTGGCCAGCTGCTCATGTAGTTTACTGTCCTATGTGAATGCAGGGTGGGCACAAAGCCAAGTTGAAATTGTCCAGCATCTCTGGAGCATGCCTGCGAAAAGAGGCTCTATAAGGCAATGTTGCTGTTTTACGACGAATATACCAAGGCAGAAGGCTGAGGAAGGGAAAGTTGATCAAGTGATAAATTGAAGGTCTTGCATTCAATAAACAAGCTAATCCCATAAAAGAGAGAGAGAGAAATACAAGCCTTGGGGGCTGCAGCTACTTTGAGTTTTGACATTTTCAAGTAATAGTGGCCTTATTACTTGACATGAGCAAAACTATGTTGGAGTTTCTGTGACCTGGGCTTGGCCCTACATTCATAAAATCATTCAGTTTGTATCCTGCCCTTGCTCCCAAAAGAGGTGAGAGCAACAAACACATCAATAAATAAAATAATGATAATAATAATGATAATGATTTAAGCATTGTAAAATCTAGGACTGAGTACTGGGTTCAGCTGTGGGCCAAGGCAAATTGGGCATATTTTTAGGGAGTTGGGTATAGGACACATGGATCATTGCAAGCTCAGTCTACATGTGTTGTAATGTGCAGGCAGCTTAGGCTTGCCATACGTCAGGGAAATTCCTGACATGTCCTGTTTTTCAGGTGTAAAAATGGCGTCAGGGGGGAATTTTGCAGAATTGGCAAAATGTCAGGGAAAACCTGGGTGCATGGTAACGCGATGGAAAAAGCACTGGAAACAGCTCAAAAACTTTAAAATCACAATTTTTGGGTTAAGTTTTTCCCCAAAAGCTTAACAATTTTGGTGGGTTTCCTAAAAAGAAGCTCAACTTTGCGAGTGTTAGGAATTTTACTTTTTGAAATATGGCAACCCTAATTCAGCTGAGTCAAATGCTACTCAGATACCTCTGTCCCCTTATTTCCTTTCTTTTTCCCCTGTGGGAATCACATTGATTCCCATCCTGTTGCTGAGGAAGAATGCCAGGATTTAACTCCTGACATGCTGAAATCATGTGGTTGACTAGAAATGCTTCCCTTCCGCTCTCTAAAATCATGAATATGGTTTTGCTTATATAAGGTGATGCTTGATGATAGCTGTGTGTTTTAAAATCTTTATAAAAGATGTTTCTAACTATATTCTCTCTCTCTTTCTCTCTTTTCAATGTGGCATAAAACTTCCCATGTCCAGGCAAGTCCCATGAGTATTGTTAGCAAGATTTCTCCCTTGTGAAAGTTTTGAAAATGTACACTGCGTCCCTTTCTTTTTATAGGACGAGCTCGATATTCATACACACTTTCATTACGGAGGCATTTGTTTACGATCCATGCCTGCTAGTTTTTTAAAAAAAACCTTTCCTTATCCAACTGTTTAAATTGGTGTTTATGGAATAAGGGATTTTTAAAGTTGTCCTGGGACATCTGTGCTTTATCATGCCTGCGGCTCAAAGCAGTGCTATTACTGGCATTAAAAACCCCACTTTTCACAAACACCGCGAGTAAAATTCTGCTTGAGATTTTATAGGCATGCAAGCCCACTGAATCAGATTTTTGTCTTCAAAAGTGTGGAGATTTTAGTGGTAATCAGAGATGGTTCACGTATGATGATTACGACTCCCTCCTTCATTATCCATAGCATGCAGACCTTCTGGTTTTTGTTTTAGTTTTATTAAGCACTTTATCGAGAAAACACTTTGCGATAAGCACTGCACAGCATATGTTTACATTACTGTACAAACACTGTATGCGTATGCACCAAACTCAAGAGTTTGTAGGGTTTTTCCTAGTTACACGTCGCCTTGCACCTGACAACGGTTCAGACAGCAAAGGTGAGCAAGATGGGCCATTAATTCTATACTAGTTTTAACTTACAGTTTATTATAGCTTATTAAACATCATTAAGTTCAGAAGAGGAACAGATACTTCCACAGTAAAAGGAGAACACCACAGCCCTGGTGTGTGCTTATACTGTTACTGCTTGACTAATTAATTGCTACCTGCAGGAGCCTGCACATTGTAACTCAGAAATAGCTGCTTCTGATTGAGCCCTCTGCAGAATAGTTCCAGGGCTTATTCCTCTTGGGATTTCAATCTATTCTATGTTGAACTTTAAGAATTAGAATAAGTACTGTTTTTACAGAGTGACAGGCTGGTGTGTATTCAAGTGTGCTATTTATTTATTTACCGGTTTGGGTTCTTTTTCTTCTTCTTTTTTAGAAACGACATCCAACATTGATCCACCAAAATAATAATAATAATAATAACAACAATATCTTCTACATGGTATATACGCTCATAGAAACACCTACATAGACACAGTCTAATGCAGAAGAAACTAATGCACTGCTAAATCTAAATCCGGGGGGGGGGGGGCAGGGAAAAGGAAAGGGAGGGAGAGAGAAAACATTAAAGCAAAGAAAAGAGAGATATTGTCCATTTACTGCTCTGAAATGCTGCAAATAAAACACAACAAACACAGTTATATGTTGTTCATTAATCAGCCTTCTCTAACCACTTAAAAACCATATGCTGCAAGTAAACGTGTGTGTGTGTGTGGTGTGTACACACACACACACACGCACACACACAGTTTATATATTTAATTCAGATAAGTTTGCAGTGTTCCATATCCTACCATACGCAAAAATCAGTAATGCCAGTTTTCTTCCAGTTTGCTGCTATCCACATTTTTGCAGCAATGGATAAAGAAAATTTGCGGCCACTTCAGGATTAGTATCACTAATGAAGTTCTTAAGATAACGCAAATTTGCACCACACTAAAGTTATCATCTTGGAACCTCTCTGCACAGTCTTAAGAGGTGTGTTAGAAATACAAAATACCAAAGAAAAACTGATGAGCTATGCGGAGATGGCGAAGCTGACACACAGACTTCGGGAAAAGGACAAAAGGGATTTTGAAAAAGAGTGGGAACCTTTTATATTATATTTGCAGAAACAAAGAAAGACTACTGACCTGATGGTAGGATTTAAATAAACACTCACAACTTTTTGGATAGGGAATAGATATTGTAATAAAAAGGGGAAATATTATATTTGTAGAAAACAGGAGAATATACTAATGAGGTTAATAAATCAGAAATGGAAGTTGAGGGAAGTCCAAAAGGGTGGAGGGAGAGATGTTTATGTATGTTATAAGTACATTTGTAAGGAGAGAAAAGAAAATTAAAAAAGGGAAAAAAATACAAAATACTGTACAGGTAAGATGTTGCCTTTCACTGGTTTTCAAAAGGCACAATAGCAAACACCTTGATATATTCTGTGTGTTCTAAAAATACAAGATGCTCTCTTATGTACAGTACTCTGTATTTTTTACTTTATTTAATTCAACAGGATTTGTCTCATGCTTCATCATCCATAACTTTTCAGCTAACATCTTATACACCAAGAGACCATTATAGTTTTGCCTAATTGATATGGGACGCTTTTTCTTGCAACTGCAGATGACATTGCAAACAAGAAAAATAAGTTTTGGTAAACTATTTCTGGATGATTAGGCTATAGAGAACCACAAAGTACCTTTGGGTCATGCGATAACGTACATAGTGAAAACTTTTGCCATTTTATATACAAAATTTTAATCAGGTAACATCTGTGCTGGGATCTGAAGATGATCCCATATTACAGGTTAACT
Organism: Podarcis melisellensis; assembly: GCF_964234715.1. NCBI lineage: Eukaryota > Metazoa > Chordata > Lepidosauria > Squamata > Lacertidae > Podarcis > Podarcis melisellensis. The sequence goes on from NC_138542.1 coordinate 30,140,349, forward strand.
GGAAAGAATGTGAAGTATTCAGGAAAAGGGACAACTACAGTGGTACCTCAGGTTACATACGCTTCTGGTTACATATGCTTCAGGTTACAGACTCTGCTAACCCAAAAATATTACCTCGGGTTAAGTACTTTGCTTCAGGATGAGAACAGAAATCGTGCTCCAGCGGTGCAGCAGCAGCAGGAGGCCCCATTAGCTAAAGTGGTGCTTCAGGTTAAGAACAGTTTCAGGTTAAGAACACACCTCTGGAACGAATTAAGTACTTAACCCGAGGTACCACTGTACTTTGAATCTAAAGGCTAGTGAGCTTCATTAGTAGATAGAGATGAAAGTTGGGAAGAATACTCCCTTCTTCTTCTTCCATACCACTTATACGTCAAAATGGCTGCACACCCATGTCAGAAAGAATGCATCTAACCTCTTTGTTGAACATCCATTCTAATTTGTTTGCATGGAGGTTAGACATCACTGGCTATTTAATGAGCATTCATCATGATTTGTCTGCTTGGAATATGACCTTGCATTAAAGTGCCGTATTTTTCTGTCTATAAGACACCCCCATGTATAAGACGCCCCCTATTTTTGGAGGCTCAGATTTAAGAAAATGCGGGGAGATGGCCCAAAGTATAAGACGCCCCCTAATTTTTGACATTATTTTTTAAGAGAAAAACCTAGTCTTATACACGGTAAGTGTTACCACACATTTTCCGGTGCATTTTCTCATCACTTTTCTTATCACAAAAGGTCTGATCTTTTCAAGAAGTGGGTCTGTTGCGCAAGACCTGGTGTAACTCTCTTTTCCACAGTTGGAATAGCACTTAAACAGCTTCCTAAGACCACTCAGCCAACGTACCTCAAGCAAAGAGTTGCACCCTGTTATTTCAGAGGGTGATTAGTTTCAGTAGTTTAGTTGTTTCTATTGTCCTTCTGCCTTTGCTGTGCTTTTTTATTTTTACTGCTCTTTTTTATGCTCTAGTGTTTTATGATTTTCTTTATTGTATTGTTTTCAGAGTGCTGTAAAGCAACCTTATGGATCTGACTCGAGTGGAAAGGCCGGATATAAATGTTTCTACTAACTAAATCATAAATATCTCCATAATGAGAGTCAATTAAACGAGCGAGCTGACGTTATGATGTGAGAACCGCTGCTTCTGAACATGAGGTGTTGTGAAATGCCCTGGAACCCTGAGGAGAAAGCTGCAGTATGGAGATTAATTCCATTGCTCTGCTGTGGTAAAAGGTTTAGAAAAGAGCTCATCTGTCAAGTAGTGGATAAGTGAAATGCCATGTCACGTAATGAGACGTCACATATTATCAAAGCCAGTTTTGGCAGAGGCAATATATCTCACAAAGGGTTTGTGACAAATGAGGGCAAAAGACTATAGACACTTTTAAAAGGTCCATGAAGTGTTCACTTATGATTTAGAGTATCACTGTGAGGAACCATCAAACACAATATATGGCCATGTGGCTCCTACTCCCACAGGTCACAGGGAGCAGACACATTGGCACAGTCTTTGTTGGTGGGCGAACAGGGCAGAGAAACCAAGGCAGCAGCTGAAAGGGCTGAGGGGGAGTTTGTGGTGTACCTGTTGATGTGGCAGCAAGTGGAGGCCACACTCTGGGTTCTTAGGCACCAGGGATGCAGCCAAATTCTTAGCTCTTTTTTTTTTTTTAAGCCAGAGGCTTACCACAGTATTGAGGAACTGCCAAAGATCAAATGGCTCCAAAGCTGGATCTAGAAACATCAAAGAAACGTTCCAGCTAAATGCGTTGTAAATGTAAACAGGGAAATCCGGTAGGGAAAAATGGGACTCCATAATGCCATCTGGTGGCACAGTGTTATATTGCAAATACAACACATATAAATGAGTCCATATTCTTCTCTGTGAGCAGAAGGGGCAGGGCAGGGCCATAAGAGGAGTTGGGTGGCATTAAACTCTTTCCCCTCCAACGACTGAAGCAGCCATAAGAGGGGAGCTCTATCTCTCTCCCCCCTCCATTCCAGAAGGGGGCACTGAAGGAGCTGACCAGGGCCCCTTCCAGGCTGGTGTTTTATTGAGAAAGTATTCTGCAAAATGTTCTTGATGCAATAACAGTGCATTAGTGGTGGATGTATTCTGCTTTATTAGTTCTGTGAGGCTTCTCCAGCGCGACAACATTATTGCTGCCTGGAGGGCCTACAGTGCCACAAAAGTGGGACAAAAATCCCAGAACATTTGTGGTATGAAAAGGTCTAGGACTTCAGCAGGAAGTTATGGGCTGCACATTCATTGGAAACGAAGCACTATTAAGACCCAGCATGTGTTTCTCAAAAAGAAGTCATGCAAGATGAATCTCATTTCTTTCTTTTTCTAATAGTGCTACAGGCTTGGTGGATCGGGGGAATGCTGTAAATGTAGCCTACCCAATGAGAAGATGCTCTCCCATCTTCTCACTGGGCCAGATGTGATAGAATTATAGAATTCCATCTTGTCAGATTCTGACATCTTCACCTTAAAGCAGGAAAGAGCAGATACACAGCTTGCAGCTCTCATTTGTTTTGCTAGCTGCTGAACTAGTTGCTGCTTGCCAGGATCGAAACACAGAAAGAGAAAGTTGAAACACTGCAGAAAAATAATATGCTGGATACAGAGCTATTAGCGCATTGCATTTGAACAAGGCACCATTCTGCGGCAAAGACTGGCGGTACCTGCCTGAGGAAACAGCAAATGATATGCACACAAGCAGTCTGTCAGCACTATTTATTTATTTATTTCAGCAAATATGAGGTTTTCCTCTCCACTTGAGGATGGTAGCATTGAAATGATGATGATGCTAGCATTGAAATGATGTTTAAAAAAATTAGGAACAAGAACATTAAAAAACCAGATAAAGAACAGAGAGCAGTAGATAAATACCAGAAATACTCTGCCGGAAATTATGTTAAGTTGTTCTGGCTTTGTTTTATTTGCAAGGTCTCCACTGAGGCATTTTTTGAAGTCACTTGTCATTCTCAGGATTGCTGAGATAAGAATTGCTGCTTCTGAAAAGAAGCACCAGCTGTGGGTTGTAAAGAAAAGTTAGGTCTCGCCTTCCCCATCTTCACATTTTACTTCTTCATTTTGTGAGAGGACTTTAAGTGGAAGAGCATTCAAGGCCATTTAGTTAGCCAAATAATCCAGCGCGAGCTGTTTGCTGCCTTCCTCAGTCTGGTGCCCTCCAGATGTTTGGGACCACAACTGTGGCACATCTGTGGGGCTGATGATGGTCGAAATATACTGAGGAGACACCAGGTTAGAAAAAGGTGACCTATTACCTCATGAAGTGATTGGACCAGCAGCAAGCAGGGTCACACAAGTCCCCTGACTCTTTTTGGTGATCCTAGGCCTAGGGGAAACCAGCACTTTGGTTAGTGCTGAACCTCCACTGAAAAACAGTTTGCTGCCTTCCCGGGGTCCTATATTTTCTCCCAATTTAAGAAATATTGCTCTAAAGGCAGCCGATATGATGAAAGACTAAGAGAACTACATCTGTTTAAAAGATAAATATTGTACAATACTGATGAGCACACACCAATCAGGGATAAAGGTTAAAGGAGTCTTAGGATATGCTGTTTTATTTACACATTATACAGCCTGAGTGTAAGATGGAAGATATCAGGTTTCCAGGGGGGACACCAAAGTCATAGCATTACTTTTGGCACAGAAAGGCAAAACTCTCCACCTCCAGCCTCAGCCCTCCTCACACACAGATTTTCAGTAGAAGATAGGACAAGAAGTAATGGATTGAATTGACATAAATGCTGACAGGGATGAAATATTAGGAATACACATAAAAATATATTGCAGCACTATAAAATTATATGTTAAAATGCTGCAGAATTGTTTTGATTATTTTCAGTAAAGAGGTACTAAGAGATGTTTCGTAAATGTGACTTAAAGCCTTCCTTTAGGATTAGGCTGACTAAATGATGTGCTATCTCTTCTGAATCAAAGATGATACAGTAAATCAAAATTTAATCTGTTTAGTGAATAATATAAGCCACGGCATACACATTTCCAGCTGCATAAAATGTAAAACCAGCAAATCACGTTCAGAAATCAGTGGCCACACTTTCAAGTGATGAGTTGTATTTGCAAAACAGCCAACAAAGAACTTTTACCACAGACTTATCACCTCATATCACCTCAAGCACAGTCTCTCCAGCACAATACTTTTCAGGGGTTTTATTCATTTATTCAAAGAACCCCCCCCCCCCTTTTAAAATAAAAACCACTCTCTCCAGCCAGAAAAAGCTTCTGAGAGACAAATAATTAGTCTCTGGTGTGTTTTTTTTAAAAAAGTTTGCAGAACTGTGCATGTGAAGCCAGTCCACAACCACAAAGATGATTGTCTAAGTGCCTCTTGAATCCTCAGACGCTTTCACATTGCCAATCTCCTCAGTTGTTTGGCAGGTTGACGACTGTTGGGAAAAGGACGATAGCTGCCATAAATCTGAACACCCTTTCTTCTAAAAATAATGAGTAGTTTCAGTTCAAATATAGTGAGGTGTGTTCTGAAATTCAGGTCTCCCTGAAACTAGGGTCAAAATTATTCTAAAATTTCAGGGGGCATACAATTCATTCTACAATGGATCTTCCTTCTTCCTTCCGCCAATAGAACAAGGCAGAACTTCTCTTAAGAGATCAACAGCTAGGAGTTGCCATTTTTCACCCACAGAATGTTCTATCATTTCAGGGCATTTTGGAGGGGGATGCCATTGACTGTGGCAGACACCCTTTTTGTCCCAGAATGCAATGCGTCCCCCCTACCTTTTGGAATGATAGATTCAGAGGATGGGAGAAGCAGGTGCCTAAGATGGCTCCTTCGCTGAGGTAGCAGAGCTGATTGCCATACAATTAAAGGACAGGATAGAAAGAACAGAAGCCTCTCCCACAACAATTACCCTGTGAAAATACCTCAGCGCCTGTTCTAGCTGGGGCTTACATGCACACCCCCACTGACAGGGCCATCTACCACCAACTGATAACTTGTTCTGTTTTTATATTGTTTATAGTACTGTAATTTTCTCAAAGTATTTCAATGTTACTTGTAAGTTGCCTTGGAAAGGATTTGAATCCTGAAAGGATTCCCAGAACACATTTAGGGGGATACGTGGAGAGAGGAGAGGGAGCGGAAGTCCCACTGTAGTCTCTGTGCTAGTGGAGCTATTTTGCTGTATACCACTCATGGCCACTTTAAACAGCCTTTCCTTGCTGTTGCATCACATCCCTGCAGCCCACAATGGTATCAAATTGTATTACTGACTCTTCTGAAAATGGAAACTCCCCTCTTTGTTCCTACATTTTAACTCACATCTGTTTTACATGGCAATATGACATTCAGTCAGGAAAAAAACTATAAATCCAAATGCTGAGGTCATAGTGGTAATTCCTTGAAGGAATATATGAATAGATAGATGATATAGATAGATAGGTGATAGATGATAGATAGATAGATAGATAGATAGATAGATGATAGATGATAGATAGATAGATGATATAGATAGATAGATAGATGATAGATAGATGATTGATAGATAGATAGATATAGATAGATGATAGAAAGATAGATGATAGATATGATTAGATATATATGGAACCTCTGAATACAGAAGGAATACTCTAAAAACCAAATTAAATGAAGATCCTGTAATACACCCATATCTGGGACATAGGCAATTTAATATATATGTCCCAGAGGTACCTTAAAAAAAACCCCACTAACCCTCTCTGGTTAGTTATTTCAAAGAAATTACAAGCAATGCAAAAGGACAACAGAAGTAGCAAGACATAATCATGGACGTCACAAGCTGTACATTAAGGGCAAACAAGGTTTAACAAGCTGTAAATTAAGGCCAAACAAATTATAACAGCTCAATCGAGCTAGAAGAGAGAAAAAGTATTGCTGATTGTTGCATATATGTCTATAATTCATAGTAGGAGAGTCTCTGCTGGGGTGATAATCTGATATGCTCCAAGTCAGGACAAGGAAACGGAAATAAAATGAAAACATCCTTTTCATTTGAGTGTTCACGTATATCACTAGAAAAATGACGCAGCTCGACTACATTCCACAGCAGTTTAGTAATGTGAGAAAATACCACAAAAGTCAGAGTTAGACTTTTAATCCTGCACCGTTCCTTGAAAACGTCATTTTATTTTTTTCTTTCTGTAAATTATTTTCAACCTTGTGCTGCAGAGCAAGCATTCTTAGAATGGTGCATGCTTGGAAATTTGTACAAAGTCATTGCTGAGATATTATGTTTTCAAACCAACAAGAAGCAATTTTGGGGAAGACAACATATGGTGCTACCATAGATAATAAAATTAAATGAAAAGAAATGCACAGTGAGATAATTACATAGGCAGTGGTATTGCTGAGAAAAGCCTGGGGTTTGTTTTGTGATCCACTAACTAAATATAAGCCAGCAGAGTGATTTTGTTGCAAAGGCAGGGCATATTGCTTTTCTGCTCTTACAAACAGAAGATGTAGCGAGAACCAATAAACAACAAATTAACAAAAATCACTTGATATAAAGATGGCTTGTGACATATGGTACACTGGTTGGATTATGGTAATTTTTTACAGATTATGAAATCCAAGGATGGCATTCAACTAAACCAGAACAGAGCCACTGAAATGAATGAATGTGACTAAGTTGTCTATTGATTTCAACACGTCTACCCAGAGTCAAACTTAGCTGAACAGTCCCACCTGATAATAATTCAATCTTCCAGGCCTCAGCTGCTTTCCTAAATAAAACTGTGTTCCACACTAAAATCTTAAAAAAAGATCAGAGGGCACCGCCATCTTATGAGTGCCTTCAAGCCAACTACATGATCCTGGCTTTTATCAGGCCCTCTGGATGGACTATCTGTGTATAGCCTGTTCAGGGGTGCAAGAAGCAAATCAGCATTAGCAATGTTGACTTGAAACTTTTTGAAGAAGATATTGCCATTCTTTTGTGGACCCTGTTGCCAATTTTGAGTTCTTTAAGAACATTTCCAAAGCCCATTATAAGCAAAGATTGAATCCTACACACACACACCACCACCAGCCTATAGGCTTCTTGAAAGAGAAGGAATTCTGATGCTCACAGTGGATGCAATACACGCAACCATTTCCCAGTACACACCCTATATTACCACTCTTTCCCCCTCTCACCACTACAAAGTGTTTCCCCTGACACTTCACTAAATGAGAAAGCGTGTATTAGCTGGAGGTTCCATGTGCATCCGATTGTATCATCTAGAAAATTCCAATTCACTTAGATCTCATTGTTTCCCACAGGATTTGGGTAAAAAGGCAGCCATAGATTAGTCAAATGTCCTTAATTTTGTGGGGCTACACTGGCATAGTATCAGGATGTTCCTCAACCAAGAACTATTAATCTTGTCTACAGATTTCCAGTTCAGGACTTCACTTGCATTGTTTTGCAAATGCTACCATTCAACTGCACCAACCATGAAGCTATACCTAATGCACCAACGTTGCAGTCCTGTGGTCAGGTTACATATGTCAGGCTCACTTGTTTCTCTGAGAGCTACATGTAAACAGTGCCCAGGACTGCATTCCAGCTGAGGATCTGGGCAATTATTTTGACTGTTTTGAAGTACCAACTGCATTTACAGTTACATTGCATTAATTTGTACTAACTGAGTCTGAGAACAAACAAACAAACAAACAAACAAACAAACAAACGTGAAGTTAATACTGCAGCTTTGTAGAAAAATATTTACACGCATTACTGTTTCCCTTCTTTTTCATTGGACATGTATATATTCCCATACTTTTTAATAGATTGATTTACAAACTATATTTACATTGATGCAAAACCATCATATTTGGGTTGTTGTTGTTTTTTTTCAAAAAAGTTACTCTCATCTTGTTCGTTCATGGGTCACATGGTAACGAATGGCTAAAGTGCTAAAAGTGCTGTTCTGGAACGCAATGGGACGCCAGTTTTTAAATATACGCGTCAGGAGGTAATGGGGATGGACCTAATGGACTGTGCTAAATCTGGAGATTTTCTGCACATGTCCAAACTGTTTGTCGGGCTTCTGTTGTTGGTGAAAGTAGTATGTCTTCTGCTGATGCTCTCGGAATCTTCTTTATTCAGCCTCTGCCCAGTTTTGTGACAGCACAGGAGGCTTCGTATGAAGTCGTGCAGGAGGTGCCCACTAAAGAACATGTAGATCCATGGGTTGCAGCAACTGTTCAAGCAGGCCAAAAGGGCAGTGACAGTAATTAAAATGTCTTCTGACTCTGTCAATAAAAAGCAGAGAATTACTTAGCATATATCTGTGCCATTAACCCATTGCTTCTGTGATTTTTTTTTAAAAAGCTTAATATTTTTATATGTAGATAATGACACAAGGCCAATGGATTGCCTTCTTTTATTCCTTCAAATGAAACAGAAAGCTTCCATTTCATATTTCATATACCTTACCAAGACTAGTTGATTCAGTGGTTAACCATTTCATTAACAGAGAAAATCACTAAATAAGACTGGATATGAAGATGCTCACCATAGCAGACGAATACACATTGCGTTCCTCAACTGTAGCTCCTTGTTTATGCATTTATTCTGTTTCATAAGATATATCCTGCATAGATACTATAGGATTAGGCTGCTCTGATTTATTGTAATAATTATTCTTACAAATATAATTAATTTTTGACATGCATGATGCCTATCTTGAGGCTCTTTTGAGACACTGTGAAGTTTGTGTAATTAGAGAGTTATATAAATAATATTAAACAACAAGAATACTCTTGCCGTTACCTTTCACAACCTCCTTTTGTTAGAAGGCTTTTTTTCCTGATTATAGAACATATAAACACACACACAGTGCCCTTCAATTAAAAATGTACAAGGCAGTTTGCCATCAATGTAATTTAAATCCAGGGCTGGATCTACACACAGGGGGGGAAACCGATATAAATAAGTCAAAAATTAAATTGTTATAACTTAAGAAAAAAAACCACTATGGAAAATCCTAAAGAAATTTTGTTTTGTTCTCCATCACCATCTGGTGTTGCATTTTTATAATACATTCAAAACACTGTTTTTTGACTAATGTAGCCTAGTCCCAGGATTAACTTGCTAAAGCAAACTAGGCACTGCATAGCAATAAAAAGTATTAGACATGCTTAAAATAAAGGAATGTAAAATTATCTAGAATGCAACTCCTTCAAAATGGAAGGTGTGTGATCATGGTATCTCTCCTGCCAGGAAAGTATTAGTATAATCTCTCATGCAAACGTGAGATGCTGGTTAACTACATCTAACACTGCTGGCTGCTCATTATGTTGCAGAGGCAACCCAGCCTGCTTCACCAGTAAGGTGTTCCCAGTTGACCCTCAACACCAGTTCGGTCCCACAGGTCGGCAATGTTTTTACTAACACAACCATTATTACACACCAGCCTGAAAACTTACTTGCTGGAACAGAGGCTCTGGTGCTTTGTTAAATGCCTCTTAAAATCTTGTTTGTACAGTATATTCTCTGTCTCCACTTAATCCAGACAGCTACTTGTAAACTCAATTCTGCTTTAGTTATACTCTGGTACAAACAACCTCAAACATTCTGCAGTGGACTGAACACACAGCTCATTAATTCCTTGTAATGCCATCCCTACGCTTAGGCTGTGGACATTAAGAGAAATTTTGTTCAAGGGTCGTATTTTGTCTTTTTCTACAAATAACTAATTATGCACCTGTCCCCAAAAGAGTATGTCTGCCACTGTGACACAGATACAAACTTGGTAAGGACTTGGCGCAGAGTCAGTTAACTGGTGGGTCCCAACATTTTTGAAAAGAACAGGGATATCCTCCTAGTCTCACTCTGATATTATTTTACCACAGTTTCATGGAGCCCACTCCAATTGCTCTACAGAGACCAGGTGTAAAAGACACCAGACTCCTGCACCTTTAATAAGTGGTGGAGGAAGCCATTCGGGCACCTGGGATGGCACACCCAGGGGCGGGGCAAGCCACCCATAGGGGCAGGGTGCACCACGGGGCCTCTGGAGTCTGCCTGCCTCCTCCCACTCAGCCGCCCTACAGAGTGTTTGGGCAGCGTGCAGCCTGCAAGACCCTAAGCCACTGTGTTTCTCCCAGGAGAGACGTGTGACTTGGGCATGCTGCAGGCCCCACAGTGAGTGCTACCTGGCATTTTGTCACACACCCCCAGTGGTGATGCCCGGGCCGGTCGCACCCCCCTTCCTCTGCCCCTGCCTTTAATAGCTGTGCAGAAGGGGGCGGATTTCAGCAGGTGTGGTTTACCTGCAAGCTATTACCTACTGAAATTCCTCTTCTACCCAACTATTAAAGACACAGGACTCCATCAGCTATTGCATCTTCCCAACACAAATTGCCTTCAGATAAAAGATAATTTCATGATACCGATAACAGATTTTGTGCATGTGCAATCGTCTTTTCCTCACAGTGCATTTTCTTCTTATACATTTTTATAAACTTGGTTCGCATTTATGCACCAGCAGTTCAGAATATATATCTGGTAGACCCATGAACTCCAGCATTTAATCAGTGTGGCTCCTGTTTAAAAATTTCCAGTAATTCAGAAACCCTCAAATTAAGGAGAAATTCAGCAGTATAATATTTACACCTAGAGTAGCTGATGAGATGCCCTGCAGAGGTTCTCTGACTATATATCCCTCCATCCCTGTCCTTTGGACATACTGGCTGGAACTAATAGGAGCTGTAGTCCTACAACTTCAGGTCATTCTATTGGCTAGCCTTGATATATGCAAATAATACAATCCCTTTGATCTCCCACCTATATGCATTACATTAAAAAAATGTAACTTATTTTAGTGCTTGATCTCCTTAATGTTAATATGGGGGGCATATCTGTGATGACAAGTCTTTTCTTTTATGATTTATTGGTTTTCATAAGATCTGGTTTTATGATGGATTTTTCTTGTTTATTGTATTGTCTTGGTACATTGTGATTATGCAAATGTTTCCTTAAGCGTCACTGCAGGTAAATGAGGTATAAATTCTCAACACAGTTTAAAATTAAAATCAACCTTGCGGTGTACTTAGCTATATAAAGTGTGTTCGGACATAGCAACTGTCGTTTTAAAAGGGCAACAATCTATTTTAGGAGCCAGCAGGACAAAGCAAGTGGTCTTATTTGATATGCATGCGTGTATTTCCTTCGTTTAATCTGGAAGCGAGTTTGTTCGTTATAATCAGGCTGCTTCTTCCCTCCCTAAAGCCACTAAAATTTCATTTGCCTCTGATTCTATTGAAATGGTGTCAAATGGTGACCTTCCTGTGATTTCAAATCAACCTTTATTAGCACAGGCAATGGAAACCTCTCAGAAAATCCTCTTCATGGGTTTTCTGACAAGCCCTGTCTCCAGCAACCTCTCATCACCCTCACCCATTGACCTGATATTGCACAAAAATAAAATTATGGAGCTGAGGCTATTCAGGATCCCATATTACATATGGCAGAAGCCATATTGAACTGTTTACAACAGCCTGAATCAAAGGACTTCAGATTATGGGTGGTGTTGTTGTTGTTTTTAAAAAGCTCTGCTTGGAAGAAGAAGAAGAAGAAGAAGAAGAAGAAGAAGAAGAAGAAGAAGAAGAAGAAGAAGAAGAAGAAGAAGAAGAAGAGTAGTAGTAGTAGTAGTAGTTTGGATTTGATATCCCGCCTTTCACTCCCTTTACGGAGTCCCAAAGCGGCTAACATTCTCCTTTCCTTTCCTCCCCCACAACAAACACTCTGTGAGGTGAGTGGGGCTGAGAGACTTCAAAGAAGTGTGACTGGCCAAGGTCACCCAGCAGCTGCATGTGGAGGAGCGGAGACGCGAACCCGGTTCCCCAGATTACGAGACTACCGCTCTTAACCACTACACCACACTGGTACTGCTCAACCAAGAAGTGAGGAAAGAAAACTGCCTAAGGAAATCTGAAATCTGTATTCTTTTATGTTTTGAATTTCAGGTGATCTGATTTAACAGTCATTAACACACACACACATCTATCTATCTGTCACACATACCTGTTACTGGATTTAAACATGCTGTGCTTACCTGTGCTGAAATATTCTATCTACTGCTTACACACTGCCAATCAATAGACATTTTGGGTTAATCTAGGGTTGCCATTACTGGGATTTCAAAGGTGGAACTTATGTCCAGGGGGATTTCCAAAAGGCGTTGCTTTGCCTTGGAACTTAGGCAAGTCAACCGAAAAAAGGTCAACAATTTTGGGGTGTCCTGGTTTTTTACTTTTTGAAATATGGCAAACCTAGGTTAATATGGCTCATTGGGGCACTGCAATGTCCAATGAGCAGAAAGCAAGGTATTGTTCCCATAACTGCTATTTGTGTATGTAAGTATAGGTTTGCATGTATTGTTAACCTGAAATGAATATCAAAATAGGAGGTTGGTAAAAAAAAAATACTCTTCTTTTAAAAAAATATTTTTATTGAGTTTTCATTTTTCTACATTTCAAAATAAACATTTTGCAAGCTTGTTAAAAAAAAACCTCTTCTTGGTCATGAGTGTCTCACACAATCTGACAAGTTAATGGCCTTATCGTGGTTCTAATGGATAAGGCTTAAATTTTATGCATTATTCTTTTCAATATGTATGCAATAGCAAACATGGCTTAGGAGAACCTTTCGGACAGCTTCTAGAGGTATGATTACAAATTCATCCATTATAACTGTCTGGTGCTATACTTTGATATTTAGCTTCTGCAAAAGGAAACAAAACTCTGCAGATACATTTTGAGTCCCTTGTGAAGTTAAGTGCAAAGTTTGGCTTGTGTTGTCTGTTGTTCATCAGACCAATTAACCGCAAACAACCCTAGCTATCACAGAGCCTTAAAAAAAAATTAGAGAAAGCTGCGGGGCTTAGAGATCATGAACGTATCAAATTATTATTTACATAATTATGTGATTTTAAAATTACATTGCAAGCAAGATTTCCCCCTAAATATTTTACGTTCTGTACTTTCCACTAGAACCGGACGTTATTTGTGTTTACTTCAGACTCTTTTAAACATTTTTTTAAATAATGTAGCAGACAAACCGTCATCAACTCCTCACAGCTGCACAAAAGAAAATAAAGGCAGAGAAGACCAAATCACATAACCAATGTTTTAAAGAACCTCTTCAAGCCTATGATTGATGGGGAAGTCCTGTGTGGAACAGTTGACTTGACACAGGCAAATGAATTGTTATAGCTATGTCAGGTCATACCAATAGAATAAGCTCAATAATCACATGATACGATCTAATTAATCATCACTCAGCCATTAAGCTCACTACAATGATTGTTCTCTGTAAGTCTAAACTACCTCATAGTGACTTGGGGGAGGGGGGCATAACCTGCAGAGAATGATTTTAAAAATAGTAATATTTTACTTTGGTGGACCTTCAGACACGCCTTTAGAATAAATGTATTTGGTTTCATGCCTAAAGACTCAGGGTACTTGCTAAAATGACACCCATTATAGGTACCTATGAATTTTATTTACAATTACTGTATGAGAATGTGTATTTTTGCTGCTCTTTCAGTATATATGCCCCCTATTTGTATATACTACCACCAGGGGCTACCAAATCAATACAGATAGGGGCTGAATCATACATCCATTTACATGAGAGTTTGCTCAAACTAACTTACTTCTGAGTAGAAATGTATAACTTGTGCTGCCCATAAAAGGGTGAGATTGCGTGTGAGCGAGTTAAGATTCAACCTGTTGATACTGAAATATAGCTTGCAAACCTGACTTTGAAATGCAGAAAGCTTATCTTCCTTCCAACAACCCATTATTCTCCTTTCAGTTGCTAGAATACCAAACACTTCCAAATGAAAATTTGTACCAAGGCTTAGGTGAGGGAGGGAGGCATTGTTGTATGTTGGGCTGAAGCAAACATGTGCAGGGTTGCACTGCTGATAGGCATTTTACTCAAACCAGCATCTATAACCCAAATGCAAGAAGGCAGAGGAGCTCAGTTCATGCAAGAACATTTCTGGCAGAACATCAGTGCCCTTGCCCACCGCAGTCCAATGGTGAAATTTCAGTTTTAAATATTTGATATGATTAGCCTAAATCCATTTCCTCCTTAGTAAGCCTGAAACTAACGTGGGAGATGAACATTACTGTGTTCTAAACATTAAGTTGCAATTCTAAGCATACCGCCTTAAGAAGTAAACTCCATTCAGAGAGCAGTCGGTCTTAAGTGGGAAACTTTAGATTGCATGTGTGCATGAAGTAAATTGCCCATTTGCTCTGGAGTGAGCTCCAGTGAAACATAGGCAGTACTGGGCCACACATTACTTCCAAATAATTGAAATATGTTGCCTTAGGCTTGGGGTGCAAAGCTGAGAAACGGGTTCAGAGATTGCTGCCAAAGCAAAAATCAACTCTGATCGCTTAGAGAAAGCAACAGGTTGTGTGCCTAGAAGCCAGCAGCAGCGCTAGTAGAGTGGAAATCCGGAGTCACTCTGGATTCCTACTAGAGGAGGAAGACTCCAGGGGCAAGGATGGAAAGGGAGAGAGAGACTCAGCGCAGCAGGTAGTACCTACCATGCCAATTGGAGTGGTCTTCCCAGACGGAGCGCATCTGGACGGTGAAGAAAGGCGCCCAGCAGACGATGTAAGCCGAGACGATCACGAAGGTCATTTTGACCGTGCGGATCTTGGCGCGGGAGACGTTCTTGATGCTGCTGACACAGGGCGTGAGGAGCAGCCCCTTGCGCAGGGCGCGCCCTCGCGGAGGAGCCGCCTCCCGCCTCTGCCGCCGTCGGGTCTTGTCGCGGACGTTGCTCCAGATGTGGTAGCAGATGAAGCCGTAGCAGGTGACCAGGATGACGACGGGCGCCACGAAGATGCTGCCGGTGATCCAGGTGATGTAGGCGCGCGGCCCCCAGGGCATGACGAACTGCGCCCAGCAGTCGTAGACCTGCGAGCCGCTCTCCACCTCGCGCAGCGAGAAGATGAAGTACTGCGGCAGGCTGAGCACGAAGCTGAGCGCCCAGGCGGCCGCGATCATGCAGCGGGAGCGCTTGCTGGGCTGCTGCAGCGTCTTGAGCGGGTGGCACACGGCGATGTAGCGGTCGGCCGTCATCACCACCAGCATGTAGGCCGACGCGAACATGCCGAAGACCTGCAGGTGCTTCACCACGCGGCACAGCCCGTCGGGCCCGTGGAAGCGGTGCGTCACGTCCCAGCACAGCTGCGGCAGGATCTGGAAGAAAGCCACCGCCAGGTCGGCCAGGCTCAGGTGGCGGATGAAGAGGTGCATGCGCGACGCCTTCTGGCGAGGGGTCCGGTGCAGCGCCAGCAGCACGAAGGAGTTGCCCAGCACCGCCAAGGCGAACGTCAAGGCCAGCACGGCCACCTCCAGCTTGGCCAGCTCCTCGTCCCGCCCGTAGCGGTTGCTGCTGCTCCCGTTGGCGCCGCCGCCGCCGGACCGGGGAGGCTCTGCGCTGCCGCCCGGTTCCTCCGCCTCGCTCGCGTTCCAGGCGGACGACGGCGCTCCCCAGGCGGGGGAACCGCCGGCCCCGTCTCCGAAGTGCATGGCGACGCTTCCCGCTCGCGCTCTCTCAGCTTTCCCGCCTTTCCGACACGCTCCTTTCCCGCTCACTTTTTCCTTCTGGAGGCAGTCAGAGAGGAGCTGCGAGAAGGGTGGCGCCTCTTTCTCCAGCACGGTTGCCGTCGCTCAAGCGCGCCAAGTTGCCAGCCTCTTTCGCCTGCTCCTCGCGCTCCTTTCCCCTGAGTTCCCGCTCGGGACGCCTCGCTTGCAGACGCGCCGCGCGCTTCTGCTTCCCCGCTTGCTGCTCTCCAAGCTTTTCCTTCGCGCTCCTCTGGAATTAGCTCTAACTCCGCCCCCTCGCTCTCCCTGCGCGCCCCCTTGGTCTCCCGTCGAAGGCAGCCCGTCCGTCGCTTTGGCGCCCAGCCCGGCCGTCTGGGACTCCCCTCTGGACCTCGCTCTGCGGACGCAGGCCACGAACTCGTTCCGTTTGACGCCGTCACACTGGGTGTTTGTTTCTTTTCAAACCTTTTTCTTTGTGTTTATACGATTATAGGAGACCACCCCTCGGGGCTGCAGTCTTTTCGGGCAGCCCCCTCCCCAGTAGATGGGCAATCAACTAGTGGGCGTGCACGACATCTTCTCGATTACGCAGGGTGGGGCTTATCTGCCCCCCAACCCCGTCAATATTCCAAGTTGGCACCCCTGCTGTGAGCTCTGATAAAGGCAGCTCCCCATCTTAAAACCTCGCTGTGTGTGCTCATCGCTCTAAATGTTGAAATGCCCCTTTCATTGAAAAGCCCCACTACACGTGAAAGTTGCTACCACCCGCTGCTGAGAATGGATGGGGGGAGGGGTTCCCCCCTACCTTCTCTTTCCTCACTATGCAGGGCTACTTCCTTTGGGTAGAAAGGTTTCTATATCTTCTAACTGCAGGAACTCAGCTCCACTGGTTTACCTGTTGAACTTCATGCACCTATTAAAAACATAGGAGCCCTGGCAGTGAGTGAAGGCTGGCAGCAGGGATGCTAACTTGAATAAAATACTGAAGGGACCCAGGTAAGCCCCACCCTATATAACTGATCACAAGACACGGTGCATACACAGCATTTGAATGGCAATGCCCATCAACTGGGGGGTGGTACAAATATTTTATTGGGGGCCTGAAGGGACCTCAGCCCCTAGGAGTTGGCTCCTATGGCTGGCAATCTTAATGCTCCTCCTATCTTCCACTTGGATCCCAACTTTGTGCATCTCTTTCCACCAGCCTTTTTATAGTTTTTAGAACAGAGCTGTTTCCGTAGAAGTGAAAGCAGGGTTCTTGTCAAGCTTTGAATGGCGGGGGGGGGGGGAGAGAATGTATATCTGAATATGCTGTATACACATTACCAGTTTAAAACATAGCTAGATCCATTCTTTTTCTCAATTCGATTCAAAGCTGGTTTTGGGGGGAAATGCGTCAAAATGCAGAATTTCCTAAGAAACAACGGGATAGATATGGATGGTGTGTGGCTCATATTGCGTGCTCCTCAGACCAGCGGTGGAAGAGAACCGGATGCAGTGTAAAAGAGAGTGTGTACATGGCTGTAGAGATAGAGGAAGATGGCGGCCAATACTTGAAGGAAGGATTGAAAGGAAGAAGAGAATAAACAAGGTAGAGGAAAGCAGGATGGACTTGCCTTGGTTTTGGGGGCCATGAGCATTTCCTCAGACGCCTACTGGCTCAAATAATTTACATAATAACGACCATTCTCAAGTTCTGCAGTCATCCTCCTCAACATGAATTTGAAACAGCTCATCACACAGAAACAGAAATGGTAAGGATGAGGAAAACCGGTAATGTTTTACTCTGTGGTTACCTGGAGTAAGCCTCATTGAACACTGAGGTGTGGGATTTTATTAATTGTTAAAATCATGGAAAGCGCATTGTAGTGAGACTTTAAATAATCTGATATTAGAAACTAACAAGAGCTCTATACTATAACATTTCTACTTCTATAGTTTTGCGACGTTGCGTTAAATAGTCTGGTTCATCTAAGCTGGAATCACCTAGAACCACATTTGGCACATATTTGCACAGTGATTAACTGCATTCTCAGATCACATCAAAAGTTGCATACAAATTAAAACAAAAACAATATAAAATCATAGTTCATGAAGCATCTTTTTTTTTTGCAGAGATGTAAATATTACACATGTATTGTCGGAAATATTTTGCTTCTGACAAAATACACAGTGTAAAAAATGCATTTAAGAAATGCCAACACTCTGGATTCACCATCCAGTACAGGTTTAGACATATCCACATTTGGCTACAGATAAATATAGAGCACAACAAGAACCACAGATGGTGAATTAAGTGCCCTGTTCATTTTAAACAGGTTGCATCCCCATTTTTGAATCCCTCTGGGTGTTAATATATGCAGTTTCAAAAATCCATAGAGCCCGCTTTTAATGCAAGCAAGCTGTCTAAATGCGCTGCAGAACATCTAATAAAATTCAGATTCAGTGCCTAATTTAGGAAGCTATTAGGACTTTGTATTTACTACCAAAATGGCTTCAGCAAAGGTGTATTTTAAGTTTCCTCTAGTTTGCCTATCCAGATTTTTTCCATATGCGTTCCAGAGCACATGAAGGACAGGACAATACTATGGATTGTAAAGAATTTGTATGTTTTCCATTCCAATAGACAGCAAAAAGACCATATCCTTTTACTCTGTTACAGACTAGACCTTTCTTTCTCACAGGAAAAACTCTCTTGGGGTATTGCTGCTGACCAAACCTGATGGCCAAATTAGATGAAAGGGAAATTTAATAAAAAACAGAGTGTGGTGCAAGGGTGATTGAATCCTTTCTCCATCCTTTCTTCCCACCTCATTTTTAAGTGCCTCTTTGGTAATCTCCCAGCACACTGGTCCTGATGCAATTGACACACATACACTGCCACAGCACAGTCCTATACCTGACTATTAAAAAGTAAGTCCTGTTGGGTTCATTGGGTAATACGACTACAGCCTTAAAGAGACAGGAGAACACACCTGAGATTTCCAAAATCTCATAAAGTTTGACTTTGAGATTCAGTTTATGTAATTTGTACTCAATGTCTCTGTGTACAAAAATACTGTTGACATGTTTGGTGCTTTTGAAAACAAAGGTCTTTTTGTTACATACATTAATTCATATAACTATGTGCTAATGCTGTTTTTAATACTTTCATGTGTAAGGCTATACTTTCTAGTCTAGATTTAATTCTAGGAATGAGCAGTTCTTTTTTTTTAATGTCTTAATATTCTATCTTGAGTTGGATCTATGTTTTTTGGGATTACCTTGGACCCAAAGTCCTCATTTTAGAAGCTTTATCCCCACCCCCTTAAAACTGATAAATATCCCAATTACTTCTAATGTGTATTATTCTAACTGAGATACAGATTTTGGTCTGTTGGCTTTTGTGACCTCTTTTCATTAATACAGCAATTTAGACTGTTGCCTAATGATGAGATTACATATTAGAATCAGTTGATTTTAACAGAACACGCAAAATCCATTATAAGACAAATAAGTCAATTTCCAGACCATAAAGTCATTATTATATATCTATCACAATATAATGACAGTAATAAGGGGTTCTAGAGAAAAAATACATTTTGTATGGTTGTATTAAAGAATATTTTGTTTCGGTAGGTTAGGTAACAATGTTAGCTATACATGTGTAGTCAGAAATAAGTAGGATACATTATGGAGGTTACTCAGATAAATTGATTTAGGATTGTAGCCTCATTGATTAAATCATTGTACATTTGTATAGGGGTAAAAATAACAGTTCTGAAGTGCATACACCCACCCACAAAAGCCCCACACCAACAACCAGCCAGGAAGAAAAAAAACTATGAACCCAGGATTTTCTGATGATGCAATGGAAGCTTAAAAGCATCAATCACTGCCTTCAACGCAGAGATCAATATGTTTTAATTTCTCTTGGCACAATCCGTTGATACATGCTGACCTCCCATTTCTCCTAGCATCTGGCTTTGTGGTCTGCCAATATGCCCATAGACACACATGGGCAGAGAAGGTTGTAAAACCAGAACCCTATGGAATCCAATCACCATCTTTCTTTTTTTTTTAAAATAATTTTTATTAAGGTTTTCCAAATTAAAACAAATAAAATCCAATTCATAAACTTTTTCCAATATCCAGGACTTCCCCTCCCCACCCCCTCTTGTGTTCCAAATCTTCCAAAAAAGCAATAATATTCAACAAATTCTTATTCCCAAAATACACTCATCATCAATAACTCAATTTATCCAAATTTCCATCCCCTAAGGTCGACCTCTTCCCTTCCACGAGTTCCCCCCTTTCAAATATAGTACGGATGAAAATAGAATAAAAACAAACAATAATTTTACAACCTTTGGATTCCAAATTTCCCTCCCCTCTTTCCCTGTTGCGTTCCTCCTATCCCTCCACTTCTAATGTCTTCCTGATGAACCCACATTTCACTAAACCCACATCCCTCTGGTTCTTTACCGGTCTTTTTTTTTTTTAAATTACAGATGTCCAATCATAGAAGGAGTCTATCAAAGGGGGCCCATTTCTTCTATCCAGATTTTTATATCCAGGAGTATAAACTCCAATTTTATATCCATAAGCTTGTCAAATCTGGATATCCCAAAAGTTCCCACTCCAGTTCTGTCCAGTTCTTGTTGTTTCCTTGTTCTTGTCAATCACTCTCCTCCTTTTTACTTCCCTGTTCCCTCACAGAAATGTTCTTTTTCCAAAGGCTTCTAGTGTCTCTACAGAGGCTTGTTATTCAGGAGCAAAACATAATCCATTGTTTCCAGTAAAGTGTAGGCCTCTGTAGACAAAATAATGTTCCATTTCTGCAGTTTCCCAGGAGATTAAAAGTTCTATCCAACTGTTCAAGTTTCCCGTCGAAAACACATGCAATGTCCCTCAGCTCCTCTAGGTGGATTACAATAACAAAGTTCCCTTCCAGATCACATCCGCCAGTCCAAATAACTTATAAATCCTTATTTGAAACAATTTATCTCCAATTTATAACAAATGTAACCGGCAAAGTCCTCATAACAAAGTCTCAATTTCATTCTTCCGTTTTGACAGCTCTTTGACAGCTGTCAAAACCTCCGTTATTCTTCTCCAGGCATTTTCACGAATCGCTCCAGGGATTCCGGGGGGGGTTGCTTTTTAATACGAAATCCACTTTTCTCCTCCAGCTCAATCTTATAAATTTCCCTCGCGAAGTTGCTAGTTCGGCAAGATAAGGTTCCTCTCGATCTTAGTTATCCAGTCCTTTGTTTTGGCTCTTCTACAATTTTGGGGGGGGCTGACTTCCTTTTTTCCACCTCCCCCGTTCGCTCCAAATTCTAAAAATTTATCCCTCTTTTTAGTCCATATTCCAATTACTCACGGGTTCTTCTTTTGGGTCCAAATTTTCAATAGAAGAAGTCAGCGCTCTCCGCCGGATGGCATGCGGCTGCGCTCGGCAGGGATAGCAGAGGACTCAAAGCACCACGCTCCTCCCCGGCACCCGATCCGTAGCCTTTAAAAAGGCTCCTTCACGAATCGAGAGGGCGCTGACGGTGCCAGCCGAGTCTCCATGTCCACGGCCTCCGTGGCCGTGGTTTTTACGGGTCCCCGCATCGCCGGTGCGGTAGGACCCAGCCCCTGCCGAGCAGGCTCCCTCCGGAGCTCGGAGGGAGCCCGCCATTCGGCGATGGCGCCGACCCGGAAGTCCCAATCACCATCTTTCATGCATCGGTACTGTTCTCCAGGGCAAATGGATTTTGCCCATTGTGAGGCATAAAGGCTAATAGCCTTAATTCATGCTTCAAGCTCCAAGCCTCAAGTATTATAGCATTCTGCAATGGATGCTTGCTGAGTTTCCTCTGGTGAGCTAAATCAACGTTAATGAGTATCTTTTCAGAGATAATGACATATGTATTGACCCTGGTTGAAGCTGGCTAGCTTACTTAAATTAATCCTAAAGATTCGAGATTTTAGAAAGTTTTGATCTAGATTCAGTCAAGAAATTTAACAACATAATTTTGTTGAAGGTGCTTCTCTCTCAGATGAAGATAATAGTAATTTTGGAACTGGAACATCAAGATCAGCCTTGCACTTGCTCTACCAAATTCATCCCAGTTAAAGAGAGAGGCTATCTGATCAATTATCAAGAGTGTCCTCAGTGTGCTCTACTGCAAACAGAGACCTGTCCTGGTAAGAGAGAATAACTTTTTTATTAGCAAGCAGAGAACATATATAAGAATTGGAGCACTTTCAATAAAGCTGTTTGCAGAAGTTGGATAGCTTTACTGCAGATTTATTATTACATGTTTGTCTTTGCATGGATCAGGCTGCAGTCACACAGCAGTTTATTCCATTTAACTGGTGTTTCCCTAATTGTTATTTTCCACAATACAGCACCAAACACTAAAAACTTCCCTGAACAGGGCTGCCTTCAGAGGGGTTTTTTTGTGACCGGATAGTAGCTGTCAAGTACCTCAGGGTCCAAGGACTTCTTTAGGAAGTTCTTCAGGCTGAACTACCATTTCCTTCTGAGTGCCAATAATCCCTTTATTGTTTAGTCGTTTAGCCGTGTCCAACTCTTCATGACCCCATGGACCAGAGCACACCAGGCACTCCTGTCTTCCACTGCTTCCCGCAGTTTGGTCAAACTCCTGCTGGTAGCTTCGAGAACACTGTCCAACCATCTCGTCCTCTGTCGCCCCCTTCTCCTTGTGCCCTTAATCTTTCCCAACATCAGGGTCTTTTCCGGGGAGTCTTCTCTTCTCATGAGGTGACCAAAGTATTGGAGCCTCAGCTTCAGGATCTGACCTTCCAGGGCTGATTTCCTTCAGAATGGATAGGTTTGATCTTCTTGCAGTCCATGGGACTCTCAAGAGTCTCCTCCAGCACAATTATTCAAAAGCATCAATTCTTCAGCATCTTTATGGTCCAGCTCTCACTTTCATACATCACTACTGGGAAAACCATAGCTTTAACTATAAATATTCATTATCCACTCCCTGGACCCAATCCGGCCACTCCCCCTTGGCTAGCTTGAAAAAGCTGTAAAAGTCAGGAGAGCATGTTGTGGACTGAACCACTGCAAGCCCCTAGTCTACATCCTTAGGCCTCATCAAGGGAAACCAATCTCACAAGTTAAGGCAAGATGTGTCGGAAACCTCACCTGGCCCCATAGTAACAGAAGCATCCAACTCAATATGGAGATGAGTTGTTTTATCTTCAAATTGCCTGGCAAACGTGTTACAGCAGGTCTCCAGCACTATGTCTCAGACTGAGACATGTGTCAACACGTCTCTCAACCACATGGGATAGCTCTGCCTCCGTTACATACTCAAGGATGTAATGGAGGCAGCAAAGTCAACGAATTTTGCTGCATTCACCACCACACAACAGGCATGTCTATGTGCTGCAGATAATGTCTTATCAACTTCATATCAAGCCTCACCCCGCTCATACTCTAGCCTTCATGCAACCTACTTCATAGCTTGGAGTTCCCTGGAAAACCAGGGAACCTTTTGTGCTTCACAGTGTCAGAGAGAGATATCCACACACAAAACAATGCAATGTTTTGCTCACAATTATGTCATTTACGTAGCTTCACCATATAAACTGGGGGAACAAAATACAGTTTCAGGCTAAACTGTATGCATGGAAACAACCTGAATTACAAACAAAGATTTTGGCAATTCACATAGCTTAATAAAATCAAAACCTATGAAAATGATTAGCTGACTACTGCACTGCAGTATTGCAGCTATTTTTTTTTTTATAAAATTTTTTATTGCGTTTCTTTTCATAATTTTATACATTCCAAACAGTACAGAAACAAGAAATACAAGAAACATTTTTTTTTTAACCAAAAAAAAAAAGAAAATACTTAACGATTCAACTGTCCTTAAATCCCTTTTGGACTTCCCCACACCTTCCAGATCTGCGTTCTTTAAATTAACAATATCAGCAAATTGTTACCTTATTTCAAACCTTATTATAACTTCCAATCATTATGTCTTCAAATTCAATATGTTGTATCTCAATTTTAACACCTTTATAATAAACATAATGTTTTAGTTCAGATTGTCTCCTTTTCTCTTTTATGACTTATTTTACCGTTTACTTAATCCTATATGCTAAAGCGTAACATTTCCTGATCGTGCACAAACTTAAGCTTCATACAACATATAATATTTCTGCAGGTAATCTTTAAATTTTTTCCAATCCCCCTCAATTGTTTCTTCTTCCGAATCTCGGATTCTGCCAGTCATTTCGGCTAGTTCCATATAGTCCATCAACTGCGTCTGCCATTCCTCCAGCGTGGGTAAATCTTGGGTCTTCCAGTTCTTTGCAATGAGTATTCTTGCTGCTGTGCTAGCATACATAAAGAAAGTTCTATCCTTCTTTGACACTTTCTGGTCTACCATACCCAGCAGGAAGGCCTCCGGTTTCTTAGTAAAGGTATACCTAAATACCTTTTTCAATTCATTATAAATCATTTCCCAGAAGGCCTTCACTTTTGGGCAGGTCCACCAGAGATGAAAAAATGTCCCTTCTGCCTCCTTACATTTCCAACATTTGTTATCAGACAGGTGATATATCTTAGCTAACTTGACTGGGGTCATGTACCACCGGTATATCATTTTCATAATGTTTTCCTTCAAGGCACTACATGCCGTAAATTTCATTCCGGTGTTCCATAACCTTTCCCAGTCTTCAAACATTATGTTATGTCCAACGTCCTGTGCCCATTTTATCATGGCAGATTTAGCTGTCTCATCCTGTGTATTCCACTTAAGCAGCAAGTTATACATTCTCGATAATGTCTTGGTCTTTGGTTCTAACAATTCTGTCTCCAATTTCGATTTTTCCACCTGGAAACCAACTTTTTTATCTATTTTAAAAACCTCTTGAATTTGAGCATAATGTAACCAATCCCGCACCTTATTTTTTAATTTCTCCAGGCTCTGCAACCTCCAATTGTCTCCAATTTTTTCAATTATTTCCCAATATTTCGGCCAGTAGGCCTCCATATTGAGTCTTTTTCGAGCCTTAGCCTCCATCGGTGATAACCACCTCGGGGTTTTACTCTCTAATAAGTCTTTGTATTTCAACCAGACTGCAAAAATTGCTTTTCTAACAATATGGTTTTTAAACAATTTATGAACTTTAACCTTGTCGTACCATAAATATGCATGCCAACCAAAAGCATTGTCAAATCCTTCCAGATCTAGGACATCCGTGTTTTCCAACAAAAGCCAATCTTTCAACCAGCAGAAGGCTGCAGATTCATAGTATAGCCTCAGGTCCGGCAGGGCAAACCCCCCTCTTTCTTTCGAATCAGTTAAAATTTTAAACTTTATTCGGGGCTTTTTGCCCTGCCAGACAAACCTAGATATATCCTTCTGCCATTTTCCAAAACATTCCACTCTGTCCACAATCTGTAGGGTTTGAAACAAAAATAACATTTTCGGCAATACATTCATCTTTATAGCTGCAATTCTACCCAACAAGGAAAGTTTCAATCTTGACCAAATTTCCAGGTCCTTTTTAATTTCCAACCAACATTTTTCATAATTATCTTTAAATAAATTCAGATTTTTGGAGGATAAATAGATCCCTAGGTATTTCACTTTTTTCACCACACTTAATTCTGTTTCTCTCTGAAACCCTTCTATTTCTGCGGATGTCAAATTTTTAGTCAAAACCTTAGTTTTTTGTTTGTTCAACTTAAATCCCGCAACCCGACCAAACTCTGATATAAGTTCTAAAACTCTTTTTGTGCTGGGTTCTGGCTCTTGTAATGTCAAGACTAAGTCATCTGCAAAGGCTTTCAGTTTATATTGTTTCACTCCGACCTCTATCCCTTGTACCAACCGGTCCTCCCTAATCATGTTCAGTAGCACCTCCAGGACTGAAATAAATAAAAGAGGGGATAGAGGGCACCCCTGTCTTGTCCCTTTTTCAATTTTAAATTCCTCCGTCACCACATTGTTCACTATTAATTTGGCTTTTTGCTCTGAATAAATTGCTTCTATTCCATTTTCAAACCCCCGTCCCACTCCCATCCCTTCCAAATTTTTCTTCATAAACCTCCAAGATATGTTGTCAAATGCTTTTTCCGCATCAATAAAAATTAACACCGCTCTTGTATTCCTGTTGGTTTGCAAAAGTTCCAAAATGTCAATGATGTTCCTAGTATTTTCATACAAATGTCTACCAGGGAGAAAGCCTGCTTGGTCCTTGTGAATTACTTCATTTAGTACCTTTTTAAATCTACTTGCCAAAATATCTGCAAATATTTTGTAATCCACATTCAGGAGTGAGATGGGACGGTAGTTCTTAAGCTGAGTCTTTTCAGATTCTGACTTAGGTATCAATGTGATGAATGCTTCTTTCCACGTTTCCGGTGCCCTCTTCCCTTCCATAATCTGGTTGCATACCTCCATCAAAGGTTGTATCAAATAGTCCTTCAAGGTCTTGTAATATTTGGAGGTAAGCCCATCCGGGCCTGGAGATTTGCCGAGTTGCATATTCTGAATGGCACCCTCAATTTCCTGTGGAGTTATTTTACAGTTCAAGATTGATCTTTTATCTTGAGTTATTTTTGATAGTCCATTTGTCTTTAAATGCAGTATTGCAGCTATTAAAGGAATAATCTAGTCCCACTTTTGATCCTAAACCTAGATTACTTTTCCTGAAGCATTCCCAATAAATGCTTGTCCAATTTGCCTTTTTCCTTCCAGTGAATGAGACTGTCAGCTTGTTTCCTTGCTAAAACCTTTCTTAATGTTTTAACTGAAATCTACGCTCCTCTGCACTCCTCCAAAACACGTTGTTGCTTCTTGTGCTTCCTTACATGGAAAAATGTTATAAAATGATTTATTCTGCTTTGCAACTTAGGAAATATTTCAAAATGGCCAACAATCCCTCAGTTACAGTTCAGCTCTGTACTCAGAAAGAAGTCTCATTAAATTCAATGAGACTTGCTCCCAAGTAGTTCTTTATCAGATTAGAGACTTGATTATCTTTTGTGTAACACAACTCTCTTACTCCAGCCTTTCTTCTTTAAAACTCCTGTCCTTTAAAGACCTCTTCTTTTGATCCTTTGAGTTTACCATCACAGAACTGTGGTGTTTCAGACACCCGATACCATTTTCTTCATCTAAGTATAAATACATTATTGCTTACCCAAGTCTTGGAAAGAACGTAGCAGTTATTATCACCAAAAATGGCAGTAGTGTTTTGTGCTACAGCATCACAGCAACACTGCCAAGAATATTTGCTGAAAGAAACAAGAAAACAATCAGGTAAATCATGCGGTTGAATTTACTCCAACAGTTTAATGGCATAGTTGAAATATTTTCTGAAGTGAATTAATAGAGGATAGACATCCATTCCGCAGCTGCCTTTGCAGCACCCAGTCCCATTGATAACAGGCTATATCTGCCTTGTGTTAATACCAAGACTCTGTTTTTCCTCGTCACCCTGCTGTTAGAATCCCACCAGGATCTGACATTTCCTGAATATCTGCCTGTATTTGTTCATGTACAATTTTATACAAGAGGAAATCAATTTCACACTAGCAACTTGTTTAAGTATGAACACCATGGCAAGTAGATTAAGACTAATGGGAACTGAAACAATCTGTTGCAGTGTCTCCTCTATCCTAGGGAACACCTGTTCAGAGTTCCACCCAAGAGATTCTGCAGATCTGGAATTTTATTTATGTTTCTTTTCTTGTACTCCTGCAAACCTGATAGATCTCTCTTATTTCTCTTATTTTTCAGGGGAAAGTAGCTGTAAGTTAAAAAAATTTTTTGGGGGGGAAGAATTCATAGTATTTTTTAAAACAAACCACTGTGAAACAAGTCAGCTCAATCTCCATGTAATGGGTAATATCATAGTACAAAATCATAATATATTATTTGCTAGTTGTTTTGTTTCTTGTAATCTGCTTTCTGGCCAGAGACACCACTGAGCCTGTTACAGAATTTGCATGCGGCTACCCCTGCCCCCCCAAAAAAATGTATTTATTTGAGAATTAATTGCACACACAACTTTTAAAAATAAAAAACACCCTTCAAATTTTATACCACACTTCAACAATCTGATTAGCCTTAGCTAGATTTCAGAAATCTCTCAATATCACTTACTAAGCATTATTTCAATATAATTGAACTGAAACAATACGATCTATTCTCTAAATAAATATTTGCTGTCGTGTAAGCCACATAAAAGCTATAATATATGGAAATAGTTTGTATCAATAAGGAATTGTGCAGAAACACGCGTGTTGTTCAGTATAAATCTTCACAATGCACATTATTCATCCAGTCTGCAGTTTTATTGAATAATGTCTAGTTGGAATGTGTATAATAAGAAAAGTCATTTATAATGAAGGACCCTGTGATACAATGGAACGCTGGAAACGCTTTTCCCCTTATTAGAATGAAAGGAGGTAAGTAATTCTTCTTTAAGAATAACTTTGAGTCTGGTCACCACTTCTAGTGCAGAAGCCAATCAATCAAGAGCTCGTTCCAAATATTTCAAATGAGTTTTGTAAGATTTCAAAGCCTATTGGACTACTTCATTATCTGCCCACATCACATGGATTGCAGATGGATTACACTTTAACACAAGACTTAAAGATACCACGTCAATCTCAATATTACATTAATTATTTGAACACATCTGTTCAGTGCTGTCTCTGTGCTCATTTACATTTTGGTGGTCATTAAAACACATTTCGAATGCTTTTTAATTGTGAGTGCTGTTTCATTTACCTTAAATACTTTTAAATGGAGTGATCAGCCTTAGTAATTCCTGTAATAAAATAGATTACAGAAAAGTCACAAACAGGACGCCCAAATATCTGCAACCCAATCAAATGTGTGTATACTGAGAGTTAACTCCCACTCCATCCCAGTTGTTCAAGAGGAATGACTTACAAGCAAATTATAAATTACTGTACTGGTTAGCAGAGGAAGAAATGGGAAATTGGCAAGAGCTGGTAGAATGGATTCCTTCAATGTCAAAGAAGAATCTTATGCGCTTACTAATGCACTCTAAGGAACATGACGCCATTCGCCAACAGTGGACGAAAATGAACCAAGGAGACAATATTTCACATGGTGCTCATGTTGATTGCCACTGTAGTCTGGGGAAAACAGTATGTACACAAAATGAGCAGACTGAATTGTATGGAAAGGGACTGCTCTTTTTCAACCATTATAGATTAAATGGCAGCTAGTTGCCCATACAGATGGGTGGGCAAGTCTAATTCACAATGTAATCCTATTTGTGACTATTCAGAAGTAAGTTCCATAAGTTTAGTTGGATTTATTTCCAGGTTCATAGAACTGCAGTTCAAACTGATTAAACCACAGAAAGGAAAACGACCATGAAGCATGGCTAGTATTTACATTTTGTTCATGTGTTTATTCAGCAAGATGTATATACTGAGAGACAGACGAATATAGATGTTTAAAAAAAATATAGAATCTAAGCTATATGAAACGTTTAAAAACATCTTCCATTCATAGGTGGAAGAATTTGTGAAGGAGTATTTTTATTCAGTCTATGGTTAGTCCCCCCCCCCCCCAGAAGCTTGACATGAAAAGTAAAATAAAACATATAACTTAAGCACTAATTAAACCTTTGAAAAATCTTTGGAGAGTGGAGCCAATAGCTGGCAAAACATCATAAAAGGAGAATGCATGGTTCCAGTAAATGTAAAAGTCAGAAGATAAAAGATGCATTTAACAGCAGTCCACGTTTCAGAAGCCCTATTAATATAAAAAAAGCAGCTGTGAAGAGAAAAGGAAAAGAAGGATTCAAATTTGTTTTGGCTATTCCAACTCTTGGTTTTGATTTTAACCTGCTAGGGCTGCTTACTTTTCAGAGATGTATAACTTAGGGACTTTGCCAGAAGTTATAAATTTTACTTGATTAGAAATTTGGATAGTTTGCCAGGACACAACTCGGAGATTGCATCTGTTTCTGTGTTAGCTTTTCAGATGCAAAAAGAGGATGCAGAACATGGCTTCTCTGCCCCCCCCCCTCTACCTACTATAAAATACAGGACACTTGAGTTACCCCAGAGCACTTGGGAAAGGTGTACTTGCACACACCAGGACATGGAAAGAGTAAATAAGAAGGCATGGTTTCACCTTCTTCCCCCATAGCTTCACATCTGTTAAAGAAACAACTTGGGGGGAGAAAAAAACACAAGCACCTTTGGGTCTCCCATCCATACTAAGAGAAGCTTGAGGGATACAATTTGCATTGGGGAATTGTGGCAAAATGTTAAAACCACCCCATGATGTCCCCAAGGTCTCCTTACTAGGCCTAAGCCCCTAGAGGTCATTTGGAAAGTCATTCAGCTTATCCACTAGCACTGAGTCTTTACTATTCAATAAAATAACCTGCTGTTTGTTGCCACCACCTACTGATATACAGGGGTGGTGCTGTGGGTTAAACCACAGTGCCTAGGACTTGCCGATCAGAAGGTCGGCGGTTTGAATCCCCGCGATGGGGTGAGCTCCTGTTGCTCGGTCCCTGCTCCTGCCAACCTAGCAGTTCGAAAGCACGTCAAAGTGCAAGTAGATAAATAGGTACCACTCTGGCGGGAAGGTAAATGGCATTTCCATGCGCTGCTCTGGTTCGCCAGAAGCGGCTTAGTCATGCTGGCCACATGACCCGGAAGCTGTACGCCGGCTCCCTCGGCTAATAAAGCGAGATGAGCACCGCAACCCCAGAGTCGGCCACGACTGGGCCTAATGGTCAGGGGTCCCTTTACCTTTACTGATATACAGAGAGCAGTAGAACTCTATTTTGCTGTGAAATTCAAAGCCAGCACATGGGGAGGAATCCTGCTAACCTACAACCCCTCGGACCAGAACACATTTAAAAACCAGTGCACATGCATAATTAATGGAAAATAACTAGAGCAAGTAGTCATTTGGAAAGAAGAACAAATAATAATTTTGGCATCCAGCCTCAGCATACCTAACTCTCTTCTTTAATAGCTATCCTAATTCCCTGCTTCTTATTTCCATCCTCATTCTCTCTGATTCCTCTTGTTCTTTCCTTTCAAGTCTTCTCTCTGACATGACAGCGTGATCCGGTAAACTTCCAGGCAAGTGGAGTTAAGATTAAAGTCTAATTTTCTCCAATTATCTAACCTTCTAGGCCTCCTTCTCAGCCAACTCTTTCCACCTTTCCTACACTCTTGACTCCACTTAATATTATGACAGAATTCCCCACTGTCAATCATTCTTCCACTCATTATTTTGTTTCTGTCTCCTATTCCTGTGCTGTGTCCCACATTCAAATTGTGGGGAGGATCGTGCCTAGTTATTTGAAAAGGAAAAGGATAAGGGGAAATCTAACAGTTGTCTAGTTTAGCTTTGAATTAGTAGGATTTAAGCCCATGGGCACATTTGCAAACAGAGAAACTGTTATGGGCAAAACACACACACACACACACACACTGCAACCAAGCATACCCCACAACCTATTCTATTGCAGCTTTCAAGCCTAATTTCAGTGGTGAATGGGTTTGGGTGGCGAGGGTGCCCTGAGGGTGCCAGGAAAGATGTCTGAGAGAGCCAGTGTGGTGTAGTGGTTAAGAGCGGTAGTCTCGTAATTTGGGGAACCGGGTTCGTTTCTCCGCTCCTTCACATGCAGCTGCTGGGTGACCTTGGGCTAGTCACACTTCTCTGAAGTCTCTCAGCCTCACTCACCTCAGAATGTTTGTTGTGGGGGAGGAAGGGAAAGGAGATTGTTAGCCGCTTTGAGACTCCTTAAGGGGAGTGAAAGGCGGGATATCAAGTCCAAACTCCTCCTCCTCCATGTTCACCCACGGGCACCACATTGGAGATCCTTGTGACTAATAGTACTAGGGGGTGTGGGATTTGGGGGTCACATTGGGTCACACAAATTTATCTACAAGGAAATAATACTCAGTCAACAATAAGATAATGGAATCATTGTGAATCTTATTGTTATTATCTCCATTTGTATCTCACCCTTCCTCCAAGAGGAGCCCAGGGCAGCTGGTAAAATTAGTTTACCCTTAAAAAAAATTACGTTCACTTTTCACCACAACCTATCGTCCAGGAATATGCTGATATGAGGCACCACCAGCTGCTTAGAAAAGAAGAGCTCTTCCTCCATGTACAAGGCAAACGCATACATAAATATATAAACCGCGTGTCTGAAATAGTACAGGAGAGCAATCCTGAAGCCATTTTGACTCTCCCAAATTGACCTCAAATATTTCTCTGCAAGGAGGAAGGAAATGGGAAAAGCTTTCAAATTGTCTTTTGACTGTAAGGGCTTACACCTCCCTTTTCAAATACAGTCTGGCAAGTATCTGTTAAGCTGAGCAACCAAGTAAGGCATTATCAGGTATCCTGGCAGACAGGAGAGAAGCAACACACTCGAATTTCTGCTGTAGACCGCCTCCTTCTGTGATGAATGTATGATTTTTTTTTGGGGGGGTGGTCTTGGGCTACAGGGTGGGCAATTTCAAAAGTCTATATAGGGGCTTGTGCACCATGATTCAGGGTTCTCCTCCCTCCTACCTGTGGTGAGTGGGGACTCTGTTGCAACAGTTCTTGGAATAAAGATCAGGCTTACTAGCCGCTTTGTTTCTCAATATACTCTGGTTGGCCTCTGTTGTTTTCTCCTACCGATAGGGAACCCATTTAAGGACTCTACATGGGCTCTGGAATATCCCATAAGGGAAAGGGAAGAGTTTTTCTTATAACAATATGCAGCACACAATGCACACCTTTCCCAAACCCTCAACTTATTACTTTTAGAGTATTTGATGGCAATCTGCATAGAGAATTGATGAATGATGAGCTATTGGGTTTATTGGAGTTGCACATTAGCCTCTCACTCCCACTTCCAGATTAATATTTCCAGATAATTCCCCAAATATATTGTATGTCTCCTGTACCACAATGTACTGATAAGGAAGTTAAACCACGGCTGCAAAACAATCTGTTTTAACCCGCTCCCAGGCTTACCGTAGTTCTTATTTCATTAAAGATAGTTACATTGTGTTTTTGTAAGTTATGCAGCATTTACTAGCCTAAGTGTTTTATAAGATGATGTAGTGGGAAGCATAGAAAAGTGTGGAGTAGAGTTCAGCCAGGTGTATTTGCAGCTTTGACCAAAGGAGGCAACTTCTGACCAAAATGAGAACCAGTGATTGGGTATTTTAATAGCCAGGTGCTATTTCAAGATTGTGGGACGCGTGTGGCGCTGTGGGTTAAACCACAGAGCCTAGGACTTGCCAATCAGAAAGTCGGCGGTTTGAATCCCCGTGATGGGGTGAGCTCCCACTGCTCAGTCCCTGCTTCTGCCATCCTAGCAGCTCGAAAGCACGTCAAAGTGCAAGTAGATAAAGTAGATACCTTCCAGTGGAAAGGTAAACGGCGTTTCCATGTGCTGCTTGCTCTGGTTCGCCAGAAGCATCTTAGTCATGCTGGCCACATGACCCGGAAGCTGTCTGCGGACAAACATTGGCTCCCTCAGCCAATAAAAAGAGATGAGCGCCGCAACCCCAGAGTCGGTCATGACTGGACCTAATGGTCAGGGGTCCCTTTAGCTTTTACTATTTGAAGATTGAAACTGGGTCCCATTGAAACCAGGGTGGCTCCTTAGTCCCATTGATTTAAATAGGAGTCAAGTTCACCTAGCTTAGTTTGGATCCAAATCATGACCTAGGTTTTTAATATTTGAGATTTTGCAACGTGAAAGGCTTCAGTCCTAAGTGGCAGGCTTAGAAGGAAATAAGCCCCACTAAGCTCATGTCTGAGAAAGCAGTGCAACACACAATCCCAAACAGATAAATCTTGAGCTCAGTCATGCTCTCTGCCCTGGAAACTCAGAACCACAAACATACATTTGGGTATTTAAAATGATAATTCTAAGAGGCTAGAAGGCAAAAGCAGAAGGCAAAGTCCCCTCGTGCTACGAAAATAATTGTAGCTGTTGATATCAGACCAGCGCAAGTCATTATAGCATGTTGAGATTATACAGTAGTTGTTTATTCTGACCTTTCAGTAAGATCATCTAATAGGGAGCTCAGAAAATTGGGGACATGCTATGTTACCTAGTATAATTATCATTATTGCTGGCAGGACACGGTTATCTTCAGAAGTATTTCCAGAATGCTCTTCAAGGATGCTAAGTATAGCACCTCATCGCCAGAGTGATCGTTTTAAAGACCTTTTTATTTAAAATGAGGCACAGTGTTGGGTTAAACCACAGAGCCTAGGACTTGCTGATCAGGAGGTCGGCGGTTCGGATCCCTGTGACGGGGTGCGCTCCCGTTGCTCGGTCCCAGCTCCTGCCAACCTAGCAGTTCGAAAGCACGTCAAAGTGCAAGTAGATAAATAGGTACCACTCCGGTGGGAAGGTAAACGGCGTTTGCGTGCGCTGCTCTGGTTCACCAGAAGCGGCTTAATCATGCTGGCCACATGACCCGGAAGCTGTACGCCGGCTCCCTTGGCCAGTAAAGCGAAATGAGCGCCGCGACCCCTGAGTCGGCCACGACTGGAGCTAATGGTCAGGGGTCCCTTTACCTTTACCTTTACAGGTTTCACTGTGCCTTGTAACAAGGAGTGATAGGAGGCCTCGTTGTGAACATGAGGAGTGAGGGCCAGAAGGAAACGAAGAATAAATATGTCCTGATTCATTGGCCCAGCCTACGACTCACGCCTGGGAATCTGTCAATTTCAGTATTTCTCCATTTCCTATTTCCCCCTCCTTAAGTGAAGTTCTCCACAATTCCACATCAGCTCCAGTGGTGTGTTTTTTTTAAGTCTGCATGAAAATGCACCAGCATTTTAGTGCACTTTTCTACCAATGTACACATGTTTCTGAGTGAACAGAGTGCTGCCTCACCAACCCCACCCCCACTCTGCTGAAATTGTGCTAACTCTGGAAAGGAGGTCCGTGTTCTTTCAGAACTGGAACAACAGCTAGGCAACTTTATTTTGAACTAGTGGCAGTTTCACGGTACCAAAACGTGGATGGTTGTGATTTCCTATCTCTCCTTTCTTGTTAATCTTAATGACTCATCCTATTGCTGATGAACATATGACTGTGATTTCCTATCTCTCCTTTCTTGTTAATCTTAATGACTCATCCTATTGCTGATGAACATATGACTCTTGCTCAGTGTGGTATCACAACAATTTCTCCACTTCTGTGCTATAATGTTTACAAGCCCCTTTCTGTGTGGAAAGACCTACATTGGCTCCCAGTACATTTCCGAGCACAGTTCAAAGTGTTGGTGCTGACCTTTAAAACCCTAAACGGCCTCGGTCCAGTATACCTGAAGGAGCGTCTCCACCTCCATCGTTCTGCCTGGACACTGAGGTCCAGCGCCGAGGGCCTTCTGGTGGTTCCCTCACTGCGAGGAGCCAAGTTACAGGGAACCAGACAGAGGGCCTTCTCGACAGTGGCACCCGCCCTGTGGAACGCCCTCCCACCAGATGCCAAAGAAAAAAATAACTACCAAACTTTTAGAAGACATCTGCAGGCAGCGCTTTTTAGGGAAGCTTTTAATGTTTAATAGGTTATTGTATTTTAGTGTTCTGTTGGAAGCCGCCTAGAGTGGCTGGGGAAACCCAGCCAGATGGGCAGGGTATAAATATTATTATTATTATTATTATTATTATTATTATTATTATTATTATTATTATTTGTGCACTGGTTTGCGATAATAGTACTAGGTTTAGTAAGCAGGACTAGGAGCCTAGATTCACACCTATCCTCTCTTACAAGTGCTCTGGTTCCTTCACCTTTTTCTTTCTTTCTTTTTTTTAAAAAAAGACTGTTCTAGTTTACATTCTATTATTCTGGCTTTAAGCGGGTCTTTAAGGTGGCTTATAATAAAAACCCGCAAAGTCACAATTAAAGCATAAAAGCCATCCCCATTTCAAACAATAAAATATCAAAACAAATAGTCTGCCGGACAAATGTTTTTGGAGCCACTGCCGTGCGTGTCAAGGCGCATTGTTTGGCATGTTACACATTGCTCTTTCATTCCATTTCTTCCCTGGGCTAGTTTTATAGCCTGTGTGCCTGCTACTAGTCTATTGACACTGACATTTAAGGCTGGTGAGTGGTAAACAGAAGAACAGCCTTTCTGGATCCTACCAAGGCTCCATCTGGCTCAGTACCCTGTTTCCAACTGCAGCCAGCAGGATGTTTCTCGGAAACCCATAGCAAGTCATGGAGTCAGTAGTCCTGCCCTATCGCTTGTCTCTTCGTAACCAGTAATCAGGGCAATGCCATCTTTGAACCTAACGGGTTTTGTTTTGCTGTCACATCTAATACCAGGTCCTCTATGGGTCCAGTCCTCAGTCTATAACATGGCCTGGTCCTCTTCTGCAGCTACCTGAAGATGTAAACAGGGAGGTTAGAAGGAAATGAACATACAGACAATTACATTAAAGCTTCAAATAAGGCATTCAAATAGCAGCTCAAGGCATAAAGAGTGTAGGGGGCATGGGTACAAACATGCTGCCCCCATCTCCAGTGTCCCCTTACCTGTCTGCATTGAGCAGGAAGGTCTGAAGGGGACTTGTAGGCACATTCAACTGAATAGGCGTACAAGATTCCTCACGATGGGGCACACACTGCATTATCAGGTCTCACTTGTAGAGTAGCTATCAGAATACATGGTACCTTGGGTTAAGAACTTAATTCGTTCTGGAGGTCCGTTCTTAACCTGAAACTGTTCTTAACCTGAGGTACCACTTTAGCTAATGGGGCCTCCCACTGCCATCGTGCCGCAGCCACACGATTTCTGTTCTCATCCTGAAGCAAAGTTCTTAACCCAAGGTACTATTTCTGGGTTAGTGGAGTCTGTAACCTGAAGCATCCGTAACCTGAAGCGTCTGTAACCCGAGATACCACTGTACTGAATACTGGAACTGGTATTTATCATCTGTAGAAGATGAGTTTCATCTCAGTCTCTCAAGTTTTCCCATTGTGAGAAAAAACTAGTTCCATTAGTATTGCATGGTATAGGAAAAACATCTCCCATCCAGAGAATACAGATATGAGTGGAACTGACAGCTCCAATAATCTGTGCAGTTACTGAATTGCTCAACAATAAGTAGACTTCATTCGACTTCACCCCCCACCCCCACCAATCTTGTAGAACAGGTATGGGAAGGGAAGTGCCTTCGAAGGGCAGCAGGAAAATGGCAGTGCCAGTTCTATTGGGACTTCAATCTCACATATCTATTTTCATTGCAAATGCATAGGTGGAATGTTATGAGTACATAACATACAGCAGCCACCTTTAAGCAAAGCTCACTCAATAATGCACTTTTGAAACAGCACCATTAAGGTGGCTTAACAACCCTAATATGATTATACCAATAGTGGTACTGAAGTGACTTGGTCACAAATCAGAATAAGCCTGAACAAGTCTAGATTAAATCATCTACCATTACAACACGGGACCATCTGTTAAGGTGCAGAATAGAAGATACCTAACTGATGCAATCAACCCTAAACTATTATGCACACCTGTATTATTTACATTGCATACGCGTGGGATGTTTCTTGGGGGTGGGGGGGGGTCTATAGGGACTGCTTCTTGTATATATTTTCATATATTCTTTTAAAACTGACTTTTTTCCCTCAAAGCTCCTGACAAGGTGCACTTCTCTTAAGGGTAATTTCCATGCACTCTGGTGAATGTAAGTAACCTCTTGTTAATCTCTGCCATGCAGTGTGAGATTTCTAGTGGTCTTGGCACTTAACCAGAGTTTGTGTAGGGACACGGTGTTTTTATGAAATATGGATTATTTACACATATTTACACCTGAGTCTGGATGGAGAGAGCGTTCTGAGCATCACATCCCAAGAGGAGCTTGCTCCCCACAGCATCACAGCAATGGATTCAAAAGCAGTCAAAACACCATCTTTATGTCTCCTCTACACAACTTGGCAATCCGTCAGCCTACATGGCATCTGCCCCCATCCTCCTCCTCCTCCTCCTCCTCCTCCTCCTCCTTCTTCTTCCCAACCTCCTTGTTAAAACGCAACCAAAGCCTTGTGCACAAAGGGCATTCCCCCCTCCCCCGGTCATGACATCACGCCCCTGTAACCCTGGCAACTGCCCCCACCCAACTCTGCTGTTGTCTTTTGTTAAGTAACACACAGCTGGGGTAGAGACCCAACCCCTTTCTTTTCTGACAGTGAATATCCCACCTTTTGTCAGCGTAATGACACTGACATCACCTGTTTTGTTTTTCAATGGCACCTCTCTCAGCCAATTGACTGAGAGAGCTGGTTTGTCTTA
The DNA here is from genome assembly GCF_964234715.1 of Podarcis melisellensis. Taxonomy (NCBI): domain Eukaryota; kingdom Metazoa; phylum Chordata; class Lepidosauria; order Squamata; family Lacertidae; genus Podarcis; species Podarcis melisellensis. The sequence continues at coordinate 30,178,280 of NC_138542.1, forward strand.
TCTTTTGGGGGCATTGCTAAATCCCCACATTCAGTGGCGTAGCGTGGGGGGTGCAGGGGGGCCCGGCCGCACCGGGCGCAACATCTGGGGGTTAGGGTTAGGGGGCGCAAATCCACGGGTTAGGGAGCGCAAATTACTTGCCTTGCCCCGGGTGCTGACAACCCACGCTACGCCACTGCCCACATTTACTAATTTCAGGAGAACCTAGCACCCAGGAATGTTGGAGGATCCTTGCCCCCTGCAAATCCATAATAATACTATTGTTTCCATAGGTGCTGGGGTTTGAGATCTTATCTACAGAGAGCAACTGCAAGAAATCAATATGTGGCTAAACGGGGGCTTTCAGAGCTCGTGAAGTTCCCCAGTAATTAATTGTCCAGGCTCGTGCCAACATACTGGATAATGGGAGACAGGTAATATTATTTATGTGTCCTTTTTTAATTTCAAATTAGACATAAAAGCTTTGGCAAGAGTTGAAAGTACCTTTCCCTTTTGAGCATGATGATTGATAAGACTCAGTATTACTCCCTATTCTCTCCCACCCCTGAAAATTGGGCAATTTACCCAACATTTAATTAAAAAGCTTAAACGAATAGCTTAAATCTTAATCTAATTATTTAAAAGTGAACTAACAAGAACGGCTTTTGCTTGGGCTATTAGGCATTAAGCCACTGGGCCACTGGCTTTTATCTTATGGTCATAGCTATGCAGGAACAGCTGGAATTCCTGATTCAGAGAGCATAAGTGGATGTGCACAAGGCCATTTTCGGGCCAAAAGGACTACTTCAAGGGGCGTTCTTAAAATCCTTTTGTTATAGCTGCCATTAGTGAAGGCACTGCATTTGCCCTGACTTGTTGCTTGTGGATAACTATTAATTGATTAATAATAATAAATACTTTAATTCCACTTTTCCAAAAACTCAAAGCATTGTACAACCAATCGCTGCTCCCACCTCCCCACCAAAAATAAAAATTAAAGTATGTTTAAAAATTGCTCAGAAAAACAAGCTTTCACTCAAACCCCTAGGAATGAGCAATTAGGGATGGGAAAATCTGTCTATTTTGGTTTGTCTCAGTTTCTCATTTTTCCTGCCTTAAATTCAGTTATTTGCATTGCCACATCACTTAGCAATATTTTTTTAAGTCCTCATATAAATGTATCAGCATTTAGGACAATTTTCTCCTAACATACATTTTTTGTATGTAATTTTGCCTAATATACACATTCTTGTATAGTATCTGGAAGTATCATAAGGGAATCTGGATTGGTGACCTTTTGAGTGATAAATTACTCTGGATGAACTTGTACATATTTTTCAGCAGGAAGTTTTCCAGGCACTTAAAAAAAAATAAAAATTCTACATTTAAAAGCCCCTTAGTGCCTACAGCTATCTTCTTATATGATGGTACTTAATCAAATTGCTTTTATTTCATTCATTGATCAGATTGAGCTCATTAAGCCTCTCTAATTTATTTTGGCTCTTTCCTGCAAAACCTTGTTTTTCAGACATAATTTTTTCCTGGGAACCAGAAGACAGAATGAATCATTGTGGCAAACAGAGTTAAAATCAGCTCCATCCTTCATTTTACACAAGATATCTGTGTATTCAGCATCCAGTTCAAATCTCATTTTGTTCTGGGGTGCAGGACTTCAAAGATGGAAAAACAGAATTTTCCACCAGTTAACACAGTTCAATCTAATAGACGTTTACTTGGAAGTATATCTCAATGAGTTGAATGGAATTTATTCCCAAGTAAGCATACACAGGATCTCAAGTTTAAGAGAAATAGTACTTGATGATCCTTTGGGAATTTTTATGGTGGTTATGAAGATAACCACCTTGCAAAAAAAAAAAAAGGATTGCAAGGATGAACATGATATTAAAATGATGGCTGTTCATCATGTTTATCTCCACCTTTGCATAACTAATGTTAGCACTACAGAAAGTAAGCAAGGCTTTCGTGGAGGTGGCACCTTCCCATTTCGCCTCAGGCGGCAGAACAGGCTGGGCTGCCCCTGGTGTTTGCTCATTGGGTACATCCCTGTGTGCAAGCTTACATCTGATTGATCGCAAGAGACTGAAAATGGACTCCAGAGGGACATGAATGAGTGGTTGGATGCTGATCTTCCCCAGTCAAAGGATAACGTTGCAAACTTCCTGCAGACCAGATACTGCTAACAACTAAAGCAATACAATCAAGGCTACAGCAGAAAAATAACTTCTTCTGTACATCTACATCAGTGTGAATAATTTTTACTGTCAGTGGCCACACTCCAGGACACACCCAAATAGTCTGCATGTACCCAGTGGAACTTTTCACATTTGAACAGCCATGGTCCCCTCAACCTGTTAAATAGCAAAAGTATTTTAGGAATTCCTTCATCCTTCATGCAGAGTGACATGTTACAGGTTGTTTGAAAGTGTTAAAACCCTACTGAGTCAGTGGGTGGCATTAGTTACATGGGTTTCTAAATGTTAGTTGATATTTCCAAAATAGCTCTTGGCACAAGATATTTGCCTTCCTCATAAAGCACTGCAAAAGTCAGCGGTAGAAGATGTAAGCAACGGAGGGATGTGTGCTGTAAATCTCATTCTTCTCTAATCCCATCTGTCCACACTTCGTCATTTCCCGTTTCTTACCTCATGTCTCCTTCTAGATCACATAATGGCTTTCTCAATCTCCTGTGTCAATCTCCTAACAAATTCCTTAATGCTATATAAAAACAACCATCAGTAAAACACCCCACAAATCCTTATTATTTAAGAGCCATGGCTCCGTCACTACATCACTTTATGTAGTAACTGTGGGATTTATGAGAGGCTCATAAAACAGGGGCACATCTTTACTCTGGAAGGTAACAGAGTGGTCAGTATCTTGCCCTTAAAATGAACTTCAAATCTACTTTGCTGGGGATGTCCTCTGCATGTGAAGATGCCTGTGCGTGAATTTGTTTTATTGATCCAGAAAGGCTGCTGTTTCTGAGAAACAGTCTTCTTTTGTTTGTGGCTAGGACAGACATGATAAAGCTGGTGGCAATTCACACTGTGATGGCCATCTTTCTAACTCCCCAAATGTGTCAAACCTCAACCTGATGAACCTGCTGTGAACCGTGATTGGCAGGAAACAGCCAGCTGTCAATTAGTTTCCACCCGATTCCCCCTTAAAAGTGGACTGCTGCAAAATGGTCCCTTGTCCCTCACAGTGCTCCCAAGTCCATCAACATTGCCCAATTGACCATTCATGCATCTTTACATGTGAGGAGACTAGAAGCCAGAAATTTGTAAGTAGCTAAGAATTAGTGGACTTGAACTAAAAGGTTATTCGACTTCACTGAATCAACCTTCTAACTCTTCCCTTTGTCCCCTTCTTTCTTTCTAAAATCCTTAATAAACTTTTAAATAGAATTGGCTGTTGTGATTTTGTGCTGGACTCTCAGGGAATTTCAACCCTCCTCTCACCTAATCACTCAGTTCATGTTACATGTATGACTAAGCGGGGCTGGACAGAAAAAAGATGGCTTTGCCAGTCTCTGGCAAGAGACAGGTAGGTTGGATAATCTCTCTGCTCCCCCTCATAAGTTGAGTGGTACTGCTCAGAGAAAGGCCAACCATGCTGATTCCTAGGGATGGATAAGTGAGTTGGATGCCATCTTGACTTCCATTTTAATAATCTGCTTTGCACGCCCAAAAACCACTCCTTCCTGCAGGTAGAGGGTGCTAAGGGCAGGTGTAGTCTTGGACATGACTGGCCCACCTTGAGAGGCAATTGTGGAAGGAAGGGAGCAAAAAGATCCTTTACCTTTCCTTCTCTTGTAGGCACTATGGTGGAGAGAGATACCCAAGAATGTGTGTGTAGACTGAGGCCTTCCAGCAGCAGCCTATGCAAAATTACAGAGAAGTTCAAATGCCTTCAGTAGGGCTTGCTCCCTTGGATTGCAACTTGAAATAACACCACAGAGGAACTTTGCTGAATGGCAAAAAGTTCTCGAACAAACACTGCTGGATAATATAGTGCTGTTGTATGCCGTGTGGCATCTCCATTTTAAATTTTGTGTGCAGCTAATTGTAGGAAGCGAAAAAGCAATGGCTCAGCATCAGTCAATGCTCGTGCAGAGGTAACTCAATGGGACTATATAAAAAAGAAATACTCTTCTTTGCCTCCAGGCAGAGATATAAGTAGCATCTTCTGGAGCCCAGAATGCAAAAGGAAGAACTTCCAATTGTTCTGCTGGCTTTCCTCAGCACACACATTGGTTAGTAAAACATTTATTCTAGCTTTATCTCTCGCAACAGCTTCATTAAATCACTCCAGAAGGAAAGGTTCTGTCACTGAAAGCCACTGTTAGGAATTTTAACATTTTGCAAAAAGTTTTTTTTTTCCTGGCTTCCACAATCTTTTACAGGAATTCTCTCTGATGCTCATTCCTAGATGATGGCTTTGTGCTCTGAATCAGATTCAGATTGTTTTATGTTCTTTCTGGGAGATTAGAGAACATCATCTGGAAAATAGTAAGATAAAAACCATATATAGTTCAAGATTGCCTTCCGAGTTCCCACTGAGAATCTTTTTTAAAGGTGTTTAAAAAAGGTTAAACTAAAAACAATAAATACATCTGGTTCTGCTTGTATATATAAAAGAAGGTGTCGTTGTTTTAAATCTTTAGATATGTAAAAAAGAAACATACACTCCATCTGGAGCACATCTGATGACATCTATTTTTTTTCTTAACTGATTTCTTACTCCTTGTAAATCTTTTGATATTCTGAGAACTCAAATCTACCTGACTCTTATCAACTGTTAGCAATCCTGTTAAATTGAAAATGTTAAGCAATAGTCATGCCTTTGGAGTGGAAGAAAATACATGGGCCTTGATCAAATTGTAATATTCTTTTCGAAATTAGGTTGTGTGCAGAATATTTTTTTCTGTTTCTTGTACATGATACATTATTGTCACTCAGCAAATAGTTAGTGCTCAACAGTTTAAATATGGAGGTTTCCTTATTTTAGCCCAACCATTAAGCAGAGTGGGGAAACTGCCTCAGGCGGCAGATATTGAGTGGAAGAAAGTAATGCTGAGGGAGATTGAGGACAGAGCTATATGTCCCGTACTGTACTCTGTCTTGTGTCCCTTTTGCACCCCAGGCCCCTGCTGGTATGGTACAGGATGCTGATCAGACATCTGATTCAACTGTCCCTAGTTGGCTTCTGGTTGCTGACAAGATGGGTAGATGGCCCTTTGTCTCAGGCACCAAAATATCTTGGGCCATCACTACAAAAAGATCACATTATATAATAGATGTTATTCAGCTACAGACATTTAACACGAGAGAGAAATGGATAATGAGTAAACAAACATATGCACCTTTCTTTTCTTTTTTCTTGAAAGCAGATAGCTTGCCTGAAGTCTGAGGTGCGGGACAAGTCTGATGGCAGAACCAGCATTCATCTGCCATTTTGAACGTTATGTCATATAAGCTACAAAGCCAAGCTCACACCATGGGTAAAGATCCCACTATTACCGCTGTTCAAAAACTGTGTATACTATAAGAGTTCAGTTTTGCTAGACTGGGCATCATGGTCTTGAATTCAGCAATGGCTCCTCCTGCAACTCCTGCAAGCCCCTTCAAAGGCCAAACCTGAGTATGGGTTTTGTGAGACTTTGTTGTTATTATCTGGGATGGCTTTTAATGGACATGGTAAAATGGCAGCATGCAATTTGTTATTATTTTCCCACAGAATAAAATTTCAATAATGCCATTTATCACCACAACACTACTATAAAAGCAAAGTGTCATTCCTCTTGGTAGTTTGTGTGCCACTGCAGTACAATTCAAATCAAACTGTAAGAAGAGACTATTCATAATCCAAGGAGACAAATCAAGCAGGTGTGTTACTCACAACAGAAGTGTTTTAGCATCTCTCTGTATCCTGGCTTCCACTTTCTGAACTCTCATCTTGGTTGTTAGGTTTAAAGGTTTTATCCCAGAAACCAACACAGCACCCCAACATATGGCAGGTTACAAAGTTCTAAGGCACAAGAGCTCTGCAGTATATCACCAGGAATAAGCTAACATGTTGTTCCAACAATTGACATGTCCTCTGGGCTCTCCTTTCGAAGAGCGAGGCGGACACATTCATGTGGTTGGCAAGAACGTAAGCACTCCTCCGAGTAGGCCGAGGGTGTAGCATCTGTTCATGCCAGTGCTGTCAGCTCCGCATACTTGGAGACAGGAGTGGAGCCAATTGAGCCTGCTCACTGCCAGATCTTTCCTTAAGGGCTTCCTCTGACGAGGATAGCTCTTGTGGACAGTGAGCAGCACTGGAGGTGGAGCAGGCATCGTGTCTGTCAGCTGAAAGGCAGAACTCGAGAGTATCTGATGGAGCTGAAGAGGGCCATTCTTCTAAGGAGTAGCTCAGCTTTGCCCCAGGTCCAACTCTCAACCTGCTGGGCGCCTCCCTGTGGTCAGAGTCCTCCTGTGGATCTTGAGCACTGCCTCCCAGCCTGCTGGGACCCTCCCTTGGACTCTCCCAGCTCACTCTTCCCCCTCATCTGATGAATTCCACCAAGGTATCTCCATGGGACTCATGACACTCTGCTCCCACCAATGGAGAAAGGCAGTTTTATGTTACCCTCTAAACAAGCACACGGTCAACTTGTTGAGTTAATGTCATTACAGATAATGATATAAGGAAACCATACAGCATTTCAAAGCACAGTTAGACAAATCTATTAGCAAAGAGCAGTGTATTGAATTATAATTAATGACACCACATGGGCTGATTTTTATTTGTCTTGGAATAATGGTTGGCAACACAACCTAATGAACAGCTATTAATTAATAACTTCCTTCCAACTCACTTCATCGCTCCTGGCTTATTTGATGTCGAAAGTGTTCTTTAATGGGAATAAAAAGAACAACCACTTCATTTTTGTTTGCCCTGTGCTGTAATTAATGTGTCAGTATTCGAATTGATTAAGAGCTGCACAGACGTAATCACATAATCTGCCCACTGAGTAAGCTGAATCCATGCAATAGGCCTCTGTGCACCCAAAAAATAGGCAACTCAGAGTCATTATTATTCTTGACAATGATGAATGTTATTCTTGATAAGGATAAAACACTTTTTGAAATCTACTACACTCAGCCAAGATACCTAAACAGGTGAAGTCTGGGACACTCACTTTATATACTGAGATTTTAAAGAAAGGAACAGTTTTTTAAATCATCCGTGTCAATGAATATGATATCACATGCTTCCAAAATGAATCAAAGTATAATTTCATACCCTGAATTTTTCTGTCAGTTTGGAACAAACATATAACTCTCATAGGAGAGCTATGTATGTTCAGAGACAGAAAATATTCGGAAGTATCAGTAAAATGCTTTTGTTCTGAGAACCTTAAGGGAGATTATCTCTATCTCTATCTCTATCTCTATCTCTATCTCTATCTCTATCTCTATCTCTATCTCTATCTATCTTTCCATATCTATAAAGTGTGTCCTTGTTTCTCAATTTGATCCTTTTACATGGTTTTTTAAGCTTTGTGGTATTTTATGCATTGTGACTTGCTGTTTTTATTGTTTATAGTTTAGTAATTCTTTATTGCAATTGTTAAGAGTAAACTCTCTAATTATTATTTGCTTATATTTAATTTCACTATTTACCATTACTCTAATGGATTGTTGAATATTGCTTTATTTGATAGAAGTTGTTTATTTTAGAGTTATGTTTTTATTATGACTTTTTTGTATTGGATCAGACTGTTATTAGTGTGTGATCTTTGCTGTCTATTTTGTTGTTCCTTTGGCTTGTAAACCGCCTTGTGTTTAGTAGTATGCAAATTAAAAGTGAAACGAAATGAAATGAAAACCTGAGGATCTCATACTTCTTGGGGTAGTGATGGTAGCTTTTTCTTGGCTCTACTTTCGCTCAACCTCCTGTGACTAAGAACAAGCAGCTGGTTGGATTTTGGACCTTCTATCACCTTTTCATCCAGGTTTTTCCTGACATTTTGCTGGTTCGGCAAAATTCCTCCCTGATGCCATTTTTGCACCCGAAACCGGGACAGGTCAGGATTTTTCTGACATACGGCAAGCCGATTTTTACACCTGTTTTACAAAAGGTTGCTTGCATTTCCCCAGATATGCTTGCCTTTTTTCACTCCTGGAAGAATATGGGTAATTAAATAACAATCTCATGCTCTTCCACACTCCAGGTCAACAGCTGAGTCTCCTGCAGAATCCCTGAACTTCATTCCAGTTTTGAGTTGCCTTCCATCTTATGGTCACATGACTGTCACATGACTTCCAGTTGATGCTCCTCAGCTGCTGCTCCCCCACTCACAAATCATGCTTTGTAAAATATGCCGCAGGAGCATAGGAAGCTGATTTATGCAGAGTTAGACCAACTATCCCTCTACTTTACTACAGTATTGTCTACACCAGTGTTTCCCAAGCTTGGATCTCCAGCTGCTTTTGGACTACAGTTCCCATCATCTCTAACTACTGGTCTTGCTAGCTAGGGATGATGGGAGTTGTAGTCCAAAACACAGCTGGACACCCAAGTTTGGGAAACCCTGGTTTACACTGACTGGCAGGGTTTCAGATGGGGGACCCTCCCAGACCTGTCTGGCGATGTCAGTGACAGAACCTGGGACCTTCTGCCTCAAAGCAGATACTCTACCATTACCACTGAGCTACAGCCATTCCCAAATGTCATATAGCATTAAGGATAAGCTCAGCTCAGCTATAACTTCTTGCTTGAGAAATTTATACAACCTTCTTTTCTTCCTTTCCCAGTGTTATTGCTTATGAAAATAATTTTGATTCTCCATGAAATAGGAAGTGAAAATGGGATCTTTAACTTGTCCCTCTATTATTCAAGATGAATGTTAATGATTACAGTTCTATAGTCGTTGGTTTCACGAATTCATTCTCTGACAAAGGAGGCCAGCAATATAGTGATTCATTTAATATTCTGGGGGCTTCATTCCCCCCTTCTGTACCTTTTAGATAATAAAACTGCTTTCATCACTGGAAATAATGCTTTTCAAATTAGAAGCATGACAGCTGAGAACTAGGAAATATAGTGATTGTAAATGAATTGATTGAACCTTACAGCTTTGGATTCTTAACAGACTGCAGAACCAAGAAAGCCATTTTGCAATGTGTTATAAGTTACATTACACAATGTGATCAAAGCTAATATTACAGCAGTTTTCACAAATGCGTTTAAGAGCTGGCCGTCCATTTGTCTCTGATGTTGACAAAAGAGTTCCATAAAATATTCAAGTTGAGCACAAGTTGAGCATTGATGTATCCTTCATATCTATCTTGAAAGTGCTGAACTCTTTCCCCCTGATATATTAGATGCTGTGATCAGAATACATTTGCCTGCTCAATCTGAGCAACATGTAGGAGTCGTGCTACTATGGCTAAAAACGGAACTGAGAACCCTATTGAATAGGAAGGTTCTGAGCAGAGACCTTTAAAGACAAGTTTAAGAGCCAAAGCAAAAGTCATGAAGGAATTGTGAGGCCGACAAGGATTTTGACCTGGCAATCCTGCTCTAAATATGAGCAAAACACACTTATTTTATACAAGTAAATAACCACTACCCAGTGGCTGTGACTTGAACTCATGAAAATATCTAGCACTTCACTTAACTGCTAGAGATTTTGGGGGTGCCCATTGAACCTTATCTATTAAATTCAGGTTCCATGCAGGTAGTAATAAGTAAACAGATTTGTTAGCAGGGTTCTATAAAATTGACCCATAATGCTGTCCCACAGGAAGTAGAAATGAGAGTCTGTAGGCTGGCTTGTACTGAAAAGAACATTAATTCACCTTGCCAGAATACAACACAAAACTTGTGTATAGTCAGCGCCTTCTGGTGCTCCCCAGTTCTGGTGCTGAAAAGCTGCAGTCAGGCAATTATGAATAGAAAAGGAAAGGGATGTTCATGTCAAACCAGTATGAAAAGAACTATCCAAAAGTATTGCACAGAATAGAAGAGACATCAGGTTGACATTGCAGACTGACCTCGTGATGCCAGAAAAAACCACCACTTTAAGAGTAGAGGGACGCGGGTGGCGCTGTGGGTTAAATTCCCACAGAGCCTAGGACTTGCCGATCAGAAGGTCGGCGGTTCAAATCCCCGCAACGGGGTGAGCTCCTGTTGCTTGGTCCCTGCTCCTGCCAACTTAGCAGTTTGAAAGCACGTAGATAATGCAATGTAGATAAATAGGTACCACTCCGGCGGGAAGGTAAACGGCATTTCCGTGCGCTGCTCTGGTTCGCCAGAAGCGGCTTAGTCATGCTGGCCACATGACCCGGAAGCTGTACACCGGCTCCCTCGGCCAATAAAGCGAGATGAGTGCCGCAACCCCAGAGTCGGCCACGACTGGACCTAATGGTAAGTGGTCCCTTTACCTTTATAACAAGAGTAACACCAAACAGGGCAGCACCGGTTACCAAGATTTGAAGTTTGCTTTATTCTATCGTGACACTACGGCATTCATATGATACCCCCATCACCTTATCATTGAATTTGTGATAAGTAACCTTGCCACTCCCTGCCCATGCCAATATGCTCACTTGCCATGCTCCTATCAGCCACACATTGGGTGTTAGTGAGAAAAACTCTTTACACCTAGGACACGACTGCCAGGGGATGTACCTAGCAGGTGCAATGGTGTGTGACAAACACAAGCAGCAGACACAGTCACACTGACATCTCAGTTGGCAGGGCATGAGACTCTCAATCTCAGAGTTTTGTGTTTGAGCACCACACTGGGAAAACAATTCATGCATTGAATTAGATGACCCTCGTGGTCCCTTCCAACTCTACAATTCTATTATTCTATATTCGCAGAATGGAGAATGAAATGTGTATGAATGTTAGTTTCTGTTTCTCACTGTGCAGCTGCTGCGAGTCACAGGACTCTGTTTACATTCCAGAGACAGTCCAGACTCTTGGAAGTCTCATGGGAAGGGAGACGGGATGTGACGTTAGTGGTTTCCTGTTTCCTTTGTTCCTTTGTTCAGTTGCTCTCTGCTTTCATAGAGAGAGGATGTCTTTTCTGTTCTGCGTAGTTTACAATGTAGCCAAACCTCTCATCCCTTCCCTCTGCTGGGAACCCTGCTGGATAGAATGTGCTTGAGGCTCAGGTCATTAAAGGCTCAGGTCATTAAACACGTCGGAGGCGATTTCAAAGGCTCGGCTCGGAGGAAGATGAGGCCTTATCGGCTTAGCTGAGTGGAGTTCTGACAACCCTCTATAGCTACAGCCAAGCCAAGTTCTACAAAGATTTGCAACAGGGGCAGCAGAGAGCCAGTGTGGAGAAGGGGTGAGAGTGTTCAGTTGGGACCTTGGGGACCAGAGTTCAAATCCATAAGGCTCTGCCATAAGGCTCACTAGGTTGACTTGGGGGCTGCCACTCTCTTCCCAGTCTAACCTACCTCACAGGGTAGTTTTGAGGATAAAATGGGGAGGGGTGGAAATAATGTATGCCAACTTAAGATCTTTGGAGTAAACATGGGATATATGTTCATTTATTTTACAAAATTTCTGTTCTGCTTGATTGTAGTAAAACCTCTAAGCAGTTTACAAGAAACACAAGAGAGAGAGAGAAGAAAAGAGACACACCTGTAAAGTAGTATTAGATGTGTCTATTGGACGTGGGTGGTGCTGTGCTCTAAACCACTGAGCCTCTTAGGCTTGCCGATTCGAAGGTCGGCAGTTCGAATCCACGTGATGGGGTGAACTCCCATTGCTCTGTTCTGGCTCCTGCCAATCTAGCAGTTCAAAAGCATACCAGTGCAAGTAGATAAATAGGTACCACCGAGGCAGAAAGGTAAACAACGTTTCCGTGTGCTCTGGTTTCCATCACAGTGTTTCATTGCTCCAGAAGCAGTTTAGTCATGCTGGCCACATGACCCGGAAACGTCTTCCTCGGCCTGAAAGTGAGATGAGTGCCACAACCCCATAGTCACCTTTGACTGGACTTAACCATCCAGGTTATTTACCTTATTCATTCATTTCTTTATCAGACAGGTCTGGTTTCTTGAAACAAGTTTGTTCTGCTTGAGATGTTAAGCCAACAAGAATTAATCTCCATTTTCAATGTTTTATTTGCTTTTGGCATGGCTGCACAAGTTTGAAATTCTGCATGAACAGAGAGCTGGAAGAATAATGTTTACCCTGTCTTGTTTTGTATTAGAAAAATACGCTCTCTGTTTAATGTCTACTCTCTGTCTCACACACCCCACACATTTTGTAAGTGGTAGGCAACACAATTATCCAGGTCGCTTTCAAAATAATAGTCCAAAACAAATGATAAACACTAAAGTTGGTAATTTTAAACACACCCACTCACTTAACAGTGGAAAGGGGCATAAAAACTACTTTAGTAGACTGCACTATTTGAACAGCAACAAACACAGCTGTCAGCCAAATGGCTCTTAAACTTTTAAAGTCCTGTATATAGTTACGCAGCTATTTCATAGCTTCTAAGATGTAGTTTATAGTCCTCTACGCATGTTAGTGAAAGCTCAGCTGGCTTAAGTTCAGGTAACAACGTGGGGTAAATTAAGGCCACAAAGAGAGTCTGGCAGCTCCCAACAGAACCATGGCAAAGTCAAGTGATATATAGATGCTGTATCTGCATAGCAAGAAGAATGGGGAGAGAATCTTAGGGTTGGTCCATATATATTTGCTAGTCGCAGGACTATTCCAGCAAGTGGTCTCCATACCTCAGAATACAGTATATCAAAAACTAATGCAATATAAGTGTTACATGCATGAGACCAAATTGTTCAGATCATTATAAATTTAACTGTATAAGTGGAATATTGGCATGGATATTCTGGAATCTTCACCACCAGAACATATACATAAAATGATTTCCTCACCAAATATAGTTGTGATTTTATTAAATGCATTGGGCAACGCAATGAACTTTAATTGATACTTATTTAAGGTTATCACATTTTAAATTTTGCTTGTTTTGTCAATACAGTGGTACCTCGGGCTACATATGCTTCAGGTTACATAAGCTTCAGGTTACAAACTCCGCTAACCCAGAAATAATACCTCAGGTTAAGAACTTTGCTTCAGGATGAGAACAGAAATCATGCTCCGTCGACGCGGCAGCCGCAGGAGGCCCCAATAGCTAAAGTGGTGCTTCAGGTTAAGAACAGTTTCAGGTTAAGAACGGACCTCCGGAACGAATTAAGTACTTAACCCGAGGTGCCACTGTACACCATATCAACTTATCCCAAGGAGTCACCCGCCTTTTTAGGCCCATGGGAATGTTTGGATTTTTGAGCAAGCGCTGTGGGCTCCAAACCCTCTGGTCTCATCAAATGGAATAGTTGTGGGAACTCCATAGACATTTGATAGACGACTTCTCAAAATACTTAGAGAGTTACATTCAGACACCACAGTTAAAATCAGAACTGGGATGTCAGGCAACTATACTGACCCACTGCCACTGGGGAAAGGGGTTAAACAGGGCTGTTTGTTAGCGCCGTTCCTCTTTAATTTCTATATAAACGACATTGTTCAACATATGGCAAAGTATAAGTCATCAGCTCCTGCCCTGGAAGGCAAACACCTGAATATACTGCTATATGCTGATGACATGGCGGTCATGGCACTCACTCGAAGGGGTCTACACAGCATGCTGGAGGGGCTCGCAGCTTATTGTTCCCAAAACTCTCTAAAGATAAATTATGACAAAACAAAAATTGTGGTATTTACTAGAGCTCGCCACACATTTAGATGGACTTTAGATCAACACAAAATTGAACAATGTCTTCTCTTTAAATATCTTGGTATCACCTTCCAAGCTACATCTAGCTGGCTTGCCCACTTCAAGACTGTAGCCCTTTTAACACGCAGGACAATTGGTGCTCTGCTCAGCTTCTTTTATTCGAGGGGAGGGCAACTGGTGACCCCGGCACTAAAAACTTTTGTTGGAAAAGTGATTCCCCAGATGTTATACGGAGTAGAATTCTGGGGATGGAATCAGAAGCTGTTAGAACGGCTTGAAATCTTCCAAAATTTTTATCTCAGAAGAATTCTAGGCCTCCCCCAGAGTACTCCGGCAGCTCTCCTAAGAGTGGAAGTAGGATTACCTTCTGTGTCTGCCAGGGCCCACTTAAGATTCCTGTGTTTTTTCACCAACCTCATAGATGCCCCGAACACCTTATTGGCTAAACAAGCCTTTGTATCACTACAAAATAATACCATTTGGCATAAAAACCTACTAGACATTCTATCCAGATACAACCTACCTGAGTTTAATACTCTCAAATTGTGGAGCCCTGATAAAGTTCGGGAATGGATCTTTGAAAAAGACGCCTTTTTGGACTCCACTAAGATAAAAAAACTCTGGGTTTTCCTACTGGTTCCGCCGAGTAAAAGCAGTCAAAATCTGTGCCAACTACTTGGTGGAGATCACTGATCCCACCCTTTGGAGAGCTTTCACTATGGCATGGTTTCAAACATTGCCAACTGCTTATCTGACCGGTAGATACACAAAAACCCCAGTAGAACATCGTTTATGTCCTTGCCCTATGAAAATTAAAGAGGATCTTACACATTACTTCCTCTATTGCCCCATTTACTCGGGCTTCAGAGACGCATTGCTGCAAATTATACCCAACTCTATAACCAGTCCTGAAGATAGAGTAAAATTTTTGCTAGTTGATGCAAACCCACACATTACCCATGTGGTAGCGGTTTTTGTGATGAAGGCCATGAAAGCCAGGGAAAGATTTATGGACGACAATGTAAAGACCCCTTCATCGTCTGTTTAACTCGTTGCTCGTTTTCCCTCCTTTTCTATTTTGTGGGAAGAAGGTTTTGTTGGCATAGTATGTAATGAATTTTAATATTTTTAACTATTGTAGTGTTTATTTTTGTGTACAGGCATGGTCCTCACAATAAATGGATTTGTTGTTGTTGGTTAAGGTTCAGGTTAAGAACAGACCTCCGGAACGAATTAAGTACTTAACCCGAGGTGCCACTGTACACCATATCAACTTATCCCAAGGAGTCACCCGTCTTTTTAGGCCCATGGGAACGTTTGGATTTTTGAGCAAGCGCTGTGGGCCCCAGACCCTCTGGTCTCATCAAATGGAATAGTTGTGGGAACTCCATAGACATTTGGCGGGATTTTGTGTGTGTAATAGTGTTGGTCCTTTACTCTCTCTGTAGCTGATTTCCAGCTTTATCACCAATAGCTTATAATTCAACTGGACTACATGTGAAAGTTTTAAAATCAGTTTGTGGCTACACATAGTGGTGGGTATGGCTATTTTTCCAAAATGCTTAAGCATACCAAAAGGAGTTTCTCTTGGTTTGCCTTCCCTACTCTAGCGCCAGGGTTGGCCAAAGGTATTTTGCTGCTTTGGTCAAAGGACAAGATTTACCTCCATCACCCGATTCCATGAACATAAACTGACCGGACTGCCAGTTGATTCAACAATGGATAACATCTTCCAGTGTACCTTAAGGCAGCAGGTGAGTTTAGGGGTGTGTGGGTGTGGCACACATAGCTCTGATCTCCAACAGAGGAAGACAGACAGGGGCTTCAGGAGGAAAAGTCTGCCAGAGGTTGGGCTACAACCCAAGGTTACAGACGCTTCAGGTTACAGACTCGCTAACCCAGAAATAGTACCTCAGGTTAAGAACTTTGCTTCAGGATGAGAACAGAAATCGTGTGGTGGTGCGGCGGCAGCGGGAGGCCCCATTAGCTAAAGTGGTACCTCAGGCTAAGAACAGTTTCAGGTGAAGAATGGACCTCCGGAACGAATTAAGTTCTCAACCTGAGGTACCACTGTAATAAAATGGCTGAGAATGTTGTGTGCCCTCTTACTGACACCACTGAGATTACCTCCAGTTACTTCTCAATTGGTGAATTGTATTGGATAGTTGCAAAAAAAAATGTGTAAGTGACTTACAGCACTAGGAAGCTAAGCCTTGGAAGGTCTATTTCAAAATACAATTTTAAAGCACTGGGAGCTTCTTCGGAGAACATGCTTCGTGGTAATTTCAAACAATGAAGCAGTTCTGACTGCAATAAAACTAATAGTAGGGAAGATGTGATACGCATCATTTTTTTCTTTCACGGCACAGCATTTATTTAATTCTGGTAATGATGTTCCTTCTATTCTTCCTCCCTTTTATGCAAAAAGTCAAACTTGAGACCCGACACTTCAGACGTCTCATGACTAATGAGCAGAATAGCAGACTCTACTGAAGCAACTCTAAATACGCACTTCATGTGTCTTTTCTCCTCACCCAAAGAATATATTATCCATATCTAAAAGACATCATGAGGAAGAGAAGATAGTGATGGCCAACATGAAAACACCCTCTAGCCAGGATGGGGAGTGAGGAATGAGACAGTTTTCTCTGTTCATTGTTTGTTCAGCGTTGTCATGCTCACTATCTGTTGCTCAGCCATGTGCCCTATATTGCGACATTAGATAGCCTTCCATTGCAAAGTATGACTCTGATACTACAAATAATACTACAAATGCTGCACTAAGAAGCCCATCTGGGATAGACTTGTGCTTAACCCTCTAGCCCAGTGGAGGCCAACATGGTGACCCCTAAATGTAAGGGCCACCCAAACATCCTAGACCAGAACAGGCTATGTGAAAGATCTCACCCTTATAAGTAGAATGTATTCTGCACCATAAGCGGGTCTTAGCCATATAGGACATCTGCTGATGCACAGAAAACTGATAGGAACAGATGAAATTATCCATGCAAAGTTGTTTTTAAGAAAGAGGAAGAAACTGGCAGTAATCAGCTTAGAAGTGGAAGATTGCTAACACACCAGATTACTATCAATTTATTGCCATTTGACAAAAGGGTTGTTTTAGACCCTTGAGGCTCTTGTTTTGCTCCACAGTTCCACAAAAGACAAATTGAAGACCTTTTCGATAAATCAGGAACCTTAAGAAATGAGTTCTAAAAATATAACTTTCAGGAGGGCATGCAAAAAAAATTACACTGTGTACTGCTGCTTGATAGAAAAAGAATCAGAAACTTAAGAAACAGAACTGTGTTGCTTTATTACAGCTTAAATGGTGGAAGTTTGCAGTCTTTCCCAGCAGTCCTATTTCAATGGGCCTGTAATAGGACAGGAAGCAAAACTCAACAGATTTATCCTGTATCCCTGTATCTCTCACTGCTGTGTTTCCAAGCCTATTCTCCTTGCGGAAACAAGGATTTGATTTCTACAATGTGACAAGAGTGGATGTCCTTGCACCTCATTTGAATCTTTTCTGACATTAGACTTGGAACTCATCAGTACTGTCAACCATTTTGATCATGCTTAAGCCACTAGAGCCTAGAAAATTACTGAATCACATATTTGGCAGTTATCTGAAGGATTCAAATCAGGAGCTTTGAAGCCCCAGGATATTCTGGAGGGCCCCAAACTTTACTGTCCACACAGAAGATTCTATTCCCTTCATATGGTGGATTCACATGTAATGGGTAGATGGGTATTGAGGGAAGTCAGGAAGAGGCCCACTCTTCAGGTTCTTGTGATCAAGGTATGGCCTGATAGGAAAGTCGTCTCCTCCATTTTCTTCTTCTTCTTCTTCTTCTTCTTCTTCTTCTTCTTCTTCTTCTTCTTCTTCTTCTTCTTCTTCTTCTTCTTCTTCTCCTCCTCCTCCTCCTCCTCCTCCTCCTCCTCCTCATTGAAAAATATCATTTCTCCATCTTATATGGTCTTCAGACACATGATCCTTCTCCTCTTGTTTTCTGCATAGTTTGAAGAGATGGTAGACTATATTTCTGTTTGGACATTATCCTTACCCAGCCTGCCCCAATCATTTAAGTGTTGGGGGTAGGGATATCTGTACAGAGGAACCTGCTCTGTGCATGTTGGCTTCCCCTCATGATGTGGAATGCTGATTGTGCATGGTTCTGAATCGCAGAATATATCTTATGCACATAGAACAGAAAGCCCTCTGTTCAGGCCCACCCAATGAAATGCCCATTGGGGGAATCCAGTGCCTACGGCTCTGCTCTATTTCTCCACATAAGATCATATGAAGGATAATGCCCCAACAGGACTTTAGGGCCACTCCTAAACTGCCTCTGAGTACTAAAATTATCTGCTTGCTCCTATACCACCTCACTCATTTCATTGGGAGGGAATTGCAGTTGAAAATGAATTTGTACGCTTGAAGCTCTACAGAAACGAATAATAATAATTTGGCAGATGTTCAGATCATAATGATTTTACAGTGGTACCTCGGGTTACATACGCTTCAGGTTACAGACTCCACTAACCCAGAAATATTACCTCGGGTTAAGAACTTTGCTTCAGGATAAGAACAGAAATCGTGCTCCGGCGGCGCGGCAGCAGCAGGAGGCCCCATTAGCTAAAGTGGTGCTTCAGGTTAAGAACAGTGTCAGGTTAAGAACGGACCTTCGGAATGAATTAAGTACTTAACCCGAGGTACCACTATACTGTTGCCCAATCATCTCCCAGTGCAATTTTCTTTTGCTCAGAATTATTCCGTCATGTCTTTGGACCTGAAGTAATGCATGATTTCTAGCAACCATTTCCATTGTAGGATGTTTTCTTTAAAAAGCAAACAAACCTGTACCAAGACATGCAAGGTATTATTTTAGATTCGTAACTAAGCCAAACTATTCTGGACTTTGCTTTGGGCATAGCCTAATCTACCTCACTGCTAGGTGAGTGGAGTTGCTGCCAATGCAATGTTGGGCCAGCAGTGGAGATGGTTGGGTTGGAGTGCCTGGCCTTTGCCAAGGGAGAACTTATTTGTGTGTGGACCTCCCTTGTGTGTGCAGAACCCTTCTCCCCACTGTTGGAAGGGATCAGCGTTGGAGCTATAGACTTCAGAAAGGACACAATATTCATACATGCCAAAGGGGGCGCTGAGGGGAGAGCAGGTTCCCTCCATGTTTACCTGTGTTGGCTGCTCCATCCTGGCACTCCTCCAGTGGCATTGGGTGTTTGTGTTTGTAGTCCCAATGAAAATAGGGACATCCTATCTGTACCCTCCAACATCTCTTTGATGAAAATAGAGGTGGCTAATGCTATTTTTCTAGAAAAGGAGGTGCCAGAACTCACCTTTCTTGTTTTCTTAGAATGGCAAAGGTGCCAGAAGTGAGTTCTGGTGAGTTCCAGCTGGGGGGGAGGGAAGCCTCAGGGATGTCCTATTCCATACCCTTCAACATTTCTCCAATGAAAATAGGGATGTCTTAATGAAAAGCGGGACATTCCAGGATCAAACCAGAAACCAGGATGCCTTCTGTAAATCTGGGACTGTCCCTGGAAAATAGGAGCACTTGGAGAGTCTGCATTAGGGTGGTAGACAAAGAAGTGTTGGCCATGAGCTCAAGATCCCACATGTGTTGTGAAGCCAGGCTGTTATGTGTGAAGTGCCCCTTTCATGTGCAAAGTTCTCTTTCTCCTCAAAACAAAATTAAAAAAATCCTTCCAGGAGCACCTTAGAGACCAACTAAGTTTGTTATTGGTATGAGCTTCTGTGTGCATGCACACTTCTTCAGATAACGTGCATGCACACGAAAGCTCAAACCAATAACAAACTTAGTTGGTCTCTAAGGTGCTACTGGAAGGAATTTTTTTATTTTGTTTCGACTACGGCAGACCAACACGGCTACCTACCTCTTTCTCCTGTTTCCCATCACCCTTTGTGAACTGCGAGTGTGGACAACATGAGGCCAAGGCAAAAGAACCCCAAGCCGAATACCCTGTTATATGGCTTCTGGTCCTCATTTGTGGGTTGATAGACCTGTGGTGCTCTGCTGCAATTGGGTGCTAGGCTATACCATATGCTATGCCTTACCATCACAATGTGGGCATTACAGAAGGTGGGGACAGCTGTTTTTTTTGTAATTAAAAAAATTAAGACAATTTAAGGCAGCTGGGGAGCAGGGCTCTTTCACCAAGCCTAGGACTGGTGTAATATTCCATCAATGGGTGTGCATTGAAGGGGTATAGGATTTGGCATGGCTGTACACTTCCCTACCCACCCCAATATTGCCTAAATAATGACAGCACATCTCAAGGTCCACCAGCATAGCAGACTATATGTTGGATGCAAGAGACCTCCGGCCAAGATCTTCTCCATAGGTTTGCACCCGAATGGCACATTTCTTTTGCAAATTACTGCTTTAAGATTGTCAATAAACAAAAAAAGAATTGGATTTAGTCTTGTTATTTTAGAAGAATATTAGCCTGCAATGAAGCTTCCCATGGAGCACACAGGTACAATCACAGCTATACGCCCTTTCAAAACATCCCCAATAAGAATATTATTAAGATAAAAAGAAGGTCACATAAACCAATTTAAAGGGATTGCACTTTAAGACTCTGAAACAACATTCCCCGGGGTGCAACCAAAACCCAGTTATTTCTGAAGGCAAATGATAGATTGTTCTTTGCTGAACACTATCCAGAGTAGTAATAACAATTAGGTTGTTTCTGTGTGTGTGTTTATGGCAGATTCAAATGTAAGAAAAATATTAATCTGACCATGAGTTATTAAAAGAAGATTCAGTGGGATGGGAATAACATCTTCCTTGGGGTTTTTCCCCACATTTTTTTAAAAAAAGAAGCAGGCAGCTAAAGCTTTGCATTTGCTATTCCTTCTTTGTGAGCCATAAGCACCTCTGTGCCTCTTTTGGGATGTTATATATAACAAGTGCGCTATTTTATATTCCTTTTCATTTTCCCTGGATAGTGAGGCTGCAGTTGCTTGAAACACATCAGCTTCGTTGAATATGAATAAATTGACCCTGCATATATCAGAGGGTCTTTTTGTGTACGTGTCTCTCCTGTGCTTTGTAAGTGTGGACATATTTGGCATTTTGGTGCCTGGAATAAACAAAGTTCCATCTCTCTGAGTTCTTTCATGGTCTTGAAGGAACTCTGGGTGGAATGCCTTGAGACAGTGAGATGTTGCGCAATTTCCTCCATAAATTCTCCCATCTACTTCAACCAAAAATATGACTTGTTTTGGCTACCATCTTTTACCAGGTTTTTGTAGAATGACACCTGGTGATTTGTCAGGTGGGAGCAGAAGCAGGCCCTTCCAGTAAGGGGAAGATAGAGGTAAAGAAAAGGATTGCGGGGTATCATCCTGGCTTCTGGAGGAACAGCTAGGAATCTGGAATACAGAAATGTGACTGATTGTTTGGAATGAGACTAGCTGATGGCCCCTCTTTTTTATTGTGCGTTCATGATTATGTGTTCATGATGGTTTTGGGGTGGCTATATGTGAACCCACTTTCAATATAACTGATAAAGCTTTGGGATGGACTTACTGCTTCATTTCAAATTCATGCATGTTCTTGGAAGTAGGAATGCAATGGACCATTCTGGAAGAGGATTTCTCTGGCAGGCTGGAATCCTCTGCACTGTAGTATTTTGTTGCAGGTCCCATTCCCCCCCCCCCCCGAATGAATTTTCAGTCTTCATATTCTGGCAAAAACTGAGAAATAGAAACATTCTGGTCATGAAGATAGGTGGGTCATTTCCATAACACAAATCACACTGACATAACATATGCGAAGCACCGAACACTCAAAAGCACTATTTAAATGAAAAGTTTTGCTTTTTAAGTGAAAATGAAAGTACCGATAATAGTAATAACAATAGAAGCATTCTCTTTTGCATTTTGTATCTCCATAATTCAAGAAAGGGAATTATCATTTGAGGCCTAATGTTTCAGATAAATAACATCTGCATATGGTAATCATGATAGCCTGCAGTGGTAACAGCTTGACTATACTGTATTGCTTAATGTCCCGAATTAGGTAATTCATCAAATTCCTTGCACTGAACAATTAGAATGAGTTATTATATTCAAAGGGGGCTTGCCCTGAGTAAGTGTGTACTGGATTGCAGACTTAAGTAACTTTCAACCCATTACCTCTTTACCTTGAATATCATATCTGCCCATTTACAGTGGTAAAGGTAAAAGGTAAAGGTACCCCTGCCCGTACGGGCCAGTCTTGCCAGACTCTGGGGTTGTGCGCCCATCTCACTCAAGAGGCCGGGGGCCAGCGCTGTCCGGAGACACTTCTGGCGAGCCAGAGCCACACACGGAAACGCCGTTTACCTTCCCGCCAGTAAGCGGTCCCTATTTATCTACTTGCACCTGGGGGTGCTTTCGAACTGCTAGGTTGGCAGGCGCTGGGACCGAGCAGCGGGAGCGCACCCCGCCACGGGGATTCGAACCGCCGACCTTTCGATTGGCAAGCCCTAGGAGCTGAGGCTTTTACCCACAGCACCACCCGCGTTACAGTGGGCTTTTACCCACAGCGCCTTTTACCCACAGAGGCTTTTACCCACAGCGCCACCCGTTACAGTGGTACTTCGGGTTAAGTACTTAATTCGTTCCGGAGGTCCGTACTTAACCTGAAACTGTTCTTAACCTGAAGCACCACTTTAGCTAATGGGGCCTCCTGCTGCTGTCTCATCCTGAAGCAAAGTTCTTAACCTGAACAGCAACAGCAACACCCACAAGCTATCCTTAACTACAGTGGTACCTCGGGTTACATACGCTTCAGGTTACAGACACCGCTAACTCAGAAATAGTGCTTCAGGCTAAGAACTTTGCTTCAGGATGAGAACAGAAATCGTGCTCCAGCGGCGCGGCAGCAGCAGGAGGCCCCATTAGCTAAAGTGGTGCTTCAGGTTAAGAACAGTTTCAGGTTAAGTACGGACCTCCGGAACGAATTAAGTACTTAACCCGAGGTACCACTGTATCTGGATTCCCTGCACAAATTGAGTTAACAAATTATGGCTATAGTGGAGGGAAACCGCTAAAGCAATAGGGCTGGCTCCAGATTTCACAGTCCCTCAGCAAAGTACCACATTGCTACCACTCGATAGGTATCTCCTTACCAGTTTTACCCACCAATTCGAAACAATCAGCCATGGGCCTCCACTGATATTATAGTCTGGTTTATTATTATAATGATCAATACATTGCCTCACAAAGCACTTGAAACTTCTTCCAATATATCTTTGCCTGACATTGTGCTGCTTTCTGCTTATAACATATTGATTTTCCTCCCCGCTTATATTTGCCCATGGGGAAAGGCAGAATTAAAAAGAAATAAATGCATAACAGCTTAAAAGCCTATTTGCTTATTTACTTAATGGATGTGAAAATTTACTTAATTTCCATAGTGGTCTTTTGAACAGAAATGTATAATTGACTAAAAAATAAAAATAAAGCCTAAGGACAACCCAAAACCATTTGGAAAACTTTATATCCTTGCAGGTACATCCAATATCCACAAACTACCATCTCAACAAGCCTGAACCTATGTTTCAGTTCGCCTACACTCCTGCACTCAATGAAGGTGAACCCTGCAAGGCACTTAGGCTTCTCTCCAGACTCTATATTGACAAAAATATTGCTTCCTTTACTGGGGTTTATGGCTCCACTAGTATATGTGTAATGATTTTGGGTCCAATAATAAATATTACAGAAGGAAGACTGGCATAAAGCACAACTTTTACTCTGCAAAGTTAACAGCTTTGCATGGTAGCCTCAGGATCTTTCTCTGCTCACACAACTCTGTAAATTCACAGGATTATTCAAGCATGTTCCATGGATATAACCTATAGATACACAGCCAAACATTGCACAAGCGTTCACAGTTTTTGGTTCTTTTTTGTTCTGTGCATTTCCCTGCAGGATCTTTTCTTGAGGGAGGCACCAGCCACACACACACACACACACACACACAAACTAGACATACACATCACATATCATTGTCATGCAGATGTAAGAAAGTACAGTGGTACCTCGGGTTAAGTACTTAATTCGTTCCGGAGGTCCGTTCTTAACCTGAAACTGTTCTTAACCTGAAGCGCCACTTTAGCTAATGGGGCCTCCCACTGCCGCTGCGCCGCCGGAGCACGATTTCTGTTCTTATCCTGAAGCAAAGTTCTTAACCCGAGGTATTATTTCTGAAGCGTATGTAACCTGAAGCGTATGTAACCTGAAGCGTATGTAACCCGGGGTACCACTGTAATAGGATATTAGCCTCTACTGATTATCTGCTTACCTATCTTTGTCATCATGAGGAACAAGGAAACAGAGGCTTAATCCCAGGTCTCAGAAACCAGTGGGAGAAAAATAGACCTTGGAACCTACCACCCACAATTTAAAATGCTCCCAAATCAAGTAGGAGCAATGTGGAAGTAACCCTGGTCCTAGAGCAAACCAAGAAAGGCCACTTGCTGTTCTGCTTACTTTAGGTCAGGGGTCAGCAACCTAAGGCCCATGGGCCAGAAGCAGCCCACGGAGGTCATTTGACCAGCCCATGAGCTGCCCCCGAACCAAGTTGCCCACTTGCGAGCTGCACTAAACCAGCGCGGCACAGTGTGGCGTGGGGACTGGCTTCCGTGGCGCCAGAAATTGCATCTGTGCAGACTCAGATGACGGAAATCGCAGGCGATCGCGTGATCCGGCCCACAGAGGGATCTCTGCGGAACCGATCTGGCCCAGGCAAGATAAACCATACTGACCCCTGCTTAAGCCTAAGCAAAGGAAGATGGGGAAGTAGCTACTCATTCCCAAAATGGTGCTTACTTCTCCCTCAAAAACTCCTCAGTCCTTAGAGGAGGGCCCCTCAGTGTTCAAGATTTTATGGCACATTTCCAACAGCTCATTGCAGCACTCACAGAAAAATGGCACAAGCCTTTCAAACCCTTGAAATAACAACAACAAAATGCTTATTTAATCCCCACAGTCGATGACATAGCTAAAACTGCTGTGAATCCAGGACTAAGACTTATTGCTAAAATATGAGCAATTACTGCTGGGGAAGAGTCACAGTTTGGTGGAAGATACTGCACTGATGAAAAATTGGCTAGAATAGTTTTTAATCACTAAACCCGATACAGATATTGAACAACTAGATTGCATTGCTTAATGTAGGCTATAAATTTTTGGCTGCCTTTTACATTTGATAGGCTTACAATTTTCATTCCTCAATATATTGATCAAGATCAGTCCAGCCTTCTGCTAGGTAGAACCAGTGCTTTTAAAAAAAAAAAAAAGTGTTTAGGAGTACTCTCATTTTCCTATTCATATTGAAATACTGCCCCTCAATGAGGCCAAACTTAGATTCACAAAATGTTTAGGGGTATACATACCCCTGCATACCCCCGGGGGGGGGGGGGGAAACAACGGGTTGAACTATTGCAGCTCCAGTTAGATTACATTTATTTTAAATGTAATCCCCCACCACAAGGAACATGGAGTATCCCTTGGTATCAGGGTTGTTGTTTTTTAGCCGGAACTTGCCAGAACACAGTTCTGTCAGGTAGGCGCCATTGCCATTATAAGAGAACAAGGGAGGTGTTCATGGTGAGTTCTGGCACCTCTTTCTCTAGAAAAATAGCTCTGCTTGGAATTTTATCCCTAGGTGCCTTAAGGCCTTTGTATGGAATGGAGATTTCTTTTGCAGATTACTAACCTAAATCTAGGCACCAAACTGACCCATGCTATCCAACCCACATATCAACTCTCCACATCATTAATCAGAATTAATGGCTATGGCTCTAATCCTATCATCATATCCAGAGGGAGAAACAGGGATGTACCCTATTCCCCATATTATTTGTTTTGGCCTTAGAGCTGCTTTCCATGGTGATAACATGAAAGGGTTTGCGATAAATGGAAAATAACACCTAATAAATCTCTTCTTCACAGACAACATGGCCGCCATGCCATCAGACCTTTTAACCAACACTTCCCATCTGCAACATGAATTTGAGAAAAAAGAAAATGTTGCAGGCCTTGAAATAAAAAAAACTCCAAATGCAGCATAATGATGTTTAATCTCAATCCTAAATTTCAAAGTGTAAGTAAAAATGATATAAGATTCCTATCAGATGCCAAGCACTTCTGTTATTTAGGAGTTAATGTAGCAAAGAACATAAACAAACCATTGTTTCCCTTTTTTAAAAAAAACAACCCTGACTTAATGGAATAGATTTAACTTCTCATTACTTGGGGAAATGGTGGCTGTGGAAATGTTAAGTCTGGCGTGCCTTCTCTTTTATCATTATTCTACATTTAGCCAACCCCTAATCCATCTAAAATATTACCACCCTCACAAAAATGAATCAAGGGAGGTTTTCAGGGGCTGAGCTCAATTAAGAAATAATTATTTATATAGAACTAAAAGGGGACAGTGGTTGGGGTACCCCAACTATCTGGCTACATTGTTGTGACAGACCAGCTGTCCAAAATGCTCCTGATATTTAAACAGGATGGCACAAAAATTGGGTCAGTATTGAAAAGGAGTCATGGCTGCTTTGTTCCTTGAGAAGAGCCTAAAAAATATGGATTGGGTGTATAGCGAATTTCGGGGGGGGGACCCTTTCTATCCCACCCTTCTTCCCAAAGGAACCTTCAGACTTTTTCACCCATTTTTTAAAAAAGTAAAAGCAGGTCAGTAAGCTACTTGAATTGCTCAGCTAAGGGACTCAGTGACTTGTACATTCATGGACTGTAATGAAGCTGCATGTTATAGTGAGTGTGGGCCATAACCGTTTAGATATTAAGCACATTATGATAATGAAGGACCACATAGTACAGCAAGCAAAAGGGGGTCTTTTGTTGTTGTTGTGAACTGCCCTAAGATCTACAGTTTAGGGTGGTATACAGATTTAATAAATAATAACTGCTTTTCAGTGCTTGTTTTTAACTTTTTATGCAAATACCAGGGGACAGATAGCTCAACTGAACAAAATACAGTGGTACCTCGGGTTACATAT
Source organism: Podarcis melisellensis (assembly GCF_964234715.1). Classification (NCBI taxonomy): domain Eukaryota; kingdom Metazoa; phylum Chordata; class Lepidosauria; order Squamata; family Lacertidae; genus Podarcis; species Podarcis melisellensis. The sequence continues at coordinate 30,205,119 of NC_138542.1, forward strand.
GCTTCAGATTACATACGCTTCAGGTTACAGACTCCGCTAACCCAGAAATAGTACCTCGGGTTAAGAACTTTGCTTCAGGATGAGAACAGAAATCGTGCTCCGGCGGCAGCAGGAGGCCCCATTAGCTAAAGTGGTGCTTCAGGTTAACCACAGTTTCAGGTTAAGAACAGACCTCTGGAACGAATTAGGTACTTAACCCGAGGCACCACTATACACCATATCATCCAGTCAGTGACTTATCCCAAGGAGTCACCAGCCTTTTTAGGCCCATGGGAACGTTTGGATTTTTTAGCAAGTGCTGTGGGCTCCAAACCCTCTGGTCTCATCAAATGGAATAGTTGTGGGAACTCCATAGAACAGACCTCCAGAACGAATTAAGTACTTAACCTGAGGTACCACTGTATTAGCTGGACTGGAATTAGGTTACCCGTATGGTCTATAAGCCTGTTGGGAAAACTGTTTACAAGAGGAAAATCTGGTCCACAATGTCAGCAGATCCAGTCTCAGCCCGATTAAGGAATCAATGTTACAAATTGTGTTTAGGTGGTACAAAATGCATGTAAAGCTTTTGTACACCAACAAACAAAAAACCTCTCCCTTCTCTGCTGGAGATGCAAAAAAGCAAAAATCACCTACTTCCATCTCTACTGGGACTGCATGATTTTGGGAAGTTGCATTTGTTGGAATTAAACAGATTGCAAAACGAAATTTAGTACCAGTTGCCAAGGTATCTTTTTTGGGTATATGAGATGAACCAAACAAGGATGGTACCAGCCACAACCTAACAAAACACTTGCTCGACTACTGCAGTAATTATCATTACAAGATTTTGGAAACACATAGAGAGAGTAACAAAAGAAGGATGGTAAATAAAATATCGTCCATTGAAAAGCAAAACAAAAAACCAACCTGACTAAAAAACCTATGTTTACACAGAGACCAAATGAAGAAATATATATGTATAAATTTAGACATGGCAATACTTGTTTTTTCTACATAAATATCAAAAGCAACACACATTCAGCTCTTCATTTTCTTAGCAATGTGTGAACTGTTAAAATATAACCCCAAACTGCCCCCCAGTTCCCTATAGAAATAAAACAGGAATGAGTAATAAATAATTACTACCTCTCTGGCGGTACGCTATTTTCAGTTATCATTAATATGATCCGTTCAGATTATCATTGTTTATACTCAGAATTTGTTTTTCATTTGTTTCAAATGTGAAGTGAAAAATAACTGTGTATTTTGTTGTATTTCCTTTAATAAAAAAAACATTGAAATAAAAAAGCTATCTGTATAGGAGTGTGTGAATAAGAGGGCACCATAATTAAGGATCAGCAACACTCAGCATCCTATAGCAACATGCTCCTAGACCAGAGTGATTCAACATGCTGCCTGAGGGCCGTGTGTGGCCCTTGGCAACATTTGATGCAGACATACACACCCACACTCACACTGCCTTCCCAAAGTCAGGTAAGTGAGGTGCTGGGCTTTGGGGGAGGAGGTGTGAGGGTCAAAAGTAGTGTGCAACCCACAGGACTTTTCACACTTGGTATGAAAAGTTGGGCCGCCCTGTGAACTTGGACTGAAGCTGTTGTTGTTGTTGTTTAGTCATTTACTCATGTCCGACTCTTCGTGACCCCATGGACCAGAGCACGCCAGGAACTCCTGTCTTCCACTGCCTTCCACAGTTTGGTCAAACTCATGTTGGTAGCTTCAAGAACACTGTCCAACCATCTCGTTCTCTGTTGTCCCCTTCTCCTTGTGTCCTCAATCTTTCCCAAAATCAGGGTCTTTTCCAGGGAGTCTTCTCTTCTCATGAGGTGGCCAAAGTATTGGAGCCTCAGCTTCAGGATCTGCCCTTCCAGTGAGCACTCAGGGCTGATTTCCTTCAGAATGGATAGGTTTGGTCTTCTTGCAGTCCATGGGACTCTCAAGAGTCTCCTCCAGCACCCTAATTCAAAAGCATCAATTCTTTGGCGATCAGCCTTCTTGTTATACACATATGTACTGTAGAATGGGCATCAAGTAGGGAAAGAGTGTGTGGCAGTTGAAAAGACGCCTTGGGGTGCTGCCAGACTGTCAATATTTTGCAGGAGAAATTCAAGTACATACAGGAGTTTTAGGTTTCTGCAGGATTAATGTGAATTAATGGGCTCTGTTGCCCAAATGTGGGAAGGAACAATTGATTAATGGGAAAATACAGTGCATTTTTTTCTTTAAAAATGTTTAGGGGTATTCTCATTCTGTCTGAGACTCAGGAAACACTGTGACAGGAAATGAGGCCACCATCAGGGGTAGCAACGGAACTGACGATTCACCATGCTATTCAATGGAACTAGCGATTCACCCTGCTAGAGAAGAAACATATTGTGTTGGTTTTTTGTTTTTGTCTTTTTAAATTAGTTTCTTTTCCTATTAGATTCACAAAATGTTTAGGGGTATGAGTACTCATGCATTTCTCCAGAAAAAAAGCACTGGGAAAATATATAGACACCCTGCAAGCAATTCACGATGAACATTCATTGCCATGTAACCTCCCCACAGGCAAAACTTAATAAATGGTCAATAAAGACCTGATATATCTCCACACAAGTTTTCTGCAAGCAAATCAGGATTGTTGCTCAACAAACAGGTTGTCTGGATGAGCCCCACCAAGTGTTCCCACCCTGAAAAGGTCTTTTCATTGGTGGCTTTTTGATTTTGGAATGTCCTTTCCAGAGAGGCTCATCTGATGCCTCCTTTAATATCTTTCTGCACCAGGAAAACACCTTTTCATTTCCCCAGGCCTCTTAAATGAAGTTACAGATTTATACTGGTTTAGCTCTGTCAATTGTATTCCTCTGCCCTCAGTTTTAAACCAGTTTGTTGGTGCAAACTTTCTGGTTTAATGCAACTTGTGATTTTATATTTTCCTTTATTGTTACTGTGTTTTAATCCCTGTAAACCACTGAAAGCCAGAGAACTTTGATGATAGGGAAACCTAAACAGAGCCACAGAGAGAGAAATTATTTCAGGAAAATGCCAATCATGGACAGCAGGAGAAGTAGCAATTGTCTTAATAACAAGGGGATGCATTCCTATAGTATATTGTAATAATGGGCTTAACTAGAAATGGCAAATCACTGAGTTTACTCAATGGTGCACTGAATATTATATCTATTTTTATGTGTAATGCAGTAAAGTAACCAAATGTTGTTGTCGAAAGCCAGCACAATTAGCAGGAATTGAAGATCTGCAAGCCAGATAGCCATGCCCAGAATGTTGATTTGTGGAAACTTGAATCCAATTACAGTCAAATTGTGTTATACTAAAAATTATAAAGATGGCAGATAGGCAATTATTTCAGCACAAGAAATTCCATAGCTACATAATGCGGTTTGCTAAATTTAACCTAGCAGTGCAGCTGCAGGAAAAATTGCCATGAAAGAAATCCATTGGTATTTTTTTCAGAAAGCTAGGCATCCTCTCTGTTGCCAGTATGGGAATATCAAAGCCACTGCAACTTTTGTAGAAAAAGAGTTGCTGGAATGCACCATGAATGCTTCCGCTGTTCTCTTATACAGTGGTACCTTTGTTTACAACCACAATCTGTTCCGGAGGTCCGTTTGTAAACCCTAACAGGTTGTAACCCAAGGTGCACTTTCACCAATGGGGCCTCCCCCCAAAAAATTTCATAATCCCTCCCCCCCAAAAAAGGGTTGTAATCCAAAAAAACGTTGCACACTGGGACATGCACTTCCGGGTTTAACATGTTTGTAATCCAAAACATATGCAAACCAAGATGTATGCAAACCAAGGTACCACTGTAATGGCAATAGCACCCATCTGAGTTCCAGCAAGTTCCAGCTCAAAAAAAGCCCTGATCAAAACCATGTTTATTTATTTTTAAATGCAAGATTGCAATTAAAATTACTATTAAGATACTAAGATGCTTCAGCCTGGAGATGTACCTGGGTAGATGTACTGTATATGGGTTAGTGGAGTATGTAACCTGAAGCGTTTGTAACCCGAAGCGTTTGTAACCCACTGTACCCAGGTACCACTGTACAATGCTAATGTCAGTTCAGCAAGAGGTTTTTGACCAGGCATAGGCAAACTTGGCCCTCCAGATGTTTTGGGACTACAACTCCCATGATCCCTAGCTAACAGGACAAGTGGTCAGGGGTGATGGGAATTGTAGTCCTAAAACATCTGGAGGGCCGAGTTTGCCTATGCCTGTTTTTGACATGAACATTAAAGGGGCAGATTCAGGAGGGAAGGTCTTACAAGGTCAAGAATTTAAAGATCAGTGGTTCTCCTTGCTGAATAACTTTACCACATCATCTAGCCAGACCTCAGAAAACTGTCCATTTGGATATTGGTAATAGCTACTTTCCTTAATTAAAGGAAGTCACTGACAGCAACACACATTTCTGTTTTGGAAGGTAACACTGACAGAACATGGTCAATTTCCAAATAGATCTCTTATTTTCCGACAGCCGTGTGCTGTTTCTTTCTTTCTTTTCTGAAGGAGTGAGGTTGATGAGAGGTAACATAACTGTGCATTTGAGCCAATTTTCCAGGTGTTCAGAAAATGCTCATAAAATTGGCTCAAAACATTCAATGGCATCTCCCCCCCCCTTTTGTCACGAAGAGACAATTTTATATTTTCATTTACCTTACAAATTGCTTGGGAACAAGAATGCTATTCAGAAGGCATTCACTGACAAAAACTTAATGCTTTCTGTAAGTCTGACAATGTGCAATTTGGGGAGAGATAATAATAATTTATACCACAGTTTGAGCCCCCTTCCCACAAGGATCTTGGAATGTCTTCCATGAGATTTTCCTATTTTGTCTTCACAAGCCCTTTGTAGGTTCCCCTCCCCTGGAGTGGAAGATACCCCAGCTGTGAGCTTATGTTTAGGACGCTGCCAGTGAGCTATGTAACCCTAACAAACCTGAGGTAATCTAAGCAGCTGTGTGGTGAGGACTGAATCAGTAGTCAAAGGTTCAACAAGTCACACAGTATCCTAGAAAGTGAAGTAGGATTCTCATGGTAAGAACAGACTGTTGAATTTTGCTGTCTGTAACATTCAAAATCTGGTTATCCATTCATTAGAAATACAGTCTGTTTTATTGGCCAGTTGCACTTTGAGCCACAGCCCTTAATTATACTATTGTGCTTGTTGCCTACAAGAAGAAATTGGCTTACAGGGTTTATGGTGGTTGCTTTTCCTGCTTCCCACCTAAACTGATTTTATAAATTTATTATAAGGTGAAACTGCAGTTACAATGAAACACCTAGAGAATTTTTCAATTTACTTGCAGCGTTTTAGATACACGGTGCAAACTCTCCGTTAATTTGTGAATCTTGTTGAACTAATGAAGGAAGGGCAACCCTAGACTACCAGTCAGATGAAAACTTTAGTTATTACCCAAAACAGATGGAAAATAGCAAAGGGGGAAAGTTAGCTCTTTAAGAGTTAACTTTCTTGCCATAAACGGGCTATTGTGATTTAATTAGATTATTAACAATATTGCACTACGAAATCATAATTTCAAGTAGCAATTTGTAGAAAAGGATAACATTCTGTGAAAGGCTGACAAAAAGTTACTTGTGACACCATGTTAAGAGCTTATATTCAGCTTTTTCCTAATGTGCTATTATGTGAAAATGCAACTTTGGTTCATTGCAGTTATACAGTCCACCCATTGACCTGAAATAAAGGTCATTAGGTAAAGCCCAGTGGAAAGTCTTGGATGTTCTGTTTTCCGTAATTCACCTTTGGGTGGTGTTGACCTTTAAAGCCCTAAATGGCCTTGGCCCTGTATACCTGAAGGAGTGTCCCCGCCCCCATTGTTCAGTCCAGACACTGAGTTCCACCTCCAAGGGCCTTCGGGTGGCTCCCTCACTGCAGGGAATCAGGCAGAGAGCCTTCATGGTAGTGGCACCGTTCCTGTGGAACACCCTCCCATCACATGTCAAGGAGATTAAAAACTACAAGTTCTAGAAGACATCTGGAGGCATCCCTGTACAGGGAAGTTTTAAATGCTTGATGTTTTATTATGTTTGTGTATGTGTTGGAAGCCACCCAGAGGCTGGGGCAACCCAATCGGATGGGCGGGGAACAACAACAACACTTTCTGAGGAAAAAACAGCTTCCAACTCTGAAAGCCAGTGTGCTATCAGATCTGGGTTTGGATCCCAGCTCATCCACAAAGTTTACTGGGTAACTTTGGGCCAGTCATTTATGTGTCAACCTAAACTACCTCACAGAATTGTTGTGAGCATAAAGGGGGATCATATATAACAGGGGTAGACAACCTTCTCAATCCAGCCCGCGGATGGTCCGGGAATCAGCATGTTTTTACATGAGTAGAATGTGCCCTTTTATTTAAAATGCATTTCTGGGTTATTTGTGGGGCCTGCCTGGTGTCTTTACATGGGTAGAATGTGTGCTTTTATTTGAAATGCATTTCTGGGTTATTTGTGGGGCATAGGAATTCATTCATATATATTTTTCAAAATACAGTCCAGCCTACCACATGGTCTGAGGGACGGACCAGCCCACAGCTGAAAAAGGTTGCTGACTCCTGATATATAACAACAACAACAACATTTGTGCCCTGCCCATCTGAGTGGGCCGCCCCAGCCACTCTGGGCCGCTTCCAACAAATATAAAAGCACAATAAATCATCAAACATTAAAAACTTCCCTATATAGGGCAAGCTGGGGCAAAATAGGTCATCTACTGCTTACCAAACTTTGCAGAACTACCTTGGGATATTCCATAACTATTCAGGAAGTGGAGTCTCTGATATGAATCATCTTGAGTAAGCTGACCTTCTGCACTCTGCTATAGTTTATTGCAGTCCCAACTGGGGAATAGAATTCCTTAAGTCTCTAGGATGGCATTGGGGTCAGATGTGATACTGCATTTTCTTCAGGATGTTCTGAAGTCCACTTCCTTTGTGGTACACTCTCCTAGGGGAGATTTACATTCTGTTCTGCTGTTAGGTATATGGCTAGAACAATCAAGATATAACAACGGCAGGGTTGGGAAATGAGTTTCTAAAATTATGCAGGCATCAGTAGGATGAGGTACATTCAGTTCTGATAACTTGTGTCCTTAACTACTACAGAGGTACCTCGGGTTGCATACGCTTCAGGTTACAGACTCCACTAACCCAGAAAGAGTACCTCGAGTTAAGAACTTTGCTTCAGGATGAGAATAGAAATTGTGCGGCGGCAGCGGGAGGCCGCATTAGCTAAAGTGGTGCTTCAGGTTAAGTACAGTTTCAGGTTAAGAATGGACCTCCGGGACAAATTAAGTACTTAACCCGAGGTACCACTGTAGTTTGAATGATGATGCTCAGTCTGTGGTTGATGTTTACAAAATCCTGTTTTAATACTCTCCCGTGCCAAGTAGAGCAAAATAAGTACAACCGTTTTATACCCGGTGAACAAGGCATTTGCAGAATGACAACCCTCACCTTAAAATGGGTAAGTCCATTCCAGGGCAAGGAATATCCTACCAAAAAACCCATTTTCTTTACATAAATATTAGTGCATACATTAATACTTTTCTTATTGCCTGAAATCACATTTTCACACATAGGTTGCTCAGTAAGCGATTTTTGATTGCTACATAATATCATGTTGCTCTAAAATTACAAAATTCATAATGTTTTAAATGTGGGGACATGCGGCAGCATGTTCTTGGTGGTGGCACTTTGTTTATGTAAACACCCCCCCCCCCGTGCCAGGCAGCATTCAGTCTTTCCCCTGCAGTTGAAATTTTCAAGCAAAGGTTAAAGCCATTGCTATGTATCCAGGCGTTTGTCTCATGAAGTGTATTGTTTTCTTGCCTGTGGCCCTACAAATATTTATCACTAGTGTTTGTGGGGGTTTTTTTTGCATTTGTACTGTAATTCTGCAAGTTTAATTATGGCTTCCTCTTTTGTATGGTTGTTTGATTGATCTTGCATAGCCTGTGGAATCTGGAATATTGGGCAAAGGCTTCTGGAGTTTTGATTCTGAAATGCTGAATCATTTTTGGTCATAATGAATGCTGAGTCGTATTAGACTTCTCTGTTTTGCACATAGACTGGAGAGACAGCTCACCCAGCGTCCAGGCTTTTAGGGTAAAGGATATTGCCACAAGTCTTGAAGAAGCATATGAAGGAACTGCAAGCTGGGCAATGATACGTCACCCCTTCTTTTTTGGAAAATTTCTGGAAGAACTTTGACTACATCTACTGTATTTTATTCCTTTTGTCAAACTACCAGACAGTTCTTTATGAGTGTACCAGGTTTTACAACCAGCAAATTTAGAGATAATGTGCATGGTCAATAGTTAAATAAATCAACTCATACATTTTTTTCAATAATGCACCAGGGTGTGGCCATGCATAAATAACACAACTTGCAATTACTCAGAAGCTTGCACTAAGTGGAACAGAAATAGTATCTTTTTTTACCAGAATGAAAGCTATTCAAGCTTTGCATAATAAGCAAGGCATCATTAGGAAATGTCAATCAGAATAGAAACAGCTCAGTTTGGTCCTTCCGGAAAAAATGGATTGCACAGGTGTTCTAGATAAATACTAAATATGATTATGACTCGCTCCATTGCCACATATTGAGAACAAGGGAGGGACTGCAATTATAGAAACATTAGCAAGTCTGAGGCACACCTGCAGTCAGTGTGGTGTTTTGGCTAGTTGCTATAGAAAAATAAATGTAAAAACCGTTTCTAGTGTATTTAACTGAGACAACTGACATCACTGCAAAGGGGGAAGGGGAAAACCTCTCCTGTTCTGGGGCTGAGCTACCAGCTACATCAAAAGTGTTTCCTTTCCAAGCGTAGGCATAGCACAGAGAATAGCTCATTCTTCTTGGGGAGCTTGTACTTCCCCTACAACCTACAGAAAAGTGTGCAGGTTGTTAAGTTGTGGATGAACATTTCAGACGACACAGCGATTCTTCAAACAGCTCTTATTTATTCATAGGCCAGAACTGAACTGAAGGGTTCAGCCAGCCTGCTTATATAGAGCTCCACTAGGACGCAACAGTAACCATTTTCTGTAACTATCCAATCACTGAACGTCACTTTCAATCCCTTATTTGCATATGTGGACCTGAGTGAAAACTATCTACAGCATCCCCCTGCTGGCCCAGGGTGGGAACTTCAGTACATAACACAGGTGAGTACATAAGAACAGCTTGCCGGGTCAGGTCAATGTTCATCATCCTGTTCTCACAGTGGCCTACCAGATGCCTGTGGGAAATCTTAAGCAGGAGCCAAGCACTCTCTCCTCCTATGGCTACCAGCAATGGTTATTCAGAAGCACTTCTGTCTCTGGCCCTGGAAGTAGAGCATAGACATCATGGCTAGAAACCACAGATAGCCTTATCCGGCATGAATCTGCCAATCCTCTTTTAAAGCCATCCAAGTCGGTGACCATCCCAGTCTCCTGTGGGAGTTTAAACTATGTGCTGCATGAAGAAATCCTTTCTTTTATCTGCCCTGAATCTTCCCACGTTCAATTTCTTTGGAAGTCCACGAGTCGTGGAGTTTTAAGAGAGGGGGGGACCTTTCTTCTATTCACTTTCTCCATGTCATGCATGATAATTTTATAAACTTCTATAATGTCACCTCTTAGTCACTTTTTCTCTATACTAAAAAGTCCTGCAACTTTTCTTTCCCCTTGTACTCCTGCAATCCTCACTTGCTCTGGTTTTGGCCACTATCACAGGAAGACAACTGAAACAGAGGGAATTATAATGACGATGATAGTTTTACCAGGTCTGTGGCTGTATAATAATAACATGTTGATTTCATTTTATGATAAGAGTCTTGCTTGTTCACTCTGATTGCATTTTCACACATGCAAGCTATTATTAGAAGCAATGTGTAAATGTATACCTATTATAGATCATTTTTGCTAACTGAGAGCACTTTAATTGCCCAGTGGTTTCAGAAAGGTTAGGCTCATAACATGATGCTGGTAAATAGGATGATCATTAGCAGTCTCTGCTGAGAAAGTAAGAAAAGAAACATACCTTACAACCATGATTCTCAGATCATGTCCACTATATTCTATTATACCATGAGCAAGTCTCTTTCAAAACAGTTATTTGCTCTTGCAGCACTCATCAAGTCTACTGTGGGAAGAACTTGCACTCTATTCATTTATCCAAATACGCATATGACAGTGTTCTGTATGCTGGTGTCATAAACTACTACTACTTCTTCTTCTTCTTCTTCTTCTTCTTCTTCTTCTTCTTCTTCTTCTTCTTCTTCTTCTTCTCACTTGTAAACAAGTAAGACTATCTTCCATAAACATGGTTTTAAAAATGAGTCTGCAGAGTCTTTCAAAAATTGACTGTGGAGGCCAATTCTGGATCCACACGTCCTTCCATAGTGGGGACTCACAGGCCAGTGTTTCCCAGTTGTTGGAGTTTATACTACATTTTTTTAGATTTGCCTTGAAGAGAATCTTTGAACCTCTTTTGTTGACCACCAGAATTACGCTTACCATTTTTAAGTTCGGAGTAGAGTAGTTGCTTTGGAAGATGATAATCAGGCACAACATGACCAGTCCAGCAAAGTTGATGTTGAAGAATCAATGTTCATTTATCCAGATATGCATATGCCAGTGTTCTGTATGCTGGTGTCACAAATATACAGTATGGTTGTGAACAGGTGCTTTCTTGGCAACCCTTTTTATTGTAAGAATAACGTGACAGAGTAAAGAAAGTTGCTTTAAAATGCTAGCTTAATAAGATCATGTGTCTAAAAAAGAAACATTTCTTTTTATATTCAGATGTGCACATCAGTTAATTTTGGTTGGAAAGCTTATACTAAATATATACCTTCTGTTTTGTGTGGCATTCCATTCTGGGTGACCTTGGGTCCATCGCTCTCTTTCTCTCAGCCTAACCTACTTCAAAGGATTGTTGTGAGAAGAAAAAGTGAGTCAGGGAAGAACCATGAATACCATTACAAGTTCCTTGGAGAAAGGGTAGGATATAAGTATAAATAAGTAAATCCTAATGCAAGGGGGAGGGGGAGATCAAGCAATGTGGAAAATATAGGGGGGTTATCATTTTTTTCCAGTTCTCCTTTTGGCATATCTGCTTATAAAATCATCTTTGTAGTGCAACTTGTATGGCGTTGCTTATTTTTGCGACTCAACTGCCTTTTTTGTATCTGTGGGCCGAAACTTTACGTGAAAATGATTTTATTGCCATTTGCAATCCAATTTCATTACAGGTACCCTTGAAATTACTTTTAGCTTCTGAAAGCTATTACCTGAAGAACTTTGTATCACTGGTTCCTGCAATTTGACATTTCTGATTGTAGTCTGGCCACTTGAGATTTCTTTCAACTCCAAAATGGTTACCACTTGATCATCTAATCTAGAAGTGTGAGATGACATTTTTCCAAATATACATCTGAGAGGTGAGAGGGTGAGAACTTAGATATTATCAGCTTAAATCTCACCTCAGCATGGGCATAGCCAGGATTTTTGCTGGGGGGTGGGCAGGCATTTGTTGGGGGGGCAGGCTTTCGTTAAGGGGCAGAACCTCAGTTTTGTATTGATTTTTATTGGTTTTTATTGATTTGGGGGGCAGCTGCCCCCCTTGGCTACATCCATGCACCTAAAATTCAAATTGATAGGCAGCCCTAGACAACTCACCTTCTATCCTTCATAGGCCTATCTTACCTGGTGCTTGTGAAGATTATTGTGTGCGTGTGTGTGTGTGTGTGTGTGTGTGTGTGTGTGTGTAGGTTTCTGAATGCTGTGTTAACAGTGGTGCTATACAAATGCTAAGCAGTATGATTCATAAGGCTCTGTGTCCCATCTGTTACGTTAATAGTCACTGGAAAGCCAGGGCCAAAGCAGATATTAACAGTGTGATTAACAACTACACCTGGCTTTTTAAATAACAACAACAATAAATGAATTAATGCTAGATAGAGGAAGGCTTGATTATCCTCAGGACCACAGCATGCAAAGAAATGAGATTTTACCCTTCCCTTGCCAGTCATGATCCAAAACTTACCCACAACAACTTTGGGTGGGGGGAAGCTTTTACAGCTGGGAGCTTTTACCCCTTCTAATTGCAGCACAGGAAGTGGGGGGGGGGATCTTTGGAATTCATGGCTGGTGAGGGAAGGTTTAAATCTCCACTCTTTGAACACTGGGGTCCAAATTGGGGGACGGGGATGACAACGGGTGACCTGTGTGTGGTATTTAACTTGGGGGGACGACTATGCCAGCTATTTCCCCAAGACAGAAACAGACAAATAAAAAAAGCCCTCCATGATGAAGCAGTATAACTAATGTCAGATGCTCTTTAGCCCTAAAATCGTTGTTGCTGGCAGAAAAGGGAAAGGATGTTGTGTGGAGGTCATGTCAACATGTTTCCATGGCAACACTTAAACCCACCCCGCTGGTTTTCTATTTCAGTCCTTTCTCCCACTGAGCTAGCAGGTGGTTTGTTGTGTTGCTCCCTGTGAGGTTTCCTGTTGTGATATTCTGCTCTTCCTTGTGTGTGTGTGAGAGAGTGAGAGAGAGAGACTCTCTCTTGCAAAAAGTCTCATTCTTATCACATCTTTGGGCCAATAGTCCCAGCAATCACTTCCTGGACCTTAAGATATTCATCTGAAGTCCTTCTCCAGATTCCTCATCTAGTGAACCAAGGTGGATGATGACTAGAGAAATGGCCTCCTCGGTGGTGACACCCAGTCTTGCAGCTTCCTTTGGAGAAGTTCACCTGGTGCCTCTGTTAGGATCTTTCGGGTGGAGACCCTTGGAGTTAGCAACTGAATACTCCTGGGTGCTGTGCAATGATAGTCTGCACTAGCAAGGGAGCTTTGATCAATGCTGCCATCTTTGTGTCTGGGATCATCCAGCCATTGCTCTACATTGAATGATGCTTCCTTAAAATGGGAGGTATAACTGGTGCATAGGATCATGATTGGTTTCTTCTTTGAATGGCCGATGGGGATGCATAATTAAGGAGGGACTTCATGTTTGCTCACAAGGGATGCTGTGGGCATGCCTGTTGGTGTTGCAAAAACTTGCATTTGGTTCCACAGCTGTTGATAATAATAATAATAATAATAATAATAATAATAATAATAATAATAATTTTTAAAATGGGCAGCTCTCAACAGAATATTAAAAACACGATAAAACATCAAACATTAAAAACTTCCCTAAACAGGACTGCCTTCAGATGTCTTCTAAAAGTCAGATAGTTGTTTATTTCCTCTGATGGGAGGGCGTTCCACAGGGTGGGTGCCACTACCAAGAAGGCCCTCTGTGAGCTGGATCTAGAACTTGCCTCAACTGACAGATGCCTTCTGATGAAATTTGAGTACACTAAAGTTAGGGGAAAGAATGGGAAACAGTCCTGGAAATGGTTATTTTTTAAGTGTAAAATATGGTAGATATTGGTACATTAGCACTTGCAACTAGTAGAGATGGGGATAAAATTAGAAGAAGAAATCATAGTTTAGCACAGATGTAGAATGCAGAAAGTTGTATTAAATTATATTCTAGATGCTTAAATGACATATGTGTTAAATAATGGGAAATGATTTGAAGTGTTAAAGGTAAAGGTAAAGGGACCCCTGACCATTAGGTCCAGTCGTGGCCAACACTGGGGTTGTGGCGCTCATCTCGCTTCATTGGCCAAGGGAGCCGGCGTACAGCTTCCGGGTCATGTGGCCAGCATGACTAAGCCGCTTCTGGTGAACCAGAGCAGCGCACGGAAACACCGTTTACCTTCCCGCCGGAACAGTACCTATTTATCTACTTGCACTTTTTGGTGTGCTTTCGAACTGCTAGGTTGGCAGGAGCAGGGACCAAGCAATGGGAGCTCACCCCATCACGGACATTCGAACTGCTGACCTTCCGATCAACAAGTCTAGTAAGTTTTAATTAAAGGTAAAGGTAAAGGACCCTTGACAGTTAAGTCCAGTTGCAGATGATTCTGGGGTTGCGGCACTCATTTCGCTTTACAGGCTGAGGGAGCCGGCGTTTGTCCACAGACAGTTTTTCCGGGTCATGTGGCCAGCATGACTAAGCCGCTTCTGGCACAACAGAACACCAAAACCAGAGAAGCGCACGGAAGCACATTTACCTTCCCGCCACAGCAGTACTTATTTACTGGCATGCTTTCGAATTGCTAGGTTGGCAGGAGCTCAGACTGAGCGATAGGAGCTCACCCCATTGCGGAGATTCAAACTGCTTAGACCACATCGCCACCTGTGTGTAAGCTTTAATTAACTATGTGTACCGTATTTTTTGTACCATAACACTCACTTTTTTCCTCCTAGAAAGTAAGGGGAAATGTCTGTGCGTGTTATGGAGCGAATGCCTACGGATGGCGGGGGGATCTGCTGCAGTCGTGAATAGAGGATCCATGGTTCCCCTTCCTTCCCTCCTCCGTGGCTCGCTTTGAAACAGCAAAGCGGGAGAAGAGCCGCTGAATGGGGAGGAGAGAGGGACAGAGAGCCTGCTTGCTTTAAAGGAGCAAAGCGGGAGAGGAGAGGAGCTGCTTACACGAGTGTAAGCGGCTCCCGTCCGGTTGGCTCCTTTAAAGCAAGCAGGCTCTCTGTCCCTCTCTCCTCCCCACTCAGCTCGCTAAATAGCATTATTAGCAGCATCCTTCTCCACACACCCCATACGTGCTCCTTGTCCCTTGAGTGCTTTTCCTTCCCTCCCCACTTAAAACGTGGTTACAAAGCATGGATCCACATGGATCATCAGGATTTTTGCATTGGGCTACTCCAAACTCACTGTCAGATCACATGTCTGTGGCCACAGCATGAACCACAAAAATCATACATCCACTGTTTCGTTTAGAATTTTTTTTTTCTTGTTTTCCTCCTCTAAAAACTACGTGCGTGTTATGGTCGGGTGCGTGTTATAGAGCGAAAAATACGGTAATTAGAAAATTGGGTAAATGGATATGGAAATGTAAGAGAATTTTGTTAATATAAAGAACCAGAAGAGGGGATGGAGGGAAGTCCAGAGATTCTTGGAATCTTGAAGAAAAGGTTTTGAAAATATATTGCTACACATGGGGATTGGGGAGTAAAAATGTTCTTTTTTATTGGTGTTAATGTGGAATTGTGAAAAACAATAAAAATATATTTAACCAAAAAGGAGAGAGAAGGCCCTCTGCCTGGTTCCCTGTAACCTCACTTCTCACAGTGAGGGAACCGCCAGAAGGCCCTCGGAGCTGGACCTCAGTGTCCAGGCAGAACGATAGGGGTGAAGATGCTCCGTCAGGTACACTGGGCCAAGGCCATTTAGGGCTTTATCAATGATGCTGTACTGCAACTGCTGCCAGTGGAGCATTAGGTTCATAGCTCTTTATGCCAGCATTAATCCCAGTGTAGCAACTGACTGGCATAGTGGGATCACAATATCACTCATTATAATGAATCTTACCATATTGTCAAACACACACACACAAAATAAAACCTTACAAATTGCACACAATATTATCACATAACCAGACTCCAAGCATAAGAATGCCCCTTTTTATTTACCAACGTAAAAATAAACATAGTGTTCATTTTATCAATTCAAGACAAATTACAGGTAATTAAAACAGGGGCAAACACCTGCAAGTGTTTGGACAGATAATGCGGAAGGCATCACTGTTCAAACAAAATAATTAACAACAGATGTCACACATTAAGGTCAAAGAATCTACTTGGCTGCTGTTGGGTCCTAGTATATGTTGCTTGAATCCACTGGGAAATTCTTTAGGAATTTTCATTTATTACCTATATAGCTGTGAATGTATGATGGAAGAACGTTTCAGTAGAGCTTCATTAGCTCACATGATGGAAAAGCAGAGCACAATTGAGAAAATAAGATTTTAAGCAATATTCTTAAATCCTTAGCACAACCTGTAGATTGTTGGACTCCAACTCCCATCAGCCCTAGGTGATAAGGCCAGCAATAGGGAATGATGGGAGCTGAAGTCTGACAACATCTGACGCGCTACAGGCTTCCCATCCCAGCTTTAGCACATTGACTTCAAAGTAGGTAACTCACCTATAATATCCTGTTACAACAGGATTCCCGGGTTTCCCAGTGAGCATGGATGTGTAGTAAAGTTCTCACCACCAGTTGGTGGGATCATGCTACAAGTTGAGACATACCTGCTTACACGCAAACTGCGACGATAGGCCAAATCGCATTCCCCGTGCTTGAAAGAAATACACCTGTAATGACAATGACACAGTAAGGTAACACCTTGGTTCCAAATTCAAGGCTCAGGACACGTCTGAAATTTCAAATCCTATTTTTTAGTCCTTCCGCCCATATTGGCCAATACTTTTTCATGATCTAACAGAATCAAAATAGATTTTCTTCATCATCCTTTTGACTGCTGAAATTAAGGGTTTCTCATTTCAAGTGCAGGTTTCAGATTCTGACTCCTGGACCTGAGGTCACCAACATTGTACCCATGGATGCAATGACGCCCTTGAGGATTGTCCTTGGTGCCTGCTAAACCTCTGACTTCCCACTCAAACCTTTGTCATGAGGAGGCAAGGGTGGTTACCTACTCCACCCAGAAAAAGTTTGGGTGAATATGTCATGAGCCCCATGGAAACATCCTTGTAAAGGTAAAGGTAAAGGGAGCCCTGACCATTAGGTCCAGTTGTGACTGACTCTGGGGTTGCGGCATTCATCTGGCTGTACTGGCCGAGGGAGCCAGCGTACAGCTTCCAGGTCATGTGGCCAGCATGACTAAGCCGCTTCTGGCAAATCAGAGCAGCTCAGGGAAACACCGTTTACCTTCCCACCGGAGCGGTACCTATTTATCTACTTGCACTTTGACGTGCTTTTGAACTTCTAGGTTGGCAGGAGCAGGGACTGAGCAATGGGAGCTCACCCCGTCGTGGGGATTCGAACCACTGACCTTCTGATCTGCAAGTCCTAGGCTCTGTGGTTTAACCCACAGCACCACCTGCATCCTGGAAACATCCTTGAGGAATGGTCAAATCAGGAAGAAGGGTGGGAGGTGCTCAGATAGTTGGACTTTGATGATCCAGGGAGGCAGCTAACAGCCCGACCCACTCGAAGGAGTGCCTGCTTGCTTGCCCAGTCCAAAGGTATTTCTTGCTTGCTATGCTAAAGCTCTGACCACCCTGTTCCTTTAAAGCAGAAGTCCAGGGGACATGCCATGCACATCTCCTGCTTTGCCTCTAGCCCTTGCTTATGTACTGTACAGATTTGTGCATTAAAGTTCTTGGCAGAAACTGTAATCGGAGTTCCAGTTATTCATCCAGCGAGAACCAGGACAGGAGTAGCCAACATGATGCCTTCATATGTCGGAATCTAGGTCCCATCAACCACAGCCAGCATGGCTTATGGACAGGAATGATGGAATTGTAGTCCAACAACACCTGAAGTTTCACCAAACTGGCTACCAATTCCTTTCAATAGTTGGATAACTTGCAGTTTGTTTTGGAAATGTAATAGCAGAAATCTATGTAACAGAAAGGGACGCGGGTGGCGCTGTGGGTTAAACCACAGAGCCCAGGACTTGCCGATCAGAAGGTCGGCATTTCGAACCCCGCGACGGGGTGAGCTCCCGTTGCTCAGTACCTGCTCCTGCCAACCTAGCAGTTTGAAAGCATGTCAAAGTGCAAGTAGATAAATAGGTGCCGCTCCAGCGGGAAGGTAAACAGCGTCTCTGTGTGCTGCTCTGATTCATGCTGGCCACATGACCCGGAAGCTGTCTGCAGACAAACGCCGGCTCTCTCGGCCTATAGAGTGAGATGAGCGCACAACCCCAGAGTCGGTCATGACTGGACCTAATGGTCAGGGGTACCTTTACCTTTATGTAACAGAAAACCTTCTGCAGTCATCAAATTGTTTGCTTATGGGTAATATGAAAAAGCAGAAACCCAATGTAGTCTCTCCTGATTTTTGCCTGCAGTTCAAAGAAAGAATCTTTATTAGACGAAGAGGATGCTTTATTTACTCTGCTTGTCTCCCATAGATTACATTAAATTCTGCACACCCACAACTTGTCAGTCTCTACAGCAGGACCCTGTCTTGGGGAGGGAGGAATGTTCTGGTTTTTCATGCTAAGTACTTGACAGTGAGATGAAATCTCTAGGGGCTGCATTTAGGAAGGCAGATAGCACAGTGCTATCTTCCTAGGAGGAGGCCCTTGTCGTAGAGATTATACAAAGTTTACAAAAGCAGGTGTTGATAATTTCTGTTCATCTTTTTAAAATGTGTCTACTAGTTTTGTTTTAAAAAGAAATGGCAACCATGGTTTTATCTTCTAAACAATGTAATACTTTGCAATGTAATATGCATTACCAATGACCCATTCTTATTCAGTCTTGAAGTACTTCATATTTGCTGAAATCTGTGGCCAGTAACAAATTGTGCACTATCGGATCATAATCCAATAAAAATGACTTTGTGGAATAGAGGGAAGACGTGGTTAAGACGGATATTAAATGAAAATATCTTAGGAAATGAAGAGGTAATCAAGAAATGTTCACAAATACTAAATGAATAATTCCAGTACAATCTAAACAATGAGACAGATTTAAAGACAGTCTGGGACGCAAGCAAGACGGTAGTAAGAGGCTTCTTCATACAACAGAATGTATACCACGGGGGCAGGGGGGGAGAGAAGAAGGGGAAAGAAAATTAATGGAAGAAATGCTTATGTATGAAAATAAACTTATTGATAAAGCAGTGGATTCAACAACTGAAAAACAATTGAAAATCCTACAAACACAGTTCTTTCTGATAATGCAGGATGAGTTACAGCAAAAACTTAGATCACTGAAACAGAAACAATTTGAATGGGCAAACAAACCTGGGAAATTACTGGCAGGGCAATTGAAAATAGGAAGAAAACCAAATACCTTAAACAAAATTGCAGTGGAAGATAGAATAATCTCTAATCCCAATGACATTTGTAAAGAATTCCAAAAGTACTCAAGTAAACTCTATGAAAAAGGAAAAGAAGATGAAGAGAAAATGGACACATACCGTATTTTTTGCTGCATAAGACGCACCTAGTTTTTAGAGGCGGAAAACAAGAAAAAAGATATTCTGAACGAAACAGTGGATGTATGATTTTTGTGGTTCATGCTATGGCCACAGACATGATAACCACGTTTTTGTGCCATTGTGGCCCCACGAAACAGTGGGTGTGTGATTTTTGTCGTTCATGCTGTGGCCACAGACATAATATGTGATTTGACGGTGAGTTCGGGGTAGCCCAGTGCTTTGTAACCACGTTTTTGCACCATTGCGGCCCCACAAAACAATGGATGCGGTTTTGGTTGTTGTTTTTGGTGCAGGCTGTAGCCATGGACATGCTATGTGATCTGATGGAGAATTTGGAGTGACCCAGTGCACAGCTCACCAGCACCCAAGCCACCCTTTTTACATATATAATAATTTTTATTTGATTTTACAAATATAGAATTATAACAATCCAAATTACATATTCTTATTTAGAGATTTATCCAAATCTCTGGACTTCCCACCTTCCCCTCCATGGATCCTATTCTCCACCTTCTCAACTGCGTATTCTTTCCTAGTCCATATTTTATATCTTTCCATACTATCCATAATATTCGCTACATTACAAGTGTTATTAAAATCCTGCTAAGGTTTTCATCTGCTTACAGTGGTCTCCTAGATAAATTATAATTTTTTCCCATTCTTCGTTGAAGTTTTGGTCTTCTTGGTTCCTGAGCCTTCCGGTCAGTTTTGTCATTTCGGCATAGTCCAACAGCTTGGTTTGCCATTCCTCTCTGGTAGGGACTTTGTCTTCTTTCCATCTCTGGGCTAGTAGCATCCGCATTGCTGTTGTCACATACATGAAAAGTCTTTTCTGTTCCTTTGGAATGACAGTACCTACAGCTCCTAATAAAAGGCTTCTGGGTTTGTTTGTTTTTACAAAAGTTATTTTAAACATTTTTTTCAATTCATTATACGGTACATTACAGAAAGTGACCTACCTCGGCTAACAAATTACCTCAATGAACCAATATCAACGGAAGAGATAACTATTGCCACACAACAAGCAAAAATAGGGAAATCGCCAGGACAAGATGGACTCTCATCTATTTAATATAAAACTTTTCAAGAAAGAAGTAATGAATGGAGCTCTAAAAAGGGGGTGGTCTACCTGAAATTTGGAAGAAGGTGTTTATAACAATAATCCCCAAATCTGAGAAAGATATACTAAATCCCAAAGACTTTAGGCCCATATCAATATTAAACAATGATATACGGTATAGGGGGAAAGGGGGGAGGTCGTGAAAATCCGCCATGAAAATCCGTTGTGAAAATCTGCCCACTGATCATGCAAATACGCCCTGTGATCAGCCTGCCCCCCCCCCCAGCAGGCAGCATTCGCACCCCTGGAAGTGGTGCTTGCATCCCTGGCAGGCAGTTTTATGCAATTGGCAGTCGGATTTTCACGGGCGGTGGGCGGCACTGGCACCCCCCAAAATTGCAATGTGGGGGGAGTGACAAAAAGTTTTTCGCACTGGGTACCACCTGGCTTTCCTTGTGATAGGAAATAACTAGATATGTCTTACGGTTGTGATAGATAGATAATTACTATTACCATTAGATGTTGTATCAGTTGTTGTTGTAGCAAAAGAGCTAATAGAATATTATGGTGAAATAAATGAATGTTTATAACAGAAAATGCAGAAAAGCAAAAAAAATTGTGCACGAATGCTATGTGTGCCACAGAGAGAGAGAGGGAGAGAAACACACACAGAGAGAACCTAGTCATACTCCTATATGGGTTCCTTTTTTCTGAATATATTTTTGGTGGAATGCTGGGTCACAAATATGCCAGTGGAGCAGCTACTGCCACGCTACTTCCTAGGGCTGTTCAACAGGCATAATAGGTCTGCTGCACCTTATTTCGTTCAGCTGGGTATCTACAGACAAATATCTGTCAGGCTGCCTTTTTAATAACAGTATTCTGCTGAGCTGCTATTTCTTGGGGTTTTATTTACTGTGATTCCATTATATATTTCCTATGTATTAAAGCTCACGTAGCATAAAGGAGCCTTGCCTTTCATTTCTGTATAGTTTTAATAAATCCTGAATAATT
Source organism: Podarcis melisellensis (assembly GCF_964234715.1). Lineage (NCBI taxonomy): Eukaryota > Metazoa > Chordata > Lepidosauria > Squamata > Lacertidae > Podarcis > Podarcis melisellensis. The sequence goes on from NC_138542.1 coordinate 30,226,267, forward strand.
GATTCTCGGCATGGCTGCAAAAGCATTGTCTCTGAAAAACTTAAAACACACATACTTCATAAATGGGGTATCATTGCTCGCTATTCTCAATCACAAAAATCAACGACAACACTTTAAAATCAATTTAAATTTTTTCCCCTGTCCCTTATTTCAAGAAATACAGTCGTCGGCAGAGTTATAATTTAGTGCTTACTTGTTGTTGTCTAACTTATTTTTAAACCACTCCCAAGTGACAATATTTATTTTACCATTCCTCCCACCTGCTCATTTTAAAAGGAAAAATATTTTGTTCCATCTTAAATAAACATCTTTCACCCTCCAACAATCGGCAAGGGATTTGTGGAATTACATACACAGATACTTTGGAAAACTTTAAATATGTGGTGTTCTTTTAGTCTAAAAAGATTTCCAAAGAACTTTTATCAAAGGTATCATATCTTGAAATTCCATCAGTGAATACATTCTTCTCAGCATAATTGAAACCATGTATCAACACAGCACAATGACCAATTACTTTGGCCTTAAGAAACTTAAAACAGTAAACAGCAGATAAAGAGGCTATCCAACAGCAAAGGACACCATGCATAAATTTGGAAGCCTTACCATGATTGTTTTTGCTGCAAAGTGGAAAAGAAAAGAAAAGAATCTGCAAAAGTAGATTTTTCAACTAAAGGGCTTAATAAATTCAAGGCAACAACCATAAACCAACTGCAAAGTTCTAGACTAAGAAGAATCCCTTTTCTACTCTGTTCTAGATACTGACTTTATACTACCCCCAAAAGTTTATTCCAAAGAAATTAAGTCCCATAATTATAAAGCAACTGCTGTCAGTCATCTGTGCTTCAACCCTGGAGCCCCAGATGATCTTGAACCAAAACTCCCATCATCCCTAGCCAGTGTAGCCAGGACAGTACTCAAGGATGATGGGAACTGTAGTCAAACATCTGGCTGAATAACATTTGAATAGAGGCTCAACTTGGATTGCAGGTGGCATTTAGAAGAAGAAGAATTTGGATTTGATATCCCGCTTTATCACTACCCTAAGGAGTCTCAAAGCGGCTCACAATCTCCTTTCCCTTCCTCCCCCACAACAAACACTCTGTGAGGTGAATGGGCTGAGAGACTTCAAAGAAGTGTGACTAACCCAAGGTCACCCAGCAGCTGCATGTGGAGGAGCGGGGAAGCGAACCCGGTTCACCACATTACAAGTCCACCGCTCTGAACCACTAGACCACACCTGTCACTCAATACTGGGGAACACATACAATCACAAATCCAAAAATCAAGGTGGGAGCAAACCACACTCTTTCCTTCTCTGCAACAGGCCTAAATTGTTGATGACGAGCCTAAATGGTTATGCCTAGGCATACCTACACTAGACTAGTTTGGGGGAAATAATTGTAACAAAACATTGCAATGAGGACACAGTCAGTTTGATTAGAGAATTGGAGGAGGATCTGAGAGATCAGGGTTCAAAATCCACACTCAACCATGAAGATCTCTGGGTGACCCTGGCAAATTATCGTCTCTCAGTCAGACCTACCTCACAGGGTTGTTATTAGGATAAAAGGGGTAAGAACCATGTGCTCCACCCATTGGAGGAAATGTGGGATATAAATGGAATAAACAAACGAAGCAGATAGGATAGTGCTGTCCAAGAAGGGAGTTCCATTCCCATCTCTTGTTTTGAGCACCTCCCAAAATCAGCCTTCCTTAAACTGTTGTTCTGCAGAGAGAAGTCTGTCAAATTTGAGTCTAATCTATAGGCCAGGATCTAGTCATGCAGGCAGGGTGACAACAAGGAAGAGAAATGTGGATACAAAAGTACCTCAGCTTCAGATGGTCAAGAGGAAAACTGATGGCATGGATATGATTAATCAAGGGTGTCCAAAATGAAAGAGCTGTTTTATATCAAGTTGCCCCATCGAGTCCAGTGCAGTGTTACAGCAAAGGTTTTCAAAATGTGATTCACAGGCTTTATTTACGTCACCTGCCAGAAAGCTGTGAACCAATCAAGAATATCTGTACAGTTTTCAGACCTGCATTTGATTAACTTTTGGGAGGCCGGTCACATTTTGATTAGGGCCAGATCTTTAAGCTAACAAGTATCTCACCTGGTGCCTGTGATGTTTATAATAGAGTACAGTGCTGATGTAGTCCAGTATTTTTTATCTTTGAAATTAAAAGGACTCTTCTTAGCAAGCTGGCTTAGGTCCTGATATTTCAATTGGGCCCTCACTTTGATTGTGATGAAGGCACTGAAGGAGTGGGGGGAGATAGGACTGAGAGATATGTGCTTTGACTTGTACAACCTCCTCAAAGTTTACCTTCCACCCCACTCAGGCAGAGGTCTGTGCTTTAGCTGGATGGTTTAGCTGAGATTCCTGCATTGCAGGGAGTTGGACTAGATGACCCTTGGGGTACCTTCTAACTCTGCAATTCTATGATTCACTGTCTGAGTGTTGTTGGTTTTTTGCCTCAAGCTTTCCCCCTGAAAACCTGCTCTATAAAGCTGAGTCGGAGCAAACGTCAATTCGGGTTTTCTGCAAATTGACATTTGCTCTGATTAAGCTGCAAAGAGGTTTTCGCAGGGAAAGCTCCATAGCAAAAAAGGGTGTGTGTGGAGGGGCACTTGGACATAAAGCTTTTAATCACAGACCGTGCCTGGAAAAAGCAGAGGAAAGTGTGGATATGCCCTAAGTTTATTAAACGTGCTGCTGTGACCCTAGAGAATCTTCTAGTAGTTCAAGGGGAAAGTTTTGAGAACCACTGGTCTCCAAGTGTCCCTATTTTCCAGGGACAACCCCAGATTTACAGAAGCAGTCCCAGTTCCTGATTTGATCCCAGAATGTCCTCCCTATTTTCACTGGAGAAATGTTGGAGGGTATAGAGCTATGCACCCCCGAAGGAGATAAACAGCCACACAACCTTTAGAAGACATCTGAAGGCAGCCCTGTACAGGGAAGTGGTTTTTTTAATGTTTAATGTTTTTATATATGTTGGAAGCTGCCAAGAGTGGCTGGGGCAAACCAGTCAGATGTTTGATTTATAAATAATGTTGTTGTTGTTGCTGCTGCTGCTGCTGCTGCCATAGAAGTCATGGGTAGGCAACCTAAGTCCCGGGGCCGGATGCGGCCCAATCACCTTCTCAATCCTGTCCGCGGACAGTCCGGGAATCAGCGTGTTTTTACATGAGTAGAATGTGTGCTTTCATTTAAAATGCATCTCTGGGTTATTTGTGGGGCCTGCCTGGTGTTTTTACATGAGTAGAATGTGTGCTTTTATTTAAAATGCATCTCTGGGTTATTTGTGGGGCACAGGAATTCATTCATATTTCCCCCCCAAAAATATATATAGTTTGGCCCCCTCCCAAGGTCTGAGGGACAGTGGAACGGCCCTCTGCTGAAAAAGTTTGCTGACCCTGGAATAAGATGTCCCTATTTTCATTGGGGAAATGTTGGAGGGTATGTGCTGCATGTGCATACATTCAAAGCACACCCACCTCAGGGGGGGAAAGAAAACCCTGGGAACGATAGATTCTTAAGGGTGCTGGAAATTGTAGTGCTGTGATGGCTAAACTGCAGGTTCCTGGGTGGGTGTGCTTTGAATCATGGGTGTAGGCAGGATTTTTGTTGGGAACCTCAGATTTGCATTCATTTTGATTGATTTAGGGGCGGCTGCTGCCCAACCCCACCCCACCCGCTACGCCCATGCTTTGGATGTATGCATGCAGCCTGTGGCAATAAAGGTTCTTCTGGGTTTTTTGGGAAGAGATTTTCCCAGCCCTATCTGAAGACGCTGCGGACTGAAACCACGCACGGAGAGTGAGACCCTCGCCTTCTCCGGGAGGGTTGCGCAAACAGGCAGGCTCCCCTCCCTGGTCCCGTTGCTGTCGAGACTCCCCGGGAGAACCAGCCCCGAGCCAAGCGCGCGTGACCCACGGAGCCCCCCTGGGTCCGTCCGGGACGCGCGTGTCCCGAATCCTCCGGGCGCGCCCGCCCGCCTCTCTCTCCGCCCGTCTCTTGGCGGGCAGGCGAGGGCAGCAAAGCCTCCCTCAGCGCGTCACTTCCCGGGCAAGATGGCGGCGCCCGCGGGGCCGTGAAAGATGCGGCTCACTCGGAAGCGGCTGTGCTCCGCGCTGCTGGCCGCATACTTGCTCTTCTCCCTCTACGCGGCTTACAGCGTCTTCCTGAAGCCCCGCCGCCCGGCCGCCTCGCGAGCTGCCGCCCCGAGGGAGAAGCAGGGGCGAGGTAAAGGGGACTCCTTCCTTCCTTCCCAACAACGCCGCCTCCTCTAATTCTGCCGCCCCACCACCTGCCCTGTTGCTCTCTGTGTGACAAGCATCCCCACAGTCATTTATTACTGTATTATTAGTAGTATTTAGTTTTAGGTGTGTATAGCATTGCAGTCTTGGCTCTTTGAGAGGCCGACTCTCTGCACTCCCCGTTACAGCAGAATTTGCATTTAGAGTTTATGGGGAAATGCAATGTTGCAAGATAGGACAGGCACATACAAGTCCTATTCTGTTCCTATACGGTGCTTCAAGTGATGTATCCAGGGGACTGGCCAACATTGGGGGCAGACTTCTAGGGGCTGAGGGCACTTCCAGGGCCCCCCCCCCAAAATATTTGAAGGGGCCGACCCTCAAAGTGGATGGGCATTGCCAGTCTAATTGTGTGCATGCCTGTCTTGTGATCCATTATGTGGGGGCAGAGCTTACCCGTTTTCCCACCCCCATTATTTTATTCATGTTGGCACCCCTGCTGGCCAGATTCTGAGAGTCCACAGTCTTGTACCATCAGACGCTTCCCAAGAGCTCTAGAGTGCTTTTAAGAAGAGAAAGGGATAGGTATATATTGTTGTAGATTCTTTTGGGCTTAATTGTGTTAGAAAATGGTAACAAAGTATAGGAAACGAGATTCATGCAGAGGTTGGAACGGTGTCAGGTTAAGGTTGCCACCATTGTTTTCATTAAGCAAATGTATTACAAGCAGATGTCACAAACTGGTATTTAACAGTTGAAGCAGATGTTAATATCAGGTGATTAAAGGTAAAGGGACCTCTGACCATTAGGTCCAGTCGTGGCCAACTCTGGGGTTGCGGCGCTCATCTCGCTTTATTGGCCGAGGAAGCCGGCGTACAGCTTCCGGGTCGTGTGGCCAGCATGACTAAGCCGCTTCTGGCGAACCAGAGCAGCGCACAGAAACACCGTTTACCTTCCCGCCACTTTGCACTTTGACGTGCTTTCGAACTGCTAGGTTGGCAGGATCAGGGACCAAGCAACAGGAGCTCACCCCGTCATGGGGATTCGAACCACCGGCCTTCTGATCGGCAAGTCCTAGGCTCTGTAGTTTAACCCACAGCACCACCCGCGTCCCTTATCAGGTGATTACTTCATAGTATAAACCGGATGCCGTACGGATGTTTTGCAACACAACTCCCATCAACTCTGTCTAGCATGGCCAATGATGGGATGATGTGAGTTGTATTCCAACAACATCTAAGAACATACATAGAGCATGCTGCATCAGGCCAGTGGCCCATGTAGCCCAGCATCCTGTTCTCACAGTGGCCGACCAGATGCCTGCAGGAAACCCACAAGCAAGACCTGAGCACAAGAGCACTCTCTCCTCCTGTGGTTTCAATCAGATCCTCTGTCTGTGGAGCAGAGCAAGGCCATCATGGCGAGTAGCTGTAGCCTTGGCTAGTAGCCATCTGGAGGTTAGCAAAGGCTGGTGTAGACCAGGCATAGTCAAACTCGGCCCTCCAGATGTTTTGGGACTACAATTCCCATCATCTCTGACCACTGGTCCTGTTAGCTAGGGATGATGGGAGTTGTAGTCCCAAAACATCTGGAGGGCCGAGTTTGCCTGTGCCTGGTGTAGACTATGTATTAGGCCCTAGAACAAGAATTTTATGTTTTGGAGTAAAGTCAGCAGCTTCCAGCATAAGTATTCATTATATTTATTATATTTTCATTAAGGTGGTAGCATAGGAAGAAAGTGGTGTAGATTGTCTATCATATTTTGTGTTATTGTTAGTATTACTTGGAAACAGTTGGTACTGAATTGCAGGTTGAGTAAACCAGGGGTTCCCATAGTGTGGTCCACGGACCTCCAGTGATCTGTGAGCTTCAACTCTCTGGTGGCAGCTCTGTGGAGCAGTGGAGCTATGTGTGAAGAATGCTTTGTGAGTAAGCACAGTGGCTGCTCTGTCTTTCTTTGAACCCAGAAGTCTGCCTGGAAGATGGATGGGATGGGCCAGAAATGATGAGGGGCAGAGAGGCTCTGACTTCCTCACAGGAATAAATTCAGGGCTGGCATCAAAACAAAGGAAGAACCCAAATGGGGAAAAGAGACAGATAAGGCACTGAAGAGGAATGGAGAGTTAATACATATGGAAATGGAAACAGTAAGAAATAAATTCGTTTAGCACAACAGACATATCCATCACACTGAAATAGTCATATTGATTTTAACCGTATTTTTTTTATAACGTCTTTTATTACTTACTGTATTTTATCGCGTTGAAATTTGAAGTCCAAAATACTTTAGCACCTAGTGCAGAAAATTCATTAAGTGGTCTGCCAAACCCTTTGCAATTTCCAAGTGGTCGAAGTGGGGCAGAGTTTGGAAATTACAGCTTTGTAATAAAAGTTGGGCCTTTTCCCCCTGAATCCTAGCCAATCACTCCAGTTTTCTCCAAGCTCCTATTATGTGTGGCAACCAAAATGAAGGACAGGACAAGACTGTGGAGAGGGTCCCTACAGTTTGTGAAACAACCAAGGTTTGCAGGAAAATTCTTCCAAACTCCTAAAAGCACTTTAGGTAGGATCAGTCTGAATGTGCCCCTGAGCACAGGTGTCATTTATTAGCAATTTTTTGCTTTCCTTTGGATGAGTACTCTGTTGAAAGGAGAAGTGCAAAGAAACAATCCTTTCTTCACTCATCCAATATAGGCTTGCAGTTCCTACACAAGCTCATCTGCCCTCTGGTGTGCATAGGTACAAATAACACTGCTTAGTGAAACAGCTGTCTAGTTTGAATGTCTATTTCTGAGTTCCTGCTTCAGCCAAGCCGGAGCCACAAGGCCTACTAATATTGAGCAAACACCTCAACTGTGTGTGTGATGGGACGATGAGCTGCTTGTGCGTAAAATGCAAGTCCCTCAGAGTTTGATCAGGCTTTCAAACCTCTGCCTGTGACGGAGCCCCTCCAGCATGGCTGCGTCAATCACTAGTAGAATCCGAAAGTGGCTGCTTTCGGAAACGTTTCCAACATAAAAGCTCCTTAACGGAAACACGTCGTCTGGCCTCTCGGCGTGACAGTTTCCGTCGAGGTGTGGGTGTCCCTATAGGAGGTCCTGAGACCTCCCCACTGGTTTCGCTTGAAGCGTCTCTGAGCCATCCCTCCGACTCACTTTCCCTTGGAGTTCTTGCTCGCCCTCTACTGGTTCCCTCTTCCGCTGCTACTGCTCTCTCACCCTCAGTGAGCCTTTGCGCCTCCGGCGCTTTAGATGTCAGTTCCCTGACATCCACCTCCCCTCCAGGGCCCCCTTCACCCCCTCCCGTCTCCTCTCCTACTGGCGGTGAGGAGGTAAAACCCTTGAAAGAACCTCCCTCATCTTCCGACGTCGCGAACACTTCCTTCCACTTGTTGCTGTTCCTACTCTCTAGGTACTCTTCGTCATCAGAGTCCACTCCCTCTTCCAACTCCGACTCCGCGAACCCTTCCATTTCCTCTTCCTCATCGGTGGTGCCGAAATACTCCCTCCTAAACCTTGCTATCGGCTGAGGTTTCCTCGGGAACCTTTGATGGAACGTTTCTGTTAAAACCTCGTCATTGACTTCCTGCGCACTTACCCAGGTGTTTTCTGACTCCGGTTCCCCTTCCCACGCCACTAAATACTCCACCTGATTTCCCTTCCACCTGGAATCGAGGATTTCCGCTACATGGTTGCGGCGTTCCCTCTCTTCCAAGGCTGGTCCCCTGACGTGCTCCCCTTCACCTCCTCCCCTGTATGGTGACAGTAACGACCTGTGGAACACTGGGTGCAATTTCATGTGATTGGGTAATCGGAGTTTGAAAGCTACCGGGTTGACCTGCTGAATCACCTCAAAGGGTCCCAATCTTCTGGGCCTCAGTTTCTTACAACCCCCTTTGAACGGCAACCCTTGGGTTGACAACCACACTTGATCCCCCACCCTTATGGTTTCACCTTCCCTTCTGTTCTTGTCTGCCTGCTTCTTATATTGTGCCTTAGCCCTTTCTAAGTTGAGCTGGAGCTGCTGATGGATGGCTTCCATCTCTTCTACAAAATGTTCAGCCGCTGGGACGCTCCATCTCTCCCCTCCTTCCCCTGGAAATGCCCTGGGGTGACACCCGTAATTAGCCAAAAAGGGACTCATCCCTGTGGACACATTCTCCGCATTATTGTAGGCAAATTCTGCCAACGCCAACTTTTCGACCCAATCGTTCTCTCTGTCATTGACATAACACCTAAGATATTGTTGAAGAATGCCATTTGCCCTTTCCGCCTGCCCGTTGGTTTCAGGGTGCCGGGCAGTTGAAAAATTGACTTCCACGTGTAACAAGCTCATGAGCTTCCTCCAGAACCTGGAAGTAAATTGTTTGCCTCGATCTGAGATCACCCTCGAGGGAGCCCCGTGCAACCTAAAGATATGTTCCACAAACAACTTCGCCGTTTCTTCCGCTGTGACTGCATGTGAGCATGCTACAAAGTGGCACATCTTAGTTAACAGGTCTACTACTACCATGATGGCTGTTTTCCCCTTGGACCTTGGCAGATCCGTCATAAAATCTATTGATATCGCTTCCCAAGGCCGTTCTGGTGTGGGTAAAGGTTCTAATAACCCTGCCGGCGCCCTTCTTTCCCCTTTGGCTCGCTGACATTGGTCACACCCTCTTACATACTCCCTTACATCTTCCCTCACCTTAGGCCACCAAAATTCCCTGGTAACCAACCACATGGTCTTGTGTTGCCCAAAATGTCCCGCCGTGGGGCTATCATGCAACTGCTTGAGTACTCTCCCCCTCAATTCACCTTCGGGTATATACAGTGCCCCTTTGTAATACAATGCCCCATTTCTTTCCTCAAAACCTCCGGGGCTCTCGCCCTCCCCCCTGAGACCTCTGAGCTTATCCTGGGCATATTCATCATTTTCCGTTTCCTCCACCAGTTCTCGTTGCCCCACCATCGCCGCCCCACACACCCAGCGGTCCTCCGGGATGACATGTCTCTCTTCGATCACCCCCTCCCCTTCCCAATATTCTGGTTTGCGTGAGAGCGCGTCCGCCCTGACGTTTTCTGGGCCTGGCACATAACAAATCTCAAAGTTAAATTTGGAGAATTCCTGTGCCCATCTCACTTGTCGTTGGTTGAGCACTCGAGCTGTTCTCCAATACTCTAAATTTTTGTGGTCGGTGCACACTTGCACCTTGTGTTGTGCCCCAATTAATAAATGTCTCCACCTCCGGAATGCTTCGTGAATGGCAAGTAGTTCCCTGTCATACACCGTGTAATTCCTCTCGGACTTATTCAGCTTCCGCGAGAAGAAGGCACACGGTCTCCACTCCGACGCACTCCTCCCCGGTTGAAGAAGGACCGCCCCTACCGCCCGGTCGGATGCATCTGTTTCCACTCTCATGGGTTTTCGTAAATCCACATGCAGAAGTTGTTCTTCCGAGGCGAAAGCCCTTTTCAGTTCTTCAAAGGCTCGATCCGCCTCTGCCGTCCAAACAAATTTCTTCTTGCTGCTGAGACAGTCGGTGATGGGCGCCGTCAAGTGGGCAAAGTTCTTGATGAACTTCCGATAAAAGTTCCCAAATCCCAAGAATCTTTGCACGTCCTTCTTGGTCTTCGGTGTCTTCCATTCCAGTACCGCTTGGACCTTGCCTGGATCCATGGCCAATCCCTTGTCTGACAAGCGGTACCCCAGGAATTCCACCTCCTTGGTATGAAACTGGCACTTCTCCAGTTTCACCCACAGCTGGTTGGCTTGCAGCCTGCCCAACACTTCTCGAACGTCCCTCACATGCTGTTCCTCATTTTCCGAATACACCAACACGTCGTCTAAAAAGGCCACACAATTCTTGTAGAGCAAAGGTCCCAGAACGTGGTTTATAAAAGCTTGAAAACACGCGGAGCCCCCTTGTAGACCGAAGGGCATAACGAGGTATTCAAAGGCTCCCAACGGGGTAAACATGGTGGTCTTCCATTCATCTCCCTTCCTTATGCGTATCAGATTGTACGCCCCCCGCAGGTCCAGTTTTGTAAAAATCTTTCCCTTCCTTACTCTGGTCAAAATGTCATCAATTCGGGGCATAGGGAAAGCCAGGGGCTCCGACACTGCATTGAGGGCCCTGAAGTCACACACCAGTCTCGGTTTGTCTGTGTTCTTTTTGTCCACAAAGAACACTGGGCTGCCCCCCACCGCTCGGGACTCTCTGATGAAACCTCGCTTCAAGTTTTTGTCAATGAACTCCCTCAGCTCCTGCATCTCCCTGTCTGACATGGCGTACAGCTTGCCTACTGGGAGTTGGGCCCCTGGGAGTAGGTTGATTTGACAGTCAAAGGGTCTATGCGGTGGCAGTTTGTCTGCTTCCCTTTCGCTGAATACGTTGCTCAGATCTGCGTATTGCGGGGGCACCTTCCCTTTGTCCATCACTTCCATCCCCGCTAGGGTGACTCTGTCTCCTCCCGAAACCTTCCCCTCCTTGCAGTGTTCTAGGCAATGCGCTGACCCAAAGGAGACCACCCTCTGATGCCAGCCCACTAGCGGATCGTGTAGCGCCAGCCAGCTCATCCCCAAAATGATGGGCGCTCCTCCCAGGATGGCCACATTAAACGCTATCTGTTCGGTGTGCCTTGCCACTCTCATTATCATCGGGACAGTCTGTTGGCTAACTTCTCCCCCCAACAGCTCTCTGCCGTCAATCGTAGTCACCTGCAAGGGGTTACTTAAAGGGATAGTCTGTATCTGGTGCTCAGCTGCAAACTCCTTACTCATGAAATTACAGGAGCTGCCTGAATCCAAAAGCGCCTTGACCTTTAGTGGGTGTCCGTTTGGCAGTTCTAGTAACACCTCTATCACTAAAGCGGGTCTGGGGGGTTCTGGCATGGGCACTTTCATTGCTCTTTGGCCTGGCTGCTGTGCCCCAACGGTGGCAGCCAGGCGTTGGCTTTTACTTGCTCCTTGCCTTCCTCTTCCTTTCCCCCAACAGCTCCTGCCATCCCTTGCCATTCCTTTCTTTGTGGGCAAACTCTGGCAAAGTGCCCTGGCTGTTGGCAGAGATAACATCTCTTGGCGCTCTTTCCCTCCTTTTTCCGCCCTTCACTGGGATTTGAAACTGCGCGCGCCCGCGCTGTTCCAACTTCCATCGGCTCTGCCGGCGGGAAAGGTGGCTCTGGAATGTCTGGAATGCGGAACTCTCTCCAACGGTCTCCTTTCCCTTCCCGCTTTTCCATAGCCCTCGCCTCCTGGCGCGCTCCTATGGCCAGCGCAGATTTGGTTAACTGGTCCATAGACTCCGCCCTGGGGCCCCGGGAAAGCTCATCTTTGACGGTTGAAGAAAGCCCCTCTTCGAAAAGCATTTGGATGGGCTCCGCCGATAGGTCCCACCCCAATTTGTGAATCAACATGGTAAATTCAGTCCAGTACTCACGGACAGATCTGCTTCCTTGCTGGCAAGCCATTAACTGCCTTCGCACCACCCCCTGCTCAATATCGCTGGAAAACATCAGGTCCATGGCACGAAAAAACTTCCTCGTGTCCTTTAAGATCTCATTATTCGCTGCCATCAGGGGTCTAACCCAATCTTTCGCCCCGGATTCGAGATGGCCAATCACATACGCCACTCGCGATTCCTCATCGGGGAAGTCATCAAACTGCAAGTTTAGAGCGTATTGCATCTCTGTTCTAAAGGCATGATAGTTCCTGGGATCCCCCCCGAATTTCTGCACCAATCCTGGCACCTTTCTGGCGAGCGGGGTGGTTTTCTCCTTTCCCTTTTCTGCATCCTGAGCCCTCCTCTCCTCAAGCCTCGCCGTTTGCAGCGCCAACTGGATCTCCAACGCCCTGTACCTTTCTTCCAGGCTTGGACCTCCTCCAGCTGCTCCTGCTTCCCCGGTTCCGGCTGGATTGCTCATGATGCTTCTCCCTGCACAAGCTGGCTTTCGGAGACTTTCGGATTGCTGTGATGGGACGATGAGCTGCTTGTGCGTAAAATGCAAGTCCCTCAGAGTTTGATCAGGCTTTCAAACCTCTGCCTGTGACGGAGCCCCTCCAGCATGGCTGCGTCAATCACTAGTAGAATCCGAAAGTGGCTGCTTTCGGAAACGTTTCCAACATAAAAGCTCCTTAACGGAAACACGTCGTCTGGCCTCTCGGCGTGACAGTTTCCGTCGAGGTGTGGGTGTCCCTATAGGAGGTCCTGAGACCTCCCCACTGGTTTCGCTTGAAGCGTCTCTGAGCCATCCCTCCGACTCACTTTCCCTTGGAGTTCTTGCTCGCCCTCTACTGGTTCCCTCTTCCGCTGCTACTGCTCTCTCACCCTCAGTGAGCCTTTGCGCCTCCGGCGCTTTAGATGTCAGTTCCCTGACAGTGTGTTTCTAACATGGTTGAAGCTTACAATAGTTCTCTCCTGCTTTGTAAGATCAATGTGTGCATGGTGAAGGAAACTCTCACATTCATGTTGCCATAGTGCACTTTGGGATTTAGTTTCTCTAATGTAAGATTGACACATTTTACGTTCTTCCATTATCTTGTGTGTGTAAAGTGGAAGAAGGAAAGAACTTCAGGTTTAAACTGTGTTGGCCTGTTGGGTATCCATTACCACTACCCCAGTAAAAGTGCTCATCATATTTTCTTGGGTGGTATAGCTTTTCCATGGCTCAGTCTTTTAAGGAAGGCAGTTTGCATGCCCCGTAAAGTAGCCAGGCAGGCATGCAATGGGTGATTTATTACATTCTCCATAATAGCGTAAGCAGCTACCTAAGAGAATCTCTCCCTTCTTCCAAAATTCAAGAGGGGTTAAAACTAATAGGTTAGCTGCTGTGACTTTACTGAGCTCTTGTGTATGCTGCTGTTACGTAATGATTCTATGAAGTTAAATGACTGGAGCAAAAATGTAAACACACTTTCGTAAAGAAGGTAGAAAAGCCAACGAGAGGCAGCCTTGCCAGCTGAGCCAAGTGAAACTCCCTCCTGGAAGAACTGCTCACCACAATTAGGATGGAGGAAAGAGGAAATGAATGGGCAAGCCTGTTGGGGGTGGGGGGTTGGAGAGGAGTGGGACAGTACACACCTGAGGTTCACACCTGTGTCCCATCAAGAGTTCAAGGCATACAGAGCACTTGCAGGACCTTGGAAAGCTCCCAGAGTTCTGACATGAACTGTTTTCCTGACAAGTACCTGCACGCCAGCCTGTTAAATGGCTCTTACCTTATTCTGCCATTTTTTGCTCCTGTGGAACTGAGGAGGCAAGGGCACCATGCACGAGTCATCTGAACCAAAGGAGGTGGCAATACCATGCCCCGTAGTTGGGAGGGTCCTGAAGATGGTCCTGACAGTTGTGTGTCTGTGAGTCATGAGAGGCAGCACTGAAAGAAGCACATCACAAAGAGTTATAACTGACTCCTTGGTAGCTGCCTTATGCCAAGTTAGACCATTGGTCTATCTAGCCCAACATTGTATGCACTGACCAGCAGAGGATCTCCAGTGTTTCAGACAGAAATCTTTTGCAGCCAGGGTTAGAAGCTGGGACCATGTATTGTTCTGGCTTCACAAAGGAGCCCACAGAATAATTTCAGCACCGTGGAAAGCTCCTAGTAAGCCACTTGTTCTAAATAAGGGTTGGAAGTGAACTGAGGCCTTTTGAGTCTCTGCCTCCAATCCACATTTCCCAGGCTCTTCCCCCTTTGGGAGAAATAGTCTCTTAAAGGGTCAACCCTGTGGCATGAGGATGGACATTTCTACTGTATTCCATGACCTGTTGAACTGGATGGGTACTATTGGGACCCTTGATTCAAGTGAAAGTATCTCCAAGGATCCTGGCTCCAATCTATGGGCTCTGATGCTGTGGCATTTGGTTCAGTGGCTCCTTCCTGCCTGTTTTGGATTCAGTGGTCCCCTGATTACCAGCATTAGGATCACTGTCAGGAACAAAATCTGGCTTCTTAACCAGTGATGTTGTAGCCTTCTGCTTGGTCTCCTGATCATTGCTCGACTTTGGGGTCATGACAGACTATTTGCATAGAAAGCATATGCTGAGCTATGTTTCCGTGGTGTTTTTTATTATATAAAAAAGTATTTATGCACTTCAGGTGTCACAGTTTTAGTATATCTACAGCACGGGCCTGTAACAACACATTCAACAAATTTCTGGTGTAATGGTTCACGTTGTCTACATTTTTTATTCTTAGAACATGCTGTTTTGGGAACTGAAGAATGGAATCCTTGGGAAGTTGATGAGAAAAACGATTTGCAGCGGAAGTCTGCAAATAGTCTTCAACTGTTAAAAAAGATGCAAGTGCAACAGGAACAAACAGACCTGAGGGTACAAATTTGGGGGAAAGCTGCTATTGGTAAGCGCTTGTCATTAGCAATGTGATTGCTGTTTCTAAATAATACTGCTCCACTCCTTCGGTTCGATCCTTAACATTTCATTACTGAACTATTGCATTCAGTGTATTTACTTCCTCGTAACTGAGTTTAGGATTATAATGTTAGGCAGGATTCCAAGCCCACTTTGCTGATAGCAAGCCTTGTTAACTTCCATTGGACTAGCTTCCTAATAGATATTATTAGGATCATATCTTGTAAAATGAAGCATAACATTTCCTGCCCAGTGATTAAAAAATTAATTTGACTACAGATGTTAAAAGTTTCTGAACGTACAGGGGCAGATGGGGCTCATCAACCTAGGAAGGTAGCCCATAGGAGAAGGAAAACCCTGATCCTAAAGCTCCACTGCCTTGCGGCTATACTCATTCATCATGAGAAAGGCTTCGGGAGTAAACCCCAAGGAAAAGTCCATTCCTGCTACCTTGCTGAGACTCCTCCTTCAGCTCTGGCTCCTGCCTTGTGGAAGGCACAAACCTCCATAAATCTCTTCCCCCTTCTGCTGGATTAGCCTTTGGTCCCATTTCTTTTTCCACCCTTTCCTTGGAGCCCTGCCAGTCCCTGACACCTTTCCTATTTTTCTGTGTTCCTCTCATTGATTTCACACTTTGATGGTGTAAAGCCCTTTGCAGTGGTAAATGGACGGACACTCTCTATGATGCTTCTAAGGTTTCTGAGGGTGTCTTTCTTCAGTACTGAATGGGGTGGAATGTTAGCCTGAGAGTGGGATCTGTCAAAGGCAGCTCTGCTATCAGGTTTTCCTCCTAGTGGGCCAGGGCTTCTCTCCATGCCAAATATCCCAAAGCCTTATATCACCTTGCAGATATAAGTGCACCTTGCATGCATCAGCACTCCTGTAGGTTTCCTGCTTTCTCGTCTGCTTAGATCCCCTCTCTAAAGCACCCTTCATTGCTCTTACTTATTGCAGACCTTTATTTACCTTGCCAAGTTGTGTTGCTTTATTGGAGTTGGCCTGCTTTGCTTCTTTTTGTCTTCATTTCTCGTTAAGGTATCTAGGAGTTCAGATGCGTCCCATATTGTTCAAACCATAAATCATGTTTTCATAGGCCTTTACCTGTGGCAACATATCTTTGAAGGTCTTCTTGAGCCTGCTGATGTGTCAGCCCAGTGGAGACAAGGAAGCGTCACAGCAGGGAAATCATTCTTCAGGTACCAACTGTATGATACCTCTTTTAAGTTTAGTGGTGGCAGTATTTCATAGCCCAGTGAACATATTTAACGTAATTTTGTGCATTAGTTAGTGAAAGTGTTCAAACAGAATGTTTATTCAACAATGAATAATGTGATACTTGCCTGCACATTGGTTGGTACAGCTTTGTGTGTGTGTGTGTGTGTGTGTGTGTGAATATATATGTATTGCTGGTACAACAAGCCTTGGGGTCAGGCCATGAAGAGTTGGCAGCAGCAGACAGTGCAGGACAAAGCCTTATGGTGATCTTAATTTCTTGGGAGAAATTGCACAGTTCCTCTTCATTCCATTTCAAAAACGATAGAGCAAAATCCTTTGAGCATCGGTGGTAACTATTATTTAAAATGTCCATCTGGTGTGTTACTTTTGTACTGTTTATTGTTGTTAGCCGCCCTGAGCCCGGCTTCGGCTGGTGAGGGCGGGATATAAATAAAATTTATTATTATTATTATTATTATTATTATTATTATTATTATTATTATTATATTGCATTATTTGTAATACCTATAAACCTTGCAATGCCTGTGCTTTGTCATTCACAGCTTCATTACGGGTCCAGCTGTAGTCCCCGGCTACTTCTCAGTAGAAGCTGACAATGTGGTTCTAGTGCTGAATGGCCGAGAGGAAGGAAAGATCTCCTACGCCACTCAGTGGCTGCATTATGCACAAACATTAGTACAAACTCGCAAGCTGCAGCATGTTGCTGTTGTATTGCTTGGAAGTGAACAGTGCAGAAATGAATGGATTTCCCCTTACTTAAAAAGATATGGAGGGTTTGTGGACCTGCTCTTCATAATATACGACAGCCCCTTAGTGAACGAAAAAGATATTTTCCACTGGCCTTTGGGAGTTGCTACGTAAGTCCTGAATACATTCAGGGAAATATTTTTAATTTTGCATATGCCTTAAAATGTCCTATGTATTTACATGTATAACAGTTAATTAAGATGGGATGTACGTTGAATACATAATGCTTTGTAGAATAGCTGTATTAAGCAAAAAATAGCATTTTCCTATTGTTGATAGTGCTAGTTTTCACTTTTGGATTAGGATTATTGTGTTTAAGAATCAGAAATGATTTGTTGATTAAACTACAGTTTTAAGTGGGTGGGAATTCAATTGTGAACACAGTTCCTTGGAAGAAAACTCCACTGGGCACATTGGCCCTTCCTTCTGAGTCAACTTGTAAATAATAATAATAATAATAATGACAACAACAATACTGTAATAATTTATTACTTTACCCCGCCCATCTGGCTGGGTCTCCCCAGCCACTCTAGGCAGCTCCCAACAGAATATTAAAAACACGATAAAATATCAGTCCTTAAAAACTTCCCTAAACAGGGCTGCCTTCAGATGTCTTTTAAAAATCAGAGAGTTGTTTATTTCCTTGACATCTGGTGGGAGGCCGTTCCACAGGGCGGGCACCACTACCGAGAAGGCCTTCTGCCTGGTTCCCTGTAACCTTACTTCTCGCTGGGAGGGACCCACCAGAAGGCCCTCGGAGCTGGACCTGCTGAACGATGGGGGTGGAGATGCTCCTTCAGGTATACTGAGCCAATTGCTGTGATGTCTTCACAGGTTGCATTCTTTCAGCTAATATATACCAGCATTTACATTGAGACTCTTTTTTAAAAAAGTTAGGATTGTATTTAAATTAAAGAGATCTGATTTTATATTTGTATACTACTTTTTCTCACTGAGGGGTAGTTGCATAACTATATCGGTGATATAGTGGATCAGAACACAACAGAATTGAATGGAACATGGTTTTGCAGGTATTTGGGCCCCCCAGACCGCACTCTTGGTGGGATGGAAATAACTATAGCATGTGCCACGGTCCTGTTGCTCCATTAAGGTTAGCAGATTTGGGGCAAGAAGAGGGGCTCCTCCCATCACCAGTATATGCTATGGGAGATGCTTATAAAAGAGTTTCACCATGGGGTTTTCCCTTGCTGCCTAAATCTCAGAATGAAATGGAATAACTTGTCAAATGGATAATAATAAGAAGAAGTTTTGGATTGTGAATGCATTGCTGGTCCATTTGTTCAGGAGCTCAGTAGATTGTGCTGTGTTAAAAATTGGGTAAAGCAGGAATAGTGATCCTATGGCCTCCAGATGTTGTGGGGCTCAGCTCTCCACAGCCACAACCAGCACGGTCAGTGGCCATAGACAGTCATCCAGTAACATCTGGGGGAATCACAGGCTGTCCTTCCTTGGATCAAAGATTGATAAAAATATCACAGAGACGAAAAAAGCAAGGAGAGTTCTTGCATGCGAAGGTTGTGCTTGGGACTTGTACTCCACTGCTGTAAATGTGGTCGTGAATGCTGTACTAAGATGGAAAGAGGGGAAAGGACATACCTTTCACTTTTGTGAATGGCTGACATAGAAATGAAAGAATGAAGCCAAATGAAAGAGCCTTTGAATTGACGCACCATTTATTAGGGGGGAAAGAACGGCGCTTTACATTCTGCATCTTCTCAACAGGCTCACGTAACCAAATAAACAATTAGGGGTGTCAATTTTAAAGAAGCCAGTCACTTCTGCTGGCAAGAAAGTAGATGTAGATCAGGAATAGAAAGTTCTGAATAAAATGAAGGGGCAGACTAGCATGGAAAAGGCTGTGAGCAGAGTTGGAGACAGGTAGATAAGTCTGACTGCTAAACAGATTCCTATGCATGTCTACTAAGACATAAGTCCCTCTGAATGTAATGAGACTTCCTCCAAGGAAAGCATGCATAGGATTATAGTCTGAAGTAGGCATAATGAAATGTGATTTACAGTCCCATAAGTACGCTGTGGATTGCAACCTTCATAAACGAATAGTTCCAAATCCTTGCATTTGTGGTCCGTCCGTCCCCCCCCCCCCGACAACTGCTTCATACACAGAGACATGTTTTATTTTCATTACAGCTACAGATACTTTCCTGTAGTTGAACCGAGTTGGTCAATGCTCCACACGCCAAGACCCTACCAGTGTAATTTCTTAGGAACCGTTTATAAGAATTCAACAAGAGAGATCCTAGTGGACGTCCTGAAGCAAAATGGACTCGATAAGCTTTGTTGGATTTCAGCCAGAGAAGAGTAAGAACTATAGTCTATAACAGCAAAAATATTAACAGTTAAAAATACCAATGTTTTATGTTGAGTGCATCAGGATTTTGATACCAATTTGCAATAATTGCCCGCATGGGGTGTGTGTGTGTTTTGAAATGCCAAAATTGTTGGATGATGGCTTTATGATAAGGGTTCAGATACCATACCAGCACTTTATAAAACTGCTATATGCATTGTGATGTGCAGGTAGAGTTCCAAGATGATGATGATGATGATGATCCGCCCATCTGGCAACAGAATACTAAAAACAGAATAAAACTGGGCTGCTTTCATCTGTCTTCTAAAAGTCAGATAGTTGTTTATTTCCTTGACATCTGGTGGGAGGCCGTTCCACAGGGCAGGTGCCACTACTGAGAAGGCCCTCTGCCTGGTTCCCTTGTAACCTTACTTCTCACAGGGAGGGAACCGCCAGAAGGCCCTCGGAGCTAGACATCAGTGTCCGGGCTGAACAATGGGGGTGGAAACGCCGCTTCAGATATACTGGGCTGAGGCCGTTTAGGGCAGGCATAGGCAAACTCAGCCCTCCAGATGTTTTGGGACTACAACTCCCATCATCCCTGACCACTTTCTATTTTTGAGCTATGTGTATGAACGCATAGAATTTGAATGGAAATCCTTTAGAAATAGTTTGAGATGTGCAGCACTCAAGGTCAAAGCACTGTTGTTCATTCTCTTGACTATTCCAGTTTGTTATTTTATAAATCGTTTAAAATATGCACTCTTTCTTTCTGATCAACCTCACAAATAGGTGAAAATCAACATAATGACTTGGGTCTGTTCCATCTGTGTGTGTCCCCCAAAAGCCCCCTTTGCCCCCTAATAGTCACCTGAACAATGTGGGATGAGAGTCAGGAGGCTGCTGAGATGGAGGAGAGGACAGGAAACATTCCTTCTGTGAACTTCCTTACGTTAACTTAGGATCCAAGCCATTAAGCTCTTTAAAACAAGGCAGTAATGATTGATGAAGGCACTAGGGAAACAGTGATGTAAACTATCCACTCCCCAGTTCTTAGATATTATTGTTGTGACTGTGGCTGCTACACCGAACGGCTGCACTAAAAATGTGGTGTGAATCTTTTGTTTTCCGCAAAAGTTGTTGTTGACGAAGTATGCACTTTCAGCATCCTTTTGTCTTTTTTTTTCTAGGTGGTGGCCTCAGGAAACAAACGAGAGCCTTCGAAACTACCACGACGCATTGCTACAGAGTGATCTCACGTTATGCCCAGTGGGAGTAAATACAGAATGCTACAGGGTTTATGAGGCATGCTCATTTGGCTCCGTTCCTGTTGTAGAAGATGTAATGACACTAGGCAATTGCGGAAATTCATCTGTGTCCCACAGTGCCCCACTGCAATTACTAAAGACCACGGGAGCTCCCTTTATCTTTATTAAAAACTGGAGAGAACTTCCTGCCGTTTTAGAAAAAGAGCAAAATATGACTTTGCAACAAAAGATTCAGAGGAGGAAACAGCTTATGGAATGGTATCGGCAATTCAAAGCACAAATGAGACAAAAATTTATTAGCACACTGGAAAATTCATTTTTAGCTAAGGACGGAGGAGGTTAATTCTTACTCTGATAGGCTATAGTGTAATGCGGATCATTGGAAGCCAGAGCTGCTTCCCAAATTGGTTTCCCCCCAACGAAATAAAAATGTAAACATAAATGCATGTCCATAATATAAGGATCCTGCATGAATACCAGCTGTCAGTGTTGACGAAATGGATTCGCAGGCCACCTTGCAGTCTCATCCACTATGGGACTCTCTGAGCAGATTTGGTGGGAGACTGCAGAGAGAAAAAGAGGAAAGGACGTTGTTTTGCATGAGCAGAAGTCTGCTTGTATAGTGTTAGATGTTGCCCAATGGCCTGAAAATTAATTAAAAACTCAGTTTACAAAAAAAAGGAAAATCTTGTCACTGAAGAATCTGCCTCAAATCACGTCAATAAGTTTATTTGTTTATTTTCAATATTTAGTTACCACCCAATAACTAAAGTTCCTTGAGCAGTTTGTCAGTAAAAATTAAAACCATAGAACATATCTTGAAATGTATGTTAAATCTCAGCAACGACAAAACCAGCCGCAAAATAACACCAGCAACAAAGGTCATCAGTTCAACAGGATGGACAAGCTTAGAAAAACGATGGAGGTATTTCATTGTTTTCCTGACTTTCTGAAAATAGGATTAAAAACACAGTGGGGTTTTAATTAGCTTGTTTGAGTGTGGAATGAAACAGGTTCAGTGAGCAGAATAAAATTATCCAAACTAATCTTTTTCCAGCAAAGAGAATTAATAAAACTCTGTAAGCTGCTGGTGGGCAGGAAGTTTCAGTCTATTTCTTCCACAGCAGATGAGCTCTTGTCTCCCCACAAACAAGACACTTTACCACTGCTATCTGAACGTGGGGTTCGAAACAGAAATTCACCACTTTTGACATAGAGACAGGTGTGTGGTGACTTTCAGATGGGAGTACCGTATTGCAATCTGTGTAGAGCTGCATTTGAATATGGTTCAGGAGCTTCTGCTAGTGTGAAACGTTTCCGCTTGGCTGTTGACATGTACAAGTAGGCACCATCCTGTAATAGCTCTTTTGAGACTCCTGCATTGGCTACCAATCTGTTTCCCTGGAGAGCTCAGGTCCTGATTGCCTCTCTTCTAGTATGAAAAATACAGCAATCTCCCGCTGCCCCCCATCAGCATTAAAAAATGACTTGCTTCTGCTTTTTTGTCAAGGTCATATTGGCCTCTGCACACTAAACTGGCCTTCCCTGTTTGTAACCTCATAGTTTAGAATTTGATCTTCCGTGGGCGAGCCGTGTTGACTTCTTCCCTGTTATCTTTCGGGAGGCAAGTTGAGACGACTTTCTTGCTGTTGATTTGAGGGTCTTTGTTCTGCTGACTAGCTGTTTTATTCTTGTATTTCAATTTTTCTTACAACTTGTTTTATGGTTGTTTGTTAAAAGACTTTCTGTGTTCATAAAGTGGTATACAAATTACTTAAACACAGTATCAAAATCAAGGTCATAGCAAAGCCCAATTCATGCAAACTACTACTACTAATAATTTTATTATTTGTACCCCGCCCATCTGACTGGGTTGCCATCCACTCTGAGTGGTAATTTTGCAGTAATAGCTATGGGGAGTGGGGGTGGGGACAACCACCTCAACTACATAATGACTATGGAGTCCAGATGCCATTTGTATGAAGTGTATTCCAGGGAGGGTCTCTTCTTTTTTAATGTTGAGAATGCATACTCATTTGTTGTTGTTGTTTAGTCATTTAGTCGTGTCCGACTCTTTGTGACCCCATGGACCAGAGCACGCCAGGCACTCCCGTCTTCCACTGCCTCCCGCAGTTTGGTCAAACTCATGTTGGTAGCTTCGAGAACATTGTCCAACCATCTCATCCTCTGTCATCCCCTTCTCTTTGTGCCCTCAATCTTTCCCAACATAAGGGACTTTTCCAGGGAGTCTTCTCTTCTCATGAGGTGCATACTCATAGGATGGTTAAAAATCATTGCCAATGCATGGGGGAATCACTTCAGCCAAACAACTTGCTGCAAGGAGCAGCCTCTATGTGATTGCATTTTTGGCTGCCATGTCACCAATCCCATATATATGAATGGGGCTAATGTCTTGCAGGTCTGGGTGGAAGGGCACTCATATATGTGTAGGCAGGTGTTTGCACACTCCACATTACTAAGGGTTCTACGGAGTACATGCAGTTTAAGATCAATCTATTTTTAAAAAGATGAACTTAAAGTATTAAAAAGAAAAGTTGTGTTGCAATTGTACACACACTTTCCCCTACAAGTAAGTTGAATATAGTCCAGTTTATTTCTTTTTTTAAAAAAAAATTGATTAAAGATTTTCCTTGTTTACAAAAGCACATGCATTGTCTCTTTCTTCAGGTTGTGTTTTCTACACATCAGTTACATTTGTTGTGAGACATTGGTGTCATATGTAGTGTAGGGTTGGGAAGAAAAAAGGGGGAGAGAAGGGAGAGGGGGTAGGGTAGTAAAACTTATGTTCTTTTACTTAGTCTGAGGCTTTGTGTGGTTTCAGATTTTTGAGGACCATATCTATTTCCTCCAGGGTGATAGGACTGTCCATTAATTCTTGCTCTTCAGCGGTTAAGGTTAGCATGGTCAGTCCTGCTAGAAATTTTCTGATTTCCTTCTCAGATGAGTTGTGGGAGTATTTTTTTATTATTTGCAAATTCTGAGGTTATTTCTTTGGAGGAGAATGTTCTGCTATCATCATTTTTGATGATGCAATGTATTCTTGTTTTGAGTGATTTTTCCCCCCTACACCTGTTTGCTAATAGTCTGGAGTTTTTCCCTCCTTACTCATAGAAGCGTTTTTTTGAATATAGGATGTTGATCGTTGTTCTGTTGATTTCTAGTGAGTCTATTTCCCTTCTTTTTTGTCCTATAAGTTTAAGGAGTCTTTTAGCTCCTGTTTGTAGCGTGATGAGAGGGCTGTGATGTCTTGTTCTATTTTGCTAATTTTTGAGGAGGTTTGTTTTTAAAGGGATGCTTTCTCTTTTATGCAGGCTCCTCTGGTGGACTGCTTTCATTGTGTCCCAAAGGAGCGAAGTTGTAATATTGTCTGCGTCATTTTCTTTGAAGTAGTTCTGGAAAGTTTTCTTGAGACTCTCCGATTAATTTGTTTGTGTTTAGGATGGGACTGAAAGACCAAGTTGGGGTGGTTCGTGTTTCATCTCGTATTTTAAGAGTAGCTTCTACCGGGGTGTGGTCTGTGATTTTGATGTTACCTATGTTCATTGACTCAAACAAGGGGGCTAGGCCTTCTGTGAGCAGTATGCTATCCAGTCTAGTCATTGTGCCATGGAGTCTAGTTTATTTCTGAGTTGAAAGGGTTGTATCTAATGCTACTCATATTCATAGCAGTCCAATGAAATTAATGGACTTGACTATCATAGGTGCATTAATTTCAGTGTGTTTACTCTGAGCAGAACTTAGTTGGATACAACCCTAAATCATACTTCCTTATGCTCATTGGTGCTGTACCTCTTGTTTTCACCAGAGTTCTCTTTGTTTTTCATGGTTTCTGAGCATAGTTGTTTCCACACATTCCCTGAATACCATCTTCAATCCCAAGTTTTTCATAACAAGGATTTTTCATCTTCTAATAAATTTTTCCACCCACCCATAGCAATATGGAACAAGCAAAAAAACCCAAACAACCCCAAACCATTAATGAATGAAAAAGTGGGAGTCTGACGAAATAAAACATTGCATATGGCCTCTTCTTTATTGGCTTTTGCAGAAAGCTAGCCACAAGACAGCTGTTTTATTTTAAAAGGAGGCAGCTGGTACGTGGGCGGCCCTTGTGGAGGGCAGCTGTACAACATAGCCTAGCACAGTTGGTCTTCAGGGAGGTCCCCTGAATTTGGGGGGCATTTATTATTATCTGTCCAAAATGCTGGGAATGCCCAGCATTGAACTGCAAATAACATTTCCCCAGAAAACAAAATACAGCGTTCAGAAATTTAACAAAAGGTTCTGCATATAGTACAATATGCAACTCAGTCAACTGGGTGCAAAACCACTCCCAATGTACTCTACATTGGCCCACCAACACTGTAAAGTGCAATTAGATGCAGCTAAACCCCACTTGAAAGTCATGCTCTTGCCAGTCAAGAGTTGCCTGGAGATCACAAGAAGATTAATCTTGAGGGAATCGTAAGAAATACTAGATCAGGAACGGAGGAGATGGGTGCTGGTCTTGGTTCCCCGCCCCCTCTTACTACCACAATACAGTAGAACGCTTTGTCAATTTATTTTTTACAATAGCAGGTTCATTTTCAACATTTTCATTATCTGATGGATGCAAGCTTTTCCCTTGGTTTCTGTTTTTTGTTACCAAGGAAACGGCTTCAGCTAATGAAATGCATTTAAATAGTGTGTTCGTTTTGCAGTACAATGTTTATTCACTGAATTCCTGACCTGTTTTAAAGTTGCTGCTTTCAAAATATTTATTCTACTCATGCCTTCGTACATTTCCATTTACTACATGACAGCAGTGGCTTAGGGTTCCCAAGGTTTCTTCCCCATCTGGGCTCAACAGGTCTTCCAGTTGCACAAGGAAAACAACAGATTAAGCTGTTGCCCATCACTGCATGTACATGCAGGGGGAAATGTTGCATTCTGAATTTTGGCCTGTCTCAAATGTTAAAAGCAGTCAATAAAGAAACATTTAAATAGGCAACCATATGGAAGCTTTATTTTATTTAATTTCTTGGACAGAGACACTTGTTTCATAGACAATGGAAAGCTGTATATCCAAGACAGGCAAGTATCAGGTTTAATGCGACATGAAAATGAACAAACACAAATGTTGGGGCATAAGGACAAAAATAGGACCTTTGTTCTGTGCCTGTCCTTTAAATACTGCCCAGTGGCTGGTTCATTGTGTTGTCTCCGTACAGCAATAAGATGGCAGATTCTTTTCAAGTGGTCTTCATGTCTCTTGAAGGTACCTGCTCTTTCACATATCAAGGATGAAAATATAGTGGTTGCTGATGGTTGTGTTTGTATTTTTTTTTTACCTTTGTAGAATGATTCCCACAAGGCAGCTTTAAATATCAAATGATGTTATGCTTTCCCTGTTGATGAGTGCAGCACATGCCTTGAAACTTCTTCTGCCTGCAGCCATTCATGCTTGTTTGTTCCAGTGATTTCTCTCTACTAATTACATTTAGTAACGTAAAATCCTAAGTCTCTAATCAGGTCTCTTGGGTTTTGAGTACTTGGGCTTGTAAGCAATTTCCATCATCTTTCCTCTAGCCTAAGACATTTCATAGAGGTTTCAGCTGTAAATAGTAATTTATTTATATATATATATTTATTCTTTTAAAAAAAATAATAATATTGCAGGCCTGAAATGGAATATAACTTACAAGGTGAGTTTAAAAAGTAGTTCTTAAAATTGTACGAGTGGTGTTTTAGGCATAATTTTCTTCCTATAATAAAGATGTCTCCTACAGGAGACATCATCAAAATGGATTCAGAGGGAAGGGAGGTTTGATTTTTTTTTCCACAGCAAAACAGTGGTAGAAAAATCTATGTATAGGAAGATATCACAAGCCCAAGTCCCAGGGACACCATCTGTGATCTGTGAAGTACACAACACTATATTAATTTCATGTCATATGCTGGTCAAGCCAAGCCAAACCAAGCCTATTTACCTGATGAGATAGAGGTGGAAGTTTTATGGTCACATTAATCCTATCAAATGGAAAGCGCAGTCAATTTTTTTTAAAAAACCAAAAATACCAGCAAAGCCTTTTGTTGGCATCCGTATGTGTGGGGCTTTTTCACCTCTTATAACATTAAGACACACAGTATGTGGAGGCAAATGGGGTATCTAGCTGAGCTGGTTTGTCATGTGTGTGTGTGTGTTGTGAGAACAGGGACCAACAAAACAGGCAATTTGAGATATAACACAATATAACCATTAGCTCTGCATTTTTCCCTAATTTTGAGCTGTTCCTAATTCATAATAAATTGTGAATGCTCAGAAACCTGCATATGAAGGGGGGCTTTGTCTTACATACCTCATCGCAACCCATAAACACCTCTCTCTCTCTCTCTTTTTCAAACCAAGGCTTCTGGAAGGTAAAATTATCCTCTGGGACTCTCATACTGATCAGACCTGAGAGTCAGAGCTTAGTGACCACTTGCAAATTTGGACCAGGCCTTCCTGGTTGAAGATGGGTGAGATCAAGAAAATATAACTATCAGGATGTAGATCTTCCTTGGCTATCACCAGTTACCAGAGATTGATCAGTTGATGCTTTAGAAAGAACGTTATAGCAAAGTCACTGAAGTTCATCATATCCTGATTTGTAATATGAATTTGTTCATTTCTTCCATGAGTCCTACTCTGGCTGAGGACTCAAAGCAAAGTTGTGCATGTCTGGCTGCTCTACAGATGAGTGCACCAAAGATCTTCCTGTTGAAAGCCTTTCTCATGATTAAATTCTGGCTGATTGCTGAGAACCACATGACCAGAACACACAACCCAACAGCAATCTTGTGAATATCTTCTCTCTGTTTCAGTCCATTATTTCAGTTGTCCCTTCCAAATAGATTTTGTGGTTGCAGTTGCTCTCCCCACCATATCTAAAACTCCCTGCTTATTCCACTGCCACCCTCCTGCAAGTCTTTGTGGCGGCTGTGAGGCGTGGTGGCGGCTGACAACTACAATTCCCAGGTACAACACAGAACCAGGAGACAATTTTCAAATTATCTTTGCTGAGAAATGTGCGATGTGAGACAATACGCCTGGGGAAGCCTCTTGCTGTTTCCTGGAATGTGATTTCCATGAGGGCAGGATGATGTAATCTTGGTTAGTCTGAATTTAGAGAAAGCTAGGGTACTTAGGGACGCGGGTGGCGCTGTGGTTTAAACCACAGAGCCTAGGGCTTGCTGATCGGAAGGTCGGTGGTTCGAATCCCCATGACGGGGTGAGTTCCTTTTGTTCGGTCCCTGTTCCTGCCAACCTAGCAGTTCGAAAGCACGTCAAGTGCAAGTAGATAAATAGGTACCGCTCCGGTGGGAAGGTAAACGGCATTTCCGTGCGCTGCTCTGGTTCTCCAGAAGTGGCTTAGTCATGCTGGCCACAGGACCCAGAAGCTGTCTGTGGACAAACGCTGGCTCCCTTGGCCTATAGAGCGAGATGAGCGCCGCAACCTCAGAGTCGTCCGCGACTTGACCTAATGGTCAGGGGTACCTTTACCTTGGGTACTACAGTGGTAGCCAAAAGACACACACACGCACACACTCTATATATATATATATGCAATTTGCTAATATGGCTAGGGTGCTGTCACTTATCATTTAGATTGTAAATTGCCACACACACCAACAACACAAAAGTATGAAAGGGCAAGTTGCTGCCCCAAAGAGTTTACAATCTAAAATTTGACACAGATGATTTCAACATAAAACAATTCTGTTATCCCCGCTGTTGCAATCACATGGGTTAATGTCGACTATATGACTGACAGAGCTAACATTTTACTGAACTTCGCATTATGACTTCAAGCTCCTTTTTCCTTATTGGTTACAGACAAATAACCTAGAGCTGAATGAGTGAACTTGGAATTTTTGGCCGAGCTTGGGCTCCAATTAGCTATTTTGCTGCTATGCTAGGGTTGCCATATTTCAAAAAGCTTTTTTAGGAAGACCCCAAAACTGATGACTTGCCTAAGATCCAGGACAAAGCACCATCTTTCGGAAGTCCCCACCGGACATCAATTCTGCCTTTGAAATTCCATTAGTGTCTGGGATAATTCCGGTGTATGCCAGCCCTATGCTATGCTTTTCTATTAAACAAGCGCTCCTCAAATTATAATTTTCTGCACTCCTTCAAGGATTACATCCACCAATCAGAGATTATGCCTCCTCTGACACTGCCCATCAGCTTTTCAGACTCCATGTGGAGTCTGGAGTCAGTCCCTCTGATCAGAGAATGTCAGCACTAAAAAGTCTGCTGATAATCTCTTTGGTGGTGCAATAAATGCCCAGTTCTTTCCCCTTAATAAACTAAAGGATAATTATCATGATTTGCTGTGTTTCTTTTTTGAGGGGGAAATTATTATTGCTCCAAGGTCACGTTATTGCTCCCATGGCATGCATATTATCACATCCTACAAGAGGCATATGGGATTATGTTAGCACAGCTGTACATCAAAAGAAACAGGAAAGACTTTGGTTTTCATGCTGGAGGGAAGACATGATTTTCATTTGTGTTTTACAGGCCACTTCAGCTTCATAAATCCACAGATGGTGTTTTGGATGTGCATATCCTTATAGCTGCTTTTTGACAGGTCGGAGAAGCATGGATTAATGTATTTATCTGGAAGAAGTTATTTCCTCCCTCCTTAGTTAAATATGGCCCAATTAATTTTGCCACCACTCCATATAATGCTTCCATGTATCTGGGTATGTTTCAGCAAGCCCAAATGGGTTTTGTTTGTTCCTTTGTTAGTGCTAGTTACTAACATGTTCTGTAAACGAAAAGGTGGAGAGATTTTCACTGAGCAGCTTACAGATTTTCAAAGTCAATTCTCGCTCAGCAGGACTTCTGAGAGACTTGAGGGTAGAGAGGAAGGAGAAATCAATCAACTTCTAAGGCACTATTATAACCGAAGTGTATCCTTGTTTAGCTAAAGAAAGACCCCATCTGCCATGATGCTTAAAAACAAGTAAGGATCAGCTATTTAAACATTCCAAATGTGTCAATCACATCCATCACTCTGAAGCTGAAGTTGTGTGTGGGCCAAGGTGAACTTGTCTTCAAACCTAGCGTGGCCCATGATTATTTTTCTGGCCCAGCCTCTCCAATAGGCCTAGATATAGCTCCAGCTGCCTCTTCCTGTTTCTTTAGTTGCTCCTTTATTACCTTATATTCACCGGACCCAACTAGGATGGCTGTTTATTCTAGTTTACAGAGTACAGTCCACTGATTGAAATAATCCTCCATTTGAAGGGCTGTCCAGTCCAAGCCTAGTTTAAAGAGAAAGTTACCGTAAGAGACTCTTGAGAGTCCCATGGACTGCAAGAAGATCAAACCTATCCATTCTTAAGGAAATCAGCCCTGAGTGCTTACTGGAAGGACAGATTGTGAAGCTGAGGCTCCAATACTTTGGCCACCTCATGAGAAGAGAAGACTCCCTGGAAAAGACCCTGATGTTGGGAAAGATGGAGGGCACAAGGAGAAGGGGACGGCAGAGGACGAGATGGTTGGACAGTGTTCTCAAAGCTACCAGCATGAGTTTGACCAAACTGTGGGAGGCAGTGGAAGACAGGAGTGCCTGGCGTGCTCTGGTCCATGGGGTCACGAAGAGTCGGACACAACTAAATGACTAAACAACAACAACAACAACAACAACAACAACCGTAAGAGAGAAGAGCAGGGGTCTTGGAGTTGCACACAAAGAGTTAGTACCTGGACAGCAGACTGAGAAGGCTCACATACAGTCTTCCCTACCATGTTGTGATATATTCCTGGTTAAATTATGATAATTATTTCCAAATCTGCACTGTGGAGAAAGCAGATAATCAGGGCCAGACTGGTACATGGGAAAAATCTTCTGTAGGACAGATACAGAAGAGAAAATGACAGGCCACCAGTAGTTGTCACTTAAGCTCCCAGTTAATGTAACTTCAATAATCTGGACAATAATGCTTCCCTCTCCCAGGTCTTGAGTTGTAGTATACCTTCTAACATTTCTCTGATGAAAATAGGGATGTCCTGTTCCATAATGATAATTTTACTATTTACCAGTATACCCCACACATCTTATTGGGTTGCCTCAGCACTTTGGGCAGCTTCCAATATATATAAAAACATAATAAAAGATTAAACATTTAAAAAACTTTCCTGTACAGGATTTCCTTCAGATGGCTCGGGGGGTGGATAACTCCATACCCTCCAACATTTCTCCATTGAAAACAGGGACATCCTAAGGAAAAGCGGGGCATTCAAGGATCAAATCAGAAAACCTATCTAAATTAGGGGTGTCCTTAGAAAATAGAGATACTTGGGGGGTCTGTGGTAGGCCTGCACTTAACTTACATACAACCCCACAACCTAAGACAGGTATTCATCAGAGTCAACAGGTCACACAATAAATATACAGTGGTACCTCGGGTTACATACGCTTCAGGTTACAAACGCTTCAGGTTACAGACTCCGCTAACCCAGAAATAGTTCCTCGGGTTAAGAACTTTGCTTCAGGATGAGAACAGAAATCATGCTCTGGTGGTGCAGCAGCAGCAGCAGGCCCCATTAGCTAAAGTGGTGCTTCAGGTTAAGAACAGTTTCAGGTTAAGAACGGACCTCTGGAACGAATTACTTAACCCGAGGTACCACTGTACAGACATAGAGACTAGATCCTGTGGCAGACCCAGATGCGAACTCTGTCCCCAGGTCTACTCTGGTAAGACTATTGTAGGGCTTTATAATGCCATCCACAACAACAGGATTCGTTCATCTGCTTATCTTCTACTGCGATACATGGCACCATCTATCTATTGCAATATTTCTTCCTTCTTCAATGCTAATTAGTTTGTTTAGGCATAGAAGCGTAATCTATACTTCTAGTAGATTTAGGATTCAATCCAAAGCCCTGGCTGGCAGTGGCGAGGGCTTGATGGAATGGCATATCCATCAATGCTTCCATGGTCCTGCCCCTCACACTGGTCAGGGGTGGAACAAGGAAGGGAAGACTCATTTGTTGTACTATCTCCTAGGCTGGCATAGCAAAGAGGCCCAGAGTGTGCTCATTGCTGTTACGTGACAGCAACAAGGTGGGCACAGGATCCATCAAATCCTGTGCTGGAATAGCCCACTCCCTCAAAATGCCCCCTCACTGGTTACCACTGCTTCTGCCTGCCCACAAATTGGTTGGTTGGGTGCACTGGGGTGCTCCTCACGAATGAGATTTCCTTGCTGACTGTGGAACTCCCTCAGTAGCAAAGGCCAACAGATCTGGCCAGGGCTGGGTAACAGGTCATCACTGCCCCATCCGGACTCCCTCCAGCATGGTGAATCAGGTGTTTCAGTTGTTCTGTACAGGATTTATAGATTGCCTTGAAATCAACCATGTAACGTTTTACCATCACCTGCTTTCTCAATGAAACACTGTATGTGTTCATATTTCATACAACATATGAGAGGATGAAGTAAGTGAAATATCAAATATTCATGATAGCAAATTCTTTTGATGTGTGTTTTAGGTGAAAGCGTCTTTGAGGCCTTGTTTGTTTTAACTGACTATAACAGAGTTCGTCTGCATAATGCAGCCTCAGGCAGTCCTGGGCTTCTGTGGTTTTTAGAATCCCCTCCTGCCCTTAAACAAGTTATCATCAGGAAGTTTTGAAATACCCCTTCATTTTGAGAAAATTACAGAGTGCAAAGCACCAACTACGCCTCGCAATGTTGTATGACTGCTTTGTCAGCAGTACTGGAAGCAAAGCTGTAACCCTGTAATTTTTAAAAATTAGCATACCTTTTCCCTTTCTAGAAAAATAATATATCCTGGATTCCTTTTTCAACTCATGTTTCATTGCAGTCATATTAAATTTGATTATTTAAACAATTAAAGATGTTCTAAGTCTCATTACACATATTTCTAAGCATCACAATACCATGTCATAATTTCCCGCATTGGCCCGAATATAAGCCAAAAGGTTGAGAATATAAGCCACACTTTAACTTTTCATGGTCGGAATTTGGGGGGAAAGTGAAGCTTAGATTCAGGCCAGTACAGTATATGGCACTTTTCAGGCAGTCATCAGAAAATATATATTGGAAGAAGCCTTTATGTCCTCCTGTTTTCTGAGTCTTTAGTACAGAAACATTTCACAACTCCATAAATATATGGAGAAATGAGAAATCTATGTCCTTCTAGATATTGATGATCTCCAATTCCCAGGAGCCCCAGCAGCCTGCACAAAATGTTAACCTACAAACGTCACCCACCAAAACCTATGAAATAACCCATGGTGGGGGAATTAAATATCACATTTATTCTTCAGTGCAGCATCCATTCATTTAAGTGGCACACAGACATGGAATGCTCACAAGTGCACTGAACCTGAAGTGAGTAAGAGACAAAATATTATGGCCACTTTGGATGCGCTGTGCAGGAGATTCTGTTGAATCTGCAAGTGCTAGCTATGAAATGCGTATGAAGAGTCTCCCCACAATTTTCAATATTGAACTTGGTGTCGTGTTTTCATGTTAAGTAGGCAGGGGTGGCCCGGCCCATTTTGCCACCTGAGGCAAAATAGGAAGTTGCTGCCTCTCCATCCTTTACCCCACAAAAGTCAGGGTCCTGTTGCTGCCACCTCTCTTTGCTTGTCTGGCAGGAGGAGAGGCGTCTGCAGAACTTGGGAGCCGTTGCTGGAAAGGGAGGCGAGCCAGCAGCAGCAAGAGCTCACAGGACCAGGCTGCTGCTGCTGCTTCTCCTCACTTCTCCCGCAAGAGTCGGAATGGGAGGCCTCAGCGGCAGGCAGGCACAGTAGTAGGATTTTCCACCTCTAGATACTGGTGATATCCAACCGCCTGAGGCAATCACCTCAGTGTGCCTAATGGTGATGCCAGCTCTGTATATTAACTCGCCTACAAATCAGTTACTACCTTAACAGAAAGTTGACACGTGCTTTTTTATTTTGGTATGATGTAATTGTACTCTTGGACACGGGTGGCGCAGTGGGTTAAACCACAGAGCCTAGGGCTTGCCGATCAGAAGGTCGGTGGTTCGAATCCCCACAACGAGGTGAGCTCCCGTTGCTTGGTCCCTGCCCCTGCCAACCTAGCAGTTCGAAAGCACGTCAAAGTGCAAGCAGATAAATAGGTACCGCTCTGGCAGGAACGTAAACAGTGTTTCCATGCGCTGCTCTGGTTAGCCAGAAGTGGCTTAGTCATGGAAGCTGTACACCGGCTCCCTCGGCTAATAAAGCGAGATGAGCGCCGCAACCCCAGAGTCGGCCACGACTGGATCAAATGGTCAGGGGTCCCCTTTACCTTTACCCTTAATAGTACTCTTGTCAGGTTTGCCTAATTTAGCTCAAATCCCTTTTGTGACCTCTTTGTGTGAGCAGAGAAGGTATGTTTGTGAAAGACACTCCTGCAGCTTCAGACCTCTTCATGGGCCTTGAGGTATCTGCTGGAAACATTGTTTTAGGCACAGAAGAAGAGGGCTTGGACACACTTTTCACTGTGGTTTTGAAAAGGACTGAAAATAAAAGGTCCTTGCACCCTTCAACCTGATATCATACCACTCTTATCTTACCCAGTGAGACTTGAAAAGGTTGACTGATGGCGAGATAGCAGCTTTTCTTGCTACATATACCACAAAGTGTTTTAAAGTATAGTATTTGAAATGGTTGAGAGCGCCTGTTGCCACATGGAATTGTCTCCTCTCCTTGAGAGTCAGCTCCACCTATTCATGAAATTACTTTCCTTCAAATTCACTTGTTAAAGATTTGATCATCACAGGGTGAAGTAAAGGGTGCAGTTTGCTGAAAAAGGCACTATAAGCGTAAATGCTTGATAGGAAGGTTTTTCATACCACACATTTAAAGCACAAACCCCACAAGAATCCTGGGAACTGTAGTTTGGCCCTCAGAGAGCTACAATACCCAGAATTCTTAATAAATTACAATTCCCGGGAATTTTTGGCAGGGCTGGGGAAAGCTTGCTTTAAATGTGTAATCTATATACATATACAGTTTAGCATAGTTTAGCCACACACATCTCCAGGGCCTAAATGAAGAGCTTTTCTACATATCTGTAGCCTTGTCTGAATAGGTATCTGAAGTTGAGACCAAAACCAACATCAGGTAATATTGCTGCATTAGTGTACATGTGTGAAATGTGGATGAGTGTTTATAAACTGTGAGACAAGTAAGGAATGCGGTGAGATAAAATGAGGGCACAGCAGGAAACATAGATAGGAAAGCAAGAAAATAACATAGGGCAGTGTAGAATTAGAAGTCCTGCTGATTTACAGATGTTGATGATCTGAAACCTGTGTTTCGTTCTAGCCCATCCTAGTTGCCCTAGTCCTCTCATCTTGGCTCGGTCAATTTGTCCCAGTCCTCTAATCTCAAGGGGTAAGCTGGTTACCTCCTGGAATTCAAAATGCTGATGCCTCAGTGCAGCATGAAGAAATAAGCCTATGTGTCAGCAATGTGAGATGGGTTCGTGGACACAGCGAAGGACATAAGCTGATATTTCTCCTAAATACGCCAAATGATATAAAAGCCCAGCGGGAGAGGAGCAGACTTGACAACTAGTCTGAAGAACAAACAAAAGATATTCGGTGCAGGCCTTATTTTCAGGAGGAAGAATGTTCCAGGTGGCAGGAGAGGCATGACTCCAGGAAGACCCAAGATTAATTTCATGGGCATGTGGCACCCATTCTCCTCTAATGATGTCAGTAACGAAGACCTCCTCTGATGATGTCAGCAGATGGATGAAGGCAGCTTCTCAGGTAACCCTTGTCACTTGTTATTGTCTCTTAAAATATACATTTAACGGTTGGGTGTGTGGGAATATGAAGAGAGATTTATTTATTTATTTATTTATTTATTTTACACTTTTCTGATAATCAGAAAGAGCATCTCTCTTTCTGCGAGCCACATGAGGGAGCTGTGGTATCTGAAAATGCAGATAAGTGAATTAAGGGGTGCCTTCTTCCAGTGAGAATTAAGCGCTTTGATTTAGATGGCAGAGACACTTGCTTGAAATCAACAAAACTTATAAAAAGCTGGAGACGTGTATCTGTTTACACTGTATCAAATGTGGCATATTTTTACAGACCCTGGTCCTTGTCCATATGCTGTGATCATGCCATGGTGAGGCCTGTCTGTCACTTTAGAATATCTTCATCTGGGCCACAAGAATGGCTTCTCCATGCCATGAGTCTTCTCAATTCATGCCGCAGGAGGCCTCTCAAATACACTGGGAAAGAAAGGACCTCCCCTCTGATTTACACCTTCTAAAACTGCCTCCATGGTCTAAGCAAGGTGCTAACCGGTGTTATCTCTCTGCATAAGTTGGACCTGGCAAGCTCTGGGACCCAAACTGTTTGGATGCCTTCTCCCCACCCAACTGTTCATTCAGCATAAAATGAAGTTTTCCCATTATGTCTCTCAAGAATCATCAAAAGATTATTGAGTCCCTTGCGTCTAGCAAGTCTGATGCTGTGTAATTACTAGTCTCTCTAAAGATAAGAGATCAGAAATGTTCGTTTGCATTGTTTGCCACCTCTGTTTAATCCATGGTCTGTTACTGATCTTAAATAAACCTTTCAATTTATAATTTGAACTCTAGTGGCCGTGCGTGAATTTTTACTTAAACCATGGATCTGCCCTATTCATGAACTACAACAGCTTGTCTCTGCTACCAGTTTGGAAGGACAAGTAAGTAAATAAGTTGCAGATTGAGTCCTTCTTGCAGAGACAAGGAGGCCTGCCCATTTCCCTACTTTCAGTCCTCACTAGGCTGCTTCCTTCAAGCCTGTTAATACCTCCCCTCCTTTAGGTGGGTGGTACAATTAGCTGTCTAAGAATCTACACCTGGAGAATGGATCTGCTATTAGTAATATTTAAAGGTTTTATGATGGTCATTAATTTTTTTGTGATGCAAATAGTAAATTGATTTGCACTCTTTTAAATAGTCAAATTAAATAGTCAAAGTGCAAGTAAATAGGTACCGCTCCAGTGGGAAGGTAAACGGTGTTTCCATGCGCTGCTCTGGTTCACCAGAAGTGGCTTAGTCATGCTGGCCACATGACCCAGAAGCTGTACGCAGGCTCCCTCGGCCAATAAAGCGAGATGAGCGCTGCAACCCCAGAGTCATCTGCGACTGGACCTAACGGTCAGGGGTCCCTTTACCTTTAACTAAATAGAACATAGGAGGTTCAGTAATTTTGAAGTTCTAGAAGCATTAAGACCAATATGCTGGAAACAAGAGAAAAAACTACTAACACAATAATTTCCATTTTCCTCCCAGCATGTTAAAGGTAAAGGGACCCCTGACCATTAGGTCCAGTTGCAGATGACTCTGGGGTTGTGGGACTCATCTCGCTCTATAGGTCGAGGGAGCCGACATTTGTCCGCAGACAGCTTCCGGATATTGGTACTGTATTTAAAAGTTAGCGCTACATGGTAGTATATTGTTCAAAAAGCCACCATCCCATTACTCAATATGTACTGCCGTGTAAAAGGAGCATCAGAAATTGGGACAGAAGGGGTAGCATTATAACCAGTAAAACTAACATAATAAACCCCACGTTTGAATGGAGTCATCTAGGGAACCTGTGCTGGAAAATGCAGCCAGTGGTGTTTGCCCATTATAACAATACAACCATAGGTTGCAAGCATGCATCTTCCATTCAAACAGTAATGTGTCCAATGGTTGGCTTACTAAAAATGCACTTAGCCCTCAGTAGCATGAAGTGATTCATTTTTCATATAGACTTTTGTCTTATTAATAGTTAATAAGAATATGGATTCAAGCTACTGTTCTAAAAACACTCAATGAGTAAGATAGATGGGCTTTCCATTTTTATTCTGAAAGCCCACTTCAGATTAAAACAGGGCTCTAGATAGTGATTTCTGAAAGATTCCCCCTGCCAAAATGACCAGTTCTTTTCCGTGTACTTCCACAAGTATAGAGGGGAGATGAAAGAAAACGAGATTTTTAAAGATTTCTAGGTCCATTAATCAGATTTGCTGTACACACTGAAAAAAAAATATCAAGTCAGAATTTAGCGATGTGGCATTATTATTTACTTACACCCAAATCTTTCAGCTTTTCTTTTGGTAACTGTGAGATTTATGCACAGTGGAACAGCAACTGCAACCAAGAATGCACTTGTACATTAAGTAACACCTTTTAAATAAATAGCCACGCTCTAAAGGTACAACACATCTATCAATGTTGTTGGCATTGCACATGGGATGCATCTCATAACGCTGACAATTATTGGATTCCTCTTATTTGATATACTAATAAAAGGCCTTGCTTTTTAAAAGAGGAAGAGTGTTTTATGCAGGCTACATACAGCCAGCAGATAATTTATTAAAGATTTTCACAAGGCTTAATGAATTTATTGCTGTTATCTGCCCATTCCTTGAAAAATTAGTGTCTGGCTTTCTCATTCAAGGAAGCTGATAGGATTCATTATGCTGGATGCTTCGTCTCTCAGTGATATTCCAGGAAAAGCACTCAGCTAGTGGGTGTCTTTTTATAAGTAGAATCTGTGATCAACTATTCCAACAATTAATGAGAACATATATTAGTGTTAAGTACCATCGGGATGTTATTCTTTTGCATATATGTATAAAATATATATGTTTAAACTCAAGTCATTGCATTGAAACACTCCCAAATCTAGGTGCCCTCAGATAATAAATGCTACATATATCCACAACACAGCGGTACCAAGTGCCCTTTGTGTATGTGCTGAGTATTTCAAACCACTAACAAATCCTTTGCTATTATTATTGCAAAACCCATTCTGCCTTGTACAGTGTAATCCAAATTACTCAAAAGTAAGTCCCATGGAGTTCAGCTAGGGATAGGACTGCAGTCTCGATTATCTTTCCTTTTTACTGTGCTATCTAAATAGCTAACCATTAAGACTCCACAGTAATTTACAGCCTAGCCATAAGCCATACTGTGCCAGCCCACAAGTAGTTGGAAACTAGACACAAGATTACACTGATATCACAACAATATACAAGTATATGTTGGCAAAAATGTCACTAAGTACCAGTCTTACAAATACTACTACAGTATTCATATTTAACATATATTTACATACTGACAACCATATCCCAATACGAGTGTTAACTTCAAAAGGGTGAACACCGGTATAAATCACAACAGATCTATTTCTTAGATTGGGTAAGTTGTGCTACATGTGATGCCACAAAAATGTAGAAGAAATAAGTTATCTCTGGGTACCGAGTATTGCATCTTAGAAAATAAGCTTCTGTTTGGTTTCTATTCTTTTTATACAGCAGAAAGGTTTAATAAGTAAATGAACCACTATATACTATGTTCTATATTCTGAACAGGATACAGCATGTATAAAGAAAGACTGCAGTTAGTAAAAAGGAAACTAGCCCATGAGATGTGACAGACTGTGACACTTACTCTAGGAGGAAACTTAAGAAGTCCTGCTGTCCAGTTTTAGATAATTATTGCCTCATTATCTCTTGCAGCCTCATTCATTCCCATTATGGTGTGTTTATGTGATTTGCATCAATGACTAGGCACAGACTATCCTGCTCTAGATTTTGCCTGCTGGCAGATGGACTTCCCTTTGTTACTTGTTAAGTAAGCAGGATTCAGGGGCAAATGAAGAGATTTGCATTGTCTGATGCTGGACCAAAAATGCTATCAAAAAACAAAGTTTAACTAGTGAGGCTTCAAGACCAACTTGGGTGTAGGTGGAACCAAAACACAACAATATTCTGTCTCTCGGTGTGTTTAAATGAAAGCATTAATGAAGTCCCTTCCTGAGCCAGCGTATGTAAAAATAGGTTTTCTGCAATAATCTTGCATGTGTCCTTAGAAGTTCTTCCCATCTTTGCCTCTGGTATTTAAAAGCCTAAATGCTCCCGGGACTTACTCTCTGTGATCCAAGCCACCGCAATGTGATTGCGTGGCATGTAAGTCAGAGACGACTTTAGTCTGAAGCCCTGAGCTTATTGACTCCTTCCAACATCTTGGAAGAAGATTACACCAATGTAATAATGTACAATCCTTCTGCAATCCTTAAAAGAGGGGAGGGAAATGGTTACTGTGGTTAATTCAGCCAAGCTGCCCTAGAGTCCAGATATAATCCAGAAACTAACATTTATCTCTGTTGCTCAAAGAAAGCTCCGACCTCTGGCATGTTCCCAAGCCTACTGTGAACCATGAATGTATACGTCACCCTAATGGCCATATATGGAACGTGGCTTCCGCTGTAACACACGAGGAACTCTGCTGAAAGTACTGCACAGTTAAGTAGCCATCAGGCAGGAAAGCAAGCAAGAGATCCCAGAATGGCTGTCAAATTTCTGTTGTCATAGACAATTTGGCACTTTGAAATGTTTTTTTTAAAAAAATCATTTTTATTTGGTTTTACAAGTTATATACAAAAAAGAAAAGAAAAACATACCCATATAAAGAGATTCCTCCAAATTTCAGGACTTTCTCCCACCTCCTCCATGAAGTCCCATTTTAAACATTTATTACTGCATATTCTTCCATACTGGGACGCGGGTGGTGCTGTGGGTTAAACCACAGAGCCTAGGACTTGCTGATCAGAAGGTGGTTCGAATCCCCACCGCAACGGGGTGAGCTCCCGTTGCTCCGTCCCAGCTCCTGCCAACCTAGCAGTCTGAAAGCACGTCAAAGTACAAGTAGATAAATAGGTACCGCTCCGGTGGGAAGGTAAACAGCGTTTCCGTGTGCTGCTCTGGTCCGCCAGAAGCGGCTTAGTCATGCTGGCCACATGACCCGGAAGCTGTATGCCGGCTCCCTTGGCCAGTAAAGTGAGATGAATGCCGCCACTCCAGAGTCAGCCATGACTGGACCGAATGGTCAGGGGTCCCTTTTCCTTTTATTCTTCCATACTCCGATTTTTATATCAAACCATATTATCCATGGTAATTGTTACACTATAAGTGAGAACAAAATCCTGCTAATGTTTCCATCTGCTTACAGTGCTCTCCTAAGTAACTTAGAAATTGTCCCCATTTTTTTATAAAGTTATTGTCCTCTTGATTTCTGAGTTTTCCATTCAGTTTTGCAGCCTCGACATAGTCCATTAGCTTGGTTTGCCACTCCTCTCTGGTAGGGATGGAACTTTGAAATAAATAAATGAATCTTCTTCTGCTTTAAATCAGTGGTTCTCAATTAGCCAAGTATTGCAGACCCACTGCTTTTCTAGGGTCAAGCTGTGGACTCAGTGGCGAAGCTGCATGCTCCGCTACCAGGGGGGGTGTATAGGGGGTGTATAGGTGGGGGCGTGATGCGCATCCCGGGGGCGTGGTACGCCTCCCGTGAGGGCATGGTGTGCCACTCGCAGGGGTGTGGTGCATGTTTTGGGGGCGTGGCATTCTGCCTGTGGGGGCATGGTGCACGGCGCACAGCGAGTGTCGGGGTGGGGGGCTGCCGCGATAGCACCCTACCGGAATAGTGGTGCCGGGGCAGTCTACTCCCTCTGCACTCCCGTCCCTCCACCAGTGTGTAGACTGCTTACTTTTTAGGAAATGTTATGTCTATGCTAGTTTTTGTTATGTGAATGGTGCACACACCCCTAGGTGAGTTACATTGACCCCTGGGGTCCGTGGACCACTGATTGGGAACCACT
This sequence comes from Podarcis melisellensis, assembly GCF_964234715.1. Taxonomy (NCBI): domain Eukaryota; kingdom Metazoa; phylum Chordata; class Lepidosauria; order Squamata; family Lacertidae; genus Podarcis; species Podarcis melisellensis. The sequence continues at coordinate 30,267,158 of NC_138542.1, forward strand.
GCTTTAAATTATATGGACCGGGGGGAGGTGACTCAAAGCATGAGATGGGCTTCCTGGTGGAAGCACCAAGCAAAGCTCACTCCTAACTTCTCTGAACCCAGATTTCTTCCCACCACTGAGGCTTCTGGGATGGGAGGTGGTGGCAGCCATGGCCGACGGAGGAAGAGGAGAAGGCAGGTGCAGCGTTTTTTGTTTTGCTTGAAATGACAATACAGTGGTACCTTGGGTTAAGTACTTAATTTGTTCCGGAGGTTCGTTCTTAACCTGAAACTGTTCTTAACCTGAAGCACCACTTTAGCTAATGGGGCCTCCCACTGCCGCCGCGCCCCCGGAGCACAATTTCTGTTCTCATCCTGAAGCAAAGTTCTTAACCCGAGGTACTATTTCTGGGTTAACTGAGTCTGTAACCTGAAGCGTATGTAACCTGAAGTGTATGTAACCCGAGGTACCACTGTACGTCCTGGGCTGGCCCATATCTGACTCCTAAACTTTCTATGGAATTACAATGCTTTGTTTATAATAGGGAACCCTTGAGGTCTAGTAAATTAAGAGTGTCAGACTAGCAGACCTGGGTCCACATCCCCACTAAGTTCACTGACCTTGGACGAGTTGCTATATCTCTTAGTCTAACCAAGGGCTGTTGTGAGCATAAGAGAGAGGGGGAGGCAAATGTCTGCCCTTGGAAGCTGCCTGGAGCAAATGCAGGATAAAAATGAAATACAAAAATACATAGTGAGAGAAAAACTAAAAAATACTCCTCTCCCCTGCAAAAAAAGAACAATTATTGACCTGATGTTCAGTCACTGCCAGAGCCAGCCTGAATAAAAATGTTATGAAAGGCTTGGTTGATTTTGCTTCATACTGAGCAACAATAGGAAAATGCCAGCTGCTTTATGTTGGTCCGTGCTGCTTAAAATACACACTTTTGAGATCCACAGGCAAGAAGGGCCTCGCCTCCTATTCAGATTTCAGTCTACCGAGACTCTGTGTGTGTGTGTGTGTGTGTGTGTGTGTGTGCGCGCGTCCCCTCCACAAAGATGGGTGTGGTCACTTCGCATCGAGACTGTGGTCACATCAGAAGGGAAGCTGCCCGCATCTCAGGTTATACAGAGGGAGCGAAGCTGGGCGGGTGCGATTAACCCTTGAGCCCCGCTATCGCCTCCTAGCAGTTTCAACGAAACGTCTTGGTGGCAAGCGATGCAAGCAGCAACCAGCAGCCTGAGGAACTGGGGCTTCCAAGCCAATACTGTAGAACAGAAACAATGCTCCGGCGGTGGCGCGACAAGGTTGCAAAAGCGTGATCCCCAAACTAAGCAGCCTTCCCCCCTCCCACTTCCAGCCAGACAGCGGCGGGTTTAACTTTCCACGCCAGGATCAAGGGCTCTTGCAACACCTTATCTCTGCCTCGCACCCCTTTTCCCTAGCAAAGCCCCGCTCACCATATGCTCCTGGGGCGAGAAACCGGGAGGAGGAGAACCCCCAACCCCGCCCCGCCGCTTCCCCTTTTGCAGCTGCTAGCAATAACCCTCCCTTCTCCTTCCTAGCGGCATCTCGCCCGGCAAAGCGGGCGCTTTAGGCGCGAGCCTGGGCAGGGTCCGCTCCTCGCTCACCCCGGGAGGCATCCGGGCAGCCTGGCCCGCTAAGCCCCGCCCTCCGCCCTCCTGTCATTGGGCAGCGGCCCAGGCGGCGCGGCCCCCATTGGCCGCGAGGGGTGTCGGCTCGGCGCAGGGGAGGGGCGGCAGAAGGAGAACCCGCGAGGCGCTTGGAAGCTCCCGGGCTGGCGGCTTAGTCTCTTGCCTGCGCGCGGCGGCTTCGGGTGGGCTGCGCGCCTTCGCCTGCATTCCCAGGCCGGCAGCTGCCGATAAGAGGAGGCGGAGAGGGCGGCTGAGGCGGCGAAGGCGTGGTAGCGGCGGCGGCGGCGGCGGCGGCGCGAGGGGCTTGGCTCCGGAGAGAGCGGGAAGGCGGAGAAGCCATTGGGGGGGAGAGAGAACTTTTGTTTCGGAGCTCTGAGGCGCCCCCTGCCCGAGTCCCGCCTGCTTGGCTCTCGCCGCGCTCGCAGCCGCAGGCGAAATTTCTGTCCCGCAGGCGAAATTTCGCCGCCTCGGTCCCGCGATGCTGCGGGCGGCCGTCCCGGCTCTGGCGCGGACTGAGTGAAAGGCAGGAAGAGAAGAGCGAGGGATTTGCCGAGCCTCGAGGGGAAGGGCTGGTCCCGGCCGCTTCGACGCCCAGCCTTTGGTTGCTGCTGCCGCGCCCCGGAGATGGTGCCTGCTCCGGGATTAGCCTAAAAGTCCCCTCTTCCTCTCTCTCGCCTTTCCAGTTACGATCGCCGGCAGATCTAGCTTGGGACGCGCCGCGAAGTCCTTCCCACCTCGAGGAAGATCTCTGCTGTAAGCGAAGCAATTACAAATTGTGCCGCGCGAAACTCTGCCAAGTGTTTCCCTAGCCTCTCTCTGAAAGAAGAACCGGGCGGATAATATGTCAACCCCGAGCAGATTCAAGAAGGACAAGGAGATCGTGGCCGAATATGAAAGTCAAGTGAAAGGTAAGAAGTCCGAGGTGGCCGTCGGGGTGGGACAGGGAAGCCGCCGCCTCCTCGTTTCTGACGCTCCTCTTGGTTTTTACCCTCCCTTAACTCCAGTGCAAGGAGGAGAGCGCACATCTTTCCAATCCCAGTAATTACCCCCCCCCCAAAAAAACTGGCATCCTCAGATTATAATCCTCAGGTTATAATCCTGGCTAAATCCGACCCCCCCGCGCGCCCCAATCGAAAGGGGTTTGAAAGGGTGGGGGAAAGTCCACCTTTGTACTTGCTCAGGCCACTCGCTGATTTGAGAGTGTGATAAATTGGTCGGCGAGTGTGTGTCATGGGGGATAAGCTTAAACCATTTTAGGTGATAAGTGCCCCAGCTTCCAGCTGAAGACTCATCACAGAGTCATCTGGTTAATAGAGTCACAGTATCCAGTGTGGAAAGGGAAATGGGCTTGCATAGCAAGAGGGGAGCTGGGAGACCCGTTCCTTGAATAGCCTTCTCCAGCCCCTCTCTTTCCCAGCCACAGTTAAACTGGAAGTGAGGACTCTCTTCTTGTTTTTCTTTTTTAAAATACTGCTTGATTGCACAGTTTTAACAGCGTAGATTGCAATTGCTACACTTAATTTACTTCCAGGATGCCCTTTGATTTGGCAAAGGGAGGGTTGTAACTGATTGACAGCTCCCGTGTATCTGGAATGGCTGGCTTAGACCATGCACCTTCTATTTAATCAGTTACAAATGTTCGGTAGCCTTTTAAAAAGCAGTCTTTTAACAGTAGAAACAAAGCTACAACATCCTGCCTGCCTGTATTGTACATCAGTTCTGTTTCTCTGTGATTGCTTTTTTATTTTAATGTCACAGCGGAAGACTGTGTTTATACAATCATACATAATATTTTAAGAGTTTCACTTTCCTGTTCTGTAGCTTCATTATATCTGCAGCTTCTGTTTTCTAGCACTTGGCAGCTTTTGAATAAAATGTCTCTTGGAAACAAACAATATATTCCTTCTAGAAATATGCTAGTTCACGTTCCTTTTATGTGCTGATTTAAGTTCTTCGCTTCATTGGTCGAAAACTAATGTGGGCTATATTGGAGGATACAGATTAATTTGCTCCGGCGTGTGTACATAATAAAAGCTTATATTGCAATTTTGAGTTTGTCCATAGTAATGAAATACCCTTTGCATATGCAAATCCAACATGTGATGTCATCAGGAACTCCGTTTCACATAGTGTCCTGTTGGCTTTGGTAGAACTCTGTTCAACCAGGGTTTCCCAAAAGGGTCTCCAGCTCTTTTTGGACTACAATTCCCATCATCCCTGACCACAGGTCCTGCTAGCTAGGGATGATGGGAGTTGTAGTCCAAAAACAGCTGGAGACCCAAGTTTCGGAAACCTTGATCTCAACACTAAGGGTTCCCAGACAAGCAACTGGGTACCTATGGCTATAGTTCCACCCTACTAGCTTTTTAATGTAGAGCAGCAGCCAGAAAAAGACCAGGCATGCATTGTCTGCTGTACAGTCACACGTGGCTTTGAAATGTATGACTGCCCTTCCAATTCTTTGCCAGAACTGTCTCAGAATCTTATGTGACTGTGTTCAGCTTGAAGGATGAGTGCCTAGCTGGTGCCTCCAGAGTATGGGGGTATGAAAACCCCACTTTCTTCAGATATGCAATTGCTGCACAGATTACCGAATCAGATTTCGAAGGAAAGCCTTCTTAAACAAAAAGTTTCAATACGTGGCTAAATATTGCAATGCTAGGAGCCTATCTAGTTTCAGCTGGTAATTGAATCGAGGCCACTTCCACACTATGTATTTAAAACACTATTATATTGCTTCAAGAGTCGTGCCTTTCTCCCAAAGAACTCTGGTACAGTGGTACCTCGGGTTACATACGCTTCAGGTTACAGACTCCGCTAACCCAGAAATAGTGTTTCAGGTTAAGAACTTTGCTTCAGGATGAGAACAGAAATCGTTCTCCGGCGGTGTGGCAGCAGCAGGAGGCCCCATTAGCTAAAGTGGTGCTTCAGGTTAAGAACAGCTTCAAGTTAAGTATGGACCTCCGGAACGAATTAAGTACTTAACCCGAGGTACCACTGTACTGTAGTTTGTTAAGGATGCTCAGAGTTGTTAGGATACCTTGCTACCCCTTGCAGAGTGGTTTAACCATCAATCTCTTTTCCTAGGGAACTAGGAAACTGCCTGGGAGTTCTTGTACAAGCCAAGTGCACCTCTGGGACATAACTATACTCTCAGCAGTATACCATCTGAGGAATTCAGTTGCTCGGCAGGGATATATGGGAACACAGATACAAAGTAGCAGTACTAAAATAGAAATAATTTAAATGGTTGTGTGTATTGTGTTGAAAACAAACTTTAGTGGGGAAAGTATATGTTATTTAGATGAAACAAACTTATGTACAGTTTAATGGGTTTTGTTTTTGCATTTGCTAAACATGGGAAAGAAGAAAACGCTACAGAGGTACTAAATTCTCCGACAACTAATAACACCGAGCTATCTATACCACCAAATGATTTTTGGCTTGTGGATTCTGTGAGCATACTAGATTGAACAGATAATTGAGCAATTTTTTTTAAAGAAAATATTCTGTTATGAGCAATACCAGACTTGATGTTGACTTGGCACATCAAGTCCTACAAAACTTGGGTCCCAAGTACTTGATAGAGCACCTCTCCTAAGATAGAGCTCCTAAGATCTGCAGGGGAGCCCTATCTGTGCTCCTATCAATGGCCATGATTTCTTTATGATGATGAGAAACTGGGCCTTCTCTGTTGTGGAACTCTCATTGTGGAACTCCTTTCCATTGAAGGCATAATTGTGTTATCACTTCCAGGCTTGTGAAGTCAGAAGATGATATTTCTTCCCCTGCAGGCTTATGGGGAGAGTTTGACCCAAGGGCTGTTGGTCTGTGGTTGACAGTTTTGTATTAGAATGGTTTTAATATGTTACGAATTTTATTGGAAATATTGTGTGTTGCCTTGGGCCAAGGGGTGGTCTAGGAATGTATGCATATATTTAATACATTAATATACCAAATAATAATAAAATAACCATACAAGGAAGAGGATTTGGGCTGTCATGTTTTTAGATAACTGGCTATATCGTTGAATTCAGCAATAAGAAACATGGTAAATAAATTTGGCCAATTAAGTGGTTGCTGGGGCTGTTCTTTGCAGTACACTTTTAATAAACAACAACAGTCTCAAATGTGTAGTTTATCCCAGTGGAAATAATTATCCTATTTTTCCTCAGTTATTTTCCTTACAAAACACATGAAGAATAAGCTTCACTCACATGGCTGTGGCATGTCAACATGGCAGTCTAGTTTACTTTTTCTTATATCTAGCCACAAGAAAATAGACGTGCTACTCACTCTAGTGCACATAGACTGTTTTCGTCACAAAATGAAGTGTTCAGTTTGCAGAAATAGCCTTTGTTAATAAAGGACTATGATGTCAAATGCCATATCTGGCAAGTGAGATGTGTACAGGAATATGTTTCTGTGCCTTCAACTAAGGCAGGTGGAAATGTGTATCGTAATCCATGGTTGCACTTGCCCCTGTTGGACCAGTTAGATATGTAGGGGTGTGCTTTGGGGGTGGATGCCCACATCCTGGAGCTGTTGATTGTCTTTGGCTAGATGTGCATGACTGTAGCTGGGTCTAAGCCAAAGTATACAAGGCTGCCGTTGTATGCAGAATTAGATATGGCATGCTGAACTCTGCATCCAAATGGGCGATGAGACTGGTAGTTTACCAAGTTCATTTTGCCCCTCTGCTTCAACTCAGTCATCTGTGTTTTTCCATGTCCTGGTAAAACTTGGAAGAATACTTCAAGAAGAACAGCATGGAACCATTGTTAACATGTAACAATTTAATGATACTGTATTTAACCTTAATAATATATAAACAGAGTTCAAAGTCAGTCATTGTGTATGAGATCAACTAGTATTAGAATATGTAAAAGATTATCTGTGTTCCACAGTGTTCTACAGGGGCTGCTAGAGCTTGACTTTGTTCAAGTCTTGTATTTTGACTTATTGAAGAAACACCAAAATAATTAGCATGACACGTTGAGAGAATGTGCCTTGCATTCCATTAAAACTAGTTGGATAATTTAGTGAGATGCTTCAGTTGGAGGACTGAGTACAAGGAAATGCCATAGGTCACTGGTGTTTTATTAGTATTTTAAAAAAATCTTAGGCTTTAACTGCAGATTGAGGCCTAGCCTAACCTATGGAGTACAAACTTTTATCTATTAATCTTTACAGGAACCCAGCAATTATACAACTGAAGGCCAATTTATGCATTACAGCTGCCATTTGAAAGACGTTTCAGATTACTCCATGTGGCAGCTGTTGGCATATAACAAGCTCTATTTATTCAGTAATTCGAGGTGCTGATTTGGCAGTCTTCTCCAGGTCACTGCAAACTTCCTGAAAAAGAAAGGTTTGTAATGAATATTGTTAAGTCTACATGGTGAAATGCTGTATTTCACATTTGGTAACTGCTGTTCAAGGCAGTATCGGTGTGGGTGACCATATAATGTACAAAACATCCCAAGATTATAATACTGCCTCTGCATAGCAGTTTCCTGTTCTTCCTGAAGAAACAGGAATTATCTGGAAGAAACAGGAGCAGTGTAGTTTAGAAATACTTTTCTGACCATGCAGTCTGTACTTGCCATTGTAACCCATCCGGTATCCATTCCAGTCACAGTTCAGATGGTACAGGAGGCAGTGTCGACTCAACACAACATGGACCGGGAGGGATGGAACATTATCATTATTGTTGTTGTTTAGTCGTGTCCTACTCTTCGTGACCCCATGGACCAGAGCATGCCAGGCACTTCCACTGCCTCCCGCAGTTTGGTCAAACTCATGTTGATAGCTTCGAGAATACTGTCCAACCGTCTCGTTCTCTGTCGTCCCCTTCTCCTTGTGCCCTCAATCTTTCCTAACATCAGGGTCTTTTCCAGGGAGTCTTCTCTTCTCATGAGGTGGCCAAAGTATTGGGGCCTCAGCTTCAGGATCTGTCCTTCCAGTGAGCACTCAGGGCTGATTTCCTTCAGAATGGATAGATTTGATCTTCTTGCAGTCCATGGGACTCTCAAGAGTCTCCTCCAGCACCATAATTCAAAAGCATCAATTCTTTGGCAATCAGCCTTCTTTATGGTCCAGCTCTCACTTCCATACATCACAACTGGGAAAACCATAGCTTTAACTATACAGTCCTTTGTTGGCAAGGTGATGTCTCTGCTTTTTAAGATGCTGTCTAGGTTTGTCATTGCTTTTCTCCCAACAAGCAGGCATCTTTTAATTTCGTGACCGCTGTCACCATCTGCAGTGATCATGGAGCCTAAGAAAGAATGCATATTATCATATGCACCATTAAATGAATTTGTTTAAATAGCTGGAGTTTGTCTAACAACAATGGCCAGGTTCTTAGGTCAGAGGTGTGCGGTGCAGATGTTTCTTTTTCTGGATTTTCTCCAGATAAGTTGCTTTTAATTGTGTCATCATTGCCAGGCCACGTCATGATATAGTGTCATGAAACAAGAGAGATAGTGATTTGCCCATTTTGTCACCCGATGAATTGCTGGCCATTGATTTGAACGGACTTGAGCTTCTCACATACAAACCTAATATTCTAGTCATTGCACCATGATAGTTCTCTCAAACACAAAACACCTACTTCTAATTGATAAAATCCAAAAGCTGCATTGCAGAATTCTGAAAATTATGGAAGTGACATTAAAGTATATTGCTTTTTCTGATCTTGGAACATTTAGTATTTGCCTAAGCCTCAGTGTAATAATTAATATTTACTTGAATCTTCCATGCCCTACTTTTTAAAAGATTTTGTATTAGCAGCAGCTGTTTAGGAAAGAAGTTTTAGCATAAGAAAGTATACAAAATCCATGCTATGTAACTGTCTTCTTCCAAGAATCTCAAAGTAGATGAAAATTTGTTTAAACTAGAAGAGAGCTATAATTTTTTCAGGGAATAAAATAAAATTGTGGTACAGTTAAATTTGGCCAAATGTAGCATGTGTGAGAAGGCAGAAAAAAATCCACTTAAGTTTGCAATGGACAGTTTCACATGCAGCCTTGAGAAAACCTGCAAATTTTCTCTATTCAATGAGGTGCAGGAGTTTGTTTCTGCTTGTCCCTCTGAATTGTATTAAGTAATGTGCCCATTCATTTAGGCTCCAGAAGAGGTTTGTGTGCTGCATTTCAAAATAGCACACTGGCCTTGTTCTTCTGTGATGCTAAACCATGGTTTGACCCTACATGCATGACTAAGAAGAAGCCCAACCAAAGCCTTGGGTCTGCATACTCCTCCTTACAACCCCCATGTGGCCAGCAGAAGGACGTCACCAGTTCTTAGCTTCCATGGTTGTGGTGCTATATGATTTGGAAACCATGGTTTAAACCAAACTAGTTAGTAAAGCAAAGCAAGCCATGTAACCCATCGTTCTGAGTCAGTTTTAAACAATGATCTGTGGTTCATAGGACACACCAAGCCAGAATTTGTGGAAAGTGAAATTAAATGTGAGCAAAGTCCTCCTGGCTGTGCAGCAGAAGACTCAGAGGTGGGAATGGGAATGAGAGCCTGAATTTTTGCTTAGGGGTCCGTTCTGCTCATACATGTTACACTATACAGTGGTACCTTGGTTCCTGAACTTAATCCGTTCTGGGAGTCTGTTCAACTCCCAAAACCGTTTAAAAACCAAGGCACGGCTTGAGATTGGCTGCAGAAGCTCCCTGCACTCAAGCGGAAGCCGCGCCAGATGTTCGGCTTCCGAAAAACGTTTGCAAACCGGAACACGTACTTCCGGGTTTGTGGCCTTTGGGAGCTGATTTGTTTGACAACTAAGCCGTTCGAAAACCAAGGTACCACTGTACAAATATTTCGTGTTGTGTGTAGCCACAGCCACTGGTCAGATATCAAACACAGAAGCTATCTTTCCCTATTCTTACTTTTGATTGTTTAAAAGGCAGTGCTGATATTTCACACTTGCTTTATATTATACTTCTTAAGCTTGCTTCTCAGAAGTAAACGCATATTGTAGGGAGAACATTTGCTAACACTTATTGCAGAAGTGTGAAAGGGAGAGCTGTGAATTCCTTTATGGCTGTGTTTGGGTGAGAGACACAGCTGCTGTCTCAGACGTCCAGAGTCTCTGGCTTTTTTGCAGCAATAAAATTGTGCTTTATGTTTCCAGATAAATTTGTCCCAAGATATTTAGGATCTCTAGGTGACAGTTTTGGTTTGGCACAAAATTGTAACCAAGAATAACCAACTTGATTCTGTGGGTAGTATTGTGGCAAGAAATACGAATGAGGACAAATCTTTCCTTAATTATTTGTAAGATGAAAATGAATGGCATCTTCACAAATGATTAAGCAAAACTTACATTTTCCCCCTTTTTTTGGAAGGGAAGGTAATTATTTTAACTTCTGGAGCACCGCAAAATAAAATTAGCATTTGGCTATCATGCTAGCATTTTGCCACATAAACCACAGTAGACCCATTTGAATCACGCATTACATGACCAATCTACATTGTCCCTGAGTCTCCTAGTTGTTATTCATGCCATAGTGAAAGAGAGTGGGAAAATGTTATTATATTCACACTTCGTGGATATAATGGTTGAGAAATACTGGGGAAGCACTGGATATGCTGTGCAGCTCTGGAAAAACCTGGGTGATGCTGCTATCACACAGCCATACCAATCCATCATGTTTCGCTATAAGCAGTTGAACTGCCATCTACATGTAGAATGTGGCCAGTTTGGTGTATAAAAAGAGCGCTTGGTTCCAGTTCAGATATTACTGGGTGAACAAGTCACAGTGCGCCAAGGCTCACATGTTCAACCTTCCGCTCTCTTCCACTTTCAGAAGCAACAGGTCCCCTGCAACATCCAGACTTGGGAAACTTTGTAAATTACCATTTGAGAACAAGCCAGTATCTGAATCAATGATTCCATATCCTGAACTGTTCTTGGACTGCACTTAAAGTGCAGTTTCCTAACTTTAAAACAGAAAGTGGATGCTTCCATCCTGGCTGTGCAAGAGAAGATGGGAAGTTTGAGCACCCAAGTCTTGCCATAGTTTATTCAGAAGGTAGGAAGTCCTGTTTCCCCATTAAATCTGAATTGGGCCTCTTATTTCCTCACTGTAGCTGACACACATCACACTTTAAAGACGTATTAATGAGAATTTTGGAACTAAGTTACGATGCATGCTATTCCTGTTTCTAGCTGGCGGGATCCTTTGCTTTTGCCCACAAACATTGCTAACTGCAATTGCATGCACTTTATATTGTGGGTGGATAGAGAAGAAGCGGTGCTACTGAGCGCAGTGATTAAAAGAGAATTTAAAGATGCCCTCTATAAAATTGTTGCAGGGAAGGCAGAAGTAGTAGTTTACAAGAAGAGTGCTGTAATTGAACTCTTTATGATGTGGCAGTTCTTGTAAACCACGTTTGGAATTACTACAAACACCGTCGGATTTGCCAGAAGATGATTTCCATGAAGTAATAATTGTAACTCTTTACATTTGGCCACAGTGGGGAAATAACGGGAGTACAGTAGATCCATGAATATTGTGTCTCCGAGCTCTTAAGCAGATGCAGTCTTTCTTCTAAAGCACTGCATATAATATCTATTAGCAGAGAGCATTGAGTTGGGAGTCTTGCTACTTTGACAGCATGTATATATGCTTCCAAATCACTGTTCACCAAAGATAATGCCATATATATGGGCTGTGGCTTAATACATATTTATTACATTCTCTCTCTCATACCTGGATCCTAAATACAATGTTTTAGAAGTTTATCTATTGGCTTCACTATAAATTACTCTTGTAATTTAATAATGCAGGTTCTATATTGTAAGCATTGCACAAACCAATAGAGTAAGCCCTGCCTATGTGCCTACTATGTAAACATTTCCAAATAGGTTTCTCTTGGAACTTGTGTTTCATACACCTGTTTCAGCATTCTTTGCTCCCATGTCGAGCGACGCAAGTTCATGAACAGCCCCGCCCCTGTTGTTGTGCATTCCTTCCTTGACATCTGTGAGTATCCCTGAGTATGGATATTGCAGGCTCCTTCCTTGGTATTTGGACGTACAACGCAAGCATATGTGCCAGGGACACCTTCATGTATATGGTTAAGCATGCAAAGGCCTTCATGGAATCTGCAACCCTTCTTAAAAACACATTGTTAGAAAGGATAGAACAGGCTTTACCAACTGGGTGCCCTCAAAAGGCTTCTTTTGGACTGTGACTCCTGCCAGCCTCAGCCCAGTGCATTGTGGGAAGTCGTGTCTAGATACATATACCAGAGCATTAGAAATACTGTATGATTATAATGGCAGCTTGTTTGGGGAAGAGTTATAGGAACATCAGGCTCCACAGGAGATGCGCAGCTAGCTGAACTATAGCAGCATTCGAGTGTTTCAGAATGTAGATAATGGGCACTCTAGAGCCTATACTAAAATTGTCTTGCGTTTTCGCATTTTTCCTCTGTTTCCTTCTTAATTTGAGATTTGACACACTTTCAAAAGACTGCTGTCACACACTTGTGGTTTAACAGATCAAGAAAGCTTATATTTTTATGCTATGTGAGCAAGAGCATTAGAGATGATAAAGAAATGATACATTTCGAACCCAGAGTGTCTCCCAGTGGAGCAGCGCGCACACACACATATAAATATATATTTCTTGTGTGGCATTAGCTTAGAATTTCTGCCTAGCAGAAACTGGCTGAGCCAGTACATGCTGACGTTTCATCATGAATGATTATTAGCCTGAAAGCCTGTGAATTAACAAGCTTAAATTCCCTTTCACTTACCAATGTCTTTATTATATATGAAGTTCCTGCAGCTCATCAAGAAATGTGTTTACATACTCTTTCAAGCTGATCACATTTGTATTTATGTATTGCATAGCTTACAGAAAGCTACCACAGTTCAAACACCATTTTTTTTTAGCACAGCTGTTCTGCTAATTAAAGAGCTGGTTATCTAGCACAGCATGTGTGTAGCTGAGTGTCCTGACTTCAGCTACCCAGTGTAGGGTAGCTTCTGCCCTGTACAAAGGGGGAGCTTGCTCTCCGAGACCTTTTGCCCTTGCAATTGATTTTAATAATGTTAATGGGTCATTGTAGCCACAGTGGGTCAGAAGGTTAAAGTCAGTGAAACATTTGGTAAACGAGAATTCTCTAAATCTTTAATTCCCTTATGGACTGTGAAGCAGAATGCTAATAAGATAGTTCCAGAACGGCTTGGGGGAGATTAGTGACGGGACATGGAATATATAGGCTAAAGGCTGCCAACTAGAATCTTGCTTAGGTCGGTAATAGATCAGAGGCTCGCTGTATCACAGGATTTCACACTTGTATTTTACAGGTTTATGGTTTTGCATTGGCTTTCATAGTCGTCTCTTTCTGCGCTCCAGTATCCCAGGCAAGTTTTTATCATTCACAGTGCCCATATGTACATTGCTATGGTACAATAATGATCAATCCCTCCAGCTGGATGAGTAGAGGGTTATGCATTCATGTATATACTTGCAAAGCAAGTATATTGAGAACAGAAGGCTTATGAACCAAGTGGATAATGGGCTTCTCTTTGTAGATACAAAGATGGGACAACAAAGACTGGTTTACGGTTAGAAATGGATTGATCAGCTATTGTCACTTCTGCATATTTTCTTAAGTCTGTTCTGTCCTATTCCTATGATTAAGAAAAATAGTTAAAATAAGCTGTTCTGGGAGGCATGTTTAAATGCTAATCTCAAAACACACTTATTTTTATACGTTATTTGAATATAGGTGTCATGAACTACCGACTATTGCTCCATGTGGGAAAGTTATCAGGAAAGAACATTTGGATCATGACCTGACTGTTTCTGGGCAGGCAGGAAAACACAAGTACTTTCTTTTTTCAACTGAGCCTTGCTCAAGCTCCAGTGAAGGGTGGGGAACCTCTGCTGCATGGGTCAAGCTGGGTCTACCATGTCTCCCCATTTGTCCCACCAGGCTATTTTCTCTAAATCACGCACAGCTGCCCCACACTTGATACCATATGTGATGTCAGGTATGGGGTAGGTACCAATGTGGCTACAAAGGAAAGCTCCTGATTGTTCATATGCTACTAAGGCATGCTTCTGCTGCCCATCAGCTGATGGGTGCTGAAAGTGCATCTTCCTTCTATAGACCTGTGGTTTCCATTGCTCCTTCTAATCAGAATTGCTTTTCGGTTCCGAGCTGTCTCATGGCTCTTGACTCACCTAGGCTACTGCCCACGGCTCATGCCTGGCAGTTAAGAGAACTGTGAATAGCTGGTGGTTAACAAGTCCTGGTTCTTACATTAAATTAATCAGAACAGCCCTTCAATTACCTTGCCAAAAAGCCACCCATGAATTAAGTGGGATTTACAGCTCTCACTCGCAGCGATTGGGCAATTATTCCAGAGGCTTGAGGCAATTGCAATTGAGGCCTGGCCCCTAAAAGCAGACTTATTTAAACTCGTGTAACAAAGATATACAGAGCATGTCCTCATCAAATTATCGTAATGTGTCGGGAGAGATTGTATCTAAGGAATGTTGTATGCAGGCTATGGATTGCTTTAAAAGGGTAAAAACATTGCACCTTGAATCGGGCCCAGAAGTTCACATCACAGTCAACTAGTGCAGCTGCTACACAGGTGACAGAATAAATAATCTCCTTCCAGTATGTGAGATTTAGCATTCTGTACCACCCGGAGATTGTAAGTCATCTTCAAGGGGAGCCTCATGTCAAGAATACAGTATTGCTGTATTCGGTCCTTGATGTTACAGTAGCATGGATAAGATCAGTGTGTCAAGATCTCTGTTGGTCACACAAATGCAAGTGGTAAAAGGTGCCCCAAAACCATAGCCACTCTGATCTGAGCAGGATTCAGGAGCCATCCCCAAGTTCCACACTATATATAGTCAGATGGGGCGATCACTACCACCTCATTTCAAACACTAGACAATAATATTTTCTTTCTGAGCATTGGAATTGCCTATCAGCGTTGCCTCCATCTTAATGATCCCATTTCAGTTTAACTTCATCCTCTGATCTAAATTTGTCATTTGCTCCTGAATGCTTATTTAATGAAAAGCACAGAAGCAAGTTTCATCCGGACTCTGATGACATTTCACTCAATGCTTCAGATTATCTTACTCAGTGGCTTCATAGAGATGCTAAACAACATCTTGCTGAATCTTGCAGAATATTGCATAATCTGTTCCCATAGACCTGTTTTCACAATATTTAAACAGCATTTACTATCATGAGGAGGCAAAGGCCCTGCTCAGTCCTACAGTCTGTTCTCTGTTGCCATTTTGCACCCATAAGAGATTGTGGGTTACGTCTCAGTTCTGCTGCTATTGCAGCATACAGGTATGAACATTCTCCTTCCATATGTGTGTGTAAACAAGTTTCTAGTCTGTAGGCTTGCTACTATGTTCTTCACAAGATCACAGCTGTCAAACTGTTCTCAGCCACCTGTGATCTCTGCTCTTGAGCCACAACTCATCAGGTAGGATTGAGCACAGTCTATCCCTGCGAGATGAGTGCCGCAACCCCAGAGTTGGTCACGACTGGACCTAATGGTCAGGGGTCCCTTTACCTTTATCCCTTCTAAACACCCGTTAACCATTCTCACACTCTTAACTTTGTTAATCCTTTCTTCTCTCTTCAGTTTGCCTAGTGATTTCTTTGCTGCATATAAACAGCCCCTCCCGTGTCTCTATATTCTTCCACCCCCACACCCCTTCAGCACACCTGGACTTCATTCCAAACAGCTGGCGTGGGCAAGAAGCCAAACTGCTTTGCTGTCATCCTCAGCTACATCATACTTGCACTATATATATATATATGCCTGAAAGTTTACAGATGTTTCCTCATGAAGTGGCGTAAGCAGTCTTCCAGTGGAAGGAGGTGACACCACTGAGAACATCAGGGCCAAGACCTTGAAGATAAAGAAGGCATTCCCCATGACCAAACAGGCTGATCTCTGTTGGCAAGATGCTGGAAGATATCTGCACCCTCTCTGACTACAACATCCAGATGGAATCTGCCTTGTGCCTGCTTCTTCGTTTAAGAGGAGACATTTAAATTTGCTGCTTGCCACCCCAGTAAACTTCATTGCCTTAATTCCATACATGCACCTATGTAGAGTATAATTCCTTACATAATTTTTTGGGTTTTTGTGCTTATCCTCTTGACAAGGGGAATCAATTGCAAATTTCAGTTGCATCTTTCATGTGATTCTACACAAGTTATATAAGGCACAGAATATGCGTTGCCCTTTCTAACCCAGCCCTCCTGACCTCAGAAGGAGGCTGAAGAAGACCTTTTGTGGAGGTCCAGGGACCTTGAGGCCACAAAGGCTTCCCAGTGTTCACTCTCTGCCTCACAACCCTCTGCTTACCTACCACCAATGCCATCTGGTTGGGTTTCCCACACCAGGCCGTTTGCCTCAAGAAGCCGTTTGCCTCAAGATCCAGCTTTGCTTTTCCTGCTTTCTTTCCTTCTCAAGAAACATGGTGGTACCTAACCACACCAACCAGTGCTGTTCTTTCCCCCCTAGCCATGGAAATCTCATTGAGCCTCCTGTAGTAAAACACCACAAAGCAATTGTGCGATTTCCATATTGGCTGAAGCATGGTGTTCCCTTGAAATGTGTCATGTTACATTTTGTGACTTTTAATGAAATACTAAATAGAGCAAAAGATTTCTGTGACGGGCCTAGCCATACGAGTTTTTAAACTGAACTGCAGTAAGGGAGATGAAACGTGGGAAAACCATTTTGCTTATCTGCACATAACTGTACGTATAAAATGGAAACCTACGAACCAACCAAAAAAGGCTTACATCTTGACATTTTAATCTTTTAAAACCTATGTAACATCAAGAGACCTACTTTTGCATTTACTGGAAGGTTTTTCACTGCTTCAAGAACAGCGCTATAAAATGGTTACAGATAAAAGCTTAAACTGCATGGAGCATAGTGGTCGGTTACATAAACAAACACATGGCCATTCCTTTCCAGCTGCTGTCGGCAAATGTTAACAACATTCTGTCAGCTGCGTTGACTGTCTTTATTGCATAATCGGAATGCTTATGGCTCCATTAACACATGAAATGTCAATATGGCCAGAACAAAAATGTGCAACAATGAATGTGGTGCAGAAAAGTTTTATGAAACGAAAAGGACAAATAAGGAAATTTAAAAATGTGTCATGCTCATTAAATGGAAATATATCAGTGATTTCATATAGCTAATCAGTGCATTATATGACTGCAGATATTGTCAAAACAGTCCATGGTGGTGTATATTTGGGGAAGGGCTGAAGCTCAGTGGTGGAAGAACTGCTATGCAGGCAGAATATCCCTCATTCAATTCTCAGCATTTCTCAGTAGGACTGAAAAACAAACAAACTCCTATCTGAAACCCTTGAGAGCTGCTACCAGCCAGTGTAGACAGTATTGGGTTAGATCAGGGTTTCCCAGACGTTCGTCTCTAGCTGTTTTTGGACTACAACTCCCATCATTCCTAGCAGGGTTGCCAACTTGAATAAAATATTGTGGGGGCCCAGGTAAGCCCCACCCTGCATAATGGACCTGGACATGATAGAGTGCACACACATCATTTGAATGGGAATGCCCACAAACTTTGTGGGGCCCAGCCCCCTCAAATATTTTATTGTGGGAGCCTTGGCCTCAACATCCTCTAGGAGTTGGCTCCTATGAATTCTAGCTAGCAGGACCAGTAGTCAGGGTTGATAAGAACTGTAGTCCAAAAATAGCTGGAGATCCATGTTTGGGAAACCCCGAACCAATGGTCTGATTCTCTGTACATAAGATTTGGAATCTGTTCTGTTTACACATATTTGATACTCAGTCTTAACCCCTTGAACTGGGCTATCCGTCTTTGATGCCATAATTCCTTGGGTATTGTTGATATAGTGCCGTAATTTGGAAATATGGTGCTAAGAGACAGGTTAGCTTCCACAGTGCTAGAAATGTTTCATTTTGGCAAGGAAGTCAGCAATCAGCTCTGTTTTTCACTATGATAAAATGTATTTAGCTTATAGATTACTGTGTCAACTAAACAACAGAAGTTTAGTTAGCCTTTTCTTGATTCAGGTGCCTCAGGAAAGTCTTGATCATGTCCTGCAAAATGTTTGCATTTTGTCTAAAGGTTGGGAATTGTGGTTTTCACTTCCCCAAGAGCCAGCAACCCATTGATACATTTTTCTCCACTGTAGAATTTTCATAAATAACCAGTTAATGAATTATATAATTGATTTCATTTTCATTAAACGACCCTTTCCATTCAGTTTTCTGGATGTTAATGCCACTGGTTTTAATGTCATTTACCTGAGATGGGTAAAAAATATACTGTAATCTTTAATTCCTTTTTTTAGGTGCAGGGGATGTAACTTTTCCATCACTGTATTTCTCTTGTTTGGGCACTATAGCCAAAGGTTTAGTACAGATTGACAGCCTTGAAGAGTACATTACTTCATTTCCTTCTGCTTCTTTAATATTCAAAAAAGTAGAAGACATATTTGGCTTACAGAAAGAGTTAAGGCACTTAGAATTGCAAATTCACTCATGCACTAAAAAGTATGGAAATTGTAAGATACCCAAGCTTAACTTTCATTTTATGTTAGCAGCAGGCATATTCTTAAATTGCTCTATTTTCTCACTTACAACATAGTCTCCATGCTCCCAAACTTCCTGGGTCTTTCAGCGCCAATGTATTTCCACCTTGAAAGCTCAGAACGCTATTGAGAAAGTGGCCATCCTCTGTTTTGGATTAGCAATGATATTGGGATAGAGTCAAGATTAGTAGCTCCATGGAGAAATGGTTCCCAAAATTTCCCCCCACTTGTCTAAGGGTCTTCACAGACCACCTAATGATTTTTCTGCCTGTTGTAGCAATTGTAATGTGCTGTGCTATGACTTTTAAGTATATTTTTATTGCGTCTATTATTTATTATCTTTTATTATTGAATTGTAGTTCGCATTCCATGCCATTTAAGAAATAAGGATGCAATAAAAATGCAATTAAGTGGTAATATGGAATATTTAATGCAGACATGCCACGAACCACCTGAATAAAGCTCACAGACCACTGCTGGTTCATGGACCACAGTTTGGGAGCTCCTGCTTTAGAGGGCATCAGGTTTAGGGTTAAAAGAGCATAGGTGTGTCATCATGAGATGATGCACGTCAGCAAGTGAAAGGAGGTGAGTAAGCCCCTTTATGACTAAACATGCATGGGATCAGCTTTTGCAGTAGCTTGGTTCTGATTTATTTTAAAATGAATATTTTAGAAGCCCAGACAAGTACAGTGGTACCTCAGGTTACATATGCTTCAGGTTACAGACTTCGCTAACCCAGAATTAGTACCTCAGGTTAAGAACTTTGCTTCAGGATGAGAACAGAAATCGTGCTCCAGCGGCAGCAGGAGGCCCTATTAGCTAAAGTGGTGCTTCAGGTTAAGAACAGTTTCAGGTTAAGAACGGACCTCCAGAACGAATTAAGTACTTAACCTGAGGTACCACTGTACAGGAAGTCTGCACATTTGAGGTCCTAAACTTGAATACACTGGTACCTTGGTTCTCGCACTTAATTCATTCCGGAAGTCCGTTCGACTCCCAAAAAAGTTCAAAAACCAAGGTGCAACTTCCGATTGGCTGCAGGAGCTTCCTGCACTCAAGCGGAAGCTGCGTCGTACATTTGGCTTCCAAAAAACGTTTGCAAACCGGAACACTTACTTCTGGGTTTGTGGCTTTCGGGAGCCAATTTGTTCGACAACTAAGTCATTCAAGAACCAAGATACCACTGTAGTAACTTTGCTAGATTTTATTATGGTGAAACATGCACAAGAATCTGTAACTTAAAATAAGGTTTTTTTCCATGAGATTGGTTGTCTAAACTAAATGTATACAGTGGTACCTTGGGTTAAGTACTTAATTCATTCCGGAGGTCCATTCTTAACCTGAAACTGTTCTTAACCTTAAGCACCACTTTATAGCTAATGGGGCCTGCTGCTGCCGCCGTGCCGCCGGAGCATGATTTTTGTTCTTACCCTGAAGCAATGTTCTTAACCCGAGGTACTATTTCTGGATTAGCAGAGTCTGTAACCTGAAGCGAATGTAACCTGAAGTGTATGTAACCTGAGGTACCACTGTAATGCCAGCAGACATAGGCTAAATTCACACAGCAGTTTATTCTGTTTTCCTGAGGTTTCCCTAGCCATTAATCTTTGCATTATATCTGAGCTTTCACATATCATAAAAACCCCTTCCAGAAATACAGTGGAATATCATGCACATTTAAGAGTCATTTTCATTTAAGAGTAATTTCAACAGATTTTTTTCTGGAAGCAAATAACACAGAAATGAACACTAAACTTGAACTATATTCATGTGTGTGTGTGTGTGTGTGTGTGTGTGTGTGTGTATATATATATATATATATATATATATATATATATATATATATATGCAGGTTTTGGTGTCCTCGGGTGTCTTCCCGTGTAAAAGTTGGGGTGTCTAGGCGACGTTTCGACGAGGTCTCACTCGTCATCTTCAGGCTGGTGCTTTCGGCTTCTTGTTACTGGAACAGAGCAGGATCTCACTGTTTGAGTTCCTATAAATACTGTTGAGGGGGTGTGTATATATATAGTGATATATATATCACTATATATATATATATATATATATATATATATATATATATATAGTGATAGATAGATATATAATATAATTATTTTTTTGCAGTATTGAAATATAAAGGCTGGGTATGAATCTTTTACTTGAATAAATAAACATTTAATATGACATTTAACTGTTTAAAGTATAACCCTCCATCCTAAGGCTGTCACTCTAAAAGAGTAACTAAAGATACCGACTTTGCAAAGTTTGGGAACTAGCCGTAGGCTAGTTTGTTCACAATCAAATCTATAATGAAATGCTCTGCATAAAAATTATACAATTTTCTGTAATCTGGTAGCATAAATAAAAGCTAAATTGAAACTTTTGTATATTCTGTTAAGACTTGCACATGTGAGACAGGCAAACAGGATGGAACCAGAGATTGTACAAATCTGTCTGGAGATGAAAGTTAGTAAAGACTAACATCTGCCATGCTGTTACAATGATGTCTGCTGTTGCTTAAATTCAGGGTCAGGCTTGATGAGCCCCTCTCTCTTTCATGTCCTGAATATATCTGTTTTCTTTACATTTTCAAAGGGCCTGAAAGTCTCAGCAGGAAAGAATGTGGTGGCATTGAATTCAAATTTATTATAGAAGCTGCAAGAATATATTCTGGAGTCACAGATGGTCACAGCAATTGTCCCCCCACCCAGCTTGCTACCAAAACTGCCATTCAAGTAAAACAAAACCTATGACAGGAAAGGATATTTATTTGACCTAAAATTGGAACATGTCTATTTGTGCCGTCTAGCCAACATTGTTAAAGACTTTGTGCCTGGGAAAAATGGCTTTTTGACAAATGCATGCATATTTCTAAATGCAGAGTTCCTCCTGAGGTGAATAATACTTTCTGACTAAGTGTGCAGTGGCTGTGTGGCCGTCTTTCTCATTCAGAGCAGAGATGACTGTTATACTAAGATATGTCTGGCTAAGATATGTTTCTTTCATAGCTTAAAACAGAATGTATATCTGTTTTTGAAAACTCATCAAAGGAAAACTTTTCATGAGAGATACGTTTACAGTTGTTCGGGTTCTTCGTCATGCACGTCTTGTTATTTGAATGATTATTTCAAATAGTGACTAAACTTGCATCATTATGTATTTTTTTATTGGCATTTAATGAAGCCTTACATGATATTGTGTGGGCTCAGGAGAGTTAGTACATTAACAGCACCAAAATTAACAGCAGAAAACCAAAGTACAGTCATACCTCATGTTGCATCTGCTTCAGGTTGAGTTTTTTCGGGTTGCGGACTGCCGAAACCTGGAAGTGCCGGAATGGGTTACTTCTGGGTTTTGGCAGTCGCGCATGCACAGAAGTGCTAAATTGCGCTTTGCACATGTGCAGAAGCGCCAGATTGCAACCCGTGTGTGCTCAGATGCGGGTTGCGAACGTGCATCCTGCATGGATCACGTTCGCAACCCAAACGTCCACTGTATTTTAAAACAGCTGTACCCCAAAATGGCTACATGCAAGTCAGTAAAGAATCTGGGATATATGCTGGTGTGGACCCCGTGAAGGCTGATTTGCACATGCGTTGGTTTTGGCTGGATATGAAAGCTGATTGAACCGAAAACCATTCTTTTTTAAGTGATATGAGAGAATATGAAAGTTCTGTTAGTGGCCTTTGACCTGTGATGACTCATTCACACGTGCAATTCATGTGATGTACATGCATATGTGAACTGGTTTTATGAATGGCAAAGGCATCCAGAGTAGCTAACCATCACAACAGAGAGAGGCTGTGATAGAAACAATTCCTTCAGTACTAATCCTTATTACAGGTTTCCAAGTTCAAGATGGACATCTTGCAAAGTCAATCTGCCAGATATTTGCAAGTACTGTAAGTGGTTTGGGCAGTAGCCAGTGTGCTGTTTCTGCAGCGTTTTGATAATTTTCTTTCACTGTTTACTTAAGTAAAGCTTCCAGTGAATATGGGGTTGTTGTTTTTTTGGTGCTAACTGGATACCAAGTGAGGTAGAGGGTCATTTTCTTTCAACAAATGCATTTTTATTTTTCTCTGCACTTACACAAAAGCTCTTCTGACGGTAGCCATAAACAAAACAGTGCCAAATTATTGTTTTAGTTTATCTGCACAGGAGGCTTCATCTGTGGCTTTTGGGAAGTAAGCATGCTGCAGTACAAGGTGGAAGGTCTTTAATGGCTACAGAATTTTTGTTCAGGCCTTCTCTTTCCAGGAGAAGGAAGACGTATTTTCCCACAGAGATTGAACCTTATTTTCACTGTGTTTGTAAATTTCCCTTCCTGTTTCTCAGCTCATTGATGACCACCTGTCACTATTTCTTTCTAAATGCTACTGTGTCTTAGATTTGGATCCTTCTTCTGCATACCATTGACTACTCTGTTTTAATGGTGTTTTTTTCTGGATATGGCTTGACGGGAAGGGGGGATTCAGAAGACACAAAGGCACCCCAAAACTGGTGCCTAAGCTCTATGAAAAGAGGTATTCAGCAACGTGAGGCTATATTGTGTCTTGCATCCTCTGCACAGCTGCTTTGCAATGATAAGGAGGCAGTGATGTATTCATGCTGACCTTGTATCCAAAGAAGCCCTGTTCTGGAACTACTGAAAATAAGGAATAATTTCCTGTGACATGCTACTAATGTGGGCGTTTAAAGGGGAATAGAATGAAAACCCGGTGCATGACACATACTGTGTCTAACTACACAGGATTTCCTGTGCTGGAAGGGAAGCTTTGTGGAAGTCACATTTTTCTTTTCCTCCTCTTAATTCATTCAGAAAAGCAGAGGTCAGCAGCATGAATGGATGTGGCTACTGTTGCTACTAAAAGCTTAATTCATCAATTGCTAATAGATGCAATGTGACACCAGCAGGATTGCAAGAGAGTATTGTTATATACCGGTGTGTGTGTGTGTGTGTGTGTTTATATAATAGAGCTGCTGCAATTTGCATTATTACTGCTTTTCTAAAAGAACCAAACCCAAAACTTTTTGTAAAGGAATACTCTCTGTTGGGCTGAGGACTGTAAATATATTCTGTAGATGAATAGAGGTAGATAACTTGTAAGATTTGTTCAGCTGTGTTGCTTCATGTCTGTCCTGTGGAAAAGGCTGTGCAGAAATGCCATTTGTAATGCAAATCTTGGGTGTGTTGGTTCAGGGTGCACCTGTGTTCAGCAAAGAAACAAACACCCTATTGTGTATCAAAAGCTGTATAGATTTCTGCATGTCTTACATGCAGTGCTATAGAGCTGAATCCTTGATACTGCCTGGAAACTAAAAATCATTTGTGACTTCCTCTTCCTCCTAACATTTATAGCAGGGCTGGGTAACCTTTTTGGAGAGGCAGAGCACATACATTGGTGGGTCAGGGGGCTGCACAAACACAAATACACACACCCTTTCCCCTGTATCACAAACAGAGAGAAAGAGAGATGTTTTCCATACTGTTAACAAGATCACTGTCCTTTCTCTACTCAACAGCAGGGAATAGCAATACCCCAATCTGTGATTTTATATCATGAAAGGGTAGTAAATTTGAATTAAATTAAGGGAACCATTTTTTTTATTAGGCAAGCATGATTAATTTTGTCTTTGGAAGACTACTGTAATCTGCAACTTTTCCATACTTTGGCAGTCCGTCTAACTTGGAAGAGCAAGAGAGAGTGCTTTATAACCATATGGGCACAGTTTTAAAAGCAAATAACTAAGAGCCTTCACAGATTAAATTGTTTTCCTGGCTTGGTAAAAGCTTTCCATTCCATCTTTCGTCCTAGCATTATTTAGTAGCACTAGCCATAGCAAGTCAATAGTGAACTTGAGAGAGAGGATCTTGATTAAGAATCCTAACTGTAGACTAGTCTCTGGTCCCTTTGCGACCTTCCAATCCACCCTGACCTAGAAGGGGGACTCCAATTAACGTGGACTTCCTAGCCTCTCTCGTTGGTGCAGGCACCCCCAACTCGGCCCTCCAGCTGTTTTAGGACTACAATTCCCATCATGCCTGACCGCTGGTCCTGATAGCTAGGGATGATGGGAGTTGTAGTCCCAAAACAGCTGGAGGGCCTGCTCTGGCATTTGTCTGCTCCCTGCCTCCATCCCTTCTGCCTTTCTGTTTCATTCATATGCATGTCCTTGTATTTTTCACTCCTGTGTTGGATCCTACTGCCTTAGAGATTTAACAAGGACTTGTACAGCTGTCCACATATAGCATGGGAATCTGCTTTCTACTGAGTCAGACCATTGGTCCATCCAATGGTTTTGGATGGCTCTCTTGGGTTTTAGAAGGGACATTGTCAGTCCAACTTAGAGATGCTGGAGATGTTCTTCCACTGAGAATACAACACATTCCCCAGCTCTCAAATGGAAGGCAGCTTGCACAAAAAGTATTTTCTTTGCTCTCCTCCCCATCTGCAGCTTCCCATGCCTTTGGGCCAGAAAACATTGTGGGCTGTGTCCTACGGGGCTGCTGTGGGAGCGGGGATTACCTGACTGTTGTGGGGAGGGATATTACACTCTGGTGGTGCAAGATCTCTCTGTCTAACTTCAGGGGTTTCCCACTGTAGCTCCATAAGACACATTCACTGGCTGGGTGTGGTAGCTGTGGCGCTGTGCTCTAAAGAAGAAGAAGAAGAGGAGGAGGAGGAGGAGGAGTTTGATATCTCGCCTTTCACTCCCCTTATGGACTCTCAAAGCGGCTCACAATCAATCTCCTTTCCCTTCCTCCCCCACAACAAACAGTGAGGCTGAGAGACTTCAGAGAAGTGTGACTAGCCCAAGGTCACCCAGCAGCTGCATGCGGAGGAGCGGGGAAGCGAACCTGGTTCACCAGATTACAAGTCCACCACTCTTAACCACTACACCACACTGGCTCTAAACCACTAGGCCTCTTGGGCTTGCCAATCAGAAGTTCGGTGGTTCAAACCTCTGCGACTTGGTGAGCTCCCATTGCTCTGTCCCAGCTCCTGCCAACCTAGCCTTTTGAAAGCACAGCAGTGCAAGTAGATAAATAGGTACCACTGTGGTGGGAAGGTAAACTGTGTTTCCATGTGCTCTGGTTTGCGTCACGGTGTTTCGTTGTGCCAGTAGTGGAAAGCTGACTGTGAACAAACGCTGGCTCCCTCGGCCTGAAGGCGAGATGAGCGCCACAACCCCATAGTTGCCTTTGACTGGACTTAACTGTCCAGGGGTCCTTTACCTTTTACCTTTTTGTTGCTGTGAAAGTGTATTCCTCCCCGACCCAAGTGATGCTTTGTTGGGTGATGTTTCCTAGATGGTTTGGGAATACTTGTGTGGCACTTCTTAAAGATGTGCTTTTAAACAAAGCAATCATTCATTCACGGTTTTCTCCCTGACCTTTTCCTCAATAATTAATTCTAGGGGGGGAACTGCCTAGTGTTTACTTGTTTTGAAAACAATAGAAAGAAAAGATTTGCTAGCACCAAAGGGGAAATAGACCTAGTAGCCTTTGTTTGTTCCCCTTTATAGGCTTCTTTAAAAATAGGAAAATCACATTAGTTATGGAGATGCTTTCTGTGCAGCAAATAGTGAAAGAAAAACTTTGAAATGAGTGGTAGAGGAAGCACAAAAGATCCCTTAAAGGAA
The DNA here is from genome assembly GCF_964234715.1 of Podarcis melisellensis. NCBI lineage: Eukaryota > Metazoa > Chordata > Lepidosauria > Squamata > Lacertidae > Podarcis > Podarcis melisellensis. The sequence continues at coordinate 30,293,070 of NC_138542.1, forward strand.
GCTTAAGCATTTTCCCCCCTGTTTGGCAGCTCAAATGAAAGACAGGCAAGAGGGCGAAGACTGTTTTCTATCAAGGCACAAGAATGATATCCTTGAACAAACTTTACGACTCATCTACCTTGTCAAAAATGGGAAAATGACATGGTTTGGTTCTTCTTTGACACAACTGTATTTATTACAAGCCCTGCTATAGTTTAATTAAGTCTCTGGGTATTTTCCCCATGCCTCTTCTTCGTGTTCTTAGGGAAACAGATCTTGGCATAAGCAGGGAGGGCTTGGGTGGCGGTTGGAATCCTTTATTCTAGTGAAATGGGGAATTCATTTTCCCCTCTGACTCCCTTGCATGGTCTGTAGTAAGGGGCTTGTGTACTGCCTAGTCTATAATCTTAATCCCCCCTCCCACATTTGGGGGCTTTACATGATAGTAAAGCAACATTTAAATTAAAGCCACATTTTTGTTTCTCATAAATTCAGTATCACCTGGCATCCTTTCAAGCCCTGCTTTTTCAGGAGGTTAAAAAAAGGAGGTTACAGTGTGGAACGACAGAGCTTAGTATTCCTTTACCTCTTTTGCCCTGTGCAGCCTTTGGCTTGCTGATCCTATTCAAATAACCACAGAGTAATTCAACTTTCCCTAGCACTTAGTCTGTTTCAATCAAGGGAAATTCCTTAATCCAGATACAAGCATATGAGCATCGACAGCTTGACACACAAATGGTTGTCTGTTTAGACTCTTTATTGCAGTTCCGTGAAAAATCTGTGAAAACCCAAGCTATGTTTGTGTCCCAAATGAATGCTTTCATTTCAGATGTCATTTGAGAGACAAAACTGGCTAACTTTGACAAAATTGAGTTTGTTTTTTGCTACCTGCATGTCCATCTGAAATTCAATTTAAATTTTGAGTGTGGTTTTATGAACGCTTGTTTGGGGGTCAGTCCCATTAAAATAAACAGGATTTGCACCCAAATTTTAGGATTGGGCTGTACTATTTATTTTGGACAAAATGCTTGTTTCCTTGCTGAGCCTTCCTGCATTTAAAAATAATAATAGTGTCCCCGTTTGAAAGTACAGTCCCTTCCCCTTTTTTAGGTGTTTCGGGTTCCAAACTCTCAGGCATTGGCAGCTGTTGCTTCTGTTTACCAATAGGTATATACTTTTATTTAGTATGCAGGTTTTGGTGTCCTCGGGTGTCTTCCCGTGTAAAAGTTGGGGTGTCTAGGCGACGTTTCGACGAGGTCTCACTCGTCATCTTCAGGCTGGTGAAATATACTTTATTTAGTATATTTCAACCCTCCTAACAGTTAGTGGTTAATAGTTATAAGAACTAAAGTCAAACAAATTCTACATATCAGTGCTTCAGTTTCTGAGGGGTGATATTTATCAAGTGATAACTGCAACTTTCACACAAAAGCTTGATTGTGTGAAATAGCTATCACAGATACCTATCTCGAATAGGTATCCTAATGTGACTATCAATGGAGAAACTATTTTATCTAAGTGATGATCACTTATCACTTGAACAACTCCTGTCCCACATGTTTGAGAATCTGCCCTGAGAACAATGAAGGTTCAAGAGGCTGATGTTGGTATGGAACTAGTTTCAACAAGTTAACTGAAATAAATAATCCCATCGGGTTCTATGGGATTAAGATCAGGAATTTTGATGGGTAGTCTTGACAAGCACACAAACTAATCCCGAGCTTGTGTAAACGCCTTCAGTTTCAGCAGTGCAAGGTGGCTGTATACAATGAATCAGACCTATAAATCAGACAGTAAATCAGAATGTTTTTACAGAATGCATTGGAAACAAATAAGAGTTTTAACAGCCATGTTGAAATATTGGTACAAATTCAGCTTCCTGGTGCTTAATCTAATGAAAAACACAAGAATTATGTGATTTATTTTCCAGACAGCAGCATTGTAGGGGGTGAGGCTTGAGGTTGTCCTGCAGGACAGCTACGGTCTGAGCACTGAAAGTGATCTTAGCAACTATTGCCAGGGAAACAAATGAGACTGCAAAAATGCAAAGGCCTGGCAAGAACAATGAGAGAGATTCCATCTTCTTTGTATTGCCTCAAGATCTATCAGTCTTTTCAGGACAGAATTGCTGAAATAGGGCACAATCCTCATAGAAAAGAATTGCTGACCGAGAGTCTTAGTTCTGGTAATGCCAATGGAACTTGAGCTATGCAGCTGGCACGACAGATCATAGAATTGTAGGGTTGGAAGGGACCCTGAGGATCATCTAGTCCAACCCCCTGAAATGCGGGAATATGCAGCTGTCCCATACCGGGATTGAACCTGCAACCTTGGCGTTATCAGCACCATGCTCTTACCAACCGAGCTAGATGCAGCCATGGAAGTCCCACAGCATATTCTGCAAGACTCCACTGGTGGACCCATTCCTGCCAGTGAATGTAGTTGGTAGACCGAATGGGGAGATTTGATGGGCTCTGGGGCAGTGGCCTCTCCCCTCTCCTTGCTTAGGTTCCCAGGATGTTGAAGGGTGCAGGCCTCTCTGGGTGTGCGAGAGGCATGGGTGCTGCTGTTGAGGCAGTTGGTTGACGTGAGGGGGGAGAAGGAGGGACAAAGAGGCATAGGACAGGCATTTAGGTCTGTTGGGGTGCTTCTTGGCAGCACTGGCCTATTGGGAAGCTTGAGAGGTTTGCCAAAGGAAGCTGTGTGCCCAAAGCACTGGCTGGTCCATGCAGGATCCAAGCAATTTGTCCTCGCAGTACCCTTTATTGGCCCAGATATAGCTGCGTAACCGGGGCCTTCTCTCTGATGGGAGTTTCTACCCTGTATTCTGATCAGGGTCCCCCTGCATGTGAAACATGGCCTGTTTACTTGGCTGGGGCTCCTTCCGGTGCTGCCGGCATTTATGAGTTCCTCTGGGATGGGGAAAGGCCCATGATGTGTCCGATAGCTGTCTGCTGCTGTGGTTGGCTGGCCAGGGACCTTGCAATGTGGGGTTTGTGTCCCAGGAGCTCCCTCTCTTTTGGAAAAGGTTTATGTGGCTAAATTTCTCTCTACCCTTTGCCCTTGTGAGGTGTGAACATCCATTCCCTACTTCGCAACCATATGCTGTGTGGCTTGAATGGACGCAGAGTTAGGCAGCACAACTGGTTCCCCCACACTTGGTGACAAGCCGAGTGGGTTGCAGCCAGCGGGGCATTGCAACTATGATGTGTGCACCACTGAGATTTGAAAGACTATAGTCCACAGCTGCTTGAGCCAATGGAGTCTCTCTCTCTCTCTGGCCACCCTTGTTTCTTGTCCTGGTTGCCCCCTCCCTTGACTGTTTGGCAAAAAGATCTTTTTCTTCCAGGGTCAGTCTTGAACCTTGTCGTCCATCTCCCCTCCCCATAGGGCTGTGTGTGAACTCTGTGCCCAGGAAACAATGTGGGTGTTGTGTTGTTTGTCTTCCCATTCCTTCCCTTGAGGTGTGGTATCATGGCACTTTTGGCACCTTTGGAGGAATTCCTGACACCTGGCTTAGCCAGTGCAGCTGGCAGAGTTGTGGTTCTCTGGCATTGTTGTGTGTGTCGTAATGCAAGGGGCTGCTGTGTCCTGAGTTCATTGGTTGCCTCCGCGTGGGGGTGGTATTTGGGGGTGGCATCACTAGTGCAGACTCTGATTGGTGTGCTGTGGAAGTGTTTGCAGGGATGTTTTGAGTGTGCCCCTCATTTCTCTGCCCTTTGGTGAGTGCATTTTCCTGGGCTGAGCACACGTTGAATTTGGTTGCCTTCCCACTAAGATAGCAGTGGGGCTTCTTCAGATATGGCATAATGCAAGTATAGGGTTGTGCATCCTCAGAATAATTCCTACAAAAATTGAAAACCGGGTGTCTGCCTTCAAAGCAAGAAATTAAGTTAGATTTAAATACAGTGGTACCTTGGTTTGCTTACGTCTTGGTTTGCTTACGTTTTGGATTACGAACTCATAAAACCCGGAAGTGTGTGTCCCGGTTTGCAAAAATTTTTTGGATTACAACCCCTTTTTTTTGGATTACGAACAGTTTTTGGGGGGAGGCCCTATTGGTGAAAGCGCACCTTGGGTTACAACCTGTTTTGGTTTACAAACGGACCTCCAGAACAGATTATGGTTGTAAACCAAGGTACCAGTGTATACAAACATAATTTCAACAATTGGAAAATGTTTTATACAGTTTTGTTTCTTTGTAGACAAAAGATGATCAGTGCATATGCTTTTCCTGAATATTTAAGCCCCTTAATAAACTTACGTGCCATCTATTATAATAGATCAGGGTCCCTTTATCTTTACTAAATTGAACTATCAAGTGCAGCATTCATACTAATCTGCATACTTATATAATGCATGTATGGAATTATGTTGGAGATTATTATTTTACATACCAGACAAGATGAGGACTTTGCATAGTAATGCTGAGTTAGCATGCTAATTAGTCAGTCAAAATAAATCAAAATAAACAATACAAACAGATGAATGTTCTCAGCTCTTTCATTTGACCTTGGTTATGTGGCAGATGCTATAAAAATAAATGCTTGTGAATTCTTAAATCTTAATGTTTAGCTGATTGCAGGCTATCAAATCCTCCCACGGTTCTCATGCTGCGACTGGCATGTCTAACAAATCTTTCCATTCTTGCGCTTTTGATAATCTCCTTTGACTGCCCACCCATAGCCCTATTGCCTTGGCCCTGGCAGAAATAGCCCAGCCCTCTTCTCTCCTTTCTCCACTGAGTCTGCAAAAAGCACAATATCTCTGGCCTTTCTGTCACCCCGATGTCATTCCAACAGAATTGGTGCACAGCGCCTGATCTCCTCTTCAGTCATCTTTTGCTCACATTGGAATAATAGCGTGATGTGTTAGGGATGTTGCTTTTTTAAGGGGGAAAAATGAAAAGTGTGTCAGTCACGGTGCTCAGGTTAGTTTTGAATGCTGCTGCTGCTGTTGTAGGTGTTCTGCTAGTTTCTGGACTTCGAAATAAGAGTGAGCCAGAAAGAGGTTCAGGTCCATGGACACACTTACTTCCTTTTAAGACAGAGATGGGGAACTTGTGACATCATCTCTGATGAATGGTCATGTGGACTGGGCCTGATGAAGTCCAGCCACATGTCTGCAGAGCTACCATTCATCCCTGCCTTAGAGGTAGTGAAGTTATTTGGGGCCAGGGAGAGCAGCTCCTGATTAGGGATGGGTGGTATATATGTGTATCATGAGAAAAGTCCTAGAAGGAAACAGCATGGTATAAATCAGGCATGGGCAAACTCAGCCCTCCAGATGTTCTGGGACTACAACTCCCATCATCCCTAGCTAACAGGACCAGTGGTCAGGGCTGATGGGGGTTGTAGTCTCAAAACATCTGGAGGGCCGAGTTTGCCTATGCCTGGTATAAATTGTGTAACATATAGTTTATATTTATTTAGTTATTACATTTATATACCACTTTTATCTTCCAAAGATCTCAAAGTGCTGTATCCTTCCCCCCATTTCACCCTCACAACAACCTGGAGAGGCAGGTTAGGCTAAGAGATGGTCACTGGCCCAAGATCGCCCAGTGAGCTTCACAGCTGAGTGAGGACTTGAACTCTGCTTTCTCAGATCCTAGACCAACACACTAACCATTGTGCCATTCTTTCACCACTGAGTTTCTTATACCTACCACCCTTACCCTCAAAAGAACCAAAGCATGGTAGGTTGAGCTTAGTGACTGGCTCAAGGTCATTCGGTGAACTTCATATGCAGAAGTTGGATGGCCATCTGTCATGGATGCTTTAGTTGAGATTCCTGCATTGCAGAGGCTTAGACTAGATCACCCATCGGGGTCCCTTCTGACTCTACAATTGTACGATTCTATATATTACATGTCAACACTCTGTTAAGCCACGTTGACTTCCTCTCATTTTCCTTACCCTCATTATCACGGGTGCTTTCCTGAATCTCAACATGGGTAGGTACCTGTCTTTTAGAAATGTGCACATCTGCCACAGCTGGCATAGCCATACCCATTTAGCTATACCTGCACCATTATATGACCTGATTAGATTTCTGCATCAGTGTATTAAGAGGATGGTCATAGTTGTCCCATTATATTTTTTTATAAAACATCCTGCTGTTGAGCTGTTTCTTTTGAAGGAAATATTGGAGCTTAATTTGCAAGCGCTTTTGCTCCATCTAAGTCAGCCTTTGCCAACCCAGTGTCCTTGTGAAGGCTGATACTCGTTTGGTATTCTAGAGTTGAGTTCTATAGCATTATGACTCATTGGATTATTGTTCTTCTCCTAAATTTATAGGATTTGTGGCATGTTTAAAGACTTCGTATCATGTCATTTATCAATTTTTATTTGCCAGGAAATGTTATGTAGAAAGGCTTCCATTACCTCACCTTGTTCTTATGATAATCCTTTTAAGTTAGCTGCTTATTTTACAAATTTGCATGTATCACAGGGCTTTTACTCAGTCCAGATTTAATGTCTTGCCTTCTCTCCATTGCTTTGGCATGGATAATGCTGGTGTTCCTGTCTCCTTGAGGGTCTGTCCTTGTAAGTCCAGGGACTGGAATCTGTGGGATATGTTCATTTGTTTTGTAATTCTTTACACTACAGCTTGTCAGCAAATGATTGCCCCTTAGCCAAGCTACCACAAAGGTCCTCTTCCTCCTATGTTAAATATTTGCTGGGAGATAAAATCCCATGGGTGTCATTATTAGCAGCCAAATTTTATCAGTGGAAGTGAGAACAAGGAGGCAGTTAAGCATCTCGAACTGGAAGGATCATTTTGGGAAGCTCCCCAGGGGCATTTGCTATCTTGCATCTATGTCACAGAAAGAAAGTTAATACAGCAGGGATTTCACAGAACAGAAAGAAAGTTAATACAGCAGGGATTTCACAGAACAGAAAGAAAGTTGTTGTGGGAGAAAAAAGGGACAAACACTTTGTTATCGGGGTTCACATATCCTGTTAAAAGGGAAAATTATTTCATGTGAGAAGCCTGTCAGGAAATGCTGTTCCTAAAATGCACACAAACAAAGTCTGTGATTTAAATCCCATTGAGGGGTGGAATTCTTTGATATTTACCTGTGAAAAGAATTTGGCATGTTAAGATTTCAAACTTGGGACACATTAAGGGTGATTTCTCTCAATGGTTCCAAGTTTTACATAAACCTCCTTCCCCCCCCACAGTTCCCCCTCCTTCCTCTCTCTCTCTCTCTCATTTCTTTTCCTATCCTTTTTTTTTTTTTGCTGATCTAGTCTCTGTGCATGTGTGGAGTTCATGTCTCAGCAAACCTTTTATACTATTGAAATGTTGCATCTTTTGGCAAAATTAGAATTTGAATAAGGGAAGGGTAAGGAGTAGATTTTAAAAGAGGGTTAGATTTAAAACAAAAGAGAGAAACTCAGCAATTGAAGTATTCACCAACAAAGCTAGCAATTTCAGCCCAAGCAAAGCGACTGCTTCCTTTATGTACAGGAAAGGGCTAATATTCCTCTGGCCATTCGTGGAACAATGCCGCGCCCTTATATATGGGAAAAAATGGCCAGAGTCAGAATTCATAGGATTTTTTTAATTTTTTTTTTTTTTTTTTTAACATTCTAAGTTTTTCGGCCTTACCATTTGCAGACAAAAATTTTCCTGCCCCTTTATTTACAGGATTGGTCAAGGCCCATATGTATTGGTCTGATTTTCAAATAGTAGACAAAATGATAAACAAAATGATAAACACAGTAATCACTCAAATGCTTGGTATTACCAGTTGTGCTTCAAAACATCACAGCTTCACCTCTCACCTTTTTAAAACTAAAGAGCAAAGCTAGGCTGAATTTCAACTCCATCACCACACCAGAATTTAAGAATTACCCTGCAATGCTTGCGGACACATGTCCTTCCACACAGCCACAAATTGGGAGAGTTGAAAGGGACCCTGGGGTCATCTAGTCCAACCCTCCAAAATAAAGGGTTCACAGCCAGATTTCACAGCAAGATTGGTACTACACACACATACTTATGTACACAGGCACTACTGGGGAAGAGAGCACAATCAGTGCTCCTATCATGTACTAAGGAAGAGGAAAATAAAAAATTCCCAACTTATACAGAACCCTTTAGCAGATCTTGAGATTAGTTTGAGTTTACTTCCTTAGACGTGCAAGTTCCTTAGAGTGCAAGTTCCTAGACAAATGATCTTTAGAGAAAGATTGAAGTGAACATTTTCTTAGTTAAAACAGCCATAGATTTGATTTAAAGGGAATACAAAAGTGACAATTTTCCTGAATTTGCAGAGGAATACTGTAGACTCACGATCTGAAAAGTTGCGGCAAAGCAAGAGGTGGGGTAAACATTTGCACCCTTCATTCTCATCTTGTCTTATTTAGGACTGATAAGGTCCAGCATAGCTTCCTTAAATTTAAAATTTTGAAGCAAGCTTGCAGTTTAAACTATGCGCGCTTAAGAAAGGCAGTCTGTCAGAGACAGAAGGAACAGACAACACACATAACAGACAACATGCAAACACACATATTCTCATATATGTATTAACACACAACACACATAACAGACAACATGTAAACATATATACTCTCATCCTTTAGTTGGTTATTGCAAGGAGTTGGGCTGCTTCCTTTAGCTTCATTAAGTGAAATTAGTAGGAAGGTCCCACATGGTTTTAAGAGCCTCCTTGCCTCTTCAAACACCACCAGTTAACCAGCCGGCCAACGCAATTCGGGCTTGGCGGGGGCGGTGCTGGCGGGCCAGATTTCAGAACAGAGGTCCTCTAATTTTTGTTTCGATAATAATTTGTGGCCAGGAATCGACTTCCAATACGTGATGACAAATTGTAGAGGAGAGTCAGGGTCCTTCCGGGACTGAGATGGCTTTCTAGAAGCCTTCCTCCCAGAGTGAGCCCGCTCGTGTTTGGAAGCCTGGGTACCCATTTTATGTTTCACGCGTGTCTAAGTGGAAAGGAAGAGAGGGAGAGGTCGGTAAGGATTGGTATATCTACGAGATTGGTAGACCTAATACAGGGAATTATAGTGAGCAGGAATTTATAGTAAAGAGGGTTTCAAGTCGCTTGGCAACTTTAGTAGGGTTTTTTAAAGAGCTCTAGCTATCCGGTATATTTCCTTCCTATTTTCCTTTTCTCAATATCCTGGGGTCCTTCTTCCACTCTGCCTGATCCCGCCCAATCCTCCCTGGGCTATCCCTCCTGGCAACCTCCTACCTATCGTTAGACTTCTCAGGAAAGGGGCCCTACTGGACGCCCGCGCCGTGCGGTGCCAGATCGGGTGATCCCTGGATAGGGTTCTGGGTCGAAAATCCCCCTTGCTTTCGGAAGCGGGCTCACAATAAGTGGCTCCGACCGATGCAGCTGGGATTAGGATAGAAAGCAAGACCACTTCCTGCCCCCTATGAAAGGACGCTCGGGAAGATCGGAAAAAGAGCTCTAACCCCTTGCTTTCAACTGAGATACCCGTTGCGGGGAGTCGTCTGTCTTTCAAGACGGGTCTCTCCGTCTTACTTCTCGGGCTCTCAATTGGTGCGGCTGGCCAGAGAATTATAGAGAAAGAGATAGAGCTCAGAACCCCCCTTTTGGGTTGAGCAGCAGTCCACGGTCTCTCTCACCAATTGGACCAAGAGACAGGCGAGAAGGAGCGATAGAGAGGAGGGCAGAGAATTCAGTTGCCAGGAGATTTCCACCCCTTTCCCACCAGTGCACTGGGTTTTTCCTTTTCCTTATACTCACGTGTTTTCCATGATGATCCCGGGATTGATGAGTAAGCCGGCTGGATCCCTCTTTGCTCCCCGGCTGAACTCCTGGGGCTTTCGATTACCGCCCGGAAGATGGCCGGGGGTCCAAAGGATCTTCCCAGGCAAAATGGCCTGGTGCCGGCTGAAGATTTCGGGGCCCCCGGTCAGCAACGCGGGAGAACCGCATGCCCCACATTGGGCAGCCAACTGTTACGGCAAAAATCTGGGTGCGAGGCTGCTCTGCCACCCAGCTCATCGGACTCAGTCCGATGGGTCCCTGCGGAGGAAAATGAGCTCAGCCGGAGACAGGAGCAAACTGCAGAAGATCCAAGTTTATTGGCCAACAGGTTCAAGACGAGATTGAACAGTGAGAAAGGGGTGACATGAGTTTTTGAAACTTCCCTCCATGTCCCAGAATACAGTGCAAAACACGCCATGAATACATTAAAGAGAGGTTTGGTTACACAAATTACATCATGAATATATTAAAGGGAGGTTGGGTTACACAGATTAACATATGGAGGAGGGAGGGGGGAATATGCAGAGCTACACCGGATTAACATATGGAGGAGGGAGGGGGGAATATGCAGAGCTGGAGATATGCACAGATAAACACTTCCTGGGGATGAGAAAACAATGGTCTCAAATATGCATAGTCTGGCACCTGACATTGCCTGGAGGAAAGGCTGATCAGAGCAAACTGGCACGTTGATTTTCTATGAATTTTATAGATTTTAGTCCCTTTTGACATTGACAATTGGAAATAAATTGATATATTGTAGCGAAGAAGAAGGTGAAGAAGACATGCCCCCCCCCCCTTCCGTAACAGTGACTTAAGCCAAAGGCATTTATGTTGATACCTTGCTTTTTTACTTTGCCCTGTACTTCTTATAATCATGATACAGTTTTGGTTCTTTATTCTGGTCTGTTGAACATAATAACTTGATAACAATGATGGATGGCTCAGTGGGTTAGAACATGGTGCTGACAATGCCAAGTTTGCAGGATCGATCCCCAAATGGGAGGGATGCATATTCCTGCATTGCAGGGAGTTGAACTAGATGATCCTCAGGGCCCAACTCTAGGATTCTGTGATCCTATAATGACTTCTATTGTTGTTGTTGTTGTTTAGTCGTTTAGTCGTGTCCGACTCTTCGTGACCCCACGGACCAGAGCACGCCAGGCACTCCTGTCTTCCACTGCCTCCTGCAGTTTGGTCAAACTCATGTTGGTAGCTTCAAGAACACTCGAATGACTTCTATTACTTCCCATCATACTATTTCAGAGAATGTGGCAGTTTAGCTTTAACTTACATTAAAGTTTAAGCTTAACCAAGTCCCATGTTTCATTCCATACCTAGTCCCCAAACACTTAACACATTGCGCAACCGTTTTAAGACAATTACAGTTTTTGCCAATTACCCACAATGCAGCAGGAAACATACCTATTTTTGTTATAATCTCGTGGGTAAAGTGTATTATAAACCACATCCACAATGTGGCTTATTCTGTGGTTGTGCTTTGAATAATGCATACGTGAAAATTAATTCCTGTTACCCAATAGTTTTCTTCCTTTGTATATACAGAAGACCATATTTTTGTCTTTTAAGCAACCAATTGACCTTTGTTTTAGAGTTTCCATGCAGAAGCAGGTGGGTAGAATTCTTGTGTGCCCTATTTTAGTCTTCGGGTCAGGGGTGCATTTTTATGTTAAAAGGATTCATGGGGACATTGCATGTATGACATCTTACCTGCAGCATGTGGTTGTCTGCATCTGAATTTTACTTCCTCAAGTCTGCCACACCCAGTTCTGCATAATGTATGCAAACAATACACGTAGAGCAGATTCTGCTATCATAGCAGCAGGTTCTGAACCCTACTGTGTGTTGATTCCTAAACACATCTGCAGAGCATCTACACATGTTGCAGACATGTAAAAGAACATGCATATGGGATGAAAGCCTCTGCCTGCCCAGAGTATTGTATTTAGTAGATGAAGGAGTACCAGTAACATCTGTAGAGGTCTATTTTACCAGAGGTCATAAACAAGCTCCCTTGTCAATTGATGTGAACAGAGAAGCCTTCCTAAGTGAAGAATTGTGCTCATATGTGTTTTGTCTTCTGAGAGGGTTACATATATCTTCTGGAACTAATATATATCTATTCAGCTATATTCCTCCAGAGGCCTGATGCAACATCACACTGGGACTCATAACACATTATGAGCTTCAGCAATATGAAAACACATAGTGTGTGTTTTATGGCTAAAAGGATCAAGCTTGTATTACAAATTTATGTCCAAAGGCAAGAAGCAATCTTCTTTTAGCTTCGTTAATGACATACCTCTTAGAGCAAACTGTTTCTATCATTTCCAATAAAAGGACATAAGTAATCATTAAAATAAGCCATTCAAGGAAAAGAAAACTTTAACCACATGGAGCTGGACTACAACGTACCAAAATCCCATGGAACTTATAAAATGCTAATGGAAGTGAGACAGGAATTTAATGAGGCAATCATACAACTTGGATTGTACCGCTGGTGAGTCACCAAGGCATCAAGTAATGAGTTGATAATAACATTGAAACGATATTGGCATAGCAGTTTAAAGAGTGAGAGGAAAATCCAAACAGGAAGTTAGGTTACAGAAGTGTAAATTATTCCTCTGATTGAAGGAGGAATAGAATTAAGGTTATCTGGGGCTATACTTTGCCTAGAGCACGGAAGTTATTGCAACTCAGGGTGGCTTTGCCATTAATTTTGCTCTTTTCTTTGCATGAAGCTTTCACTAGCTAAAAGTAGCCCCACAGCTGTTGTCTATGGGTATTGTAAAATGTGTTTTGGTTAAAGATAGATACGGTCTGCCATTTCTTATAAGCTTATCTCTGTAAGGTAGCGAACTGTGTGTGTGAGAAAAGCTAAGACTTGCAAGTGGGCTATGCTCAGAAAGATGAAAGCTCTTTTTTTTGCTTTTTTATTAACCTGAAACAATTGGTATAATCTTGGGAGGGTTTTTCCACTGCAGTGCTCTTTAGGGCAGAGATTCCCAAAATCAGAAACTTACCAGCTATGAGTTGCAAAGCTTGGTGAGAAGAGTTCCAGCTGATAATGGATTTATTCGCAGTTATGCAGTTTTACTTCTAATATTCCCAGTTTTTCAGGCACTAAATTGGAAGAATAAAATGAATATATTATTCATTGACCTCAAGGCAATATTTGAGGATGAATGCCCACCTCTGTCTTTACTGATGCTGCTGTGAAAAGCAATGTTCACTTTCATTTTTTTTATCAACTGTGGCTTGTTGTGTGATCAGAACCTTCTAAACTGTTGTCAATCTTAACTATGATTTGTTTCAAATAATGAAACATAAAACCTTGGATTGATATTTTTGGCCCATCATGATAAACTGCAGTTAACCTTAAGTTTGAGAGGTTTACCATGAGTGCATCAGTCTTGTTCCTCCCTGTTAGCATGAAAAGGAAATAAAGTACAATCACTTGCTTTAGGATTATGTCTGAACTTGGGTTGGTGAATTGCTTCACTCCCAACACCAGAGTCTGTAGCCAAGGTTTGTTCCTGGATTACTGGTTATGGTTTGTTAGACAAAAGAAATCACATACCCCTGTTTGGCCATAACACACTGCCAGGGATCATGGTTTCTTTCTTTCATGCTTTAGCAGACCCAAGAGCAAGAGAACCCATATTGGCTTGTTTAATGTATAAAACACTATGGAATTCTGATTTGCTGTTGTTGTAAACAATATCTGTCTTTCTTCCTTTATGGGGGTATCCAAGAGCCCTTAAGTGGGTTCCCTATCGGTAGGAGAAAATAACAGAGGCCAACCAAAGTGGGTTCCCTATCGGTAGGAGAAAATAACAGAGGCCAACCAAAGAATATTGAGAAGCAAAGCAGCTAGCAAACCTGAACTTTATTAAAGCTGTTGCAACAGGGTGCTCCCCTCACACGCAGGAGGAGGACCCAGAACAAAGGTGTGCCTGCCCTTATATAGACATTTTAAATTCCCTGCCCTGGAGCTCAAGACCACCCCTCCATACATCATACATACATCACAGAAGGGGTGTAACCCAAGACCACCCCCCACAAACATCATACCTAAATCACAAAAAGGTGGTCTACAACAGAAATTTGAATCTTGTTTTTCCTGTCTGCTAGGTTATCTGATAATGCCTTTTCTGATTGCCTTTCCTGGTAGTCTGGCCATTCCTTTGAGATGGCGATTACCCAATTCCTGAGACACTGGGAAGGTTCCCTCACCCCCTCCCTCCTTGCCGAGAAAACATTTGGTCAGTTTGGGAGTCAAAATAGTTTCAGAACAGTCTTCCTGTGCTGCTCCAGACATGTGATCCACGTATCTATGTACGTGCTTGGTTGGTACATTTATGAACATTATAATATATATATAAGACCTTAATTTTTTTATTATACTGTGATGTGTGAACTGGGCTGTTATGAAGCTGCAATGTTTCAACAAGCCACCGTTTGGTGTTGTGTATCTAATGCTAAATATGGTTAATAAAAAAATGGAAATGAAAGCTTCCAATCTTCATGTTTGCAATGAAGGAGGGAAAGGAAGGGGGAGCATGCAAGCCCAAGACTCCCACAGTCTCATTCTCATCCCCATAATGGTTTATCATGATGTCTGATTGTCGACTCTTGTCTAATACTTCATAATGAACACATAAGAGAATAAAAATGAAGTTTGCAATATGTTCTATTCTTATTTTGCTATTCCCTGTCTTACCCCACCCCCTTTCATTATCCTTCCTGATGGTACATAAGCTTGTTTTTTTTGTTAAGGACAATTCTGTTTCCTTTTGACTCATGGACCATTTTGTTTTCAGTTGCAAAATACCCTGGCCTAAATCTAACACTTAAGTTAAGCTTGCTTAAGCACATTGAAATGTAGGCACTTAAACCCCCCCCCCAATCCATTTGTTTATGCAGAGCAGAGTAATGGACATAATTGTTTGGTAGAACACAATTTAGTGAGCAGAGAGCGAAAATAGAACATAGGAATCTGGCTTCTCGTGAGTCAGACCATTGGCCCCTCTGTAGCTCAGTATTTTTGTCTACCTCTAGCATCAAACAGATCCTCCAGACCAAACCTTAATTTCTGTGTGGCTACTCCTGAGCGCCCTTTCTCATTAGCTCATACTTCGTTCAAAGTCTCCTCAAGCCTCCATTAACTGTGCTTTCAAACTGGCTTCCTTAACTGAAGAAGTGTGCATGCACACGAAAGCTCATACCAAGAACTAACTTAGTTGGTCTTTAAGGTGCTACTGGAAGGAATTTTTTTTGTTTTGGCTTCCTTAACTTTGGAGATGACTTGATGTACCTTTTTAAAAATAAATAAAATAAAATCGAATGCATCCAATAGGCAAATTGGACTGCTGGTGTATTAGCTTAATGGCCTACATGGGTGACTTGATAGTATAACTTGAGGATCAGTACATCTGTGTAGTATTTAGGAGGCTGCAGTTTAATGGAATTGTATTTTTGTGGCATGTAATTAACAGTGGCGTGTCTTTCGTAGCACAGCGAATGTTTTTAAAGGGTGCTTCCTTAAGACAGCATCTGGTGTAACCTATGAATTATGCACATTCAGCATATGGTGAATAGCAGGAGTATGGAGGGAATGATTAGACCTGTTATCATAGCAGTAGTTATATATTGCTTTTACATGTCTAGATAAAGAAGCTTCGCCATAGATCAAGACTGATGGTAGCCTCCAAATGCATAGCTAATATTTCATATGAATATTTAATGTCTGAAAGATTAGGTAGTGTTTTTTTAATATCCTTTAGCTTTGAGCACAGTTCATGAAAAGGTTGGGATGCGTTTTTGAAGATTAAACATTGCATTTTTTAAAGTTGCAGCGTTAAAAATATTTTTTGTTCTATTGTTTTCCTGATTTGGGGGGGGGGTATTTTCAATCTGTGTTAAAGCCTATAGTTATAATCTAACTAAAACTGCAATCCAGATGGGGAGCTTTTAATCATGCAAGTTTTCATTTGCTGATTATTGTTAGGAATGGCCTTTTTAAATGAAGAACTAAATGTCCTTAAATCAAGTTTTCACTTTTTAATAAAATGTTTGTTTATCTGTAATCCTGAAATATTGGAATAAGTTTGTTTATGGAGTAGGTTTTATAGCCCTGGAGAATAATAGTTTAAACTGTTCATTTCATAATGGGTGATTACATATTTGTAATGTGTGCATTCTTGTCTTTGTTATTAAATGCAACAACTCATTTACCCAGTTTAATTGTTTTTGTTTTATGTATTGTTGTTAAAATTAGTTCTGAAATTCTAGTGCAGCTGAGCTTCTGAAATACCTCTATAGTACTGAGAGTGTGTTGGAAGATGGTGGGTTTTCCTAATGTGACACTGTGGAAGAAGATAAGAATATTTTCAGCGTTGAATTAATACTAAAATTCCCAAATGTATTCCAGTTTAGAGGGTTTTCTCTTTCTATTAATATGGCTATTCTTATTGCTGAACTCTGAGGAACTGGAAGCAAATAAGGAATGGGGAAAGATAGAATATATGAAAAGTATATGAATAATTATTAATCCCCAAAATGTTTTGAGCCCAAACACCATTGTATTCATTCGTATGAATATAGGTCCAGTTACCAAACAATGATTGGTTGAGTAGTCAGTTCTGCTTGTCCATGTTCAAAGCATAGGTCATTGCAGCTACTTCTATTTGTCGCGGTGGTTATGTTTTATACAGTAAACGTATGCAAGGACAGTGGTGACTTGAAGGAATGAGTGCTGTTTCCTCTGCTGCAGTTTGAGATATACAAGTTTCTGATGGGGGGTGAGTTGGACAGGCCATCAAATATGTGATTGTCACACCAGGTGCCTGACTTTTAGCAATTCTGCTCTGCGTTCAGCATTGAGATTTTCACTTCCAAAGCCCTCTTCTTTCCCCTTTGCTGCCTAAGAACTTCCTTGTGCAGATCCACAAAGCGAGTTCTTTTATAGCATCACACTTTTCACATGTTGAATATGGCACTTGGAAATAAAGAGCGGCTGGGGAAAAGGAAAAGTTTTCTGCAAACCGTTCAAAATGTTCCAACAAGGACAACCAGAATTGGATAGCATCTGTGTGAGCACAAATTAAATTTGGTGCAGATTCGTAGTAGCTCAGATTAGTATGATTTTTGGAATGAAGTCACGCACATGTACAAAGGCAAATAGTGTTGGGTATTTCTGTTGACTGGGGGGTTTTGGGAGGGGGAGCCGTAATCATTATGGGAATTAGTGTTGACCTGAGATATGAGGCAAACACAGCCATCTGATGAAGCAGATGAGGATTTGTGAAAATGCGCTGGAATGTGATAAAAAGGTAGTTAACTTGTATATTCCGTAGGATTTAAAAGCCTATGCACAATCTATCAAGAAGCTTTCCTGTGCAAGGGGAATACCGTAAATAAGGGGGAACAGACGCCTAGGCAGTTTGTTTTTCAGGATGAGAACGCACATATGCATATAAGATGCAGGTGGGGATCAGAAGCTCTATGTCATCATTCTTTTCCAAGTATTTAGTCATCGTGTGGAAGGGCAGCAAGATCATGGCTGTCCCCGACTTCTTCCTCCACAGGATTTCCTGTCATAAATATAGAGTTTACAATTGCACAGCCTTTTCTCACCTTTGTCCTAATGTGTGTTTAGAAGTTGGTGGCAAGCCCAGCCATGATTCCGTAGCATTTTGAATACCTATCAGCCTTTGAAAGCTCCAAACGTTTTGACCAAATTTGTGGAGAACATCTTTTAACTAGGTTAAAAATGTGTTTGCATTGAGATGCACATTTGGCTACAAAGGAGGGGAAGTAACATGTGGCCTTCCAGATGTTCCTAGATAACAGCTGCCACCGGACCTGACCATTGGTCATGCTGGAATGGGCGGGTGAGAATGAGAGTCCAGCAACATATGGAGGGTCATAAAGCACCCAATTCAAGCCTTGTTAGCACTGCATTCACTTCCATCTTGTGTTACAGGATAAACATCAACTCTTCATCAGGTTAGAAACCACCGTTTCTGGCTTGGAGTCAGTAACATGGAAAATGCAAAGTTATGTGGAAATTATTCAGCAGCTTGATATAATAATCGCAAATAGATTTTTAAAATCGAGATCTCTGGGTGACAATTTGGGGAACAAATGTTATTTACAAATAAAAAACAGCTATAGACAGTTCTTAAAATGAGCCTATACATATTTTATTGAGTTGCTTTATTTTCAAACAAGCAACAAAATCATTTTACAGACCATCCAACATTAGTTGTACTCAAAGTAAGACCCACTTAGGTACATTAAGTTCTTAGGTACATTAAGTTCAGGTATTAACTTAGGTACATTAAGTTCAGTGGGTCTGCTCCAAGAAGGACATGATTGGATGCAGCCCTATGCATGTGTCCAGAATGACTCTTTTGATATTTAAAGCAGCCTTCCTTTATTTCTGTTCACAACAGACACTCTTGTTCTTTGTAATAACCTTAGTTCCACCACATCATCTCAGTTGTTGAGAGTGCAGTTTATGAATGTGCAGGTGTAGACAGCTGCCAGAAACTCCTGCCTTTTAAAGTTTAGACAACGCAGCTCTCAAGAGCCAGGAGATGTTTGTTGTTTGTTAAACTAAAGGAAGCATCGAGGACAGTTTTCATCTGTCCCTGTGACAGTCAATTTGAGTGCATAAGCGGAAAGACTTCCCGTGTTCACTCTTGAAAGAGAAGAACAATGTAAACAGGTAACGCTAGATCTTGAAAATGTGTTTGTAGAACAGTAGGAACACTTGAAAATGTGTTTTGCGGATCATTTACCCTTTCTTTTGTTTTCTAAGTATTGAACTATGGCTCAATCAGTAGTACTATTTCTTGTGACTGTGCTGTATTTTGGAATGTATGTGTTAAAAAATATGGAAGAGGGCATGTTGCTTTTGAGGAGGCATCCAGCAAATGGGCATCTACTCAATCTTCAACCCTGGGTGGTATCTAAAGGACATTCAAATCAATACTTCTCCAAAACAAGGGCATGGCATGGATGCCTGTGTAGTTGGTTCTTCTCACAGATACCATTTTTAGAAAGAAGACAGGCCATGACCTAGCTAAAGTTAAGCACCTCTTTGTACCCTATATTTCAGTGGCAGAGACTCTGTTCACATTTAATGTCAGTGTCTGAAAAAGAAAAGGTTCTGACTTCCTTTGTCTCCTCAGCCTGGTCCTCGGACCCTTGTCAGCATAAAAGAGTCCATGAGAAGAGTGTCCTTGCAGAGCACTTTCTGCTTTTATTCCTAAAAGTCTTTATCTGCAAAGTGACCGACCAACTGCACACACATCAACACTACCAGCTTTCACTAACCAACCAACCCACCACCACACCAACATTGACCACTCTATATAAAGGTAAAGGGACCCCTGACCATTAGGTCCAGTCATGGCCGACTCTGGGGTTGTGGTGCTCATCTCGCTTTATTGGCCAAGGGAGCCGGCGTACAGCTTCCGGGTCATGTGGCCAGCATGACTAAGCTGCTTCTGGTGAACCAGAGCAGCACACGGAAATGCTGTTTATCTTCCCGCTGGAGCGGTACCTATTTATCTACTTGCACTTTGACGGGCTTTCAAACTGCTAGGTTGGCAGGAGCAGGGACTGAGCAACGGGAGCTCATCCCGACACGGAGATTTGAACTGCCGACCTTCTGATTGGCAAGTCCTAGGCTCTGTGGTTTAACCCACAGCGCCACCCGCGTCCCTCAGACCACTCTATATATACAGGTACAATTAGGTGAAAAGTTGCATGAGTCATTGTAGGCCGCTGACTCATGCTGACTTAGTTCTTTTAGCATTAAAGAAACAGTGGCCAGTTTTTAGCCATGACATTTAATGTGAGTACTTGAGTGAGACAGGACGTGGGTGGTGCTGTGGTCTAAACCACAGAGCCTAGGACTTGCCAATCAGAAGGTCAGCAGTTCGAATCCCGGTGACAGGGTGAGCTCCTGTTGCTCGGTCCCTGCTCCTGCCAACCTAGCAGTTCGAAAGCGTGTCAAATTGCAAGTAGATAAATAGGTACCACTCCGGCGGGAAGATATACAGTGTTTTCGTGCACTGCTCTAGTTCGCCCGAAGCAGCTTAGTCATGCTGGCCACACAACCTGGAAGCTGTCTGTGAACAAACGGCAGCTCACTCGGCCTATAGAGCAAGATGAGCGTCGCAACTCCAGAGTCGGCCACGACTGAACCTAATGGTCAGGGGTACCTTTACCTTTTACTTGAGTGAGACAGTCTGAACACTCACTTTTCCTCTCATTCCCTTATCCACATATGTGCTTTGAGTCCCTCCCTGACTTACTATGGAGTGCAAGCCATAGTTTTCTGTTGCATCTGAATTAAGAAAAAGTGGTTTGCCCTTTTAGCCACAACTAGAAACCACAAATCAAAATGTGTTTTCCAGTTCTGGGTTGGTGACCATAATTTGCCTGTTCAAGAGTAAAGACAGTGGTTTCTGCTAAACAGGAAGCTAGGCAGAAAGCAATGCAGAAGCACAAACAGTGGTTTGGCGTTACATATGAATAGAGACAGAATTTAGCTTGTGCTTAATACTCATTGAAACAAATAGGTCTTCAAAGTGCATAACTTTGGTTGGGCTTTGCCCAAGCATATTAATACATATTTTACACTTCATTTATTTCTGCCTATGAATGCCTAGTTTGATTCCCTATTACTTTTGCTCTCCCTATTATATTTTGTTGTAAATTAGACACTTTTTTAAAAAAAAGAAAGAAAACCCTTTCCCTCAATGACTCATAATTCAGCGGATTACTATTATATACTCCTCTTCCTAACACAAAAAGAGAGAAATCAAATGTGACCATGCCTCTTCCTTCCTTACAGTGGTGCTGGGTTTTTTTGCGTTTGCTTTTTACAGCTTTTTTTTTTTTCATATGATTGTGCTTTTCCTCAGTACTTAATCCCAATGACAGCTGCTGGGCCTCTCTGCGGGTTGTTTTCTAGCAGCACAAGACAAAACATTTTTTACAGAGACGCTTATTTCTTTGCACCTTAAAAAAAAAATCGATACAGGAGGCACATACACTGCGTGACAGCTTGCTCAGCCACATAGCACTGAAAATAAAAGTGGGGAAGTTTGTTCTGTAGAAAATTGAGCAACACAAAGAAGACTCTGCACAATCAGGATCTGATACCTATTGTGACAATGAATCGTTTTATTTTACTGTGCAGCGTTCACTTTAACCTCCAATTTTAGTGAGATTCAGGGCATTGGAACTCTAATTTCAGCTCTACAGAACCTGCTTAGTTCCTTCTTCTGTCAGTAGAGCATGAGACTCATAATCTCAAGGCTGTGGGTTCAAGCCCCACAGATTCCTAAATTGGAGGGGATTGGATTAGATCAGGCATCCGCAACCTGCAACCCTCCAGATGTTTTGGCCTACAACTCCCATGATCCCTTGCTAACAGGACCAGTGGTCAGGGATGATGGGAATTGTAGTCCAAAACATCTGGAGGGCCAAGGTTGGGGATGCCTGGACTAGATGATCCTTGTGGTCCCTTCCAACTCTACAATTCTATTATTCTTCCTCTCTTTCCTACCCCAACTAGCCATCCTATTAGCCTCCAAGAACAGCAGGTAGATCTGTCTTAACCATTTATTGTCTCAGCTTCTGCTTTCTGATGCTTATCCTCAAGAAATGTTGCACCGGTTTCAAAGAAAACGGGACAGTGAATTGCAGCAGTCCTTAAGGGCTGGCTAGAATTTGGGGTTTTTGAAAGACCCCTTTGGTTCACCAACCAGACTCAAATGCGGAATCGTGGCTTATGGGGGGTGGGGACACTTAAAGAACAGGGTGCACACCTGCAGCCTAGGAATTTGGTAATCAGAAACTCTTGCAAATCAACAGCCCAAAACCCAGTAGATCCCAGTCTACCCAAACAGTGATGCATTTAATTTCTTTTTCCTGTTACTGAAATTATGAATATTTGACGCCGCCATATACCAAATTAGACCTATAGCCTTTTATGGCAGAAGTGAGAGCTGCACAAATAGCAGTTCCCAGTTCCACTGGATATCCATGCCTCAGTTACATGGCCTGGTGCAATTCTTCCTCACCAAGGCAAATAGGTGAATGGCAAATTATGAGAATTATTCAAGCAGAAATAATTCATTCTGGAGGTCTGTTCTTAATCTGAGGTACCACTTTAGCTAATGGGACCTCCCGCTGCCGCCGCACGATTTCTGTTCTCATCCTGAAGCAGTGTTCTTAACCCGAGGTACTATTTCTGGGTTAGCAGAGTCTGTAACCTGAAGCGTCTGTAACCTGAGGTACCACTGTATTCAGCTTGCATCCTTGTTTCTGATTCGCCAATGTACATACAGTATGTGTAGATTAACTGCTTATAGCTATGGTGAAAAATCAGCTCTGAAACTTCTGATTTGTAGTTTCTTTTCTTCTGCCTAATTCACACCTAACCCTTTTTTTCTTGCAGTCTCTTCAGGCAAGAAATAGATTTAACCTCTCATTCATTTCCAAGTGTCGTATCTGCTTTCATAAATAATAACCCGTTTTCCCCAGTAAAACAAACTACCAACATTCCAGATGTTACAAAGCCAGCATTACATCTGTCTTGTTCCTGTTACTATACAGTAGTTTGTTTTTGCAAAATGAGTAAAGAAATGCCTCGTATTGAAACAACATCCATAGCAATTCATTTTGAAGCTACAGATAAAAATACCACACTTGGGCAAGGCAGTATTATGGTCCCATGACACGAGGCAGCTGCTAAGCTCTGCTGAATATGGACTAGATCAGGACAGTATTCAAAGCGGTACCCTCCATACATTGTAGACTACAATTCCCATTGACCTTGGCCAGCGTGGACACTGGGCACAGAAGCTGTAGTTTTTAACAACTGGCACATCCGACATGTTTCTCATTGGCTACATCCTGCATACTCCCAGCCACAAAGTAGGTGGCAAAATGAAACCTTTTTAAAGAAGAAATGACATATTAACACAGACACTGACAAATGCTCAATTACAATCTTGTTCATGGAGAAACTTAACGAAAAACAAAACACAGCCCCGTGATGTGATCCAACGCCGTACGCAAACAAAACACAACTTAGTAGGCACAAAGGTACCACAAGTACATATGACAATGGCAGAGTCCGCAGGAGCCCACAGATGACAACTCCCAGTCCCTAACAGACAGGAGTTTAATTTTCTGGGGAGCATAACCAGAAGAAAGCATATGACTGGCAAACACAAAGGGTAGGAAGAACAGTTGTTCCTGTAGCCCTACACTATCGAGAGACAGGCTGCATGGAGAACTTACGAGAGTTCAAGTTCGGCTAGGGAAACCAATACTGTTGCATGGATATTAAAAGATACAGCCTTTTTATGAGAGGTTTTTTGGTGTGTTTTTTAGGAAGGAGGAAGCCTAGCTGCATAAGCTATCCAGTTCCATGAGGGCTTAAGGCTTCGTGTCCAGTGAAGCCAGGGCAGGTCACAGTCAGAGGGCAGACAAGAGCAGAACCTTGGACAGTTCCAAGGGTTCTCTGCTGGCTGAAACGTTCTCTTTCTAAGGCAGCTACATGAAGATGTTGTCTCTGCAGAGTTATGGAAGTTGGCAAGGAGTGTGGTAGGATCTGCCTCTCAGGGAAATCTGGTCGGGTGGTTAAAGGGATCCCAGAAACATGCAGGAAAATCATATTAGGAGGCATCTGGTAGTTCATAGGAACATAGGAAGCTGCCTTGTGCTGAGTCAGACCATTGGTCCATCTATCTTAATATTGTTCATGCTGACTGGCACCAGCTCTCCAGGGTTTCGGACAGGGGACATTCCCAGTCCCACTTGCAGATTAAACATGGGACCTTCATCATGCCAAGCAGATGCTCTACCACTGAAGTATGGAGCCCTGTTGAAAGTTCGGTAGGAAAGAGAACTGGAAGAGGAAATGGGAAGATTGTTCAAGTGAAGAAACACTGAGATCAGCAGCAATCCGGGTGACCTGTGGCTTGATTTTTCTGTTCACCTAGTGACCAAGCCCCAGCCATCTTCAAATATCACATGTATAATGCAGCAAGCTTGTTTTACAATGCTCTAGAGCAGTGATTTTCAACCAGTGTGCTGTGGCACCCTGCAGTGTCTTGAATGATAGTCAAGGGTGCCACGGACAATACTGGCAGCTGTCCTTCCCTTCCCTTCCACCTGTTTTGCAAAGGGGGGCATATGTCCCAGTTTATTTTGATTATACACCAAGTAACCAGTTACAGTCATACCTCGGGTTGAATGCTCTTCGGGTTGAGCGTGTTCGAGTTGCGCTCCGCTGCAACCCAGAAGTAATGGAGTGTATTACTTCCTGGTTTTGACGCTTGCGCATGTGCAGACGCTCAAAATGACGTCATGCGCAGAAGTGGCGAAAAGTGACGCTTTCTTGCGCAGACGTGCCGTCACTAGTTACATTTGCTTCTAGATACGAACGGGGCTCCAGAACGGATCCCGTTCATATCCAGAGGTACCACTGTCCACATTTTCTGATTGGATATGAAAGATGATTATGAGAAGAAGAAACACACATCTTTATACATAATATTAATTGAAATGACAAAGTTAAATTCGAATATTACAAATTCCCACTGCAGGCCTCCTCTGGTACATTTCTGTGACAGAAAAATAAATAAAAGCAAACTGGAATTGTCATATAACTGTTGCATACAAGTAAAGTATTGTATATGATTGTTTTAAAAAGCTTTCTGGGTTTTGTGGGGGGCCCCCCCAAGAATCTTTGGGCCCTCATGCCCTGCAGGCCTTGGCTTTCAGCCTGAATAATGTAATACATGCCCCTTATCGCTTTGCGGCATTTTAAATAAGTACATTACCTAAGCAAATGGCTCTTATGGTAATCCAGATGAAATGTGACCGTGGGTGAATTACAACCAGCAAGTGAACAGAAATTTGGCATTCTAACTAAGCAGCTGCCAAGCTGTGTTCTCTCTCACACACTTAAAAGGAAGAACAAGTGCAAATACTCAGGCGTTAGTGCCTGAGATATGGCAGAGCACTTTGGAATGATTAAACACAGGGTGAATGACAGTTCGAAAAACAAGGGGGTGGTTTCCTTCGTTCTGTGAAACAAATCATTCGACTTAAAAAAAATGCAGATGGAAAAAATCAAGAAATGCCTAGGAGAGGTGACAGGTTTATAAGCACTCTCTGCACCAAGCACTAAAATGACTGCCTCTTTAAGGAGGTCTCCTCACTCGGCTTAATAGTTACATGTCTTTGGCTTGCTGTTCGTAGCATTGAATTTTAGATAATGAAAATTCAACGAGGTCTATATTGGGCAATCAGCCAGTCTAAGTGCTTTTCTAAGTAATTGCTGATTATTTTAGTCTGTTAAAATTAAAGTATTTCAAAATGGGTGATATTGTGAGGATATTTTATGAGGGTACTGGTCGCCCCCCGCCCATGGCAGCTAGGTAGTAAAGACTGTTAGTGGTTTGGGAAATTACTTGCAACAGATTCAATAAAATCCATGGTTTTAAAAATGTGTAAAGTCATGATTTTTCATTGATGAACCAATCACACTGGTTAATGTGGGGTTTTTTATCCCAGAAATGATTCAATGTATTTTTTGGAACATGATGCTGAAGATGTCTAAATGGTGACTGTGTGAGGGTAAAGACATGGCAATAAGCAAACTGATTCACAACCCCCCACCTTTAATTGTTCTCTGAAACCTGCTGCTTGCAGTGGGCAACCTCCCCTTCCTCATATACAAGGGTAAACTTTAGAACTGCGTACACATTTCCGAATCCCCCACATGCTCACTGAATGTATGGAGGGGGAAGTGGGCCACACATATTACATCTCCACATTTTAGTGTCCGTGTAAAAGGGACTGTGGCGTTTGCCTCCTAGTTGGGTCATAAGGAAAGGGTTAAAATGAGTGTGATGTGATTGGCCAGTGGAAACTGATAGGAGGAGTTAGGGTTAGAGTGGGTGTTGTGTGAAAGTCAGTTGAGAGTTGGGAGTTGGAGAAGGAAGAGGGAGGAATAGTCTGTGGGTTGGTCGAGTTGTGAGAGTGTGAGAGGAATTGTTAGGTGGAGTCAGATAGTTAGTTGGGATAATCAGTTTGAAGTTGTTAGGAACATTGGGTCAGTAAAGGAACTAAGATTAAGAAACTGACAAGATAAATTTACTGATACCATAAGCTTGTTCATGCCTATAAAAAGAAACTTGATTATTTGTTAATGTTAACAACTGTCTGGACTCTGTGTGTACCCGTGAGAAACGGGTTGGTGGCAGTAAAGAAAGCAATTACAGTGGTGGCATAGGGCAATAGACTGTCAAACATCTGGGGACCCTGTGTGAACGCCACAGGGACCTACTACATACATGCATACATGTGCAATTGGAGGAGCCCAACACACAACTACTTGTGTAGGACCTTTTCAATCTAATGCTAAATGCATAGGCGTTGGAGATGGGGTCATATGGCTTCTTGCTGTTTCCACACACTTTTTTTTATTTATTTGTGTGTGTGTGTGTGTGCGCGCGCGCGCACACACACATGCACGCACGCGCACGCACACACACACACACACACACACACTTAGCCCTCCTTTGAACCTTTGACGCTTTCTCTCTTGTCAGTGGAGAAGCTGACAGATATTAGCAGGACACAAATATATTCATCTCATCTCATTGTCCATCTCCTATCCCTGGCTTAAAGAAAGGTGTATGCAGTCAATGTTCATTGCATTTTACGCTTGGATAATCTAAATCCCCTTCAAAGGCACGTTTTATTTTTAACATTCAGTAGAAGAATTTTAGCTGTGCAGGTTTCCAATAATTTATGAGGATATGAGTTGCACGTAACCTGAAACAGAGTCTGCATCACAAAATATGTCTGTGTGCTATGCAAGGTTGGAAACGACAGGGAGCAGAACGATCCTTCTGGCTAGGTGATCTCTCCGGGAGTAGTCAGAATACCAAGGACACCTTCAATAAAGATGCCTGTTTCAGTTCATACATGCTCATAGGCGCACTTTAATTATAAATGCAGGGTGCCTGCAAATCAGAATTCACATCAATTGCATCAGTCTTGAGGAAGGTGACTTGGAAATTTAACAGTCATTTAATAAAGAATAAAGAGCGCATGGTGTGGTTAAGGGCCCATTCACACAAGCACCTGAGGTGATACAATTTTATGATAAACTTGCCTTTGATTAAGGAGTATTGTATATGACAAGGCTTGCTTTCATTCAGCACCTGACAGACAGGGAAGTATGTTGTCCTTTATCAATCTGGCTTCTAATGCAGGGTGAGAGTGTGTTAACCTTTCTCATGTCCAATTCTTTGTCGAATATAATGTCTCTTGCTTGAATAATCCAGTTGTTGCATATGTGGGAGGAATGGCACTCCAACTAGCTGCACATGCAAATAAAACCAAGCGTGCTACTGCTTTTCTATTCATTTCTGCATTGTTTTATTGTTCCTTAGGTTGCGAATGGTGACTTTTGTATCTCTCTCTAGGTATAAAATAAATTTAAAATGTTTTAATAAAGCAAAACGAAAAGTGTCACTATGTAGCACCTTACGTTTAAAAAAAAATCACCACGGTGTTATATGTTAACAGGGACAGGAGTGATTTATATTGTTCCAACTTGGACTCCGTGCTTTCATATATTCTGTGCTGTGTCCTTTCGTATGGAGGCTGAACAGGGCTGCCATTTCAAGAAAAGAATTCAGGTTGGCAATTACCTACCTAGGAAAGAAAGTTGGACGGTTAGTGCAGCATGCCTCTTTGAAGAAAAAGATATGATGTGTGTGAGATGATTGAGAAGAAGAAGAAGAAGAGTTTGGATTTGATATCCCGCTTTATCACTACCCTAAGGAGTCTCAAAGTGGCTAACAATCTCCTTTCCCTTCCTCCCCCACAACAAACACTCTGTGAGGTGAGTGGGGCTGAGAGACTTCAAAGAAGTGTGACTAGACCAAGGTCACCCAGCAGTTGCATGTGGAGGAGCAGAGACATGAACCCGGTTCCCCAGATTACGAGACTACCGCTCTTAACCACTACACCACACTGGTGTAGTTTACTCCTCTTAATTAGTTTTGCATTGACGTTTAACATCTTTTAGTTGATTCTTTAAAAAAATATTCTTGCAAGCTACACATGAACAATACCTTATTTAGGTCACTGGTATGAGACAATAAGGGGGCAGCCTGTTGACCTCTACTTTGGGCATCCAGTGTCATAAAAACTTAAGCTCTGGATACTAAATCTTTCTTTTCCTGTGTATGCCATTAACTCCAGCACCCAAGGGGGACATCCTCTCCTTCCCTTATAACAATGAAAGCTACATTTAATTAAATAGGCTCCTCAATCCAATTTAAGCTCCCTGGCAGTGGGAAGCTAGAATTAAGCACCTTCCCAACAATAATCAAAAGTGTTTCATCCTCTCACCAGCTCCTTTATCCTCTCAGCAGCCATTTTTGGACTGTCCAAACCTACCCTTCATGTTTCATTTTAGACTCTAAATGAGTTCAGAACCTGACTTTCTGACTCAGAAACCACTCAAGTCTTGCAACATCTTTATTAAGTTAATAAAAGTTCAGTATTTTATAATTGTGAAAGCATGGCAGATTTGTCAGCCCTAAATATTTAAAATAATTAGAGAAGGGCATGGTTTTATGCTTATTTCTTCCTAAATCTCACTACAGTTACTGGGATTTCTGAGGAAGGGATTTGTGAGGAAGTTTAAAATAAAATACGTCTCAATTGCAGTTAGGTTTGTTATTGCCTTCTAAATGTGTGCTGCAGTTCAGTTGTGCTTTCAAACATATTACAGGGGTTTTTTATTCTTTAAAAACAACACTACAGTTCTCATAAACAGCAATGAGCATCTAGCAATGTTTCTGTTGTAACGTGGCTCCTATACTTGCACTGTATTATCCAAATAGTCTACAGCTTTCTGCTTTGTTGGGGCAGAACTTATTAGTAGTTTCCAAGGAAGCAGTTACATTGTGGTGTTTTGTTTTATTTTAACTTGGTTACATATCTCCAGTCCCCAAAACATTTATAAAAGATTCTGATTTCTTCCATGAGGCGAACTTAATTGTTCTCCTGCCCAGGGGTGGAGGAAGTGGGGGGCGGGTGTCACCACTGAGGGGGGTGACAAAATGGCCAGGTGGCACTCACCGCAAGGCCTGCAGTGTGCCTGAGCCATGTGTCTCTCCTGGGAGTGATGCGGTGGCTTGGGCGCCCGCAGGCTTCACACTGCCCCAAACAGTCTGTCCGCCACCTCTCCCTCAGCTTTAGGGTGGCTGAGTAGGAGGAGGCAGGCAGACTCCTTGGAGGCCCCACGGAGCGTCCTGCCCCGGCTGGCCCCGCCCCATGTCGCAGGGCACGCACACCGCCCCAGGTGCCCGATCGGCTTGCTCCGCCACTGCTCCTGCCGCAGGCTTTTTAAATGCAAAGCTGGTGGTATGCACAACTATAATGAGGTCAGCTCAATGACTGAGTCCCCCAGTTCTCATTTCTTACATCAATAAAAGTTAAGTGTGTGTTTGAAAACAACAAGAGAGTTTTGTGGCACATCGAAGACCCAACAAATTTCTTGGGGCACAAACGTTTATGGGCTGAAGTCCCCTTCATCAGATGCATAGAGTGTTACGCTAAGTGGCAGGTATGTTTGCGCATGGGTGGGCATGTGGGGGAACTGTAAGCAGTAGAGTCAGTGAAAAAAGTACAGAGACAATTACATTAGAGCTTGACAGTGACCATTCGCAGACATTGGTAAACTAATTATCATGTGTAGTGAGTAAAAAACCTGTTCTCCTGATTCAAACCACAGTCAGTAGAATTAAACTTCATGATAAATTGTAAATCAGCAGTTTCACAATGCAGTCTTCCTTTGAAGTTCCTTTGTTCTGGGATGTCCATCTTACGGTCACTAGCAGAGCATCCTGGGTGGTTGAAATGCTGCCCTACTACTTTTTGAATATTGCTGCTTCTGATGTTGGATTTGTGTCTGTAAGATAATCATAGGGGGAAGTCTGTAACAGTGTGTCTGGCAGAACCATTTGCAAGTGCTTTAGGCTAGGAGATTGTCATCCCATGATAAAAGAAACCTTTAATCCAACATACCTGTCAGGGTTTCTGGGAGAGAGGAGGAGATGACAGAGGAGACGGAGAGCGAGTGGGAGGAGGGGCAGAAGGATGAGGAAGAAGATGACGGAATTCTGAGGGAATCCACGAGTCTGAGCAGCGAGTCAGAGGATTCTCAAAAGGGGGTTACCTTAATCAAGCAAAAGGGAGGAGAAGGGAGAAGCGGAGAGGAGCCCAGCGGAAGACAGACGCAGCAAGAGGCATCTCAGCCGGAACGGAGAAAAGGGGGTGGAGTCGTCAGCCTCTCGGAGGGAGCAGGATTAGGAGAGAACAGAGAAAGGGGGTTGGAGCAAGGTGTTCAGCCGGAAAGGGTGGAGAGCAGAACAAGGGGTGGTGTAGCGGTCGAAAGAAAGGTCAGCAGCAACGTACGCGCGCCAAGTTCAAACGTAGAGGCGGGCGGAAGTGGAGAGAGCTCAGGGGAGGAGCCCGGCCCTAAAGCCAGAAGGAGGGGGGAAGAGGCGGCAGAGGATTCAGCCTCAGGCGAGTCACGGAGAGAGGGAACCCAGGGGGGCAGGAAGACCCTGCGGAAAAGAAAGGAGAGGAAGAGGTGGTCTAGAGCCAGGCTATTAAGTTGGTGTGGAAGAGGGGAGGAGTCAGAGGGGACTTCAGCGGTCTAACGTGACAGACGTACGGCCACGATGCTGAACTGTACGAGAAGCAGAAATCTTCAATAAACTTTTCCTGTAAATAAACTGCAACGGAGTGAGGTCTCTTGTGAGCTGGGACCCGTCCTGGGTGGCCGTGACAGTAAGTCCCCTCTCCGAAAGCAAAAATTTTTTTTTGCGAAGCTCACGAACGGGAGCAGCCATGAGCGCTGAGGAGCAGCTGGTTGCACTGCGGGATCAGGTTACCGCTCTCACATCGGCAGTCATTGCTTCGCAGAAGAAGAATGACGACTTGGAGAAGACGTGCCAGGATTTGCAGGCAAGGTGGGAACACGCGGACAGGGCGGGGGCCCCAGGTTCCAGAGCGGAGGGCATTGCGCTTGGACGGAGGGGGGGTGCCCTGGTTCCGCATTTTAATGGCAACTTGCAAGACTATCCCAATTTCAGAGCGGACGTCGTATATGCACTGCATTTACTCCGTCACGATTTTAAAGATGAGGAGGAGAAAGTGGGGTTCATTGTTTCGCACCTGCATGGGGAGGCCAGGGCTTGGCTACGCAATCTGTGGCGCGAAGATGGACCGGCCCGTCGCAATTCAACTGCGTTCATCAAAGCGATGGATTCTTGTTTTCAATCCTCTGTGGATGTGGACATTGCGCGCCGTCAAATGCACGGGCTGAGGCAGGGGAAAGCGACTGTGCGCCAATACCACTCTAAATTTTTTGCATTGCTCACCGCCTTAGATTGGCCAAAGGACAGTAAGCCGGTCAGAGATCTTTTTTGGGAGGGATTGAGCCCCCCCATCAAGGATGAGATCGCTAGAGGGGACAGACCCCAGACCCTAGAAGACGTGGTGCACCGGGCTTTAGCTATTGGAATTCGACATGAGGGACGTCCGTGGCACGAGGAGGACGGGTCCCAAGCGCGTGCGCAAGCGAGGACTCTCCCTTTTGTGCACAGGGATTTCAGCCGTGCGCACCCCTCGCCAATGGGGAAGGACAGCGAGGAGCCAATGGAGATTGGTGGTGCTAGGGCTCAGAAGCCATCCCAGAGCCCTGTCCCTGGTGCAGCCAAAGCGAAGCCTCCTAGAGGAACCAGGAAGTGTTACATCTGTGACAGTGCGCACCATATGGCGAAAGAGTGCCCCCAGAGGCTCCAGAAGCACACTGCAGCACTGGCAACTGTAACAGCAGAGGTGCAACCAGGGGAGCAGCTTCAGGGAAACGACAGTGCCTGGCTGGAAGCAGAGCTACTGGGGCTCAGCCAGGCGGATCTGTAGACAAGCCCCCAGCATCACTGCAAAGCGTGGACCCTTTGCCTCCCAGACCGGCAGTTCTGCTCACAGCAACACTCCAGTTGCCTGATGGGAGACTCCTCGAGGTTCCAATAACGATCGATTCGGGAAGCAACGCCGACTTCGTGGGACTGCAGTTCGTTAAGCAGCACAACATGGCGCTCCTGCCTGCAACGACGCCTCTAAACGTGGTCACGGTAGACGGCAGGAAGTTGCTGGGGGGGCAAGTGGTGCAGCAAACCCCTCCCATGATGATGCAGATTGGCAACCATCGAGAACTTATTAGTTTCAATGTCACCCACTTATCGGACACACCCATCGTGTTAGGCATGAGTTGGCTGGAGAGGCACAGTCCCGCGGTTGCGTGGTACCAGCGGCAGATCACCTTTTGTTCATCGTATTGTGCTCAGCATTGCTTTCAGACCGATCAGGGAGGAGAAGCCGAGCAGCAGTTGCATCTGGGTATGGTGCAAACGGTGCCTCACAAGTACCAGGACTTCTTGGAGGTTTTCTGTGAGAAGGAAGCTGACAAGTTGCCGCCTCACAGACCTTACGACTGCGCGATTGATTTAGTGCCAGGGGCGCAACTGCCTGCTGCCAAGCTGTACTCCATGTCGGAAGACGAGATGCAAGAGCTTCGGGAGTTCATAGACCATAACCTCAAGCGAGGTTTCATCCAGGAATCTAAAGCAGCGGGTGGCAGCCCTGTGTTCTTTGTGAAGAAGAAAAACACGCCCCAAAAAAGGCTTATAGTGGATTACAGGTTCATAAACAGCTTGACTAAGCCCAAAGCTTTCCCCATGCCCAAGATTGACGACCTTTTAGCGACCGTCAGGAGGGGCAAGATTTTCACCAAGCTGGACCTACGTGGAGCTTACAATCTCATCCGCATCCGGAAAGGAGATGAGTGGAAGACCGCCATGTTCACCCCTCTGGGCACATACGAATACAGAGTCATGCCTGTCGGTCTCCAAAATGGCAGCCACGTTTTTCAAGCATTTATGCACCACGTGCTAGCAGGTCTCCTCTACAAGAAGTGTGTCTGCTTTCTCGACGATATCCTGATTTTCTCGGAATCGTCGGAGGATCACGATAAGGACGTGAGGGAGGTCCTGCAGAGGCTGAAGGACCACAGGCTGTACGCCAAGTTGGAAAAATGCCAGTTTGATGTCAGAGAGGTTGATTTCCTTGGCTACAAGTTGTCCGACGAGGGACTGGCCATGGACAGGGCTAAGGTTCAAGCGCTGTTGGACTGGAAAAGCCCTCGAAATCGGAAAGAGGTCCAGAGGTTCATCGGCTTTGCCAATTTTTACCGCAAGTTTATTAAAGGTTTTGCGAACGCGACGGCGGCTATCACTGACACCCTCAGTTCCAAGAAGAAGAAGTTCGTCTGGACCGAACAAGCGGAGCGGTCCTTCCGGACGCTTAAAGGTCTTTTCGCCTCCGAAGAGCAGCTGCTCCACGTGAATCCCGGCAGACCCATGCGGGTAGAGACCGATGCGTCAGACAGAGCGGTTGGGGCCGTTCTTTTGCAAGAGGATTCGCAAGGCAACTGGAGACCGGGTGCGTTCTACTCCCGGAAGCTCAGCAAGACGGAGCGCAATTATACCATATGGGACAGGGAGTTGTTGGCCATTCATGCAGCTTTCAAAGCGTGGCGACACTTCTTAATAGGAGCCAAGCACACGGTGCAAGTCCGCACGGATCACAAGAACTTAGAGTATTGGCGGACGGCTAAGTTACAGACCCAGCGACACATGCGCTGGGCGGAGTTCTTTGCGGATTTCGACTTCAAAATAGAATACATCCCAGGAGACTCCAATGTTATTGCAGACGCGCTGTCCCGAAAGCCGCAATACTTGGAGGAAGCAGCTCCAATCGCAGCAAAGCACATTTTCGCACCGCAGGCGTGGACGTGCGCTACCATCGCAGTCGACCTGGACGCGGTGCGACGCGCGTTGCAAAGGGATCAGTTTGCACAGTCCAAGATGGAGGAGCTACGCGGAGGGTCGCGAGACAACGATGAGTTCCAATTGCAAGATGGACTTTTGACTCGTAAGGGTGCCCTTTACGTGCCCACCGACGATCTTCGAGCCAAGGTTCTGCAACAATTGCATGACGCCCCTAGTGCAGGCCATTTCGGCAAAGAGAAGACGATGGAATTGGTGGCTAGAGACTTTTGGTGGCCCCAGATGAGAGGAGAGGTGGCGGACTACGTCGCCAGGTGTGATATCTGCCAGAGGTCCAAACCAGTGCACCAGAAGCAGGCGGGATTGCTAGAACCGCTGGAGACACCGCAGCAACCGTGGGAGAGGGTAGCGTTGGACTTTGTTACGGACCTGCCCAGCTCCAGAGGTAAGACGGCGGTGTTAGTGGTGGTGGACTTGTTCACCAAGATGGCGCATTTCATCCCTTGTGCCAAGGTGGCGACGGCAGAACAGACCGCAAAGCTCTTCATCGATCACGTCTTCAGAGTGCATGGACTTCCGCAGTCCGTCTTGTCCGACAGGGGGCGCCAGTTTGTTTCCACTTTCTGGCGAAAGCTTCTGGGCATATTGCACGTCAAAATCAACCTGACATCGGCGAGACATCCACAAACCAACGGTCAAGCGGAGAGGGTCAACGCGATCATGCAGCAGTACCTGCGGTGCTACGCCAACCAGCGACCTGCGGCGTGGGTGGACTATCTGCCGATGGCTGAATTCGCCTACAACAACACGAAACACGCATCCACCGGGGTGACGCCTTTC
This sequence comes from Podarcis melisellensis, assembly GCF_964234715.1. NCBI lineage: Eukaryota > Metazoa > Chordata > Lepidosauria > Squamata > Lacertidae > Podarcis > Podarcis melisellensis. Next base: position 30,327,663 of record NC_138542.1, read on the forward strand.
TTCGCGAACAATGGCCGTCATCCCAGAACCTTCCCGAGATTTGCGGCACCAGGAGGGGGGGGGGCCTCAAGATGCCGACCAGTTTGCAGCGGAGTTGCAAGAGGTGCACGAGGAGCTGCGGAGACATTTGGAGCTGGCAAAACAGGCGTATAAGGTGCAGGCCGATAAGCACAGGAGGGCGGGAGAGGACATCCAGATTGGGGACTGGGTGTGGTTAGCAGCCCACGCGATGCCGGCCAGGTCATTGGCCAAGAAGAAGTTAGGACACAGGCAGCTAGGGCCATATCAAGTTGAGGCTAAGATCAATCCGGTGGCTTTTCGTCTAGCCCTTCCGGAGGGTTCCAGGGTGCACCCGGTCTTTCATAGGTCGGTGCTCACTCCCTACAAAACCCCACACAGGTTTCAAGAGTCAGGAGCACTCCCAGAGCCACGTAGGAGGGCGCCTGAGGGGGGGGAATCGCCAAGACCAGAACCTCTTAACGAGGTCACAGAGATACTGGACTCGAGATGGGGGGAGGAGGGAGTTGAATATTTTCTAGCCAGGGAAGGCACTCCGGCCTCTGCCAATAGCTGGGTGCCGGGTTACGCGTTGGACGAACCCCTGTTGAAGGAGGAGTTCCATGCACTTTTTCCGCACAAGCCCATGCCCGAGGAGTATTTTGATGATTGGCTTTTCACGCCCACTTTGTCAGACAGCACGTTCGAGGGTTTCTCCTCACCCGAGGGCCATACGCCCGAAACAAGCCCGACCAGGGATCCGAGACTGGGGGGGGAGGAGACAGGCCCTTGTTGGTGGGTGGATCAGCCAAGGGAGGCATGGAGTCAGAGATGGATGGTAGGTCCTTGGCAGGCAGCGCCAGGAGAAGCAGTGATGGAGGAAGAGACTGTGAGGTCTGTGGGTGGGGAACCCGAGTTCGAACACACATATACGGAGATGACAGAGGAGAACGTTGAGGTGGACAACTTGTATCCTGAACCGACCCAGGAAGTACCACGTTTTCCTCAACCTGCACCCGGCGAGCGGGAGGGGGGAAGGGGGGGCTTCGAGGGGGGGATGGATGTCAGGGTTTCTGGGAGAGAGGAGGAGATGACAGAGGAGACGGAGAGCGAGTGGGAGGAGGGGCAGAAGGATGAGGAAGAAGATGACGGAATTCTGAGGGAATCCACGAGTCTGAGCAGCGAGTCAGAGGATTCTCAAAAGGGGGTTACCTTAATCAAGCAAAAGGGAGGAGAAGGGAGAAGCGGAGAGGAGCCCAGCGGAAGACAGACGCAGCAAGAGGCGTCTCAGCCGGAACGGAGAAAAGGGGGTGGAGTCGTCAGCCTCTCGGAGGGAGCAGGATTAGGAGAGAACAGAGAAAGGGGGTTGGAGCAAGGTGTTCAGCCGGAAAGGGTGGAGAGCAGAACAAGGGGTGGTGTAGCGGTCGAAAGAAAGGTCAGCAGCAACGTACGCGCGCCAAGTTCAAACGTAGAGGCGGGCGGAAGTGGAGAGAGCTCAGGGGAGGAGCCCGGCCCTAAAGCCAGAAGGAGGGGGGAAGAGGCGGCAGAGGATTCAGCCTCAGGCGAGTCACGGAGAGAGGGAACCCAGGGGGGCAGGAAGACCCTGCGGAAAAGAAAGGAGAGGAAGAGGTGGTCTAGAGCCAGGCTATTAAGTTGGTGTGGAAGAGGGGAGGAGTCAGAGGGGACTTCAGCGGTCTAACGTGACAGACGTACGGCCACGATGCTGAACTGTACGAGAAGCAGAAATCTTCAATAAACTTTTCCTGTAAATAAACTGCAACGGAGTGAGGTCTCTTGTGAGCTGGGACCCGTCCTGGGTGGCCGTGACAATACCCATCCATGTGTGCATGGAGTTCAGTATGCATTTCTGCATATTTGAAAGTTTAGTCCTAGTCCCATGTCCTGGGAAAAACATAATTTGAACAAGAAGGAATTGGGGAGGTAGATAAGATGCACAAGTCCAACCCAATACAAAAGCTATACTTTTGGATTAATGAGATAGAGATGGTGCATTAAGTTGTTTTGTTTTATTTATCTTAATGTTGTGTTTTAATGCTGCACCCCACACTGGGACCTTAGGCTGTAGCAACAGAAACAAACCAATTAATTCAATCTTTCCCATATGAAACATCAGGTGTCTGCCTTCATCCCTGTCCCAGATCCTGGCAATGAAGCAATCCTGCATCATGTTCAAGAGCTATCTTGCTTCTTTCATATCAAAGGATTCATGAAACCTCAAAAATACCTAGGACTGTTGATGGATCCTCATTCTTCTGCGCCTTAGATATTGTTTCTTGCCAGAGAAGGCTTTTCCCTCAAGGGAGAATGTCCCTCTGTATCTTGTGGCTTTTCAGGAAATACTCCCCTTTGACGCACTTCCCCTCAAACCAGCTTCCATCTGATTTGAAAATGGAAGCCGTGATTCTGTTGTGGTGGGAACAGCGCTTGTGCAGATGAAAGCTTTACTCAGAAGAAATCACTGGGTGAAGGCATCCCTGCTCCTGTTATGATGTGGCAGGAGAAAAAGCAACTTGGAAACTCACCACCTTGCAGAGTTTCAAGCTACTAGTGTGAACAAAACCCGATACATTATTCTGCCTTATGGTCCACAAAGAGTAGCTTTTCTAGCAAATAGGTTGACATTCCATGCTGAACTTAAAGAAATCTGATGATAACAGCACCATGTTTCAGATACCAGTTAGGCTGGCCTTATAGCTAATTTCTAACACTGGCCCTATACCCCCTCCAAAGCCACTCTTGGAGACCCTCTAGAATATTATGGGATGTGGTGGAGGCACTGCAGGTAGGGGGAGGCAATTGGAACTGCCCCCCCCCCAATATTGTAAAGCCTCAGAGCAGCTCACTCATAGAATTGATTGGCATTCATCCCAGGTAAGCATGCTTAGTATTGCTGCCTTAGGCTCCTGATTAAAAAAAAGATCATGACCCTAAACACATTTTACTTGGAAGCTGGTCCCACAGGTTGTAGTTAAAGGTTGCAGTCTGATAATCCAACACGAGGTGCAAGTCCCACTGTGTTTAATTGGGCTTTAAGGCTGCATAGGCTTGCCACCTCAAGCACTGATTAAAACAACCCTGACTGAAGTGCTTAGGGAAGTTTGGCAAATTTGGTCTCACTGGTGCTTTATAGTGACTTTAATAATTTCTTAGCTTCCCTGATAATTTATTTTATACCTAGTGTCATTGCTCTGTCATTAAGACTACTTTATGCAGTATGGTTTGTCTCGTCTCTTTGCCATTATTTACCCTTTTTATTTTAATTGTCTTTGGCAGTGTGCCTCAAATGCAGAGGATTTAGTATCTATCCCTTGGAGAGAATAGAACCAGCAGCAAAATATGTTAAATATTTTAATAAATGTAAATCAATCTTACGGCACACCACTGCAGAGGAGTGGAAGATTGTCCTCCAAAATGCTCTTGTCAAAAGATTTCCAAGTGCTTGGTATTTTTAACAGTGCTACAAAAAAAGGAGGGGGGGCGAAGAGTCATTTGAAGGAGAGTTATTGAAGTAATTTTCTCTCCTGCTTTTAGAACTCTCAGAGCATAAGGGGGGGTGATAGATAGATATTAATTCTAAAGCACCTCACAACTGAAAGCAGATTGTCAAGTACATTTTGACTGCTCTCCTGTGTTTCTAGGCATCTATTGCAATTCAACCAAGTTAGCTGTAGGCAGAGGTTTCTACAGGGATTTGATTATAATACCGTAGTAGCTCTGCTTTTTCAGCTTTCCTTCCAACAGTTGTCAAGAGTTCTGATAGTTCTGACCTTGACGGGAGCCTAAGATATCTCTGGAGGATTGTGCTCTTATGTGTTCGTCATATCCAAAAGTATATCTTCACTAGACAAAACAGGAGGCTACATTCTAGCCCACTATGTCTCTGAACATTGCTGATAGTGCATTATATCGTACCTACCTGAGTGCAGTGCAGCCATTGTGAGATTAAGGAGGGAACAGAGTTTGTTAACTGGCATGGAAGCAGTGACTATGGAAGGGTCTCTCCATGCAGCATTATTCCATCTCACCTACTCCAGTTTCATTTCCAGTGTGAATGCAAGAGAGCAAAAACGTTGCTCTTTATTGATACCCAAGCTCTTACCTCAAGCTGAGAATTTGAAGATAAATATGAAAGGATATTAGAATGCATCTCTGCTTTGTTTGGGCAGTGACACTTTGAAATCAAGACAGTGCAAGAGAAGACTCTGTTCCTTCCCTTGATTTGACCTCAAGTTCCCAGACCCCACCAGCCAGAGAGCAGAATACAGACTTTTCTGTGTGATCAACATGAAGGACAGATGTAATGCCAGCACTTAATTGCTGGCACAGATGGCCAGTTTCTGCAGGGGGGGTGGTTCCCAAATTGTAACTCAGCATAGCTGCTGTGATGTTTCAGGCCTACCAACTTGTGGGCAGGCAGCGTGCCATCAATTCAGATGCCTCTGGGTGTCGGCAGCCAAATGACTATCAGCTGTAATTATGAATAGCCAAGAACAACAACAATAAAAACCTCCAAAGGTTCCTGCAGCTACATGGAGCATTTTGGCACTCCTAATATACCTTAGTGAGTAGCATCTAAATATAGTCTAGGCAACCATTTTGGATTTTGTGTGCCAGGATCCAGTTGGTTTTGTGGGATACAAGATCCATGTTTAATTCAGAAGAGTAGCTGCATTTGTCTGCAGCAACAAAAATGAAAGTAGTTCTGTGGACCTCCACAGCGACTGACTGATTTACTTGGGCAAGTCCTTTCATAGGCCATGGCCGACTCTACATAATAGATGCATGAAATGGGTTGAGAAGATACACCATGTGTATGGTGGTACAGTATATATAACTCAACCTCATATTTCAGCACACACCTGGTAGCCCAAGGCGACAAGAAACTGTGTGCAGGTGAGTGAGTGCGCTGGCAGAGGAGGGATGGATCACTCTGTTCGCCTCTCGGCACAGCATAGAAACCAAGTGGGCTACCAGAGGAGGGAAGCCCTCCCCATGCCCAGAATAGAAATGCAAGGAGCTGCTGCATTGAGCAATGAAGTTGTCCATTCCTTCTTTTGCAGCCTCCAGCAGGACAATACTTCCTCCTCCTTCCCTGCCTTCTTTTCTTTTTTGCAGGCTAGTAACTTTTGTGGCCTTATTAGGCCAATGTAAATATGGGTTGAAAACCAAGTTATCAAAATTAGAAAGAAAGATAATGTAGCAGTCTTTGTTTCAGGAGTACTAAGCACAGTAGGTGTACCACATTCAGCTAAGAAACTTTTTGAAGCGAGAAAGCCACCAATAATCCTTATACAGCCCCTCAGAAATGGTGTCTGACTTGTTAGTGCTTACAGGCCCTGAAGTTTCCTGGACCATTTATTATAAAGGCAAGTTTGATGGTTGCTGGATCCAAACCCAGGACAAGAATTTGAATCTTTGCCACAAGGTGAAGTTGGTGAATACCACTACCACTACTAGCTGCGGCCTGAAGATGTAGGCCACAACAGTCCTAGAGACAAAGTAGGTCTTCAAACAACCAAGACCAGCAGGAAAGTGGTTCAGCCTTCCCGAAACTGGTGTCTTCTAGATGTTTAGGAGCTAGCAATCTGGTGCTATAACATCTGGAGGGCACCAGGTTGGGAAACTCCATGCCTAGAATACTCCATGCTTAGTTTGTGTGCTGACTGCTTTCAGACCATCGAACATGATAGCCATCTTTGCCTCAGAATTATCAAGTCTGATTGACTTCCAGCAGTCCCTATTCCATATGTGTAATTCATTGCAGGACTGAAGCCACTTGTATTTAAATAGATGTGTAAGCTAATATTCAGCTAATACGTTTTAGTTTTTGCCACCACATGAGACAATCTGGCAAATGAATGTAACAGAATTTAATCTACACACACACACACACACACACACACACACACACAAACTAACCATGCATTTCTGTTCATGATTACTCAGGGGTGATGCCCATTGTGTTCAGTGTCACTCCCAGATTAAGTGTCTATAAGTGTGTATAGGGTTGCAGCATAAATATTAAGGTCCTAGAGGCAGAATGTGTGTCAGGCTAGACTGGACTGAGCTTGTATGTATGATGAATGAGCAAGCACACTTTACTGCTGCTTACCAGATGCCAAATGACTCTGCTATTACAAAATCTTTTGACAGATCCATTGGGGTAGCACAATAAAAGGAGATTCAGGTGCATCACACAGCTCTTGGAGAGCACCTAGTCATAGATGATAATTACTATGTAAACAACCACTCACAGCAAGCTTCTGTTGCTTTCAGGCTCTTAGAGGGTAGGAATACTCATAGGATTTTGTTTTGCTGGTAAGTGGAATGGCTGATGGGAATACAGTCGTCTTGGTGGAGTTAAACATAATTCTGGGTCCATAAAATCCCCATAGTAATTAGCAGTAATTTGGTGTTTACCGTTAGTAATGACAGGGCTCTGTGGTTTGCTTTTTGTTGTGTCAGCATTTAAAGAAAAACAGGTTGTCAGACCCCACCCCATCCCAAAAAAAGTCACGTTATTTCAGCTGGTATATGTTTTTGTAAGCTAGTTTAACATTCTGCAACCATTTCTTTTTATTTTTATTTCATTACATTTATACTCCATCTTCCCTGCAAGGACCTGAAGGTGGCATGCAGTACATGGTTATTTCCTTCCTCATTTTATCCTCACAACAACCCTGTGAGGTAGGTTAGGCGGAGAGACAATGAGTGGTCTCCAACTAATTTTACTCAAGTACAACCCTTGAAATTAATGTGCATGGTTAAGTTAGCTCTGTTAAATTCAGTATGTCTAAGTAAAACTTAGTTGACTGCCACCCGGTGAACTTCATGGCAGAATGGGGATTTTTGGACACTGGTCTCCCAGTTCCTAGTGCAATAGGGAATATAAGAGAAGAGAAACCAAGGGAATGCTGCAATACTCCCATAGGAATGTCTTTTTCCAGGTGCACTGCAGGTTATAAACAATGCTTTCAGCACCTGCTGAGCAACCAGTCTGCTCAAATAACCTAAAGCGAGAGTGCTGAAGGAGCTGCCTGAGCGAAATTCAGACTTAAGATTCAGAAAGCCAAAGATAAATCAGAACAATAAGGATACACGGGAGACACGCAAGACAGGCATGCAGTGTTGAAAGCTGAGAGTAGGCAGAAGTATCAAGGGCAGGTGCCAAGCTAGGGATAAGCAGGGGAGGAGCTGGATCTGTTTCTGCGCACGCTGTTGATTAATACATTAATGAGTGTTACTCCGTGTTTCATCACTAAGTGACTTACAGCTGAATTGTGTCAGCTGCCTCCACAGAGAAATATTGTGCTTCAGGTGATGGCAGGTGATATGGGAAATCTCTCTAGACTTTGGAACTACAAGCTGCTTTGCTCCTGGAAGTGTGACTGCATGGTGTTTCAGTCATTGCAATATGCACATCTCAATTCACTCTAATCCCAGTTCACTCAATTCACTGAGGGCCTTCTGGTGGTTCCCTCACTGCGAGAAGTGAGATTACAGGGAACCAGGCAGAGGGCCTTCTTGGTAGTGGTGCCCACCCTATGGAACACCCTCTCTTCAGATGTCAAGGAAATAAAACAACTATCTGACTTTTAGAAGACATCTGAAGGCAGTCCTGTTTAGGGAAGTTTTTAACATTCGATGTTTTATCGTGTTTCTGTTGGGAGCCGCCCAGAGTGGCTGGGGAAACCCAGCCAGATGGGCGGGGTATGTATTTGTGTGTATATATATATTATACACATATAATTAAGTTTGGACCAATGAGGCCAGTATCCACAGAGCTTGACAACAGTAGAGGGGGCGGGGAGAGATGGAAGGAAATGATTTGAGTCTTTAGTTTTATAATTTCTCTTCTACCCTGTTGGGTGTTTCAATTGTGTTTGAAAAGAAATGAAAAATAAAATATGTTTTATGGCAACAGCATTTCTAATGGTTTAATTTTAGGTGGTCTCGTGTAATCAAAGACATACTTAGCGCTCGGTTGCTACAGAAATATGAGTGCTAAATAAAGGATCCCAGATGCTAATGTGTGTTTGTGTGCCAGATTGCAGGATGAAGCTGTAGTGGGAAATGCAAAGCACGTGTTTGTTTTTCCCCCTTTCCAGTCTGTATAAAGGGGATAAATCCATCACTGTATATGTATTTCATGCACTTCCAGGCCAAACTAGATTGGAGCCGCCACCCGCTTTGTGTCTCATTTCTCTTGATTCCTTGTACGTACAGTGGTACCTCGGTTTAAGTACTTCATTCGTTCCGGAGGTCTGTTCTTAACCTGAAACTGTTCTTAACCTGAAGCACCACTTTAGCTAATGGGGCCTCCTGCTGCCACCACGCCGCTGGAGCACGATTTTTGTTCTCATCCTGAAGCAAAGTTCTTAACCCGAGGTACTATTTCTGGGTTAGCGGAGTCTGTAACCTGAAGCGTATGTAACCTGAAGCATATGTAACCCGAGGTACCACTGTAATTACAAACAGCATGTGACATTCATTGCACTATGCATTCCTCTGCCCTCCTCTGCAAATGATATGAGGAAAGGAACCATGCAGTGCAATGGCATGTCACATGTTGTTTGTGTTAGATGCTATAAAGAAGTGAGGAAAAAGAGATGTGGAGCTCTCTGTCTTTCAAAACATCTAGTTGGCACTTGTTTGCACTTCTTCAGTGCCAACCCATTTTTCTTAAGACCATAAGCCACTCACCGTTTGTTTATTTTCATTTTAACCTGGTCTTTTTTCCATGATAGGACTCAAAAGGTGTAACTCAAATGCACTAAAAACTGCATAAAAACAGAATTTTAAATTTCCTTTGAAAAAATAATAACAACCATAATCCCCCCATCAAAAGTAAGAGATTTCCACACCTATTAAAACATGAATAAAGCTTGAGAATTGAACTCACTTGAAACCATTCTAGAATGAAACCAGTCCTGTCTCCTGTGGGATAAAAATAAGAGTAAGCTCAACAAAATACTCTGGGAGGGCTCTCCTCAAATTGGGAGAACAAATTCTACTCCTAGCCACCAAACAAACTTCATTGGATCTGGTACTCAAAACAGGGCTTTTGGGGATGACCAGAACACACAAGGGAATTTATGTTCATTTAAAAGTTGTTCCTTAAAGTTTAAAACCAGCACTTTTAATCATGCCTGGGAAATAACTGGGAACCAGTGATGTCTTTCTAACACAAATGCAACATGTTTCCTATGACCAGCCCCAGTTAACTTCTTCGGGGGGGGGGCATATTCTGGACAGGCTGAGTGTGCTAGCATATTGTAATGTGATTCTTGCTCAATGGTGTAATGTACAGTGTGGTAAAAGTATAATGCAGTGCCTTCATGTTTTTATAAAATATTATTTGCAGGGAGGGTTGTTGCGTTAATACTTAACTTGTCACCTTCTGTATGTTTCTTTCCAGAGATTCGAGCTCAGCTAATAGAGCAACAGAAATGTCTGGAGCAGCAGACGGAGATGAGGGTGCAACTTCTTCAAGACCTGCAAGATTTCTTTCGCAAAAAAGCGGAAATAGAGACTGAATATTCTCGCAATTTAGAAAAATTAGCAGAAAGGTTCATGGCGAAAACAAGAAGTACTAAGGACCATCAACAATACAAGTGAGCCAAGAAACCTTATACACTCAGTAGTCCAGTTCAGCTATTGTAATCTTAGTCAGATAAGCCATGGTTCATTAGTGTAGGAACAAGCTATGTGCCTGCCCACCTGGCTTTGGCAAATATATCCTGGTTTCCTAAAAAAATAAAAATCAGTTTCTTATGATGTCATAGAATTGTAGAGTTGGAAAGGACCCCTTGCAATACAGGAATCATAACTAAATAATCTCCGACCATCTGACCAAATAATCTCTGGTGGCCATCTAACCTCTGTTTAAAAACCACTATCTGAGTTAGTTGTTTGTTCTATTACCAAACAGCTCTTGCTGTCAAAAAGTTCTTCCTAACGTTTAGTTGGAATCTCCAAATGAGGAAATTGTTTTAAGGGCTCCTTTCAATGTGAAACAAAGACTGTATTCTGGTTACATGTCCTAGCTTGGAGAGAGACTTTAAACCAAGAACTATTGGGTAAAACCAGGCAGGCAAGGAGGAAGTGTGCAGGCATGTGACTTATTCCTAGTCCAATTGGATCAAGACCATGATATTTCAATGTAGTTTAAGTGCTTTTTTCTTAAAATGAAATTACTTGGGGATCAGTTGTTGGTTTTTGCTGGGGGGAGGAATCAGTTTTATATAGTATCAAAAACAGCAGTGTGCATTTATTTGTATTCTGATTTTTAACGTGAGTGATTACCACAGAATTTGTTGGTCCTCCTGATAACTCTGGGAGGTATCTGTGATTGTCATTTGAGAGAAGGAGATATGAGGTAGAAAGATAGTGACTGATGCCGTTCTGTGAGTTTATGATCACTAAACAATGGTCCAAATACCGAATCCCTAAGGTTCCTGTCAGCCAGATCCACCCAACCATCTCTTGCACTAAGCTGGGCAAGGGGGTAGATTGGGCAGCTCAGCTGAGTAAGACATTACCAATGCAGTAATGCAAACAGCCACTTCATCACACACATCTTTCCACCATCAAACATGTGGCAGGAGTGCCATCAGCAGGATGCCTGACAGCAATAGTCAGCGGAAGGTGCCGAAATAGGGTGTTTCACAGGTGGAACTGATCTGGTCTGGGATGGTTGGCTCTCAAGTAAGTCATGCTGCTGTTATTCAATGGCATGATGGCCGATCTGGGCTTGATCACGGCAGCAGCTCAAGGCTGGCGCAGCTACGTTACTGCTTCCACTTCTGCAAATGTGGCAGTGGCCCTGCCACTCTCATAAAGCCCTGGCAGGGGTCATGGGTTTAAGTTTAGATTGCATCCTAAACACCATCTAATTGACTGTGCTAGCTGTATCTGCTGGCTATAATTTAAGTAGTACATAAATTTACAACATTTCCATTAACCAAAGCACTATTTCTGCAGTAATTCTATAACCAGGTTGTTGGGAAGTAGTGTAGTGGATGGGACCATTATTTCCCTCCATGAAATCAGAGTGTAGAAAGCAGAAGCGTGAAACAATCGTGTGTCTTTTTATGCTCCTTTTCATTCATACCATCCAAAGTATATATTAGTCTTTCCACCTGATGTGGAGTGTGGTGATATCCTGTCCCCGAGATATGTCCTTGTTTCCAGTTGCACGCTATAACGTTCAACTGGAAGCATCTTGCTTTGTTGTTTGGTGACTTCCTGCATGAATATAAATTATGCTGGCAAATAGGTAAAGGTAAAGGTACCCCTGCCCGTATGGGCCAGTCTTGACAGACTCTAGGGTTGTGCGCTGATCTGACTCTAGAGGCCGGGAGCCAGCGCTGTCCGTAGACACTTCTGGGTCACGTGGCCAGCGTGACGAAGCTGCTCTGGCAAGCCAGAGCAGCACACGGAAACGCCGTTTACCTTCCCGCTAGTAAGCAGTCCCTATTTATCTACTTGCACCCGGGGGTGCTTTCGAACTGCTAGGTTGGCAGGCGCTGGGACCGAGCAACGGGAGCGCACCCCACCACGGGGATTCGAACCGCCGACCATGCGATCGGCAAGTCCTAGGCGCTGAGGTTTTACCCACAGCGCCGCCCGCGTCCCTAACGGGTGGCAAATAGAGTGTCATTTAAATGGTTATATCTTTAAAAATGCATACTTTTGTTTTATTACTAATGTAATAGACAACCCCTATCAAGTAAATCTGAGATTCTTAACATATCCTGGTTGAGGACAACCATGAAAGATTAAAATCTCCACCACCCTTAAATATGCATTGTAATAATCCCTTTTGCAATCCTGCAGTCGCCCTGATGTTCACTGCCAGTGGTTGCTTAAAGAGTGTTAAGAAATTATTACTGCATATAGTAATACAATTCTGGATATGTTTCCTTAAGTTACCCATTCCTTAATGTACTTATACAGATAAATTGTTGTGGTCATGTTCTTATTGATACTGGCAGCAAATACAAATGATGTAAAATATCTGCTGTACTCAACAGGAAAGACCAGAATCTGCTGTCTCCAGTAAATTGCTGGTATTTGCTCCTCAACCAAGTGAGACGGGAAAGCAAAGATCATGCAACCTTGAGTGATATCTACCTGAACAACGTCATCATGCGATTTATGCAGATAAGCGAAGATTCCACAAGGATGTTCAAGAAGGTATTGTATTTTGATCGTTCGGGTTTTATCTTGAAATCATAGAATTGTAAAGTTGGAAGGGAACCCAGGGATCATCCAGTCCGCCCCCCTGGAATGCAGGAATATGCAGCTGTCCCATCGAATCTGTAACCTTGGTGTTGTCAGCAGCACGCTGTAACCCACTGAGCTATCCAGGTAGTTATGAGAGCAATCCTGGCCCCTAGATCCCAGCTGGAGGGAATCAGCATGGGGTGGAGCCTGTGAGTAGCTGGGTGTTTCTATTCTAGAGGCCACATTTACACCCATGGAAAGAAAGCTCCACAGGCACATAATAATAATAATAATAATAATAATAATAATAATAATAATAATAATAATATTTTATTAATACTCCGCCCTCCCCAGCCAAGACCGGGCTCAGGGTGGCTAACACTAGGTAAAAACAATTGATTAAAATACAACTTAAAAACAAGATTAAGTACAACATTAAAATGCAGCCTCATTTCAGTAGAAACTCAAATCAAAAACTATTTGGGGATGGAAACGTCGAATCTTCACCAAGGCCAACTATCCAGACTGGTCCTATGTGGGCCAGAAAAAAGCCAGGGAAGTCCCCAAATAGGAGTTCCATCACAGAAGGAGAAAGGTAAAAGGAAAGAGGGTGAGGGGATCAAGTTGATTCCAAGCCAAAGGTCAGGCGGAACAACTCTGTATTACAAGTTATCTACTGTAATTAGTTTATCCAAACCTCCTTCGCTCCCTGCAAAGCCCAACCTGAATCTACCATAATTTTTTTAAAACCCACTGCAAAAAGATAGGCAAAACTTACTGTCTAAAAAAGAAATGTGTGGCTGGTGTTAGCTGACAGGAAACCATCTACTACTTCACTCTCCCCCCAATTTAAGAGTGCTGTGCCCTAAAGCAATTCTATAGATGTTTCCTCAAAAGTAAGCCCTTGTGAGTTGAGTGAGACTTAATCCTAGGTACGCGTGTGTGGGATTGCAGCCTAAAATACATAATTTTTCAATGAATACTGTGCAGGAGGATGTGATATCCTTTATTACTGTCTCACTGACAACATTTCTTACTGTAAATGTAGACCATAAAGTGCTTTTCGTGATGAAGGTTTTTCTTAAATACAGGAAGGGTTAAAAATAAGCCCTACACTTTGTTATTAAGAGACGTATTTGTCGTCTTCACAATAGGGAGGGAAGTTCATAGATTCAACCTACCAAAGTAGAATAATACTCTATTCTTCTTAAACTACTTGAAAGAGATTCCATTTGTAGAGAACTGAGAAAAAACTGGTTGAAGCAAGAAACCTCCATGTTGTGCTATAAGCTTACTGCCTGAGGCAACCCCGTCAGATGGGCGGGTGCAAATTATTATTATTATTATTACTACTACTACTACTACAAACTTCAGCTGCTCTTTTTTGTCCAGATGACAATATATTAAACTATTATGGGTTTTCTACAGTCTGTATATGTTGTCCTCAGGGCCAGACCAGATGTGCTTATAGTTGGTATATGCACATTTTCTGATCTGATTATAAAATGGCTTGAGGGTGTGTGTGTCCATTTTTCACTAAATGGACCATGTGGTGGATGGGTGTGAACTCTCTCTTATGTCAACATAATCCTGCTGCTTGAAGAATGTACCCCCTCCCTCATTGCCGAGAGCCACTTTGGGAGACAATACTAGTCTGAAAAAAAGGGATAAAAATATAATAAAATTATGTGGCAGGGTGAAATGCCTGAGGCAAAGAGAATGAATTGCTCTAAAATGGGGATCTTCAGTTCTGTGCTCCATTGCAGCTACACAACATAGTGAAGTACAACACTCTTCTTTGTATTCCAAAGAAAGAAGAAGAAGAAACATATGTGCCCAGCCTCTCTGAATTGGGGCATTTTATTTTATTTTATTTCTGTGTTATAATTAGGAGATACGGTAGTTAGCTATTAATTGTGTTTATTGCAAAATTTGCAGCAAGGTCAGAGGAACCTCTGTTCGCCATATCACAAGCTTAGATGCCTTCCAGCATGTTGCCTTTTATATTATTCTGTTTTCTCTGCAAACTAAAGAAGTATTTTTAGATGATGGCATGTCCATCAGCCATATAACTATAGCCTAGTTTTTGAAGATATTTTTGGCTTTCCATTTTTATACAGAAGAGATGGCAGAGCAAGCACTGATTGGGCACTTCCAGTGGGCTTTCCAGCTGTCAGAAGATCAGCCTTTTAAAAATCCACCCTGCTTCTCCCTTCAGCTACATGTAAATTACTCCATAGCTGAAAGTCAGACTTACATTGCATGCGCCATCTGTCTGTACTCCACGTTTCTTGCCTTCCTGATTACGGTTTCCTAACAGCATTTGGAATATGTAATCCAATGCAAAATAATATTTACATGTCAAGGGCTGCAGTACTAGGCATTAAACATCAGGGCACTCAGTGGGATTTACTTCTGAGTAAGCATGCATAGGATTGTGGTATAAATCAGACAAAAAGTTGCATTGCAGAATAGCTTTTAGTTCACACTTAATGCTGCTTATTTGCCTGTTAAGGCATCTAATAGTGTTCCTTGGCATGGAAGATAAAACAGCTATATAATCACTTCACATTTAATTTAATTAGAATAAGCTCTCCTTTCAATTAAGATGTTTACCACAGTTGCACTATTAATTCTATGTCAGTGATAAACATTTCTCTCTCTCTTTTTTTTTTAAAGGATTAATTAGATTAAATCTGTCTCTACTCTCTGATTAGGATCAGGGGGAAGAGAGGTTCGTTCCATTTGCTGTCTTGCCAGGAATGCTGTGAGGTGTACAGTGGCTATTGGATCCAGTTAGCTGGAAACACTGGCCTTTGTTTTTCATCATGAATGCCAAGTAGGTATTTGTGAAAGCTTTTTAGGCCATCTAAAAGTCAATAAAACTTTTTTTTAACTCAATTTATCCTTCAGCTTTTAGGTCATGTACAAGCTCAAGGAGATCTTAACTCAAAGGCAGTGTTACAGTACAATGCATGTGATCTTTTGAATCTCTGCTGTGGGTAGGAACTTGATTTCATTGGGTAGAATTGAAATACACCTGCAAAAAGAAAAGCAGAGAAGGAAAAGGGTAGATGATGCTCAGAGTTAAAACTGTCTTGTCAGCAGGGCACAGGACCAGTGGTGCATCTTTTGATATGCCAAGCTTAAAGATAGGTGCTGTTCAGAGTCGTATTCAGAGAACTTGTATCTGTATTGAAGATGCTGTAAAAAAACACCCAAGAATAGCTTTTACTGTTTAGGTCAGGCATAGGCAAACTCGGCCCTCCAGATGTTTTGGGACTACAACTCCCATCATCCCTAGCTAACAGGACCAGTTTCTCAGCCTCACTCACCTCACAGAGTGTTTGTTGTGGGGGAGGAAGGTAAAGGAAAATGTTAGCTGCTTTGAGACTTCTTAGGGTAGTGATAAAGCGGGATATCAAATCCAAACTCTTCTAGTCTCAAAACATCTGGAGGGCTGAGTTTGCCTATGCCTGGTTTAGGTCACAGTGGCCTAGAAATCCACTATGTGTAGTCTTTTTTTCTACTGTCACAGACAGGAGAAAGTCTTCCAATATTAGACGCCTGGATTCCCAGATTTCCCATTTTGCTGTACTAGTGCCTTTGAATTGAAGTGACTCTCCAGGGTTTTGATATATTCAGCAACAGCTAGTGAATTGGGGGGCACAATATGGTCTTAGCTGCTACCACTTGCTTTGCTCACTGAGGGTGACCAGGGTGTTGGAAGACACTGGGAGTGGGTCACTGTGCAGGTGGCATGGCTGCTGCCTGGTGGCCTTGTTTGAAAGAGGCAGGGAGGCAGAGCGTCAGAAAGGTACACATAAACATTACTTTGCATCTCAGGCTTCCTCTCTTCTCACATGCAAGCTGGGGACAGCCATTTCATCAGACTACTACCGTAGGAGAGATGGGACGCAGGGCTCCCTCCATCTGATTTGCTGAAAGACTAGCTCCATCAGGCTCCATCCATCCCTGAACTGTGTCAGCTGGTCATTCTAGTATTATAATGACAGAAGATCTTAGACTGCAGTCTTAACCCCACTTATCTGCTGAATTTTAATAGGACTTACTTCTGAGTAGACATGATTAAGAAGCAATGTCATTCCACTTAATTTACCAAGTATCAGTTTGCACTCAAACTCCTCAGTGCATTAATAAACGAAGCCAGTTACTTTTTTGACAGGAAATGTGTATTTTTTTTATTACTAGATATTTTTTAAAAGAAATACATTATTAAAACAGATTAATAAAATAGTGTAAACTCTGGGAAAATTAATTAGGAAGAATATAGTGGCCTTAATTTAATACAAGAAGATTGGTTTAATCTGCTTCAATGAAGTTTTAATACGAGTCATCTCTGTTAAATCCTTAAACGTATTCATTAGTGAAATTATCAATACAAGTAGGCATTCTCTATCAGCAAGGTTTTTCTTTCTTTCTAAAAACACACTGAGTACCTCATAGAGTCTTGTCACATATTTGCCAAAGGAAAACAGTTGTTTCCTTACTTGCACACATCCTGCAAGGAGCTGTAGCCAAGAGCCCTATGGACTATGGCACACCAATAAAATATAACACCAAATCCTACAATTTCAGCACAAACGTACGTCACCATAGTTCCTACAAGTATGTATTCGTCTACTAAGCACTTTTTCTGGTGTTTGAACTATTTTGATCAGCAGACTTTTAGTGCCCTTGAACAAAAATGTCAGAGGGCTGGGTGTTCTCCGCACATGCACAATGGAACTATTTAATAATTGGATTCTGCCCATTTCTGTTTTTTAAAAAAACAGGACCAAGTTTAATGTAAAATCAGTTGGCTTGCCTGTGGGAAGTACTAAAAGGTATAGGTGCAGGTTTCTGGGGTACAGGTACAAAAACGCAAAGTTAGGACAAAAAGGAATGAAAGCTAAAAAAAGGAGAGAATTACACTGAAAGTCAGGATAATGCAGAAGGCTTCTTTTGGCCCCCTCTTTGTATGCTTTGGCACTGGTTTCAAGCCAGGCTTCTCGGCAACCTTTCTAACCTTTGTACATGCTGCAAGTCTGCAAACAGAGAAACCCACACAGTCAAAGATGTAATCATTAATTTGATTGCACATGCAAATGAGAATTGCTTGTTTCCAAAAGATTGAGTGGAGATAATGAGAGTGAGAAATTGTTTAATTCTTTATAAGGTGACATCTGGGTCTCCAATTAATAGCACAAAAAATGTAGTGTTTATAAGCTAGTCCCTCCATGTTGAATTAACTTGAAACTGCCTGTACGGATGGAAAAGCAGTTCTATGCAGTGTGGTGGAGGGGCACAGCAACAAGGCTAGGGAGTGGAGAGTGTGAGAGGATTGTAAAGCAGCTAATTTCTAAGATCATGGAGAGCCAGTTTTAGGAACAATGTTGAAGAATTGTGTATTTTCAGGCAGCAGCAGAGTGTCCTAGGAGATTTAAATGCCCTTCCACTGATTCCAGGACACTCTCAGAACACTCTGCTGCTGACCTGAAAGTCAGCATTCTTCGGTGAAAGAACTTAAGCACTTTGTGCAACTTGCTAAACTAGAAGTCATCAGCAAGTTTGTTTAAATTTTCAGGCGTTTGCCTGAACACATAAATGCTTTGTGTGTGGACAGGGGCAGGATTCCACATGTAAGCCTCACCCCCAACATCCTTGTGAATGTCATGCTATGTAGCACAGTGAAAATCTGCAGGGGACTTCCATTTGCCTTCACCTGAATGCAGGTAGACTCCCCTGTGTGCTCAGGGACCTGGCTTTATTTGTGTTTTCCAGCAGATGCAAAGAACAGCTGCCTGTAGGTCTTCCTTGAGCAACACAGAGACTATGGGGAGTATGCTGTGCACAGGGTTGTTGGGGGCAGTGCTTGCATATGTGCCCCTGCTGCCACCCACATGTCAAAAACCTCAAGTATGCAAGGCTGCACATGTTTATCATAAATAACATTACGTTCTTGAAAGCAGTACATGTATTGCTTTAGGCCTTAATATGAAGATGGGACGCGGGTGGCACTGTGGTCTAAACCACTGAGCTTCTTGGGCTTGCCAATGAGAAGGTCGGCGGTTCAAATCCCCGTGACGGGGTGAGCTCCCATTGCTCTGTTCCAGCTTCTGCCAACCTAGCAGTTCGAAGGCACCCCAGTGCAAATAGATAAACAGATACCACTGCAGCGGGAAAGTAAATATCGTTTCTGTGTGCTCTGGTTTCCATCACGGTGTTCTGTTGCGCCAGAAGCGGTTTAGTCATGCTGGCCATATGACCTGGAAAGCTGTCTGTGGACAAACGCCAGTTCCCTCGGCCTGAAAGCGAGATGAGCGCCGCAACCCCATAGTCACCTTTGACTGGACTTAACCGTCCAGGGGTCCTTTACCTTAATATGAAGATGGTTAGAAAGTAGACCAGAGTCCACTAGTGGAGCACTGGCCAGTTTCTAGTTGACTACACAACTCTGAGAGTCTTGTTAAAGATGCCAGGCTTGGTAGGCCTAGGACTGGGCCATCAAGGTATCTCTGTGTTCTTAGGCAAGAGTGACTTCTCAGGATCACATAACACAGAATGGTTAATTCTGACTGATAAGAGATCCTGAGGCTGATGGAACACAAGCAGTCTAGGTTTTGCCCTTATTTTAAGTAGCTCACACAAAACTGCAGTGAGCCCACTACCGTCTTAGTAGATAGTGTGTAAGTTCCATTGGCTAACATTTAGTACTACTCATAGATAAAAGCAGGTTTGAATATAAAATGGCATCGCCTGTGAATCTGTTAGATGCGCAATCATTCTGTCTAATACAGCATATTTTTAATTTTCAAAAGGCTTATTACATCCTGAACTTTAGCCCTTCAGTTTGGCCCCTGTCTTCTAATTATGCTGTTCAGCTGTGTGAGAGCATTTTTTCTCCAGCTGTTGTCTGCCAATGCATCACTGAATCATTAATATTTGGAATAGTGAAATGCTGTCAAGAGAAAATGCCAAGCTCTCCACTGCACACCCCTTCAGATAATATGAGTGAATGGTATAAAAAGGCACAACAGCAAATTTTGGTTGGCTTTGAAGTATGGCTGCACCCGGTGCTTTTTTTCCCCTAGAAAGGTGTCGGTACTGAGTGCCACACTTAAGTAACCCCTGGGAAAAACAGCACTGCCTGCACCACATTTTCATCCTGAAACATTTCCAACAAAAATTTAAAAATACATTTTTTTGGGGGGAGGGCAGCATCTTCTCCCTTGCTATGACTGTTTACAGCTCTTCTCAGCTACTGATTCCTCTCTGGGCTGCTGCTTAGTTTTTTCTCCAGTGTTCCTGGCTCCCCTGAGCGATTGCAGCCTTTTTAGAGATTGCTTAGAGATGTAATGGTGTCACAGTGCCACATAGGCAATCAGGTTTAGCCTGCAGGGTGATGTCACCAGGGGCCAAGCAAAGCCTCAATGCCTTCACCCTGAATCAGCTTCAGGAAAAAGAAGCGGCAGCTCATTGTTGAGCCAGTGCTGCCAACACTGGGCTGTTTTGCAGGGCTGTATGTGGTAGATTTATTTGCTTCAGAGTAGGCTCAGTTGTCTTTCTAGCTGGTATGTATTCTCTTCCCTTATACCTGCCTGAATAACAACTTCACTTCCTTTCTCAAGAAGGCATAAAAGGTTGTGTGTGTGTGTGTGTGTGTGTGTGTGTGTTTGCTCAAATTTTGTTCCCTGCAAAACTTCAGTAAAAAAAGTACCTTCCCAACCCTCTTGATTCAGTTCTAGTTTTAAGTGATTCTTCCTAATAATTTATTTTTAATTACAGAGCAAAGAGATTGCATTCCAGCTTCATGAGGATTTAATGAGGGTTCTTAATGAGCTTTATACGGTAAGCATATTGATTTGGCTTTGCTTGAAAGAATTGTTCATCGAAAATCCATTTTAACATGTTTGAATGTTTTTAATTGAGCTGACACGTCGTAGAAGAATATGGTGTGTTTCATTTGGTGACGTCTTGACAAATAAGGCTGTTGAGGTGGTCTCAAAAGAGACATTCTTATGGGAGTCTAATCCTCTTCAAGACTCGCTGTTCCTTTGAAATCTGCCATATGCTTAACTGGACTTTGGATGGTGTCTTGAGTTCCCTAGGTATGCTTAGTGCACTTAGGTGGTTCATTGTAATTTCACCTTTCCAGCAATGTCATGAACCATGGTTTCTGAGTGTTCCTGGACTTAACCTCACGTCTCCTCCCACCTGAAACATTGCTATGTCAGTCGGAGCTTTTCACTGACATACACGGATTCATAATATGGTTGCCTCTGTCCTCCTTGCATGGGAGCAAATTCCTTTATTGCCCTCACCCCAGTTACTACTCTTGAGAAGGAGCTTTTTGATACAAAGAGCTACGCTTAAACCTCTGAGGTTGGTGTACTCTTGCTCACTGGCTTCTAATTATTGTATGCCCTAATCTCATGGAAAAAACAGAGCATTTTACGGT
This sequence comes from Podarcis melisellensis, assembly GCF_964234715.1. Taxonomy (NCBI): domain Eukaryota; kingdom Metazoa; phylum Chordata; class Lepidosauria; order Squamata; family Lacertidae; genus Podarcis; species Podarcis melisellensis. The sequence continues at coordinate 30,348,370 of NC_138542.1, forward strand.
AAATGTAGTACATGAATCTGTATGGAAATTCTGAGCAAGACCCATGTTCAACAAATGAAAAAAATAAATAAAATGCATGCCATTGTTAGGGGTGCTGCTTCACTTGTGGTCTCATAGATGCTCGCTGTTCTAAGCCTTGCTCACCCGAGACTTAGGAAGCTGCCTTATAAAGAGTCAGACCTTTTTGAGGCCCATCTAGCTCAGGATTGTCTACCCTGCCTGGCCATGGCTCTCCAGGTTCTCTGGAGATGCTGAGATTTGAACCTGGGGCCATTTGCATGCAAGGCAGGAGCTCTACCTCTAAGCTATGGGCCACCCCATGTCTCATAACAATCCCCCCTCCTTAAATAGTTCAAAAGAAAAGTTGTAAACAGTTTATAAATAAAACTGTGCTATTTTGACAGGAAAAGATAATTTAATGTTTTGTTCCACATAGCATATTATATTAGCCCTTTAGTAGAGTTCGGAGTAATTAGATGCTGCAGCACCGTTCCTTTAGATAATTTAGTATTCACTCCCCTTTTTATTGTTTTTATAATGTAAATAAGAATGTTTGTAAACAGTGCAAAATCAAGGTTAGCTGTGTAATTTGGAGTGGCTTCTGTGGTTTGTGGGTTACAGGTATATTGAAATACAAGTCGAAATAAGCCTGCCGTTATTCGCAGCTGAATAAAACAGAGAAAAAGATTAACTATTTGCATACTAAAATTCTATATTTGTCCTAACATAAACCTCTAAGTAGGTAGGTCTGATGTTCTTTCAAGTTTTGCCACCACCACCATTTGGGCAGGTAAAGGAGACTGCCCACCTGTCTACCAGGTAGGACACTAGAGTTTGCTATTCCATCAGTGGTCCAAAACAGCAAAACAACAAGTGGGTGCTTCTAGAATACCCATGCCTAAAACACCACTCTTCCTTCGCCTAGAAATTTAAGTGTTGGAGCCCAGAGATGGAATCCTTTTGACAACGCATTTTATTTTTAACTGGTTTTACTATACTTTAAATACATAAATTTGTTTTACCTTGTCTGAACATTTGGAGGCAAATTGATGTAAAGCTAAAATGAATAGTAAAATAAAACTCCAGCAGCTATTAATTTGTGCGTTTTGAGACATTTTGTGTAGGCATATATCCTACCAAGCAGTGTCTGTTGTTGATAAAGGGTTGTATCCAACTAATTTCTACTTGGACTAGACACATTGAAGTGAATGAACCTAAGTCACATCCATTAATTCCAGTGGGTCTACTCTCAAGTGTGCCTAGCATTGGCTACAACCCATGGATATTGGTAAAAAAAAGCCAGGAAACACTCAGAGCCCTGTTGGCACAGTGCCTTCGTAGAAATAGAAATTTGTTTCAAGTAAATGAAAGGTGAATATCTGTTTCTGCAGTACGTGGCCCCAGTGGTTTGCCCAGTTTCTTGTACTTGTTTGATGAAATGAACAGTTCCCAAAAGGACCTATTTTAAAATTTAAATGACTGGTTCCTGATTAGCATTCAGGTGTGCCATAGAACTGTGGAGTCACTTGGTGGAAAAAAAGGATTAAAGTTTTAAATCTACTGCAACAGAGTGAGGAGGAGAGATTTTTAATCTCAGTGCTGCCACAGTATAGTGGATTATTTTGTTCAAAGGTATCTGTATAAGTAAGCATTTCTATGACTTTAAAAAGTTACTCCACTTGAAAGTAGATAGAAGAATATACCAATCTGAAATAGGAATATATTTATGGGAGGGCAAACTGGGGCAGTTGCCCAGAATGGCAAATCTGAGGAGGGAACAAGCTGATTTGCCGTCACATAAATACCATATTTACTCAAATGTAATGTGCACCTTTTTTGGCCAAATTACATCGCAAAAATTAGGGTGCGCATTTGATTTGATGGCACATTAGAGTTGCCTAAATATGGTACATCTGTGGCTGGGGGTTCCCTCTTCACACAACCAGGAGCAGGGGATAAAGTGTTCCAAGGCTTAGCATCACTCAACCCAGAATTGCACCTCTGCCATTATTATTCTCCTGGCTCAACCATGCCAATGCATCAGAGCTGCATGGACTCTGCTGGAGCTTCAGAACAGGACAACAATGGGCGGCCACGCCATCACCTTGAGGTCTGTTTGTTACCTATGCAGTGGTCTTACCAAGAGAGAGAGAGGAAGAAGCCTGGGGAGCGGGTGACAGAGCATCAAAAATCAGCACTGACTGACCTCTTGTGGCCGCAAGCCTGCTGGCATGATTGGCATCCTGGGTGTGCTTTCACTTCCTCCACCTCCTGCTTGGTGGTTGCTTGGGCACAAGTCACGCCCACCCTCCTTTCTTTCCAGGCAGCCCTGTGGAGTCCACTGTGACATAACTGTGTGTGTGGTTGGAGTTAAGTCAAGAGACCCTGCACATTTTGAAGAGCTGGGATCTGGAAGAAGGAGTGGACAAATGGAAGCAGCAAATTTCTTCTGCTCAGGGGCAGCAGACACCATTATGCACCACTATTTGGAAAGTAAATTACAAGGGGACTTAAAATCTGAAGAGAAGTCAGGCCAGCGTGTGGATAAAATACGGTAGCTTGTAAGAGTCTTGATTGAATTATTTAATGGGGACCAAGTTAGCAAAATGGATTCTCTCAGATAGATGCATATTGTGTGGATTTCAGCTTAAACACAAGCAGTGTCCATATTTCATTCTAATAATTACTAGTTGAATTTCACTACTACCTATAGAGATCTACATTTTAGTATTTAGTGCAGCTCATTCGAATCCTGTTAATTTGTGGCACAGTGTTATATTTCAAGTGGTACTAATTGCTTCTTGCTCCACTTCTTGTTGTTGCTATTTGGACTATTAACAACTCACTGCTTTAAAAAATGCACTGTGTTCTTTAGACTGTATGCATTTCCCTTTGTGCCAGGTTTTTTTTTTTCCATTTTCAAAGACACAAGGCAGAGGCAGCTGGAAAACAAATCAAACTTTTGAGAATCAAGCCATAGTTGGTTAGTTTGTCTGTGGGACAACAACTCATAGTAGCTTGATGAACAAAACATGGCTTAGTGACATGTGTGAACCAGTCTATTTGTCCATCTGCGGAATATGAGAATATTGCCAGCAATATGACTTCAGAATTTATAAATCAAACAAAAGCTTCCACCCACCACACCCAAAAAAGGTCTATAGGCAATTTTATTAAATTGGTAAGGGAAGTGAGAAGTCAAGGGGGGAGAAATCATTTTTAAAATAAATCCTGATTGGCTGGCTATCGGCTTGACCAATCACAAGTGGGTAAGGAGGCAGTCCACCAGGGCCTAACACTTTTTGCCACGTGCGTTTTCTTGCAACAGTTTCTGATGGGAGAGGGCGATCGCTGAGGCTCACGTTTTGACCAGTTGAGCCTGCGATCCCCCAGGTCAGGAAAGTGCAGTGGTGGGATGGCAATGGGTAGGGCTGGGCGAGCTGTAGCTGGCTGTTGCTGCCACCAGTGCTGGGCCCAGGGGCAGCCTGGGCCAGACTTTGCAAGGCTCAGAGTGCAATCCACCCCAGCGCCTAGTGGATCAGGGTCTTCGGATGTTGCCGAGCGGCACAGGGCCCATTGGCAGCATTGGCCCAGCTCTGCAAGGCATGGAATGAAATCTACCCCAGGCCTAGCCGAGTGGGGTCATCTGGTGCTGCTGACTTGCATCTAGCAAATAACTAAGTGTCTACTCAGAAGAAAGCTGCACTGAGTTCAGTGGGCCTTACTCCCAGGTAAGGATGTGTAGGGCTATAATATTTTATCTAGGCAGCCGGGAATCCTCTGGATGACAAGATCTTTTTGCACCAGGTCAGTAAGGACCGCTTGCTTTTTAAAATTCTCACATATATACGGAACTCCCTGTGCACCTTTTGGACTGCTTCTGTAGCTTTCCCCCTCTGCATCAGATAACTGGGGTCAAATAAGTGTTTACTTTTTATAATACATGGAAGATGGATCTTCCCTTGGGAGGTTCTGGACTCTCCCCCTTGGAGATTTTTAAGCAGAGGCTGAATGACCATCTGTCATAGATGCTTCAGCTGAGTTTCCTACATTGCACTAGAAAGATGACCCTTGAGGTCCCTTCCAGCTCTGTGATTCTATGTTCTTCTGATTCAACAATATTTCATTATGCTCTTATTATTTTATGTATTTGTATTTTGTATAAATTGTGTAAGTTATAGATAAAACATGTTCCATTTAAAAACAAATCATTTAAATAGCTACCATTCTGCTGGTAGAAAGGGGCGTATGGACATAGCCGGGATTTTTGTTAGGGGAGCAGGCTTTTGTTTGGGGGGGTCAGAACCTCAGATTTGTATTGATTTTTACTTACTGGGGGGCAGCTGCCCCTCTTGGCTACACCCATGGGGGGCGCCACAGGAAGGAAACAAGGTCGAAAGGAGATCACAGTCAGGAAAAGGTTGGGAAACACTGATGTAAGGTATAATATGAAGATTCTTTTCAGCCCTGAGTGATTTCTAATCAAGCAACTTCCAGAATATATACGATTAACTGCAGTGCCTTTATCGGTAATAGACAAAATACATAGTGTAGTGTCCAGGATCACATTCTTACCAGTAAGTATAGTGATTTCTGTAATTACTTGTTTCCAAAATTTTGTTTCCAAGACATTGGCACAACTGCACACATGACAGTGAGATCCATGCCCTCCACAGTCCCACCGGCACAATGGTGATACTGACAGCTGCCTAATAGTTCTCCTTGCCTCAGTGCAGACTGAAAGTTGAAGAAAAGCCATTTTAATGGGTCATGCGTTGACTACTTCCCCATGCCAGCAGCTCATTTTTAGCCACCTCATTATTAGATAATGAATTGTCATATCACTGACATCACTGACATGAGAATTTAGTCACACACTTGCAGTCAGTAGATAATGGATGTCATATGTTTAAGAAAAAAAGATCAGGTTAAAGGAGACGAGGTCACTGGAGTCTGGTGTGTTTCCCACCTCCTGTAGACATGGTTTTGGAGCATGAAAAGCCTTTTTGATTTTGAAAAATATCTCCCTTTTGCTGAAGGGTGCTTTATGCAGTTGAAAGTCTTGCATCTCTCTGAAGCTCAAAAATCCCATCCTTTGAGATGGACTACAAAGTGATCTTGCAGCATGTTCAGTACAAAAGTAAAAAGCTAAATAGCATGTGAAGCATGCAAATGGAATGAAAAGTATCTCCAAAATCCACCTCTTCCTAATAATATTTTTAAAAACTGCAAAAGGCCCACAGGCCTTTTGCAGGATTTTAATATTCTAAAAAGTGAACTGTGTCTCTTGGCACAATTGATCTGAAAGGCTACTCTGTTTATATCTGTGTTCAAGCATACACTCTGATATGCATGTTCTTCAAGTCCATCCTCTCACGGTCGTCTTGCTTATTCATTCAATAGGAAAACACTTCAGTTTGGGGGCTTTATTTGAACTTGTGAAAGCAGAGCTACAACATGAAGCCAAGCACAGTGCATAGTAACTAGGCAAGACGTATTTCAATGGATTTTATTTTCATTTAAATGCATTTAGTTTCACTGCTTTGACCTATGATCAGGCTTGATACAGTGAACAAACAGCAGCAAATAAGCCTGGCCTGTAGCAGTTACACAAAAGGCCATGTGGTTTTTGGGGATGGGGAAAACCAATCCAGAAAGCAACCATGGCTTCCTCTAGGAGCAAACATGTGTTGGGAGCAGACAGAAAATGGAGCCAGGATGGGACCACTGCAAAAATAATAGGGATAAATCAACATACTTAGGAGACCTCCAAGATATGCAGAACTACTACTACTACTCATATTAATGTGGCAGAACATGCACAAAAAAACCCTGCCCAATGTGGATTGATCATGCTGAGTAGCTACAGAATGGTTGACCGTTAATTGGAAAAGAAAAACAGATAACTGGAGGACAATGGAAAGAGATGTCGTATTTTGTAGTTGGTCTCCTTTTGCTTACAATACTTGCAGGTGGGCATGTGTGGTTGCAGAAACCCTGAACAAGAACACTCCTGCTAGGAGGTATGGAGACCCTGCAGGATTTTGTTGGAAGTCTCATTTGTTAAAATTGTATTTATCACCCAAGGTCTGGAAACGATGGGACTGTTTTTCCTGAATAAACCATGCCCATAAATGTACTGGAGTGTATTTTATACACTTCCTTTTTATCTTTTAAAGTAAGCCCTTGGATTTCCACGCGTTTGATGTAGCTGTTCCTACTTTTAAGATTTCAAAACATTTTCTGAAAAGGATAAAATGTTGAGTTTTATTGTATAATTAACAAATTAAATACAGCAGGTACTTTCATTTCCTTTCACTGTGCTCCTTATCTGTCAGGTTTTTTGTTTTTGTCTCTACCAGCTGCCTTATTTTACTTATTTACACAGTTTTGTCTCTCTTCAGCCAAAAAGCTCCCAGAGGCAATTTTCATAAGTGTAATTTTGTAAGGGTTATTATACTTGCCTGGGCATTTCGAATTAAGGGGCAAAGTGTCCTTATTTAAGCAGTCTGGGGTAATGATTCTCTACTAGAAGGGAACAACATAATGTTCAGGAGGGGAGGGAAAACTACTCACCTCTGTAAACTTAGAAAAATACTAGCTTCAGAGTAACAGACGTGAATGGCATGTAACTCATCTCTGTTAACCTGGTCATAGCTATGCAGTTCTTGCGATCAACCATGTGTGCCTTGCTGATCAAGGTAGATAGTGAAGATACATAGGGAATTATTCTCTGAGCCCCACCATTATTAGGTTATTTCCTCATAAGCTGCTCAGGTGTTTGAGCTGGTGCCCATTTAGAGGTTTCATTTATCACTTGGATTTTTTTTAAAAAAATCTATAGCCTGCCCAGAGTCCAAAGACTAAAACAGGTAATAATTCATTTTCTCTAAGCTCACCTTTAACTTCTTCTGTCATAGGTCATGAAAACCTACCATATGTATCATACAGAAAGCATCAGTGCAGAAAGCAAACTAAAGGAAGCTGAAAAACAGGAAGAGAAGCAAATTGGGAGGTCCGGAGATCCTGTTTTTCACATTCGGCTGGAGGACAGACACCAGAGACGCAGCTCTGTGAAGAAAATTGAAAAGATGAAGGAAAAAGTACATTTATCCATTAATACCACTTAATCATTTGAAGTTAGTGAATTGTAGTTCTAATATTCTTCTGAGATGGGGGCATAGATCTGTTGTAAGGATGGCCAGTCAACAGGAGGTTGGCTTGAAAGGGGATTGGAACTCCCATTACTGCTTTTGTTGTTTTATATTATGATTAGATCTTAAATCTACGGCAGAATGAAGCTAGGCATACACAATGGAGACTTGAAAATAGCAACATACAAGGATATTTTGGAAAGCAGCAGCAATTTAATACATACTGACCATGTAGTCATTTTGCTGTTACTTTTTGAACAACAGTCATTCATTTAGAATTTGCTAAGTGAGATAACTATTGCATTTTTACCATATTTTAATGCTATTCTTTCCCCCTCAGCGTCAAGCAAAATATTCTGAAAACAAGCTGAAATCCATTAAAGCCAGAAATGAATATCTTCTAACCCTTGAAGCAACAAACGGCACTGTGTTCAAGTATTACATTCATGACCTTTCAGATCTGATTGATGTAAGTAGCTGGTATTCATGCAATTCTTACATGAAGGGGTCACAAAGCCTCTGAGCCCCCTACTCACTGCCCCCTTGGCCTTGACATGGTTAGGGTGGGTCACATTAGGGTAAAGCTCGCGTTAATTCTGCTGGATCTAACTTGAACTCAGATCCCTTGAAAACAGTTGTGTACGTGTGTGTGCATGTACTGTCTCTTTTTCTGTCCCTCTGGGGCAAGGCTTATCTAGGAGAGAGTGAAGTGACCAGTGGAGGCAGCTACTGTTCAAAAATCCAGATGTGCCCATGGGCCTAAAAAATTGTTTGACGCTAAAGTATCCTGCTCTGATTAGAGTCAGGAGTTTGGAAGGACCTAAGACTGTGGCCTGATTCACACATCACTTTAAAGCAGAGCTACACTAAATTACAGGGACGCGGGTGGCACTGTGGGCTGAACCACAGAGCCTAGGACTTGCCAATCAGAAGGTCGGCAGTTCGAATCCCCGTGACGGGGTGAGCTCCCATTGCTCGGTCCCTGCTCCTGCCAACCTAGCAGTTCGAAAGCACGTCAAAGTGCAAGGAGATAAATAGGTACCGCTCCGGCAGGAAGGTAAACAGTGTTTCCGTGTGCTGCTCTGGTTCGCCAGAAGCGGCTTAATCATGCTGGCCACATGACCTGGAAGCTGTACGCTGGCTCCCTTTGCCAATAAAGTGAGATGAGCGCCGCAACCCCAGAGTCTGCCACGACTGGACCTAATGGTCCGGGGTCCCTTTACCTTTACACTAAATTACAGTTTAAATGTGAACACACAGCATGCGGGTGCACACTGCTGAAAATGCAGGTGCTTCTTTTCTTCATGCTGTGTTGGGAAGCAAGCCATTTTTTTTGGAGAAGCAGTTGTTTGTTGCTGAAGGGCATCCCTTAACATCTGGACAAACTAATACTAACTAAAGTTCCATTAGATTATTATCGAGACCTACATTGGCTCCCAGTACGTTTCCAAGCACAAGTCAGAGTGTTGGTGCCGACCTCAGTGGCGCATGCCCTGTGAAACGCCCTCCCATCAGATGTCAAAGAAATAAACAACTATCTGACTTTTAGAAGACATCTGAAGGCAACCCTGTTTAGGGAAGTTTTTAATGTTTGCTCTTTTATTGTGTTTTTAATATTCTGTTCAGAGTCGGCTCGAATGGCTGGGAAAACCCAGCCAGATGGGCTGGGTATAAATAAATTATTATTATTATTATTATTATTATTATTATTATTATTATTATTATTATATTCAATGAATATTACAATTTGTGTGGGAAACACACAGTGTTTTGTAAACAATTCCCTTATGCACAGGTACTGCAGGTCTATATGCTATATGTTATGATTAGGTTGAGCATATCTCCTAAAGTTTTTCTTGTGGTAATAGGCATGCATTATACAATGGGTAGCCCATTTTCATTAAATATTCTCATTCCTTATACAAGAATTGTGTTTTTTTAAATAAAAAAAACTGTTTAGAAGGATAAGATAAATTTGGAATAATGTAATGATCAAATAAACAAACAATTATAGTGCGCAGTTCCATGTGACCCAACTTTTCTGTCTTCAAAATGGTATAATAAATTGTACTATGGTAAAGATTAAATAACATTTTGTCAGGCCCATTGAAAGATAAATATTTTTACTATGGATGGTTTCTCTTATTAAGTGCTTGTTTGTTCATTAGATAGTACTGCTGACATTTGCTTTCTGCTTTTTTAAAAAAACACAACTTCTTCTCCTTCATATTCTGTTAGTGTTGCGATCTTGGATATCATGCAAGCCTGAACAGAGCCTTAAGAACATATCTCTCTGCAGAGTATAACCTTGAAACCTCTCGACACGAGGGTCTGGACATCATTGAAAATGCTGTTGACAATTTGGAACCACGAAGTGACAAGCAGAGATTCATGGAAATGTATCCGACAGCCTTTTGCCCTCCAATGAGATTTGAGTTCCAGCCCCATATGGGTGACGAGGTCAGTAGCTGTTGACTTTTCATAGACAGAAAAGGATAAAAATCCAAACAAAATTTTTGTTTGTGCCTGGATGAGCACTTCCCTCTGTTGTGAACTTTGATTTCCTTTTTGTTCATGTCTAGCTTTTATCCACTCAAACAAAGGGTCTAGTTAGGGTAAAACGAGAGCCAACATTATTCATACAGACGCAAGAAGATCAGCAAACAAACTGCACCAAGAGAATGTTTTGTGTAGAACTTAATTTGCCAGCTGCTCTAAACAAATCCCATGCCAAATGAACCCTTCATTACTGCGCATTGAAATCTGCCACAACATGGGTAAACTCTCTGCAGCTTGGCCAAGTAGCTTTCGGCATACAAACAGAGCAAGAGGAAAGTTGTTTTTATAGCATTCTTATGCTGCTCATGTTTCTCTAGAGTGTCCCTGAGCATCTTCAAAAGTATGGTGAGACACTGGCTATTAACATACAACTTTTTGGAAACTTGGAGACGGTATTAGAACCATCTTCCTACAGTACACATATTCATTTTTTGTGTCTTCCCATGGCCTTTAGTCAGACTCTATACCTGCAAATTTCCATGCCATGTCAAGCGATGCTGGGAAAAAGATGAAACCAATATCCAGAGCTTTATCCCGATTTCTGTTATAGATGTGTAAATATGTGGCTCTGTTGGGTGTTGCCTATGTGTCCATGGTGATTATTACTGTTAACTCCCCATCTGTGCCTCAAATACACATGCCTAAAAGAGTTCCATTTTACACATCCATATGATTGCTGTCATTCCTGCTATTTCTTTTTCTTATATGGCTATCTCATAAACGTATGTACAAACTAACACATAAACACACAGTAACAACCATACATCCCAGCGGGAGCCACTCTGCTGAGAGTCTGAGGGCATACTTTGCTGCCTCCATTGCATCCTCATTATGATGTCCGGCAGAGCTTTTCCGGGTTGTACGGGGCCTTTTACAGGATGGCCCAAAGGAGGTGGTAGAACCAACGGTAGCTCGCTGTCAGTGGCGTAGCGTGGGGGGTGCAGGGGGGGCCGGCCGCACCAGGCGCAACATCTGGGGGTTAGGGGGCGCAAATCCATAGGTTAGGGGGAGCAAATTACTTGCCTTGCCCCGGGTGCTGACAACCCACGCTACGCCACTGCTCGCTGTGACTTGTTTGCAAAGCATTTTGAGGATAAAATTGCTTCCATCCACCAAACCTTGACTTGACTCTGCTGTAATAGCAGATGAATCTTATGGGGTGTCCAGAGCACAGTCTGGTCCTGTTGTGTTGGATGAGTTTCAGTTGGTAAGGCTCAAGGATGTGGACAAGGTGCTCGAATCTGTCAGGGCGACTGCTTGTGCTCTAGATCCTTGCCACTCTTAGCTGATAAAAACCAGCATGGAGGGAACAGCTGGCTGGGCCAGGGAGGTGATCAGTGCCTCTTTACGAGAGGGGGTGGTCCCTGCCTGCTTGAAGGAGGCAGTGGTAAAACCACTCCTTAAGAAACCTTCCCTGGATTTGGAAAACCTAACTACCTACTGATCAGTTGCCAATCTCCTTTTCCTGAGCAAGGTTCTAGAGTGAGTGGTTGCAGACCAGATCCAGGTGCTTTTGGAAGAATCTGATTTTCTAGATCCATTTCAGTTGGGGTTTAGGCCCAGTATTGGCACAGAAACTGCTTTGGTCGTCCTGTACGATGACCTTTTGTCGAGAGACCTTTGTCCCTGACAAGAGAAACATGTCCCTGTTAATTTTTCACAACCTTTCAGCGGCTTTTGATACCATCAGCGATGGTATCCTTCTGGAGCGACTGTCTGAACTAGGGGTGGTTGGCACCGCTTTGCAGTGGTTCCAATTCTACTTGGATGGTTGTTCCCAGAGGGTGTTGCTTGGGGAATACTTTTCAGCCCCATGGAACCTTCAATGTGGGGTTCCACACGGCTCAATCCTATACCCTATGTTGTTTAACATCTACATGAAACCGCTGGGTGGGGTTATCTGGAGGTTTGGAGTACGTTGTCTACAGTATGCTGATGATACGTAGCTCTATTTCTCCTGTACATCTGCAGGTGAGGCAGTGGAAGTGCTGGACCAGTGTCTTGCTTCAGTAATGGACTGGATGAGATCCAACAAACAAACTCAATCCAGATAAGACTGAGGCAGTGTTAGTGGGTGGTTCCCTAGACCGGATGGGTGGGAGATTGCCTGCTCTTGATGGGTTACACTTCCTCTGAAGGAGCAGGTTCATAACTTGGGGGTACTCCTGGATCCTTTGCTGTCGCTGAAGGCTCAGGTGGCCTTAGTGGCCCGGAGTGCCTTCCATCAGCTTTGGCTGGTGGCCCAGCTACACCCAGGGATAGCCTGACTACTGTTTTCTATGCTCTGGTAACCTCAAGGTTAGATTACAGCAATGTGTTATATGTAGGGCTGCCTCTGGAGATGGTTCAGAAACTTCAGCTAGTGCAGAATTCAGGGGCCAGGTTGCTCACCGGAGCAAGACGGTTTGAGCATATTACACCTATCCTGGTCCGACAACACTGGCTACCAATTCATGTCAGGGCCCAATTCAAAGTGCTGGTTTTGACCTATAAAGCCTTAAGTGGCTCAGGACTGCAATATCTCAAAGACCGCCTCCTTCCATATGAACCTACCCAGACTCAGATCATCTTCTGAGGCCCTTATTCATGTGCCTCCTCCTCAAGAGGTCTGGAGGGTGGCAACACGAGAACTTCTCTGTAATGGCTCCCCGTATATAGAATGCTCTCCCAAGGGAAGTTCACCTGGCACTTTCATTATACACCTTTAGGTGCCAGGCAAAAACGTTCCTTTTTAACCAGGTGTTTGGTTGATTTGATTGACATCCTATGCCCTTTCAAAACATGCGGGGTTTTTTTTGGGGGGGGGATATTGGGTTGTTGGTTTTCTTTTGATTATGTATTTTATGGTTTTATATTTTGATTTTATTCTGTGAACCTCCCTGAGACCTCCAGGTATAGGGCAGTATATAAATTCAATAAATAATAATAATATATGGAACAAATCCACTGACTGGACAGAACAACCCAGTGAAGACTGAGCATGCTCAGTGCTGACTGACTGCTAAGGGAGTAAAGAAACACCAGGTGGGAAGTGGAATGCAGTGGCTGGAATCCTGAACAGGGAGAACTTCACACTGCAACATTATGTTGCAGGTTCCATTAGTTTGGTTTGAATATTTATTGCCTTTAAGTAAGGCACCATAATTTGCATCACTTATTTTATCCTTTGTCCTGACAATTGCTGAAGTGATCCATTGAATACAAGCAGAATCATAGATACATGTGTTGGTGAACTCCCCCCCCGCCCCCATTTTTTTTACCTAATCTCTTTGTTTGATATTTCATATTCAGGTTTCTCAGGTCAGTGTCCAGCAGCCAGTCCAAGGGGAACTCATGCTTAGGTATCAGCAGCTTCAGTCACGACTGGCCACATTGAAAATCGAAAATGAGGAGGTAAGATGGACTGCAGCTCGTCAGGCGTTGTGTTGGCACTCCACATAGTGTCTGACAAATATCAGGGCCTACTAGCCATGACCCCAAGATTTTTGAAAATATTCTATTTGGCACCGAAAAGGAGAACATATATAGAGAAGCAGACCGTTGTTCCATATAGCTCAGTACTCCCTGCTCTGACTGGCAGTGGTTCTCCAGGGTTTAAGGCAAGGGACCTCCCCAGCCTTACCTGGAGCTGCCAGGATCGAACCTGAGATCTTCCACGTGCAAAGGGGATGTTCGTCCATTGAGCCACTGTCCTTCCCGGGAGGAGACAAAACAAAACACCGGCATGGAAGGTTGAAGCGACTTTAGTGTCGTGCTCAAAACATGCATTGTTGGGGGCCAGATGCCATTGGAGGAAAGGAGATGCAGGTGGCATGTCCGCTTCACCACGGGGGGAATAAAGTAACACTCACTTTCAAGGAAACAGCCCTGAAAGGGGATGCGCTGGATCAGGTGGCTCTGAATCAGCTTTTGTTTCAGCAGATTGCTGCTTGCCCTGCTACCCAGAACACGCAAAGGGAGGCTGCTGTAGCCCTGAGAGAGGCCAGATTGCCTGGCAGGCCCAGTTGGGTCCTTCAGAGACACCTGGCCCTGCACTTCTCCTTTCAGGGCCAGTTTTTTTTAAAAGGGGGTGGGGTGGACCAGTGCTGTTTCCCTTCCCTCCTTTTCATAGGACCCAGAGCGAAAAGGAGAAGCGCTTGGCAGCTCCATAGTAGGCCTCTCCTTCTGCTTCTTCCTTCAGCGGCCTTCCCAGAAAGCTCACAAGTGGCAGGGAGGGCCAGACCACCAGGGAGACACACGGAGGAGGTGCTGCCAGGGTGGCTTGGAGAGTCTCAAAGGGGAAATCGCCCAGGGCCTACTGAGCACAGGCATATACAGTGGTACCTCGGATTACATACGCTTCAGGCTACATACGCTTCAGGTTACAGACTCCGCTTGCCCAGAAATAGTGCTTCAGGTTAAGAACTTTGCTTCAGGATAAGAACAGAAATCGTGCTCCGGCGGCATGGCAGCAGCAGGAGGCCCCATTAGCTAAAGTGGTGCTTCAGGTTAAGAACAGTTTCAGGTTAAGTACAGACCTCCAGAACGAATTAAGTACTTAACCCGAGGTACGACTGTAAGGGCTCTCAGGAACTAGTTTGTTTAGTTTTTGCACTTATCTCATAAAATGCATTTAACTACTTGATTGCAAAGGGGAAAAGCCTCACGAAAAAATCCCAACACAATAACATTATCAATAAAAACAGTTGAAAGCAGCTGTTTAAAACACTCAATAAAAATAATTAAAATCGACCATAAGCTAAAAAGGAGAATAAAACACATGTCGGCAATCTAAGTCTCCTGGTGGGCTTGCCTGAACAGTGAAGTGAAGGGGGCTGCCTGATGTCAAAAGGCATTCCATGTTTTGGCACTGCCATAGTAAAATACGGATTTCTTACTAATGCAAAACAAGTATTATGTAGCACCTGTAACAAGTATACTCAGCAGCTCCCTTCTTCCTACTGTTGGTGGAACATACTTGGTCTGTTTTTCTACTTGATACTAAGAAATGCACCTTTTTAACTCCAGGTTAAGAAGACGACTGAAGCTACTTTACAGACAATACAAGATATGGTCACCATTGAGGACTACGACGTTTCTGAATGTTTCCAGCACAGTCGTTCAACAGAGTCTGTGAAGTCAACAGTTTCTGAGACCTACTTGAGCAAGCCTAGCATTGCGAAGAGAAGAGCGAACCAGCAGGAGACGGAACAGTTCTATTTCATGGTGTGTTGCCTGCTTTCCATGTGATACGCTCTCCCCACCCCCAACGTTCTTGAAATGTAGATAGCACCTCTTCAGATGCGAAATGCATTGATCTGTGTCTTTGCAGAAATTCAGAGAGTATCTGGAGGGAAGTAATCTCATCACAAAGCTCCAAGCAAAGCATGATTTACTGCAGCGAACACTTGGAGAAGGTAAATGAATCGGAATAAACCTCAGAATAAATCTGCTAAAATATTTACAATGCGTATATTTAAATCCATGGTTCAGATGTAGCCAGAAGCCATGATTTTAAGCTATGTGAATGATCATGAGGCTCACATACTCCCTGCCCCTCTTCCTCTTTAGCAAATATGGAAAAGAGATTGAATGCATCCGCTTCCTTTTTTTAAACTAACGACAGGTCCCCATGATATCTAAACTCAGGAAACTATGTCCTGTTTAAACTACAGTTAGTATAAACAAGCCAGAATCAAAAGATGGTTTCAGAACCTGGCTTGTCCTGAAACCATAGTAGATTAATCACAGAATCTATACTTCTGTTAGGAAATATTCTGGTTCCTTTTCCAGTAAACAAAAGCAAAGCAAAATATAAAAGCCCAGACAGAGACCTGAAAGCCAGTTTATTTTATGTACTGGATTGTCTCAATTTGGCTTGTATTTTTGGTGGGTTGGGGGAGTACATGGCATTGTTTCAAAAAAAAAATGAAACAAAAAAAACCCAGGCAGGGTGAATAGAACAGAAAATGGAGAAATCTTTCTTTGGCAGAATTAGACAGCCCACTGTGCAAGGTCATATGTGACCTATTTTGTGTGTGAAACATTCTAAATTATAACTCCTAGGAGTCTGGGTATCTCTGTCTCTTAATAGCATTACCTTGCATCTTCTGCTGCCGAATTTATTAACTACTTCCCTGTAGGCTGAAATAGTGCCTCATTATGAACAGAATGCATTATAAACTTTCTATGCACCAGCATGGTATTATCAGTTTGTTCATTATATTATTGAGAAAATGTGCCTTGCATTTTAAAATGTACTCCTTGTAGAGTAATTCTTGTAACAGTGGGATTTCCTGTATTATCATGAATCACAGAAAATCTCTCTTTCATACTTTTCAGTGGGATTAATAATCAGGCTGTTGCAGGCTTGCAAAAACAAGTTTATAAATATCTGCTACCCACAGAATGTAATACGTGCCTGCCTATATTTTCTGCTCTCGGCATAGTCATATCCTCTGGCTTTCTCCGTAGCAGAGCTCAGGATCAGGCTGTAAGAATCACAAATATATATTAGCAGCTTTTAAGACCAACCCCTTTGCTTGGTTCTGTGCTTTATTTTCCTCTCCCGCCAACCTTGCAGATAATACCGCGCTTATGAGAAAGTGGTGGCATTTCCCTTTATGTGAAATCATAAATGTTATGAAACAGGCTGGATACTTGTTTCTGAGCCCAATTAGCAACTTTGCACGCTAATGGAAGCCTTTATTTCAAAAGTGGGTCGAGCGGAGTTTTAGTGCAACTAGAACCATCCCATCCCTCAAAAGCACAGATAGATTGCTGTTTTCAAATCACCGTTTCATAACACATGTGCTAAACTTTTTCTGGCAGAAACTGCAGCAAATGCAAGAGTGAAAATTGATACTTTAAATGTTCTGCCACCCACATGCCTTGATTGTGCTTGTTGAGAATAATATAGAACTAGCATCTGTTTGGTAAAGGAGAACACATTGAACTACAGATCTGTTTTATGCATGTGTGATTGAACTTCCTGTCCTAGGGGCAAGCCAACATTTTCTTCTGCTGTGCATCCTCCATTTGTTTCATGAGTGGTAGTGCTGCGGAACTGCTGTGCTGCGGCCCCTGAAATGCATGAAGGAGCATAGTAACCGTGTTGGGCAGATGTGCACCAGGTGTTTATATTACATAATATGCAGTTAAGCATTCTTATGCAGCACACATTTAAATATTTACTCTCATAACTACATCTACATCTAAGGACGATGCATTTTTAAACTCTACGGCCTTTGGCAATATGCCTTCCAGCCTTGCCAGCCCTTTCTCTTTATGTAAACTTTGACTAGCTCATTAAAATATGCAAGCCTTCAAGATTGCTTGAAATTTTGTTCTGTTTTACTTGCAAGCAAGCAAGCAAACAAACTATTTACTCCCATAAGACAGAAGCTTTAGTACAGCAGCTTCACATACCAGCTTTGCTTTTCGAACATTTTAACGCTGGAAGTGGGAAAACAGTTCCCTTGGCATGCAAGTATAACTCTTGTGCAGTTAAAAATAATTGAAGATTGAAGAGGAACTAGATGGTATATGTATAGTTTCATAGAAAATCCACTTTTAGTTCCATTCATTTTCAGGTTATTGTTCCCTTATCTTTTAGGTCATAGAGCAGAATATATGACTACAAGGTAAGACAGTGAAACTTGTTTACGTGGTTTGTATTACAAAAAGCTGTAATGATAATAACGTTCACAAGCAGGGGAAATAAATGTTGTGGATGATGAGTGCAATGTTGTTCCATACGTTTTCAAAAAATATATATGCACTATTAATGTTAGCACCTTTGTTGCATTCTTGTTACACCCACCATGAATATTAATATGCAAATCTTATTGAATTCCTTAACATCCTCTCAGATTTTGTGCTTTGTTACTATTTATCTTTTGCTTAATAAATATATTCCCTTCTCTCAGACCACAAAGTCTTCCTTCTAAATCTCAGAAATACAATTTGTTTAATGGTGATTTGGGATCATTCACCTTGCTCGCTGAGCAACTCATTTCAACACCTTGCCATAATGGCCATGGTCTGTTATACTATGCTGAGACAGATGTCCTGGGGGGTCTTATTTCCTAGCTGCTCAGTATAATGCTTCTTGGAGTCAGGACAAATATACCCACAATACATACACAGTGATGAAGGAATACCAGAATTCTGAGGATGATTAGCATTTTCAGTCTATTAAAATAAGGTAAAAAAATTTTGTCGGTATGCAACGTTTTCTGATTAATGTGTTGCTCAGATTGACTCAAAAGACTATGTTACAACATGCTGGTTCTGAAAACCCAATGCTTATATTGTTTTCAGGAATTCCTTATGCTACTTAAAGTATAGTTCTGTTTATTTTTTGACTGCTGTATTTACATCTTCATCCTGTGTTTCCCCCCCTGTTCTGATAACGCTTATAGCCGAGGGCGAAGGAACTCCCACACAAGGCATCAGGTACTATTAAATTGAACATTACCATCTCTTGATTATTGGGGACTGTCTGCATTAAGAAATGAGAGGGGCATGTCACACTTTCCTGGTGTTTTTCTAGTGGATCTCTAAATTAGAGAAATTAGCTATCCCTAATGTCTTGATGGAATCCACTTTATGCAATAAAAGGTGAAACCTCCTAGATCCATAGTACCTCTTTCGCAGGTGTGCAGGAAGTTGACAGATGCAGGCTGGCTTTTGTTACCATTTCCTAAATGCCAGAACTGCCTACCTGTCCCCACAGCACAGCACGGTAACTTGCTTTTTAAACCCAGTAAAGACTTACAAACAGCTTGTAGGATCACATAAAGCACTACTACTTAGAAGAAGCAAACAAAGGCCATGCTTTGTATACGGATCTTCTCGCAATTTATAAAACAAGCTATATATTTTTAACCATAAGTCATTCACAGCTGCGATTGGATCCAGGGTATGCATTTACTATGTGCTTTCTGGCCCATGTGTTCTTTTTATCCCTTTGTCATGGCAGCATGATGGACAAATGGGAGGTCATCTTTCCAAATAATATGGGATCCTTTTGAAATAAACGCATACCCTGTTGAACTTTTAAGATCCATTGCTCTCAGTAGGATTTTAAGGTACTGGACGTGACCGTAGCCGTTCTTCCAATCAGTTTTGTGGCTCATCAGCATGCCACATACACCTGTCATTCACACGGGGGCTGTACTGATTTCTTAACCAACTAATGCTAGTCCAAACAAGCTGGCAGGATCAGAAGGCATCATGCAAAAACTTGTGATGGCAACTCCAAAGTAGTTTGCACCTTCCTAGTGTCACTTCTCTAATTTCCAGTTTGGTTCTATTCATCTGCTAGTTGTAGCACCTGGAAGTGTCTGCAGTAAAGGAAATGAGCCTGTGTTCATTAATTACTCTGAGTGATTTGGCCTCTGTTTACAAAGACCCTAGGATGAATGTGCAGCGTTTCTTTTCACACACAGATTCATTGTCTGCTCCCTTTGGGGTCCGTACAAGGTACAGGCACCCTATCAACATGCTAGCCGTCAGAATCATAGAATTGGAAGAGACCCTCAGGGTCATCTAGTCCAACCCCCTGCAATGCAGGAATTTCAACTACTAAAGCATAGACGGAAGCATAATAGCAGGCATATGACTAGTCTCTAATACCCAGGAGGTAAAATTATCCTGGCCTTCTTGTACTAAAGTCAAAATCCAAACATTGTAAAAAAACATTAGGAGACAATGGATGCGAAAACTATTAATCAGAAAAAGAGAGAGGATAATTGCTTTCCCCCATAGAGCTAGTGACAGAACACAGATATGCTTCCAGAATACTAACTATGTAGTTTTCATAGCAGCGGCAGGAGAACAGCTGTAGTAATACTCTGACAAATTGAGGCCAAATTATGTCTAGGCAGACCCTCCTGCATCTTGTTTGCTTCTTTGCTTGGATAACAAAACCCGCTGTAGGAGGCTGAAATTTGGGGTGAACTCATAGTGATTGGGGCAGGGGCTGGTGCTTAGTACTTCCTGGCATTTGCCCATTAAAAAAGCACACCGGGCTTTCCAGGGGTGGTGGGAAAACCCCAGGGATCATCTGTGAGAACATTTTTCTTATTAACAAAATGGTAAATGCATTATTTCAGTTCATGTCATCCCATAGTAACCTTTGAGTAATGGATTCCTTCTTGTAGTTATTTCCTGTAAAGGGACTGAAAAAATCTATGACAGCTTTTGTGATTGCATTGAATTAGGTAAATGTGAAATTTTAGCAAACCATTTCATAATGCCATGGAAATGCATTTAACGATACATTCATTTTAATCTTGAAATTTCTTACTGCAAACAATACCCTTGGGGTTGCTTTACATTCCTTGCATATTGCAGCTTTGCAAAGGTGAATGTGGTTTATATAAATTTCCTCCCTCCCTCCCTCTCTCTCTATATGCATTTATTAATTTTGTAAAACTATACCATTGCTGTTGATTTCCCTTGAATAGCTTAATGAAGATGCTCTTAGGACTGCAAGGATGTTGAAGCGAGGGCAGCCCTAGGCTACAGGGGCCCAGGGGCCAAAGCAGTTGCTTAATTAATTACGAGTAAATTTTTCTGTTATTATTTATTTGGGCCATATGTCATAGCAGTATAGCATCATCATAAATTATACTAAGGCATAAAACTAATACAAGGCATAAGGCACTACATTTGTAATCTAATACATAGGATGAGTTCAAGTGTAATAACCTAATAAACTATGGTTCACAGTCGTACCTTGGATCCAGAATGCCTTAGCATTCGGTCACTTTGGCTCCCGAACACCGCAACTCTGGAAGTGAGTATTCTGACTTGTGAACGTTCTTTGGAACCCAAACATCCGATGGGGCTTCCGCAGCTTCTGGTTGGTGGCAGGAGCTTCCTGCAGCCAATCAGAAGCCACGCATTGGTTTCTGAACGTTTTGGAAGTCGAATAGACTTCCGGAACGGATTCCGTTCCACTTCCAAGGTACGACTGTATTAGGCTGAGTGGTGGTGCTGTGGGTTAAACCACAGAGCCTAGGACTTGCCGATCAGAAGGTCGTGGTTCGAATCCCCGCGACGGGGTGAGCTCCCGTTGCTCGGTCCCTGCTCCTGCCAGCCTAGCAGTTCAAAAGCACGTCAAAGTGCAAGTAGATAAATAGGTACCGCTCCGGTGGAAGGTAAATGGCGTTTCCATGCGCTGCTCTGGTTCACCAGAAGCGGCTTAGTCATGTTGGCCACATGACCCAGAAGCTGTACGCCGGCTCCCTTGGCCAATAAAGCGAGATGAGCGCCACAACCCCAGAGTCGGCCACGACTGGACCTAATGGTCAGGGGTCCCTTTACCTTTACTAGTGCCTGCATACTCTTCATCTTTGAAGATTCCATACATCTTTCTTGCTCCTGGTTTTATATTCTGATTAATAAACAGGGGTCAAGCCACAGTTTCCCAGCTCAGGTGTAACAGGAAACTGTGGTTCTTAAACTGTGGTTTAAGAGACCCTAGAAATACACAAGCAAAAGAAGAAAGAAAAAGGAGGAACACAGAAGCACATTAATTCTTGGTAAGATTTATTAGATCAAGGTTGTTACATCTGAACTGGAGTTCTGAAAAAGATGCTGACAACTCTTCATGCTCCCAAGTCAGGATTCTCTATTTTCAATTTGGTTTCCTTGTCAGTGTTAGCAAAGAGTCCAGTTTTTTTAAGGTACTTGCAATCACATTTGGTCAGCTGCCTTCAAGAAAAACATACAGAATGCATAATTATAAAGGCTGTGCATTACTTTCTGCTCCTGACAAACTGAGGAAGATAATTCAGTTTGGAAAGATTTTATTTTTTTAAGATAAAGCCTTTGATTCTCAAATGCATTATGGAACGAGTATGGTTCTAGTGAGGTTTGTGTTTACAGATCATTATGAGTTTGAGGCTGATTCCTAATAGTGATAATTCCTATTTGCAGAGATAATCTCTTATATTATTTGTGGTATATTTTGGGTGATTTTTCTTCCTTCATAGGACTCCGGGCAAGTAATTCCCCTCATCGTAGAAAGCTGTATCCGGTTTATCAACTTGTATGGTGAGTTCCAAAATTCAATTTTACTTTATCCTAGTTGTTTTTTCTTCAGAATATTGTGCTTATTAATAATTATGCTTTGTTCTGATGTTGAAGTCACTTTCTAATTACAGCTAGGGAGGTCGTAAAGCTTTAATCCAGCATTAAGGAGGCTCACAGTATGGCAGTGTGAGGAGCTCTAGAATAAAGCCTAGTGTGGAACAACACATTCATAAAACAACAGGGACAGTGAGGCTGTGGAAAGGCAGCAAAAATAATGAAATTATGAATGGAATGTACACAATATAATGGCAGAAGCGAAGAATGGGCAGGGGAAAAGGGTCAGGAGCAAGCTAAGAGAGGAGGTCAGGAGAGAGGAGGAGGATACAGCTGCAGTCCTAACTCCACTTACTGAATTCAATAGGACTGACTTCTCAGTAGACATGGTGAGAATTGTGGCATTAGAAGTCAGAATTGTGTTTCAAAATGGTGTAAACTGCTTTTTTTAAAAAAAGAAACAAAACAGGTTATATGTCTAATAAATCAGTAACAAGTCAGTATTTCCTCCAGATTTGAAATAACTTGGTACCCAATTTAATGACGCATATTTCTTTCTTGCTCTTGTTTTTCAGGTCTCCAGCACCAGGGCATTTTCAGAGTATCTGGCTCCCAGGTGGAAGTCAATGATATTAAAAATTCATTTGAGAGAGGTAATTATATTTTCTGCCATGCATACATAATTGTATTTTGTTCCATTTCGGTAACATGAGAGCCAGCGTTCTAAACCTTTTAACCACACAGAAATGCTTCCGTTCCTTGAAACTTAATCGTTATTGCCCACAGTGGTGTGTCCTGATAAGCAAATATGTCGGACGGCGGCCCGTTTGACAGATTCTGCATCTCTGTCCTTGTGTGGGGCTGTTTCAGCAATACGGATACTGTAATACCTTAGGGTAACGTGCAGATTACTGCAGAAGGAGTGTAAGCAATTCATGGGTACAACACATTCAGGTGGCAGCAGTTTAGCATACTGGTTCAGCAGATCCAAAGCCAGCCATGGGCAAGGTATGGACTTTCTTTTAACGTCTTTCACACTCTGCTTAGGACTAGGGTTAAGTCCCACAAAGGGGCTTTCCAGACATGACTTTTACTAGAATAAAAAATGATCCCATTCATAAATTCAGCATATTGTACACTTCCTAGGGCTTAGCTAGAACCTTTCCAGCTTTTCAGGAACAAGGAGCTTTCAACAATAGCGAGAAGGGCTTCAGGAATTTTATCTTCCAGATGTATGCATACTGAAATGATAATATCGATTGTGAAAGTCAACATGGAAATTTAAGTGTGTGACCCTGTCAGGATTTGAACCTTTGGGCTCCAGCAATTATCTTAGATACTGACAGAACTGTGAAAGTTACTTAAAAGTATAATAACTTGTGCCCTCTTTGGGGATATGGCTGCCCACATTTTAATTTACAGCCAGACACTTACAGATTGTTTTTTCATTCAAGTAGATCCATGGAGAAAAGTCAGTCCTTTAAATAAAATGAAGGGGGTGGGGGGGAGATCAGTTCAGGTCTCCAAATCAGGAGTACACAAGAATTAAATCATGCTGAAACACTTATTTTTGGATTGTTTTTGCGCAACCATTTTTTAAAATTAATGAATTTGGCTAAGCCCTCCTTATTATTAAGGGTTAAATGAAATTAAGTTGTCCCACTTGCACAAGGACTTCCCACTTTTTTCAGTGGAACTTAAACTGCCTCTCCTTCCTCTCTCCATTCCCCAAATCTTTCTTCAGATTCCCCAAATAGATTCAGGAAATAGGCAGCAAGAAGGAGGCGGGGCTTCCATCGTGCAAGTGGAAGTCCTTGTACAAACTGTACATTTTAAATTATTACTATGTCATGTGAGCAGCCAAAGACTTTAGTAATAATCGCTTCCAGTACCTTACATGTTAAGCGGCATGGGTAAATCTCTGTAAAATTGTCACCCACAAAACCTTACTTGTGTTGTAGCTTCCATGCCACTTCTTTCCTACGCAGTTCTTCTTTTGCACATTAATATTAATACCACTTTCTTTTCACTTCTAGCTACTCTCTCCTTTCATGCACGTATGCCTCTTTTTCACTGCTGAAGCTTCAGGTCATACACTCATCTGCTCACTTAAGACAGCTACTCCCCCCCCCCCCTCCAGCCAAAGCAAGTGACCGCCTTCGTTTCTTATTCCAACAGTTCCCACTGAAACATTCCGTGTTAAAAGGATCATTAGGAAAGAGATCAGGGACGCGGGTGGCGCTGTGGGTTAAACCACAGAGCCTAGCACTTGCTGATCAGAAGGTCAGTGGTTCGAATCTCCGCGACAGCGTGAGCTCCCATTGCTCGGTCCCAGCTCCTGCCAACCTAGCAGTTTGAAAGCACACCAAAGTGCAAGTAGATAAATAGATACCACTCCAGCGGGAAGGTAAACAGCGTTTCCGTGTGCTCCCCTGGTTCACCAGAAGCGGCTTAGTCATGCTAGCTACATGACCCGGAAGCTGTACGCCGGCTCCCTCGGCCAATAAAGCGAGATGAGCGCCGCAACCTCAAGAGTCTGTCACGACTGGACCTAATGGTCAGGGGTGCCTTTACCTTAGGAAAGAGATCAGAAACAAAACTGCTCGTGTCGTAGCATTGCAACCACTCTTGGAGAAACTATGCGCAATTCCTGTTGCCTCGCCTCAAAAGTATATATTGTAGAGCTCGAAAAGATACAGAAAAGGAGCAACAAAAAAGATCAAGGGAGTGGAGGAGCTTACGTGTTTTTATTTATTTAATCGAACAAAACTTTAGATGTTTACTCTAGTGAAATGCATATGCCGCTTAACCAAGAAATAAAACCGCCATGTGGTTTGCAGATAATACAAAATATACGTTGGCTCTAAATTGTCAATAAAAAACAAAATTAAAATACGGAAAAACAGCGGTTTAAAAATATACATAATAGATTGAAATTACAGGTTAAAATATTTGTCAACTTTATTTACATATCTGGGGCAGGCTTGCTGAAACAGAACAGTTTTTAGCAGGTGCCTCAAAGAATACAAATAAGGCACCTACCTATGAGGAAATATTACAGCGTTTGTCGCTTTTTAAAAAAAGTCTAGGTATTAATTCAATATAAATTGTTAACTTTCTCAAATATCAGCTGCAGTGAAGTGCTAAGCATCTTGCTTTAGTTTTTAAAGCTAATTAAACTGAAAACAGTTACCCAGCCAACAACCTTTCAACTACTAGCGTCCCCCTTTTAAACACATTTTACAGTCTGAAATCTCGATCTTTTCCACTGGGGGATGGCATTTAGAATCCATTTTCTCATCACAATACACAGCAGTCCGCATGTTCTTGAAATCTCTTTAATTACTTTTTCCGGCGCTAAGAAAGATGTGCACCTTGAAGACATCTATATTAGCTTGGTACGTGACTCGACTGAACAAATGGTTGCAAAGACTTACTTGACGCATTCTGCAATCCTCAGACCATTTTTCTCAAGCGTATTAGATCTTTATTTCAGTGGGACTAGTTTTGAGTAGGTGCATTAGTCCATAAATAGACCCTATAGATTGAGTATTGCATGTCTGACCCAATAAACTTTTATTCTCAGCTAATGACTCAAGCCTAGCCTATGGAATTAAGAGGAATGTTTATTTTACTCTCTTACATTCACTTTAATCGAAGATTGGACTTAACTAAACCAGTCATTATTTATTTAATACAGCTCAGGATCCTACTAGGTAGTAAAATGCTGTTCAGCTAGAATGCCTATATTAAGTATTTAACTTGATTTATTTTTGCAGGTGAAAATCCTTTGGCAGATGACCAAAGTAATCATGACATCAACTCAGTTGCCGGAGTACTGAAGCTCTATTTCCGAGGGCTGGAGAACCCTGTCTTTCCTAAGGAAAGATTTAATGATCTTATTTCTTGTGTCAGTAAGTTAAATTTGTTTTAACAGCTTGTAAAGTTACTTACTAATAAATGCACTAGCACCTCAGAAGTCCCGCCAACCAATTTCCGTAAGACAGTTTGCTATCCTCTGCAGTTAATATATGTGTATTCATACATATTTCTGGATCTGCTCTCAATGTACCGTTGACCTTGTTGTAGCAGGCACACTGCCTTTCCAGAACACAGGAGGTAAAGTGAAATTCAGTGCTGCCCTGCTACAAACGTTTTGTCCGTGCAACTTTTTCCGCTTGCCCAATGGAAAAATTTCCCCTCGTCTCCCCCTGCATGCATCCTGACTCCCCCGCAAGCCAATGGAGGGCATGTGAGGGTAGGAACTGGACCAGATATAAGGTGAATAAATCATCTTAACAGGCTTGTAAGTGACCATAGCCAAGGTGTTTGAGAATCCTATGTACCTGCAGAAAAAGGGAATGATGGTTCCTTTGAGTGACAAGATCTTCTGGTCAGAAGGGAAGCAGAGTTTATTCCCCCAGTTTAGACTTATTCCAGCTATGGGCAAAATACGCTAAAGAGTTTAATTGGCCATTTGCTATCAGCTGGAGCTTGATGAGATCAGCAATATTACAGTGGTACCTCAGGTTACATATGCTTCAGGTTACAGACTCCGCTAACCCAGAAATAGTACCTCGGGTTAAGAACTTTGCTTCAGGATGAGAACAGAAATCGTGCTCCGGTGGCAGCAGGAGGCCCCATTAGCTAAAGTGGTGCTTCAGGTTAAGAACAGTTTCAGGTTAAGAATGCACCTCTGGGACAAATTAAGCATGTAACCAGAGGTACCACTGTAGTAGGAAATGTTAGAAATGATGCCCTAGAAATGAGCCAGCGTGGTGTAGTGGTTAAGAGCAGTAGTCTCGTAATCTGGGGAACCGGGTTCGCTTCCCTGCTCCTCCACATGCAGCTGCTGGGTGACCTTCGGCCAGTCACACTTCTTTGAAGTCTCTCAGCCCCACTCACCTCACAGAGGGGAGGAATGGAAAGGAGAATGTTAGCCGCTTTGAGATTCCTTCGGGTAGTGATAAAGCGGGATATCAAATCCAAACTCCTCCTCCTCCTCTTCTTCTTCTTCTTCTTCTTCTTCTTCTTCTTCTTCTTCTTCTTCATAGTGCTTTATACTGTACTGTCACATAGCCAATGATTTTACTTGTATCTTGTCTACTTGTCTGTTGCAGGAATAGAAAATCTCTATGAGAGAGCTCTTCACATACGAAAACTCCTCCTGACTTTGCCCAGATCAGTCCTCATAGTGCTAAGATATCTTTTTGCTTTCCTCAATCAGTAAGTACATTAACGTCCGATCAGAAGCACTCTATTGATCTTTAATTCTTCATTTTAACAGAGGAGAATATTTCAGTTGGCAGCAAAGCCATGATTTCCAAACAAACTGGAATAATTTTTACCCTGAACTGAGAGATCTCGCTCTAATAGGAATGACTTGAATGCAGCAGTTGTGCAAATGTAAAATGAACTGCCCAAAATATTTGCATAATTGAGGAGAAGAATAATAATAATTATTTGAAGCTTCAGTTGTAATAAATGCTCAAGTTATCCTCAACAGCTGCTTTAGGATGATATTGCAATATATGAATACTCATTTCCATCCCTATAGAAAGGAGATTGAAAACTGAAAGTTTGAAATAGCCCTTGAGAGTGTCAGGCTATATTTACATGAACAAAATGTAGTTTGGTTTCAATGCAGTTTTGGTTCAACTCCTGTGTCCTTGACAGCACCAGGTGCAAGGTTTTCAGGGCTAGAAAACCTGTTGCGCCTGTTACATTTCTGCAAGTTTTATCTTCGAGCTGTAACTGTTCAGATACTGTTGAGTTGCAGCTCCTATCACCTCTCAGCATTGGGCATCCCATCTGATGATCTCTGCTTTAGATCTGCTGCCCCAGTGTAGTGTTACCCATGCATCTTCTCACCAATTATTCTCAGTCATTCAAGTAACCCATATATCTTCATGTCAGCCTGTCACAAAAAGATATTTTAATTAAATTGCTTTTACGGCGTTCCAGTGCAAGATTAAGCAGCCCATAGCTGTCAACCGTCCCTTATTTGGTGGGAAAGTCCCTTATCCCAGTGCTGTGTCCCTCTGCTGTCCCTTATTATGTACCTTAAATTTCCCGGGTTTCAAAGGAAGCAGCTCCTCTCCCTCCCTCCCTGTCGGCCAGGGAGGGAGGCTCCAACTGTGTTGCTTGGCTGCGTTGCTCACCCAATAAGGTGTCTTAAGAACGACTGGGGGGTGGAGCTTGCATGCCTTGTGCTGATCAAATCGGCCACGTTGCCTGGGGACTCGCCTTTGCTCAGCGCTTCCCAGCAGAGAGTTGATGGTAGTTTTCCTTGCTGCATCCCCTTTGCCGGGTTGCTGCGCTGTGGGAACCACCACTTGAGGCTTTGTTTGGCTGCTGGCTGGGCTTTCTGCCTTTGGCTTGGAGGGGCTCAGAAGTTGAACATACCTGTGCTTGGAAAATCCCTTATTTTGGCTGCGTACCCTTATTTTCGAGGCGGGTGGGTTGAATAATATTGTGTATGCAGCTTAAGCTTGCATTTTTGTTTCAGAAGGTCTCATAATGATCCCAGAACCCTCTTCTTCTTCTTTCCCCTTTTTAAAAACAGCCTTTCGCAGTACAGCGATGAAAATATGATGGATCCGTATAACCTGGCCATTTGTTTTGGCCCAACGTTGATGCCTGTTCCAGACATTCAAGAGCAAGTGTCGTGTCAGGCTCACGTGAACGAAATAATCAAAACTATCATCATTCACCACGAAACCATTTTTCCAGATTCTAAGGAGCTGGATGGTCCCGTTTATGAGAAATGTATGGCTGGTGACGAATACTGGTAAGCCGTTCATTCTTTTGCCCAGGTCGGATTGCTTCAGTTTGGTATGAACGACTTTTAATTTGTGAAAAGTTTCATTTTTTAAAAAAGCTATAGATACCTGTAACTGTGGGCCAAACAATATGTGACGCTAGTCACTTGTTTAACCAGCTCAGGGCCCACACCAGTCTTTTACTGAAATTTGCCCCCTGCCTGGCTCCAGATTCCTCCTTTTTTGCAGTAAACAGTACTTCCAGGGGCAACAAACAGTCAGGAGGAAACGAGTGATAATGTGCTTTTCTTTTACTTTATAAGAATTTTATCTCGATAGGATTTTTGTTGCTCAAATGGATATTGTGCTGCGTTGTATATTTATGGTATACTTAAGTAAAAAGGAAATCCAAGTACATAAATATACAACACAGTTATCAAGTATTTGCATGCCTGTATATTATTTACTTTTTTACGTGGGAACTACTTCAAGATCTATTGATGGTAAGCTGTCTTTTAGTGAGCGGTTTTTGTGAACTGCGTGGAGGCTTTTGACAACCAGGCAGTATATGAATTTTATGAAATAAATAAATTAATTTTTTTAAACAGTTTAAATAAAAATAAACTGTATTTTTCAGCAGAAAACTGGCATTGGGGTCCAGACCTAAAACATATTCTGACTTGACGACCCACAGCTGTTTTTTCTCTAAAATAAAACTTGTCAGGTTGAGCAAGTCTGCTTGTGGCCCACGTGTTTTCCAGTCTGTCAGCTACGTGAAATTATGCCTAATATCATTATAGTGGCTTTAAAAGCAGGTTGATTAAGGTCTACTTGACAGGGAAATGGTTCAGCATAAATGGCCATGTTACATAAAAGCAGATGTTTGTGCCTTTAGTAAAAGCATGCCAGATTGGTCAGGTTTTGTGCGTTCCAGGAAGTCATTTTGAAGCAAACTGCCTTGCTATCTCTTCCTTAGTTTTAGCACCATTTCATTTTTTTAAAAAAAAAAATAGTGCTTATGCTGCTCTTATTCTGTCTTTAATTATTTTATTGCAAGCTGCATTGAGGACCAATTTGTGGGAAAGATGCCTACAAAGTGTCCTTTAGGACTGAACAGATTTAGCATGATTGTTATTTGCATTAAAAATAGTAAGATCTTTTGGCTGGTTTTATTGAACATCAGCTACTCCCAGTTGGCCTATCTAGTGATAGTTAAAATAAAATTTCTCCCATCTATCTTAAAACAATTAGTAAGTTTTTAGTGTACTTCGTTTTCAAGACGCAATCTCTGAAACGGCAAAACATCATCAATTCATTCTTTTCCTGAAAAATTCAGACAGCTAACCCTATCCCTGTCGCTTAAAGACCTGTCACTTAAAACAAGGTGGTGGGCTTTAAAATGAGAATTGCTGAAATTACATCAAATAAGAGTAATACTTTGTGACCCATACCATTTCCATATTGGAGCTTTTTCTGGTGCAGTTGGCCTTACACGTTTTTAAAGTGTCATCAGTTCATCCCTTGTGGGTTTGAACATGAAATTGATGCCACAGAGCAAAATTGATTCTTTTTCCATTGTGATTTTCTGTCACTGAAGAGTGTTGAGATCAGGACACCAGGCGCCAGTATTCAGGGTCAAACTAGATGTTACACACAGATGCTTGTAACATTATCTTGACAGTCTTTTCTTAAAAAAAATTTATAGTATATTGAGGAAGGAGAGTTTAGAAACAGCTGTTTTGGAGTAGGAAAATGACCATCAGGGAGCGGATTAAAGATCTCTTTGCTTCCTCCTTTTCCTACAACCTCTTTTCTGCTCCCAGTTGCCTTCTTGGGAGACTGCTTTTGGATTTTAAACCCAGACTAATATTACACAGGTTTGCCTGTAACTAGAAGGACTTCTAGTTTGTCTCTTTAGGCAGCATTCCATTAAGGCAACCTTTTGACCCCCCCCCCTTCATATGGGTAAAACACTGTCCAGGTTACATAAAACTATCCAATTTAAAAAGAAGATGATGGTGAGAGAGAGAGAGAAAAATAATACTAAGGAGATTATCTGACATCTAGATTAAAAAAGAAAAGAGGTAATAAAAGTGTTTTAAGATTCTAGGAGTGCTTTGTCTTAACTGAATATGTTAAGTAGTGTTTGCAGGAGCAGGATGCTAATAATACGCCAGCTTAATTGATTTTTTAATGATTAATGTGTCCATTCATAAGGTATTAATTCATATGGTACTGTCTCCACAGTGATAGTCCTTATAGTGAACATGGTACCTTAGAAGAAGTGGACCTAGATGCTGGTACAGGACCACACACCAGTGAAGATGGTAGGCCCCTTGTGTTGATTGCCTTTCCCCCCTCCCCCTCCCATGTATATGTAATTGATGAAGGAAATGCTGTTTTCCTCATCACCT
Organism: Podarcis melisellensis; assembly: GCF_964234715.1. Taxonomy (NCBI): domain Eukaryota; kingdom Metazoa; phylum Chordata; class Lepidosauria; order Squamata; family Lacertidae; genus Podarcis; species Podarcis melisellensis. The sequence goes on from NC_138542.1 coordinate 30,379,336, forward strand.
CTCCTTTTAAATGAAGAATCTCTGGCACAGTGTCTCCTTTCTTTTTTGTGTATTTCTTGTTTTTGTTGTTAACACTGATCTGCCTGTCATTGGCCAGCTGTTTCCTTGCTTCTTTCCTGCGTAACACAGTTAGAAGGAAGGTCAAGTGAAAGAATTCTGCATTTCAGCACAAATTTCTGGCTCAGTGTCACGTTCTAAGTGCCATTTTAAACTCTTTTGTGCACAGTGCTGTGGTTTGCGTTGCTGCTTTTAAGTAAATGCGGAGCGGGGGGGGGGAGGAAGTCAGCAAGGTCTCTAGAGGCCCATTTCCTCCAGTATTAGCACACCTGACTCCAGGTGTGCATGAGCACTCAGGCCTTGGCTTGCTCCATCGTGTTATGGACCCAGACCTTCGCACTCATCTTCCTGCCCCTCCACTATTTACAGAAAGACCATTAAAAAAGGTAAAGGTAAAGGACCCCTGACAGTTAAGTCCAGTCGCAGACGACTCTGGGGTTGCGGCGCTCATCTCGCTTTACTGGCCGAGGGAGCCGACGTTTGTCCGCAGACAGTTTTTCCGGGTCATGTGGCCAGCATGACTAAGCCGCTTCTGGCAAACCAGAGCAGCGCACGGAACACACTGTTTACCTTCCCATCACAGTGGTACCTATTTATCTACTTGCACTGGCGTGCTTTTGAACTGCTAGGTTGGCAGGAGCTGGGACCAAGCAATGGGAGCTCACCCCGTCGTCGTGGGAATTCAAACCGCCGACCTTCTGATCGGCAAGCCCAGTGGTTTAGACCACAGCACCACCCACATCCCAGTAGAAAGACCATTAATCTTAGTTAACTCACAGGCCATACAGAGAACTTGAGTTGAAGTCTTCCCTCTGGTCAGGGTTATTTTCACCTCAGTTTCCTTACTGGCTTTACTGTGGGGTTTACCCAAAGTCGTCTTTCTGGTCAGGGACTCACCTCTTTTTGAGCCATCAATTGAAAGCCTGTCTTCAGATTCTTGGGGGGTGGGTTGCTGTTGAAAATCCCCCTTCGGAGCTAGTATTAGTTCTGGGAAGGAAGGTGCCATTTGTGCATTTTGCTTTGGCTTAATAGCAGCTGGGAGGGGGGTTAGCTGGACCCCTCAAAACCCCCCCTAAGAATCTGTTGTGGGCACCACTCACACATCACAAGATTTAGCTTATTCTATCGGCTGCAAAAGAGTGCTTTTTCAAGCCTCATTTCAGCAGGGGGAAGGGTTGGGAGAGGGGATCCAGCGGGTAACAGGGAAGTCCTCTGCAAGCACATCAGTCTCCATAGTGGCAGCCTCCAAACTAGATATAAATATATATTTCATCAGCAATATCTGAGGCATTGTAGAATTTATTTTGCTCTAATTCGCATCGAATAGAATAGTTTACAGTATCCGTTTCCAGAGGAAATCTGAGAGAATTTCCTGAGGAAGCCCAAAACAGATGGATCATGGCTGATGTAGAATTCACACAAAAGAAGTGCAATGTTTTTGTTGGAATACCATGCTATCTCCTCTGTATTTATAGATAGGTGAAGGAAATAAAAAACGGGTCAAGGAAGTAGTTCTGTCATTGTAATTTCAAAGGAGCTGCAAAGGTGGAACTATTTTGTTCCTTGGTATAACTGTATTCACACTGACTGAAGCTCACAAGACCTATTTTATCAAATCTCTGTAAAAGAGTTTTGTAACTTGTGTTTGTATTTTTCGTAAACAGCTTACTCTATGGTCTTAACCCCTTCATGCTTTAATTAGAGTTAAGGGGCTGATTCATCATAGAATCATTATCCCACAACTTGATGACAGTATTATCTGGATCTGAAGTTGTTTTCTAAAACGGCTTCTTCCAGGGAATCAAAACTCTGAAGGCAGCCCATAAAAGTCTCATGCAGGATTGTTGGCGTCATTGTAAACAACTGATAGAAAATTGCACTTGTTCATTCTGCGACTGACCATTCAAAAAATCTTAAGTTTCTTACAGATCCCAAGTCTTCTCTTTGTCCCTGTCACTTGAAATATTGTAAGGGCAAGAAAAAGAGCTCCACAAATTATTTTCTTGATCAACAGTATGTCATTTCTGGATAAAAGTCTTTCTTCACCTTTGCTTGCATCCATTATGTGTTCCTTATGAGCAATTCTTCCTCCCGAGTACTGTCCCCACCCCGGTCTAATACATCATTCTTCATCTTTCCTCCGCAGAATGTGAACCAATAGAAGCTATTGCCAAGTTTGACTACGTTGGAAGATCTGCACGAGAGCTGTCTTTTAAAAAAGGGGCCTCCCTGCTGTTATATCATCGAGCTTCTGATGACTGGTGGGAAGGAAGACACAATGGAATTGATGGCCTTGTACCTCACCAATACATAGTGGTTCAAGATATGTAAGGAACAGCTAAGTGGTGCAAAGTATCCTAGAAGTTGTCATATGCCAGATCAGACCAGTCTAGTCAAGTACCGATGGTTGATTGGTTGACATTATGCAGGCCCTATAAACCAAAGCTGTGGGGCAGAGCCCCTGGAGTGGGGTTCCAGATAGGGGGCAGGAGTGCATGTGGAAGCTGGGACCCTAGGGCGATTTCCTGCTGCAAAGAGCCAATCAGTGTTTGAGCATCATTTCCTCCTTTATGTCTTCATTCTCTCCCTCTCCCCTCTGGTAGCATATAGTGATATATTTTACTGTAATTTCTTATTGTGAACCATCCTGGACAGTGCTTTTTTGTTGTTGTTAGTACTCATAACTTAATCAAAGTGCTGTAGCTGGCTGCATAAAATGGCCGCCATAGGCAGCAAAAAAAGAGGAATGACTGTTCCTCTTACTGGTGAATATCACCACACACAAAAAGCACTCAATATCGTGAAGTATATTTATATGAAGAGCAGTATAGAAATAACTTAAATAAGCAGAAACACTGCTTACAGCAGCTGTAATAATGGAAGAGGGCTGCCAAATCCAATATGGTGAGAATTCTTAGTCTTAAACTGAAACCATCTTCACTTTTCAAGATCAAATTCTATGTCATTTGTAGCCCACGGGTTTTTTGTATATGATTGCACTTTTCCTGCTTCTCTGCCTTTTTCAGAATTCTGTTTGAATAAAAATACAGCTCCCTCTTTGAAAAAGCATGCTTTCCATCTCCTAAAAGTATCAACACTGTTGTTAGGCTAATTGGAAGATAACATTGCTTGCTTCCTTATTATGATACTGTCTCAGTTGCCATTTGGAAGGCAAAATGTCACTTAGGAGCATCTACAAAGCTGAAGCTAGAAGACAAATTATAAAGAGAAGCTCAGCTGGGGATATTCTGGCCCCGCAGAGCTTCCTAATTTTTCAATTGCATTCCTGCTATTGGCCGACGTTTGATTATATATCTACCTAATGCCTTTGAATATAATGGTTATAGTGGTGGTTAACGAGAATGAGATGACTGAAAATGGAGAGGGGGGAGATCATGAACCACTCTTACTCTTTCCACCCAATAATATTGGTTTCTCAAGAATTGTCACCTGTTTTTTCTGCTCAGGGATGATACATTTTCAGACACACTGAGCCAGAAAGCAGATAGTGAAGCCAGCAGTGGACCAGTAACAGAGGACAAGTCCTCCTCTAAGGATATGAACTCACCCACAGATCGTCAACCCGAAATATATTCTGGAAGGTAAATTGAACTGAGAACTCAGCATTAACTAAATACGTGGCGTTTATATTGCATTTGAGAACATTAAAAGCACACCAGGTGTATTATTTTGGCAATCCGTGAAACAACTGTGTAGATTTTTCGTTCATGGGGGTTTGAGGCATAAAATATAGCGTCTTGACAAAGATCCTAGACCACAGGTTCCCAGACTTATTTGGCCTACCGCCCCCTTTTCAGAAAAAAAATTACTCAGCGCCCCCTGCCAGCTCAGTCTAATCTGCCACCTGGGGCGGTGCCACAGCCCGCCTGCCATTGGCCAAATAGGTAGGCAAGCTGTGATCCACTTCCTGGGACTGGGTGCAGCTGAAAAGGGTTCACCCAAACCCAGGAAAGCCCCCCACCTCCAACAAGACCGTCAGATCCAGGGGGAGGCTATACTGCCATCCTGCAACAGTGCCTGACCTAGTGGCCAGTGTCATAACACAACAGATGAAACCTATACAAATGGTTTTTCAAAATTTTATTACCTTCTTTATGCTTCCACCGCCCCCCCCCCATGCACCTGAGGCTACTACTGCCCCCCCCAGATCAATCCAGCACCCTCCAGGGGGCAGTATCACCCACTTTGGAAAACACTGATCTAGACCTTCATAGGTGAGATAATATTTGAACTGGTGGACTTGCTTCACAGCTCATACTCATCACACCAACACATTTTGTCAGGCAACATGTATTGACAGGTATGATTCATACGTTCTTCGTTCCATTTCCTGTGTCTTCACTTTGCCTCTCTGTGCAGGCAGCAGCGCAAGAGATCTGAACTCTCGCTTCCCGGCAGACGCCCTGGCAGAACCAGCGACGGACACTGCCCAGTTCATCAACCACACAGCCTTGCCAATTCATCGCTGGAGTTGGGCTCCCCCAGTATGACAAGCCACAGCGCTTCTCGTGCTGCCCTTCAAAACCGCAGCCTCAATACAGATAGCCCAGAAAGGAGACGAAGACCTGGTCATGGCAGCCTCACCAATATTAGTAGGCATGAATCCCTGAAGAAAATTGACAGCCCACCCATTAGAAGATCCACATCATCTGGCCAATACCCAGTTTTCAATGATCACAAACCACTTGACCCAGAGGCAATTGCTCAGGTGCGTCTTGTGAGTTAACATAGGAGTTGTTGCTTTCTCTACTACAGGGAATGCTAGGGTGAACTTTTGAGATAAACAAGCCTATAACCTCAATCTGGTGTCCTGGTGGCTGTGCTATTAGTGTTTATTTCTAGTTCCTTGATTGTGTTGTGTTCATATCAGCTTGGTAATGTGTGCAGGTACACAAAAAGCGATGCCTCACCTCTAAGTTAATTCTGTGCTTTACATGATGGCTGGATATATTTAATGATAAAGGTGAGCAAGATAGAAGTTAGCACTGAGACTCTTACTAATTCTCTTATTTTAGCCATACTTGATTACTTCAGTGCCTTTTTTGTTGGAATTCCTAAATTTCATCTTAAACTACAGATACCTGTTCTTCACTCTGCATTTCATCTAATCTTCCTTATCCATAATATGATATTTGCACTACCTTTCCTTTTATTGTCATATTAATGTTAAATTCATGTTGTTTGCATCTTATATTTGGAAATCAGAGATAGTCACGTGGTCCAGTCTCTTCCACTCCTTAAAAATCAACTACAGTGGTGCCTCGCAAGACGAAATTAATTCGTTCCGCAAGTTCCGCGAAGCACGGTTTCCCATAGGAAATGCGTTCCTATGGAAACCGCCTTCAGACCAGGTCCGGGGACAGTCTGTCCCCCGACCTCTTCTGAAGGCTGGGGGGGGGGGACAAGGGCTTTTTTTCGAACCGCCAGCCTTCAGAAGGCTGTTCTGAAGGCTGGCGGTGGGAAGAAAAGCCCTTCTCTCCACCTCCCGCCCCGCAAGCTCTGGGGACAGGAGGGCTTTGCTATCGACCGCCAGCATTTTAAAAGCCCCCGGGACAGCGGATTTTAAAATGCTGGCAGGCGGCAGCGAAGCCTCCGCTGTCCCGGGGCGATTTTAAAATGCTGGCGGGCGGCAGCAAAGCGTTTGCTGGCAACCCCCAGCATTTTAAAAGTCCCCGGGACAGCGGAGACTTCTCTGCCGTCTCCAGGTCCAGGACCTCTTCTGAAGGCCGGCGGAGGGCGAAAGTCTTTGCTCCCGACGGCCAGCATTTTAAAAGCGGTCCAGGATAGCGGGAAAGCGCAGCGCAATTCCCTGCTATCCCGGACCGCTTTTAAAATGCTGGCGGTGGGGAGCAAAGCCTTTCGGCCCCCCGCCGGCCTTCCTGGACCTCTTCTGAAGGCCGGAGGGGGGCAAAAGGCTTTGCTCCCCACCGCCAGCATTTAAAAGAGGTCCCCGGAGATTTCCATATGGGCTTTCTTCTTGCGAAGCAAGCCCATAGGGAAATTCATCTTGCGGAACGACTCAAAAACGGAAAACTCTTTCGTCTTGCGAGTTTTTCGTTTTGCGAGGCGTTCGTCTTGCGGGGCACCACTGTACAAATCACATCCCTTTTTGAACCTTGTGGGTTCTATTCAGCTAAGTCCTATTTGGAATAGACCCAGTGAACCTAAGTTTTTCATGTTTATTAACTTCAGTGGGTGTACGCATGAATAGGCCCAGCATTGAATTCCAACCATTTTGCCTTCATGGCTCTACTACAATAGGCGAAGAGCATTTATATAATATCAATATTTCTTAAACTATTTTTTAAAGTTTGAGAAGTAGCAAGTCTGCACAGCAAATCCCAAATGACGCATATTTCTTGCAGTGTGTCCACTTCTCTGTTGCCCAGGAGAAGCACTGTAGCACTCATTCATCTAGCCCCAAGTATAGTGCTAAGGATAAAAACATGAGTATTTTTTATTATTATCTGAAAAATAGGTATTGTGCTTCAGATAAGCAGGAAACACCTGGTATTGTTCTTGCTTGCACCTTGCTGTGACTGAATAGTTCTACACATGGTGTTCTTGGTATTTTCTAAACATGTAGTTATCTATTGAGGCATTCCTGCGCCTCAGTACTACTGGTGCTTGGTTAATATGTTTACTCTCACACGAGAGGGAAAGAGATTTGGTTTCCACCATGATGTAGGGAGGAGGCACAAAGCAATCCCCCGTGCCATCTTTGGTGTTCGGTATTTCATTAATCTTTAGCAAACTTGCTTCTTCCTTTGGAACAGGATATTGAAGAAACAATGAACACAGCTCTGAATGAACTCCGGGAACTGGAACGTCAAAGCTCTGCAAAACATGCCCCAGATGTAGTGCTGGATACCTTGGAACAAATGAAAAACTCCCCCTCCAGCACCGCCTCCACGGAATCCCTGAGCCCTCTCCACAGTGTCCTCTTGAGAAGCACGGAGCCTCAGATTCGGCGTAGCACCAGCTCTTCCAGTGATACTATGAGTACCTTCAAGCCCATGGTCGCACCCAGGATGGGGGTGCAACTGAAACCGCCTGCCCTTAGGCCAAAGCCCATCATTCTTCCAAAAACAAACCCAACCGTGGGCCCTTCCTCTCCTTCCCAAGGTCCAGCAGACAAGTCTTGCACAATGTGAAAACCAAGTAGTTTGTGTGACAAGCGTGGAGTGAACTACCAAAAGGATGGAGCGCTGATCAATGTCTTGTGTTCCATCACACCATTCGTTTCTAATTTATAACGGGAGAGGTTTCGTTTTTTAAAAAACATTTTTTTTTTAGTGTAATGTCTCCAAGCTACCTACGTTAACATGGGTCCAATTTTTAAACTGGACAGTTAATTGTGTGTCGTTTTAAAACAACAGGAATACATGCTTTTACTTGAAAACTCCACGCTGCACCTTTTCTAATAAAAGCATCACAGGTCACAGCCAGCATCCCGTGACGTTCAATAAGTTACACTTTACTCTAGTTTTTAGACTTATGAGTGGTCATATGAAAGGGATTAGTTAATGGATTTGTTTACTTCTATATTGTAATTGGCTCCAGTATAGATCAGATTATTTTATATGGGCTAAAAGTTTGTATCTTGAGAATTATTAAGAAGTGAATCAGGAAAGACATTTCCTTCAAAATACTTTGTATGTGTGTTGGTAGGGTTAGTACTGCATATGGAGAATGTATTTGCATCTCACACCGACGTAGATGGCAGCTCTCTAAATCAAAGTTAAAGCCTGTTGTCAGAAATGCTATATAGAATAGTTTCTAATGGTTGCACTCAGGCTTGCTGCACTGCAATAAAGGTAGATTTTTAGCCACCAGTTCTTTCAGACAACTGTTCACACAAACAAATCACTACAAAAAATATGTTTACATTCCTATGAGCCGATGGTTTAGATGTCTCTGCAGATAGTCTTAGCTAATCAAATTATTTGTAACAAAACATTCCTAGAAAACCTACACTTTAAAGCTGCTGTATCCTTATGATTATGAAACACATTGGCCTGCACGTCACAGTAAGACATGGCTTATTGCTTTGTGTGAACAAGCAGTGTGCTAGCTCCTAAAAGAAACAAACCACAAGGCTTGACTTGAGCAACAAACAAACCATGAGTGGTAAGCCAGGAACAAGTGGTAGCTAGTTCTTGCAATTTGTTTGTAGCTTGCCACTAGCTGTTTGCAAGAAACAAACCAGTGCGGGTTCATAAGTAAGACAAAGCCAAGTTTTGTGGTTTGTTACTCCTGCCTCCGAGAAGAGTAGGACAGATTGAACACCATGCACTGGTACAAGGCTCGTTCATAGTAAGCCATGGTTTTATTGCTCCTTGTGGCATGCTAAAGGGGCTACTGTGTACAAAAGAGTGTGCTGTTTCTCGAGTGTATTTATTCAGGTGAATTTTGATTTCTAAACTGGAATAATTCCTCTTGAGGCGAGAGGTTGTTCACAGGGCAAAGATCTCACTTTCTACTCTAGAATCTGAACAAAATGTATCAGAACCACTCCCCCCCCCCAATTAACATGTCATTACTTTTTTCATGTGTGTTTATGTGTGGGTGAAGCTATCAACCTGCATAGTGCTTCATCTTTGTTGTTATTGTTACATATGAACTAACAAGTGTTTTGCACAAACTTAACAGTAAGCTATATCATTTCTGTGAATCTTTTTACAAGGTCACCACCTCACTCCACAGGAGAATTTATCGCATGTTACTAATCAGGCAAACACTTAACTAAAAACCGTGTAAGTACTAGGCTGGAGTTGGGGGAAGGAATTGATTCAGCTGATACTTGTCTACATATGCAAAACTTGATCAAAATAAGGGGTTTCTTTTGTCATAGAACTTGTCACATTAGGAACTTGTCATTCTTCAAAATGAATGTTTTCTTTTGGGTCCTTCGCACTATGCAGAATCAATCAAGAGGAGACTAGTTGTTAGGCAGAAAGAATTGCCTAAGGACATCGTAGCTACCACTGTTGTTTGGGACTGATTTACTCCCATTGCAGTTTGTTTACTAATTATATTTAGCTGAATGGGATTGCCAAATCACATGTAGCATGGACGTGGCAAAGACGTAAGTAGCTTTGCAAACAAGTTGCCCACATGAACATCTGTGAGCCAGCCCTGCTCACACATCTTCTGTTAGTTATTTGTGCCCAAAAATGGGGGAGAGACAAACATTTTCATCTCAGCTGATGAAGCTGGGGGCTATTTACAAACCTAAATTGGAAAGCAGATCTGGGTGGAATTCATAAATCTGAAAAGCAAGATGAAAAAGAATTCACTTGGCGCTACAGTATATATAATGATTTTGTTTGCCACAGTAGACCATGGGAAATGTTACATTCACCAAAGCTGCCACTATCTAGAAAGGAACGCGATCCCATATCCCTAGACTGCACCCTGGAAGCTTAACTAAGATCCTGGACTCTGTAGTGAGCTTTTAGCTAATGCTAATCATAGTGAAGTGTTGCCGTGGCCCCTGCAAGGCTAGGAATTATTTTTGTAACGAGCCCAAATCTAGGACCTATGGGACAAACGGAAGCGTTGCCGTTCCTTTAAGTGCATTATAGCCTAGTGACTTCGTATTCTTATTAATAGGTTGTGTGGCAAAACTTAAGGTGGGTGCCTGTATCATGAAATTGCATAGGGAAACTCTGTACGTCTGAATAACTGTACCGGCCTCCATACTGCTTATATTAGAGATTGTTTAGTGGAGAAGGGGGAAAATATTAGAAACAGTGCATCCAGTGATTGCTTCTGCTTAGAACATTCACGCGAGTTAAATGTGTGTAGTTTGATGGTTTGTTATAGCTACTTGAAGTATAGTGAATGGATATTTAAGAGGAAAGACTGATACAGCTACAGGCTGTATAGTAAAAGGGTAACCGCCTGTGTACCTAATCGAATCAGTATTGTCCTTGACTGTCAGTTTGATAGATTGCAGTGCTGGTAGCTTCCTGCTTGTTGACTGTTACCTAATTGTGTCAATGTACATCTGTAGTATGTACATGTGAAAGTGCCTTTACATTTTTAGAGGAGCTTTTACTCTGCTCTTGTATTGTTGCAGTTCCATTTCATGTTCTGCTGCATTCCCATTGCATTCCTTCCATTCTCAGACAACAGGAGAGTTACAATTGCACAGTTTTAAAAGAAGAAAACGTACTGTTAAGCTGTTGTGACAATGCACTTTTATGTATAGTACTGTACATTTTGGCATGTACCATTACAGGCTTCAGTATACATTCAGATTTGTTTCTCATAGTGTAACTTTATATAATAAACAAGGGTAGTTTTGTCTGTGTTTGTTTTGTTTTAATGATGTCTAATTATCAACATATTTCTACGTGTGCGTATCCTTGCATATGCCTTTTCTAGGCTCAATGAGGCCCAATTCCCTAAGTTCCAAGACACCTTTACAGGGTCATATTTACCTTTAGTGGAGGCAGCCTGGGAGTCTTACGGTGCTCAGAAATATCTCATTTATTTACAAGTGTACAAGCTGAGCAGGTAAGCAAGCAGTCATTCGTGAAGGTAGTGCTGTTCCCAAAGCCAACAGCAAACCCAGACAGCCACAAAGTACAAAGACCACTTCTACCGGCCATTTTTAAAAAAGGCTCAGAACTCGTTTTTTTCCTTGTCCAGATTCAAAGCAAACAAACTCTCCTCTTTCAGTTCCAGCTCATGAAAGCAACTGTATCACATTCAAGGGTGCATAGTGGAAATGGTAGACAAAGAACACAGATGACTCCATATACCAGTGGCGTAGCGTGGGTTGTCAGCACCCGGGGCAAGACAAGTAATTTGCGCCCCCTAACCCGTGGATTTGCGCCCCCTAACCCCCAGATGTTGCGCCCGGTGCGGCCAGCCCCCCCCCTGCACCCCCCACGCTACGCCACTGCCATATACATTTATCTAAGTGAGGAGTCTCTTGCACTGCCCAGGTATTTTTTAGAAAGCAAAAAATACTGTGGTTTCTAAATAGTGGGATTTGTGACTTAGGGCTTGCCATGCTAAATATCATGTGAAGTAACACCAAAGTGATGTCTGACATCTTGATTCAAAATGACACCTGGCATCCTAACAGTGATCAAATTTGCTCCACTTCAGGAACCCCTGTTTGATGACCATTTTCAATAGGTGGCAAACCTATGCCAAAAGGGTGAAGTCACACCAGAGTCATGTTTTGGTCCACCATCTTGATTCAAAAGGGCAGCTAGAGCCCCAAAATTCCCAAAGATGGCTGCCTCCACTATGGAAACTCTTGTGCCAAGCTTGGCAACACTCTCTGAAGAGGCAGCCAAAACTACAGAGAACAAATGAATGAGCCATTTTCCAAAATGTACAGTAGATTCATTTACTTAAAGGTAAAGGTAAAGGTACCCCTGCCCGTACGGGCCAGTCTTGCCAGACTCTGGGGTTGTGCGCCCATCTCACTCAAGAGGCCAGGGGCCAGCGCTGTCCGAAGACACTTCCGGGTCACGTGGCCAGCGTGACATCGCTGCTCTGGCGAGCCAGAGCTGCACACGGAAACGCCGTTTACCTTCCCGCTAGAAAGCGGTCCCTATTTATCTACTTGCACCTGAGGGTGCTTTCGAACTGCTAGGTTGGCAGGCGCTGGGACCGAGCAGTGGGAGCGCACCCCGCCGCGGGGATTCGAACCGCCGACCTTTCGATCAGCAAGCCCTAGGCGCTGAGGCTTTAACCCACAGCGCCACCCGCGTCCCTCATATTCATTTACTTACATACTGCTTAATAACACAACTTCTGATCAGTTCACAAAAATAACAAAGAACTATAATAAAGAATGAAAATGAAAAACTGCAATATAAAACAATAACAAACCCAAAACATTAAGATAGCAGCACATTTAAAAAATAAGGAACCCCTTCCCGTCTCACCTCTCGTCTAAGGCACATTCTTTCACATCTACACAAACCATACAGTACCCAGTAGTCATCCGATATCACTTGCACAATTCTATTTGCACACATTCACTCCAACTCTAGCACCATTTTTGCTCTACAAAAAACGAGCTGCAAAAACGGCGGGAGACTAAACATTCACTGGCAGAACCATAAAAATATATAAACAAATTCCTACCCATGGATCACACAGATTACTGTCTATAACACTAGCACATCTGGCTCTCACCCAAGCTATGTGCCATCCAAGACCCTCACCCAAGGAGGGATGGAGCTGCAAGGAGTGCCTTCGAGGTGTCAACCACACACAAAAGGCACTCCACAAAAAATCCCATTTGAAGATTATTTTTCCCTTCAAAACAGCTATGAGCCAATAATTTTCTGACTTTCACTGGAATATTAAGGGGGGAAATCATACCTTCTAGGGGCCCTGCAAACATCCTTTTTATTCTGCGTTCATTATGATTTGTGTTCATGATGCTATAGGGTGGTTACACACAATCCCACTTTCAATACTGTTTGTGACAGCAAGTTTGGGAGTGGTTCCGCTGTGTCAAGCACAGCATATCCTGTAACTTCATGCTGAAATCCCGTAACTTTTTTTTATAGCACAAATGTCCTGGTTTATTTTGTCCCGCTTTGGTTGAGCCATAGCCCCTCAGGACAGCAATAATGTGGTATCATTGGAGAAGCAGCACAGTACAAACTCAAGCAGAATAAATCCATATATATCCATATAGCAGAATAAAACCACTAACTAAAGCACTATTATTGTGTCAAGAACATGTCGCAGAATGCAGCTGCAATAAAACGCCAGTATGAAGGGGCCAATAAGAACTGAACAGGGATATACCAAGTTTGAATTATTTGCATCTTCTGGAAGGAAATAATGCAGGAAAACTATATGCATGAAGCAGATACGGAATGCTAAGGGAGAAAATTCCATGCACTGCATTGCATTCCTTGCATTTCTTTTTATGTAACATTGATGCCAAATCATGCATTTTGCATGGAGCTGTGTCTCCAGAATTAGCCTTTTCAGCACGACAGAGTTACAAAGGGAGGTAGCTGCATATCCACCCTGCTTTTACCAGTGGTAAATCTTGATGTCACAAAGACACAACCCTTTTATCTCCTGCCTGTCTTGTTTTATCTCCATCACATCCATTTTCGTACCTTAACAAGAAACCTGCTTCAATATTTAACTAATACAAATGTTCCTTATTATGGATGCAACAGCGTCAGGAAAATGTTAGGTAGGGTATGAATAAGGAATCCCTCTGAAGTGGTTTTGTTAAAGGAAAATATATCCTTGCTCAGCTGATTTACATCTACTTAACTTGGAGGAAACTTTGGAAAGTCTGCTTGGGATATCTTGCCATTACAAATAACACGGCACATGCCAACTTACTCATTCTATGGAGATGATAAGCTGAGGCCTGAGAAGCTTCTTCAGTTGTCTAAGGTAGTGAGGATTCAGCATATAACTGCCATGACCTGGGGTCAAATCCTGGTTAAGGGAGAGAGGAGTGATGCTTTGACCTGATCTCTCCCTTCTTGGGGGTACCACAATCCTGTCATCCAAGAAGCTGGGCCACAAAAAAACGAGAAGCCATGGTGATCATAAAATCTCCATGGTGATCATAAAATCGTAGAATTGTCACAGTTATTAAGGGCTATCACGTGGAAGAGGTAGAAAGCTTGTTTTCTCCTGCTCTGGATGGTAGGACTTGAAGCAATGGCTTCAAGTTACAAGAAAGGAGATCCCGAATAAACTTTTGGAAAAAAACTGACGGTTCCTTGGAGGTTTTTAAGCAGAGCTTGGATGGCCATCTGTCATGGATGCTTTAATTGAGAATCCCACATTGTAGGGGGTTGCACTAGTGACCTCTCAGGGATGCAAGCCTCTGCAGTGCGTATGGAGGTCCTAGGCTACCCAGACGACAAGACCTCCCTCTCTGCCCTGCTGATGTGGTCCAAAGGAAAGCATAGCAATATATCTGGCACCAGAGCTTGGCTGCAGGAGTTACTAGAAGGAGGTATACAAGGCACCATCCAACCTTCTTGGGGACTCCACTCCAGATCTGTGTAAGGTATACTCCTTAGCCTTCGCTTCTCACAAAGATATATTGCAAGGCAGCAGGAGCATTAGATACATTTGGAACTTTAGAACAATGCTTTCTCATAGGAGTCTGTGCTCCGGGGAGTGGGACGGGAAGGGGAAACGTAATGTCATGCCCTTTTACAATACAAATTTTAAAAATTTGATTTCAAAAAATAGAATTAGTGGGCTCCATCTAATGCTGACCCACCCCAGTCCCAACAGGCACTAGTGAAGATGAATGAATATTTTAGACAAAGGGACAGGGAGGAGGAGTTGAATTTTCACAAAGTTGTGCAGCGAGGTGCGGGGAGAACACCCATATTTAGCAACTATGTAAATGTGGAGTGCCAAGAAGTGTTGAATTTATCTCTGGGGTCCCTCCATTTCTTTGTGCAATTGGTACATATCTACATTTTATCCCTAGACTACCTATGGCATATTTTATTACATTGAAAAATTGGCCGCCGTTTGCTGCCTTCAAATAAATTGATAAATAGATATATATACAGTACTTGCGCACCATGGCAACTAGTGCATCATTACCATAGTAACCAATTGAATATCATTACCTTCTACAGCAAATACTGGTTGAGTGATACCGTAAGAAAAAAATCCTGAACAGACCAGCTCTCTGAAAGTGAGCATTCATAATTTCCCCATTTACTACGGCGGTCCAATATTTCTGATTAACAACAGTAACTCTTCAGTAGGAAGATTGCTTTCTTGATCTATCCCTGTGTCAAGACCAGGCTGACAGAAGAGGACCTACTTCGCGGTTTGCATTCTGTCCTCGATAAATCGGCCCATGGAATTATTAAGCGTGATCCATAAGCTGTCAAGCCTTACATTGAGGGAGGGAGACCAGGAAACCTCAGAAACCTTGAAGAGTTGGGCGCTTTGAGGACAAAAATCAGTCATCTCCACTGCAAGCAAGATGCCACGATCAATGCCGTCTTGAGTGAGCTTTCTAATGCCCCATCAAGCCTTGCTTTGTAGGACCAGCTTCAGCTTTGCAGCCTGGTGGCATTGACAAGAGTATTTGTGAATTTGCACCCAATAACATGGCGTTTGGATGCTCGACCTTCATGGCTGATTAAAGGTAGCCATAGCTACCTTTAGCAAGACTGGGTGGGTTCAGGGTGTGGTGAATGAGTCTTCGCATGAGTGGGTGGCTCTAACCACCTTGGAAGATGTGACAGTGTGGCCACGACTGGGGGAAAAGCCACCTTGGACCTAATAGTATTTAGCAACTACCACCCTGTCACCTATTCCCCAGC
Source organism: Podarcis melisellensis (assembly GCF_964234715.1). Taxonomy (NCBI): domain Eukaryota; kingdom Metazoa; phylum Chordata; class Lepidosauria; order Squamata; family Lacertidae; genus Podarcis; species Podarcis melisellensis. Next base: position 30,394,734 of record NC_138542.1, read on the forward strand.
CTGGGCTTACACAAATGACGATGGGCTAAAACAGCCTTGGGAGGCTTGTGATTTGTTCTTGAAACAATCTGGCGGGTTAACTCTCCAATGTAATTTCCCTGATGTAAATCAATTCCCTCCCTTATCTTAAGTAACTATTAAATTCCACCTACATGAGGAAAAACACCTTGGTTCAGCAACTTGCCTTTTTTTTTTTTTTTATTCCCATCAGGGCTAAAAGCAGAGTGCAGAAATGACAATCAGGAAGGGAGTACAGACAGGAGGCTTAAGGACCCCTCTCCCAGCACCTCTACTCTGATCAGCACCAGAATCTAACTTTCCTTGCCTCCATCCCACCAGGTTGCTTTAAAAGAGAGGGAATGGAGATCCACTGTGTGTGTATGTGTGTGTGCACGCACGCACACACCCCTTTAAATCTTTTACTTAATTCAAAAATGGAGAGGGGGGAATACTATATCCATTGTGTACATCCCCAAAGCTGTTTAGAGTTTTCCCATCAGTCCAGGCATACTTGCATGCAGTCACAATGTGTGTCATCACATGGATCAACCTTATTCATGAGAAGAGCCTCCTTCACGACAGTGTCATACTGCATTCTGGGCTTTTATAGCGAGAGCTAGACAGTGTGGTGTGCCTCAAAACTGGATGCATTGTGATTTTTTTAAGGTTTCTAATCCAGAATCTCCCCCTAGTGGCTTGCTTTCATTCACACAGTCAGCCCAGTGCTGAGCATTCTTTAAAACACATACACCCTGGGATTTGTCCCATCCAGCCCTAAACTATATTCTCTGGGGCTCCCCAACACAGATCCAATAATCTGCTCCACAGGTGAACATGCAGGAATCCTTACACAAAGTCATACAGCTGCAGCCTGGGAGTAGTAAAGCTACACTGGAATTAGGAGAGGAACAAGAGGTACCCGCAACAAAATGTTGCAGCACAGAATGTTCTCCAGGATCCCAGTCTCTCCATTCCGTTCTGCCCTCTGCCAGCTTTCCATTCCCCACGCCAACCCTCACCCACCATTCTAGGTCCTTACTGGACTCTGTTTTTAGGGGGACATTACCCTGAGGCTTCCCCCCCCCCAAAGGTACTTCTGCAAGCATGCTGATACCTGCATGGGTGGAGATTAGGTTTTTCAGCCAAGGAATGCAGTGGTTAAAATGTTGGACTTAAGACCTGGGTTCAGATCCTAGTTCACTGGGTGGCTTTGGGCAAGTCATTGCCTCCCAGCCTAACATAAGTGTTGAAACAATAAAATTGGGAGGCAGAAAACAATGTACACCACCCTAAGCTCATTATCGTAAAGAAAGTGAATGGGGGAAACTTATGCAGACACAAATGACATTGAAAGTGGGATCATGTATAACCACCCTGATACCACCCTGAGCACAAATAATGAGCCCTAAAAAAGTCATTTAAAATGATGTCTGGAGGGGCTCATGGTGTGAAGAAATTTGCCATTGGAGAGAATATGATAGGCAGGGGTCAGCAAACTTTTTCAGCAGGGGGCCGGTCCACTGTCCCTCAAACCTTGGGGCGGGGGACTATATTTTGGAATAAAAAATAAATGAGTTCTTATGCCCCACAAATAACCCAGAGATGTGTTTTAAATAAAAGCACACATTCTACTCATGTAAAATAAATGCGGGCTAGATTTCGAAGACGATTGGGCTGGATCCAACCCCTGGGCCTTAGTTTGCCTACCCATGTGGTAGAGCATATTATTTGCCTGTAGAAAGCCTTGGTACTTGGTCTCTCCAGTTTTAAAAAAGGACCGGGTAGCAGGTAATGAGAAAAACCCATCTGAGACCCTAGAGCGACTGACGGACAGAGTAGACAATACCAGGGTAGGTGGACAAATCATCTAAATTCAGCTCTAGAAGAGAGTCTGTAAAGCAGGGAGCCCCAACCTTTGGGGGCCAGTGATCACATGTGGAATTCTGATATAGGGCAGTGGGGGGGTGGCCTATCACAAAATGGCTGCCACAGGGGTGTGGCATAATGGCTTCAAAGTAGGCGTGGCTGAGCCAGTTTAAAGAACTGAGCAGGAAGAGCAATCAGCCTTTCATGCATTGTGGGTTTTTTAAGCAGATGTTTAATGCCACCTTTCATGAGTGCCAAAGGAGGTACTGGCAGGCACACTGGTGCCCATGGGTGCCACACTGGTAAGGCAAAGCAAGTAACAAGAGGACTCCCATCTGCTTTATCAATCTCTTTCCTGTGGGTAGCAGCACAGAAACCGCTGCCAGTAAAATACAGTCCGTTGACAATCAAAGGGCATGAATTTTAGTCTCTCTACCAGGATAGGGAACCTGTGGTACTGCAAATGTTGTGGAGCTTGATTAGCTCTAGCCAGCATAGCCAATGTGCTGGTCGCAAGGAAAAAATAGGTATAAAAGGAGAAGTCTCTGGCTGCCAAGATTCAGGTTTAATACAGGTACTCTTTGGTGAGAGAACCCCAGCAGAGGTTTAAAATCGCAAAATATGCAGCAAAGGAAAGAATAGAAATATAGATTAAGACATTAAAAATGTTCAAGGAAGTTCCAAAGCAGCCCTTCTTCCCCCAGCATTGGAGAATCCACGTTTCATAAGTTTAAAATGGTTTACTTACAAACTCTACAGCTAAGTTAGATTCATGTCCTTTTCCATGCAGTCTTCAGAAAAATCTGCACAAGAAATAAAACTTGGCTAAGTTACAGTGCTGAAAGTTCCTAAATTATTAGTACAGGAACTCAAGTGGCTTGTGAAAGCCATGGGGTTATGCTGGAGCAACAAGCTTAGCCTCTTCATACACTGAGCTTCTTAGGCAGACTGGAGGAAAACAAAGACTTGATTACCTAGTCCTTCCCAAGACAAGTTAAACCTGGCAGGACTGCTTACTCTATGACAGGCATACCCAAACTTGGCCCTCCTGATGTTTTTGGGACTACAACTCCCATCATCCCTAGCTAACAGGACCAGTGCACAGGGATGATGGGAATTGTAGTCCCAAAAATATCTGGAGGGCCAAGTCTGGGGATGCCTGCTCTATGATCTTAACCCCTTCATGCATTAATTAAACTTAAGCATGTTGATTATATGAGGCTGGTTATCCCACACAGTGGTTATAGATAACAAAGGTTTTCAGTCCAACAACATCTGGAGGACCATAGGATTCAATATAATAAAACAGTTTGAAAACTATATACCTGAAAAGGCGGCTGTCCATTTTGGAACTAACCCTTGAAGCCCATGAAGGCTGATAGGGAAGCAGTAAGAACTAGAGCTCTCCATCAACTGCCTATCACTTTTGACATTTAGCTAGCAGGTTATGTAACAAAGTCAGATGATTCTGTGTCACTTTTATCTGCTACTTCTCATAAACAGCTCAAATATTTAATAGACTTTTTTCCAGTAAACAGTGCAGTTATTTTTCATGCTGCATGGAAAATCCTCAGTACCTCATGAGCAAATGGTGCACTCAGCATAGTGTCAAAAATTTGGCACCATTAAATATTTTATCTCTGCAGCCCTGAGCCACAGAAGAAGTGCAGATAGGCTGCACTTTCAAAATGCTAATTTGGGACAAAATAGTTTCAGCCTAAATGATAGAGAATAGCTAACTGATCCAAAAAAATTCCAGGAAAAAATTAGTTGTTGGACCAAGGATTTCCTAGCTAAGATTTGAATAAAATTGTTTGTAAAATCTTGGGTCCATTTTCAAGTGTTACAGTTGGGGACTGTGGGCAAGTCTTAGCTCAAGCTTCATGGCCTTCAAAATATATGTAGGATTCATTAGCAATTCACTTAAAATTAGGTTCTCAGCTCTCAAATTAAAGCACACACGCTCAATGTGATATCCACTCTGACTGTAGTTTTGCTTATTGCATTGTATAGAAATCTACACGTCAGGGGTGAGGAACCTCTGGCCTGTGGGTCAAATATGCCCCAGCTGAAGCACCAGTTTGGCATGGAAAACCAAGCCCACCTGCTCCACACCTGACAGTAGGTGTGGGCAGGTACTGACATGAGTTCAAAGGAACAACCAGGAGCTTAAAGTGAGCTCCCAGTCGTTGCTTTGCTGCAGCAAGGCAGCCACCCACTGACAGATGATAGGAGTGTGTCTTGCTCCAGGAACAGGAAGTACCTGATACAAACAGGAAGAAGTTTGTATCAACAAGAGTGCTAAAATTAAATATGGAGGAAACTCCTATTTGAAGGTGTGCTGGAAATGCATCTTCAAAGAGTCTCATCACCTGTCACAGAGTGTGTCCTGGAAGGCCCCATTTGGCCCCCAAGGCTGAGGCTCTTCATCCCATACTAGATGTTGCCCTGGTGCCCACCACTTGGAAATTAGCCATTTATGATCCTTTCTACCCCAAATTCAACATGGGCCATCCTCCAAACTACCTTCCCTGCACCGCCAAGTTTCAAATCTGCCAACCGAACCATTGTCTAACTATAAGCCATAAAGCCAGTTCTTCCTCCACCAGGTATCTCATTATAGTGGTGGAATGGGGTTCAGACTCATCTCAACAGAGGGCCATGACTGTGACTCTATAACACGGCATACTTAACAAGTGTTCCTAAAGCACACTGTGTATCATATATTTGCTGCTCAACTTTCAGAACTTTATGTTTTCAAAGTTGGGGCAGTGATGTGTATGTGTTTTAAGGGGAAAACACTGAAAGTGAGAAGAGTATTAAAAATGTAAGAGTTGCAAGTGTACTTCTGGTAGAAAAATCTACTCCATCTTGAAGGCAGGCCTTTAACTAAAGTGACAAGATTATGGAATTTGAAATGTGAAAAGCTTTTAGGTTGCTATTCTGAGCAACTGAAGTGATTATAGAGCAGGTCGGAGCTTTATATATAGACATAGGGAGCTGGCTTGGACCTGTCAGCCCAATGATCCATCCTATCAATGAATCATCAGTTTTAGAGGGCTTCTCTAGCCTGTCTCCCAGATATTTTTAACTAGAGCCACCAAAGTCTGGGACTGTGATACAGAGGGCAATGGTTCTTGAATGTCAAAACTGCAAAGGTTGCACTTTTTCCAGACTAAGCCAATTCTCCCCCCCCCCAACTATGTATTGACTAATTCTCTTATTAAACCAACACCCGGGTAGATACATAGGTAGGTTTAGATAGATACGGTGGAGTACAGGGTCAGATTTAAGGTGCTGGTTTTGACCTTCACGGCCTAGGGCCCTCGTACCTACGGGACCACCTCTCCTGGTGTGCCCCGCAGAGGACCTGAAGGTCCATAAATAGCAACACCCTAGTGGTCCGGGCCCTAAGGAAGTTAGATCAAGCAGAGCCAGGGCCTTCTCAACACTGGCTCCAGCCTGGTGGAACGCTCTGTCTCATGAGACCAGGGCCCTGCGGGATCTGATTTCTTTCCACAGGGCCTGTAAGACAGAGTTGTTCCACCTGGGCCTTTGGCTTAGAATCAGTTTGATTCCCTCCCCCTCTTTCTTTTTCCTTTCTCCTCCTGTGAAGAGGCTGCATCCTAATGTCTTAATGTCATATTTTAATATTGTTTTTTAAATTGTATTTTAATCAACTTGTTTTTATTATTGGTTGTTAGCCGCCCTGAGCCCGGTCTTGGCTGGGGTGGGGTGGGGTATGTATAAATAAATAAATAATAAAATTTATTATTATTATTATTATTGGTAGGTGTGGCCTGGCCATCCTAGGTGGAGAAAGTGGATGGGGGGAAAGCCCACCAGCACACCCTGCTCTCTTAATACTAGAACTGAAGCTGAATGTTGGACGATTCAGGACAAAAAAAATGATAAATTATGGAATTCACTCCTACAAGATGTAGTGATGGTCGCCAGATTTTGAAGAGTATTAGATGAGCAACAAGGCCAGTTGTACTCAGGTGCTGCTTGCCGGCTTCCCGCAGGCATCTAATTGGCCACAGGGAGAAAAGGGTGCTGTGCTAGGTTTTGGCCTGATCCAACAGGACTTTTTATACTCTCATGACAACTGGCAGATTTCTTCCAGATTGTAATGTGTTTTAGTAGACCTTGTTTTGCCTTGCCTGATAAACCTGCCTTTCTAAGCTGTTGCGCTCAAAATGTCATCAGATGCACAAACTTTGAAGATCGATGGCATCCTCATCACTGCTGGTCACTGCACTACATCAAGAACGGCTGTCACTTTGAGGCAGCACAAATGCCCTTTTGTTGCCTGAAAACCCTTCGTTATTTTCCTGATATCAAAATCAAGGCACTGACCAAAAACGCCTTGGATCAGTGTATGTTAGGGTCAAGCCTTAAGATCTTTTCCAAAACCAAACAAGTGGTAACTTCTATTTCGATAGCTGGACTCTTCTAGCTTCCATTCCAGCTAAGTACTTTTGCTTTCTCGCAATAATTTGAAGGAGTGGGACTACATACGCATTCCGCAGAATTCTGAAGAGGAATTCTAGTTAATATACAGGTTTATTCCCAGTCGGAATGTCGTATTTGCTTTTAGTTTTCTGTGAGGTTCAGTGGCTTATTTATAAGATATAAAACAGAAAAGTGTGTATTGATGAAAACATATATAGGAGGCAGGACCTGAGCATGTTGCTATGAGACAAAGGTTTTATTGCTTCCCTATCCAGTTGTACAGACATTGGATCTAAATGCTTTGAAAATATAGCATATCCAAGTGCTTTTTTTCTAGACAAAAAGGTGCTGGAACAGACCTCCCTCAGAAGACCCATCCCAGAGCAGAAAGAGGATCTATTTCAAGGTTGTGGAGGGTGTCTCTTCACTAGCCAGAGGCTTGTTGAGGCTGCTCAGTTGAGGCAAGAAAGGGGAGCCTTCTAAACCTCAGCTGAGCAGCTTAACAAGTACAAATGCACACTCTGCTGTCAGGGGCTGGACTGAGGAGGAATGGTGGGGACTGCCTCCCTCCACCTGGCCCTTCCTGAGAACAGGGGGACAGTATAGATTTAGATCAGTGGTTTGCAGAAGGGCATAGTTCAGAGGCTGCAGAGGGCAGAAGCTGGGAAATATTGGAACAGCAGGAAGAAGCACCAGGGGAGAGATAGCTGACAGACTCGGTGTCCTTGGAAAGCATTCCTGACCCTGCTTCTCCCAGGATCAGACGGGCGTTGAGACTAGAACAGAGCGCTCAGCGACAGAAGGCTCAGATTAGCGGGCGCAGGACTGACATAGATTAGGGGAGAACAACGCCATCATTGCAGAGACTACATCCTTTTACTCTCTGTGAATACTGAATAAATTGCATGATAAGGACTCTTTGTGTTATCTGCTTTTTCTTGGCTGCCACCAGGGGAGGGATAGTAGTCCATGAGCCTTGACACCTGCACCCCTCTCAGCTGGGAGCTTGCTCAGCTGAGGTGCAGCCTTCCTCTGCGTCAGCTATTAGCTGGGAGGCTGACCAGCCTCAGCAAAGCCCCACTGTGCATCCAGCTTGTGAAGAGACCATAGAGGGTCTCCTTTGGGCTTTGGGGAGGGTCCCTCATGAACTTGATGTGTATCAGGGCTTTGCTGAGGCTGGTCAGGTCTCACCCACGCATCCCCCACTTCCGGAGCCAGCCAAGAAGTGCAGAAGAGTTCTAGCTGACAAAAAGCCCTGTGCATTTAACAGCACCGGAGACTGTCAGTGCAATCGTCTCGAAAGCGACATCAAAGTGCTTACAATTAATGCAGCTGAATTGCACCTAGTAACACAACCAAAAGTAGTTATTTCAGTAATAAATGTTACCACAGTTCTTTTGCCGTTGTAAAGTTGTAAATAAAAGTATGTGATGCTTTTTAATGAAGCTCCCAAGTCACTCAAACCAAAATTATTTTAAAACCCATTTTAAACCCAAAGTGTACACAGGTGTACTTTCAACTGCTCTTTTGAAAACGGACAGTGATTTTAAATGCCAGCGCAAGGTCTATTACTTTAACCTTCCATTTATATTGTTCTAAAGGCTATTGCTAATGCCATCAGTGTAATATGCGGAGCTGTAACGGCGAGTAAAGAGTTGGACATCACAACACTTAAACCATACCTGTCACGGTCCAGTTCACGGGTGATCGAAGTCCCAGCAGGGGACGTCAGGACCAGGGGCAAGATGGCAGGGTGGGAGCAGGAACGGGGGTCCAGAAGCCAGGAGTCAGCAGCCAAGAGTCCAAGGGTCAGAGAGCTGGGAGTCAAGAAGCCAAGGGTCTGAGGGTCAGGAGGCAAGGAGTCAAGAGTCCCAGGATCAAGAAGCAGGGAGTCAAGAAGCTGAGATTCAAGGATCAGGAAGCAAGAAGCCAAACACAGCAAGGCAGGAAGCGTGTTGTTGTAGCAAAGAGCCAAAGGGAAATGCTGACCTTCTATCCCTTCCCAGCTCTTGCCACCAGGTGCTGTGAGTTACCAATCGGCCTCACCTGTGAGGCCATGCCTTGACTCCTCAGAACAAACTTAGGAAGGCCCCAGTCCTGCAAAGTCCTATTGGTCACGGGGCTTGTCTCCTGCACACACACCTGACAATACCTGCACACTATATTCTCCAGTCCCTAAGGATCTTCCCAGACAACCAGTTTTTCAAAGAACAAAAGTAGCACAGCTGATGTTCATTTGTTCTGCAGGACGCAACTGTCTTTCCTTCAAGAAAGGGCTTCTGTTCAGGATATTGAATTATTGCAGCACTCAGCTGCAATATATCACCATTGGGAAAATGCAATTAAATCCACAACCAGTGAGGCTTTTGCAATTTGAGGTGGTGCGTGGACGGTGGTTGCAGGAGTGTCATAGAAACCCACCGATAGATCCCATGGTATCAATAACAAAATTCCCCCTCTAGTCATACCGTGTCTTTATTTTATTGTTAATTTTCTCTGAAAGATATATGCTCTTTCTTCCCGTACTGGAACATTTATCTTTTCCTGAAACTGTTGCGTTGCAAAAAATGAATGAATGTAATTCCATCTCAACCAAAGGAGATTGCAGAGAAGTTGAATGCATTGCTTTTGTCTTCACAGCAGATCCCTTTCACAGAAAATGAGTTTTGAGGAACTCGGGCAAATGGTGGTGACAAGAGACCACATCCTAGGCCTTACTGACATTAAAACTGGCAAAACCCTGGGTCTGGATAGCACCCAACCATACAAAATGGCTCATCTTCTAAGAAAAAAAGAAAAGTAACTTGTCTCTAAAATCTCCCTCCATACCCAAATATTCCAAAGTGGCCAACAGAGCCATGCCAGTGGTTTGCACAGTGTGATTATATCTTCACGAGAGAGAAGTATGACTAACCTTTCCAAAGAGAAGAAAATAAAAAAGCCATGCATTAGTCAGGGCTTTTCCACACTTGCCATGTATGGTGCTATAGCTGTGGCTGGATCCATTTTTAAGTGCATTTGGAGCTGATATTCTACACCTTTTGTCACATGGTTGCTGTTATAACAAAGCAAGTGCCTTTCCCCCCCTCCCACACTAATGGCAGGTTGCACCCAAACTGAGAAAAGTTCTGTGGTTTTAGTCACACCCGTCCTTACCCTCCCTTGTGTCCTGCCAGCCAGTAAATGTAGGGTTTCTAAGCACATGCAAGTTTTCTTTGGATTTTTTGCTATATAACACCTTGTATTCTAGAATTCTAACCAATTATAAAAGGTTAGACAAGAGGAACTCTCTGTGTCTGCCTGAGCTACAGCTGATCCCTGAGTTCCCTTCACGTTTCTGAATAGTTCACAAACTGACAGCTTGCACTGGTCAGAGGGAGTGGCATGAAGCACCTATCTCCAAAACCACCCCACACAAGCCCCCACCCCACAGAAAGTGGGGTGGTGCCACACAAATGACAATACTGAGGATCCATTCTGAATCTTTTGCAAATGTTGAGATCTTTTCATTTCTATCTAGAAGGAAAAACCAACATTTTGAGTACATTGTTCTGGAATAGTAGCTGAAGGATGGCAGCATGTGGCAGCATGCCAGAAAAGAAAAACCAGTTGACAATACCTCTACAAAAGCTAAGGACCTTGGTTAGGTACATAGCTGACTTGGAAAGGAAGTTTAAGAAATTTGCATATCCTTAAATGCCCCAAGGCTGATTAATTTTTATTTCACGGCAGAGTTGTTGCTTCCTGGTGACGTTTTAGTGCTGTCATGTATCTGTATTAGCTTGATGGTTTAAATTGCTGTATTTGAGTTTGGATCCAAGGTTGTAAAAGCTGAGTTCTGCAAGTACAATAGGACTTCTTCCTTTTGTCCCCCCTTGAAATGTATTCCTCTGCCCTGGCACTCTCCTGAACCTGCTCTGGAGCCCCCAAACCTTCCAGAGCTGATGTAGGTGGCGCGACTGGATACAAACCATGAGCTATTTTTATTATTAGCCACCTTGAGCTCTTTCAAGGAAAGATATGGGATATAATTTTTTAAATAAATAATAACAAGTATATACAGCTTCCTATAGCATAACTAAGCATAAGACTTAGAGAGAAAGGGATCTGTAAAGACACTACCACAAGATGATGAAATGGGGCCTTATATGTGGGTTATGGAATTCCAGACCAAGGTTTTACAGAGCTGAGAAAGAAAGGTATTTTTTCCATTATGCATTTAATTTATTGCAATTATTTGCTTCAAGTTCCAACATTTTCCAGTGAATATGACCAAAGAATACTTTTAATATAAGCAATTGCTTTTGGTGGTGGGATTCACACTCCGTATTCCTATTCAAATCTGTTTCCAGCAAATGCTAAGTGACAGACCAGCAGCAGATAAAGTGCATTTAGGTAAAGGCAAACAAGTGTCATAGACTTAAAAAAAATACAGCAGTTGAGCAAAACACCATCCTGATAGTTTTAGTGCACTACATTTGAGGAGTTTGCCACCTTCCAATTCAATTTTATATCATTCAAGCTATTCCTTCCAAAAATGCTGAATATTAATATTAAACATTAAATACTTAATATTAAAATAGCTTCTATATTTTAAAAAAATGACCAACATACACAAACAGGCATTTCTAGAAGCCTTAAAAGCCAGTTTCCTTGCAGTCCAATAAACAATTTTAACAGCAAATCCTTTTATCCTTTGGATCCAGGCTTCAGACTTGCAAATGCTTTTGAGTTCTTAAGGGAATAGGAAGTTTCATTGAGAAAAGAGATAAAATGAGAGTCTCTCTCAGACTTCTTGGATTCAAAAATAACTACAATGGTAAAATGAGGTTCGGGGCGAGTCAAAAAGTATGTGCTTTGAACTTTGTCATCATAGAAATGGACCACCTTTTCCAAACTGTTGAGGTCAGAAGCCTTGTCAGACATAATCATGATGACATTGGGCCAGTGCATAACAGGCCTGTCACTGGGCAGAGATACTACTGCAGGATACTGATCAACACCTTTGGGGGCTTCTCTGTAGGAATGGGGATGATGGTAACCATGTCCCTGAAAGCTCTCTGATCCACGGTTGTCAAAGATTAAGGAAACGTTAACAGCATCGTATTTCCTGATAAAGCTGGAAATTTTCCCAAAATAATCAGGATTGGCTTTTGCAGTCAATGTCTTCATTTCAGATGGCGTCGTTTGCCGACTAAGTGCCTCATGAAAGTAAAAGCTAAATTTGGCAAGGAGGATATTCCTGAGTTTCATGAGCCACAGGAAAAGGTGTGGCGGTTGCACAGCCTTCTGAGACTGGCCGCCAAACAGGTGTTTCTTGGTTTCTCGTTGCTTCTCGAAAATCTGTCCCCAGGTCTGCAGCTTTGTGTGAGCATTGTGCAAATGCACCAAGGATGGGAGGAATTTCCACTCTGAGATCTGTTCCTGAGCCTTCAAAAGATGGGTAAGCACATCCGCTTCTAACTGGAAGCTACTTTCCAGAGGACTAAGGATTGGATGATGAAATCTAGAGAAGGGAAGACATTTCGAGATGCATGAGACGCATTGCACAGAAAAGCTATTCTCTCAATCAGCCAGGAATCCAGAGAGAGTGTACAGTTCCAGAGCATGCTTGCCAAATGCTGTCCTTCCCAGAAACAACACCATGGTACAAAACAGAATGGAAGAGCTTTGTCACTACTTCTAATAGGATTTTAAGATCTTGGCAACTCTGCATGTTACAATCATGCACCAGGTACGCTGAATAAGCAGTTCGCCCATGTTCCACTCACCAATGTATCCAAGTTGAGTAATTTCTATGCTTGTCTCCAAGGGGCACAACAGCCACATTCACACATCACAAGAAGCCATCATCCATAGTAAATCATGACCGCTTCACTCCTCTTGGATCAGAGTGGCAGAAAGCAAACCATAATCCCCAGCTAGGCATTGTATTTGAACAAGGAACCATGGTTTGTTTCGCTCCTAACAAACCATAATCTTAGCCAAGGTTTATTCTTGGCTTACTGATTATGGTTGTTGGGAGTAAAACAAAGCAGAGTTCAGAACATTAAGCCAGAGATCATGGTTTGTTTTCCTCCACACAGTAGTGGAGAGGACATAAACACACCAGAAATGTATGTTCAAGGTAAACCATTAATTATAGCATACATGTGAAGTGGCCCAATACTTCCAAGTGTTGGATAATATATGATTTATTCCCAAATTCTGCAAAAAAAAAACAAAGCCTCTCCAACTCACCATAGAATGCTTCACATTTGGATGCAGCAGAAAACTTTGGTCAGAATAAGTTATACTAATTAAATTATATAAACATCCACTTGAAAGTGACCCACTACTCATTTCTACAAAATTTCAGCTCCAGTTGGTTCCAACGACCAGGTCAACAGCCATTTTATTGTTACTGCAAACTAGATAACGAAGAAAAAGCACAGACCAGTGCTCAAATTGTTTCCTAATGAGAGGAACATTCCTGATATTGTGTCTGAAAAAATGTTGCCTACTTGGAGACAATGTGCCCTCAGTCCACCATATAAGACTCTCAGCTAACCAAGTTTAAATGAAGCAGAATTTAAACTGAATGCAAGCCTTGTCGGGGACATCTAGTGAAAAATTGTAATTCCAGAAAATTGCCAACTGAATGATGATGATGAAGGCGGCTAAATGACAAAACTTACACTGTCTCAGAAATGTGTACTAATTAAAAGCCTTACCACAGATACCATTACAAAGTCATTTCCACACCTGCTTTCTACACACACAAAAATGACTACTCTTGACACTGACAATTAAGAAATACAGATATGAAACCATATTTTTTAAAAAAATTAAATATGGGGAACTATTTAAAATTAATTAGTGGATGTTGCAGCTTAGAAAAATCATGATGATAAGGCTGAGAGGATACAATTTTGTACCAACCCTAAATCTGTGATTATGTTCTTAAATTTAGACACTATGTATAAATTTACAGGCTTCCTGAACCCATCAAAAAAAAAATTAAGGGGTAGGGGAAGAGGAAAGTTAATGAAATTGTTGGATAGCAAACATGATAGAAACTGCCAGATCCCTGTTCCAACAGCTGGTCATATAAAACACCGGGGTTGGGGGGAATTGCAGACACTTTGTTGGCATTGTTCATATATTTTAAACTCATTTTTTGCTAATATGTAAAATGGTATAAAGACTAAACCATTTGGATTCCGGACTGCTTTTACATTGACAAAGCTATAATGCAAATTTTCAATCCTTCTGCTTAAAATAAAGACATCAATGACATTAAAAGGACACACTGACCTTGAGCTGTATTTTTTAAGGATGGATTCCAAGATGTTGACCAGTTCCTCGGAGTTGATAAACTTTTGGGTGCTAAGGCTATACATTTTTTCATAGAAATCAGCAATTTCCATTCGAGCCTGAACAAAATAACAGAGCTGCTCAGACAGATGAGAAAGCAGTTCTTCTAGGTGAGGGGCTGTTCCCCCCAATGCATTCCGACCCGTTGCCACCACCTTCTTCAGTTCATTATGCAGAGATGTATATATGGTTCGTATAGAGTCTTTTCGGCTGAAGAATGACTGTCCACCTGTATTTTTTTTTAAAAGAAGTATATATTACCCATACTGTGGATGAAAAATGCACAAGACGAAACAATATGCCTCCGTAGTTAATTAGCAATTACGTAATATAAGATTGCATTTTAGCAAGTTTAACCTCTAAAGGTAAAGGGACCCCTGACCATTAGCTCCAGTCGTGGCCGACTCTGAGGTTGCGGCGCTCATCTCGCTTAATTGGCTGAGGGAGCCAGCGTACAGCTTCCGGGTCATGTGGCCAGCATGACTAAGCCGCTTCTGGCGAACCAGAGCAGCGCACAGAAATGCCGTTTACCCTCCTGCCGGAGCGGTACCTATTTATCTACTTGCACTTTGACGTGCTTTTGAACTGCTAGGTTGGCAGGAGCAGGGACCGAGCAACGGGAGCTCACCCCGTCGCAGGGATTCGAACCGCCGACCTTTTGATCGGCAGGCCCTAGGCTCTGTGGTTTAACCCACAGCGCCACCTGCGTCCCAGTTTAACCTCTACTTGTTCCAAATTAATTTTTCATCAGGGGCCTTCTGCCACATTGCTTCACTGTTCATGCCTTGTTTTCAGAAAGGTCTAAATATTACTTCTAAGTTTGCTGGGAAGAATATACTCAACCTAGAAGTAACCTCTTCTCTAAGGATTTTACACAGCATTGCCATCATTAAATGTTAATAACTCACGTTGCTATTAATAGCTAGACTTTTGAATGTGTTTTTGACCAAACAACACGAAACACTTTTTAAGTTTTTTAAACCCTGAAACGTACAGTCATGAATATACCAACATTCTAACTGCAAATCAGAACTCAAAGAAAACAGATGAACTCAAAGACCTGCTCATTAGTCCTTAAAAGCACACAAGCAAGTACATTTTAAATTATTTAAGATTAAGAAAGCTTAAGCATGTATTTTCCCAAGAGCCACATCACACCTCAAGGGAGTCACAAGACCCATTAAGGGAAGGAAGCAGAGTTAAGTAATCAAATGCAACGAACATAGTGCATGAGAGTAATATACAGTAATTCTTATTTGTAACCAGCTGTGATTTTGAAAGCAAGGACTAAAAATCCCTCCAAGATTCTTTAACTCTTTTCATGCTTTTATTTTTCCCACTCCAGCAAGTGCAAAGTTCCTCTGCAACTCTTCTCTCCTTTTGTCTCACGGCTTTTTTCAGAATATGAGACTTCAGGAAGGACTTATGCTTTTCTGTTTTTGGACAGTGCCTATTGGGTGATTTTATTAAACTGGTGTTGCTGACAGTTCCATGTGACAACCTAGATCTGCAAACATGAGCATTAGAAGAACCAGAAAGCCCTAACAGGTTACTGATATCAGCACATTACCTGGACTACCAGTGCCATGTCAAAGAATGCTGTTTTAGAGTAGCTTTATAAATCTGAACAAACATTTAAGTTGCTCAATGATTTGAAAGTTAATCTGCAGCCTGTACGATGAAGGACCCATTCACCACGCTTTCCTTCCAAAGTCTATTAACTGGGACTCTTTCTATCACATTTAAATGGCCATTCCAGTACCCAAAATGATTCCTGCCTATTAGTTTCCATTCGGCAACAGACTGCCTTGCATGAATCAGATTTCTGTTCTAGCTAGCTCAGTAGTATTGCCTAAAAAAAGCTTACCAACTTAAAAAAAGCTCAACAACTTTGGTTGGTCCTTTGGCCAGCTCTCATGGCCCTTCACTTCATCAAATCTGGCCCTCTTTGAAAAAAGTTTGGACACCACTGGCCTACATTAACTAGCAACATCTCCACACCAGTGTTTCCAACTGAACCTCAGATCTAACTGCATGCAAAGCAGTTGCTCCAGCACTTGCTTTCACTATCAGGCTGCATCAGAACAAAAAGCCGATGTTTTGTGTTAAAAAAGGGGCCCCTCAATATTGTTATTATTGAATTCAGTTTCTGCCGGGCAAGAAATGGGAACTATAAAGGCAGGATGAGAGGATGTATTGCTTGTGATGAACATTGGGAGTCTGAAGCAACTCTTCCATGAAACACGTACATCTTTGCCAGCAAATATACCTTTGAGCTGTCCCTAGGTTTTGTTTGTTCTGCTGAACATCCCAAGGCTGTCGTGGATATGGATTTCTGGAAAGGTGTGGGGGGGGGGTGAGTGAAGTGCAGAAGGGGGATGACATGGGCCCAACCCCTCAGCATAGGAGCCAACTCCTAGGGGCCGAGGTCCCTTTGCCCCCCCCCAAATAAAATACCTGAAGGAGCGGGGGGGGGGGGGCAGCCAAAGTTGATGGGTGTTGCCATTCAAATGAGGTGCGTGCGCCTCACCTTGTTTATGCGGGGATCATAGCTGTCAACCTTCCCTTTTTTACGGGAAATTCCCTTATTCCAGCGCCATTTCCCACTGCTTCCCGCTGCTATCCCGGATTGTTAGATATCCGGTAGACTGTCCCTGGGGACAGGTGAAGCTGATCTCTTATTTTCAAGGCTGCTGATCCCTTATTCTCAAATCTGAAAGTTGACAGCTATGGCGGGGATGCGGCTTATTATTCTTATGGGTTTAACCTAGGAGCCTAGGACTTGCCGATCAGAAAGTCGGCAGTTCAAATCCCCGCGACGGGGTGAGCTCCCGTTGCTCGTCCCTGCTCCTGCCAAGCTGGCAGTTCGAAAGCACTTCAAAGTGCAAGTAGATAAATAGGCACCGCTCTGGCAGGAAGTTAAATGGCGTTTCCGTGCGCTGCTCTGGTTCGCCAGAAGCGGCTTACATGACCCGGAAGCTGTACGCCGGCTCCCTCAGCCAATAAAGAGAGATGAGCGCCGCAACCCCAGAGTCAGTCACAACTGGACCTAATGGTCAGGGGTCCCTTTACCTTTACCTATAGCTGGGGGTCTCAGGGCAGTTCACATAATATCTGCCCCCCACCCCGATATTTTATTCAAGTTGGCACCCCTGCCCTCACTCAACATCTACACCTGGGGACCAACTGCTGGCGGGCCTGAGGAGAAGTTCCGCCCATCAAGGAAGAACTGCCCTTCTCTGTCCAGGGGAGACCTGCGCCTCAGTTGAATGGGGCGGCGGAGGAGGGGGGAGGAGAGAAGAAAAGCGGCCCCAAAGCAGCAGCCGCGGCCCGGTCGGTACCTAGTTTCTGGCCCAGGAAGGTCATGCTGTGATAGGCCTTCTCGGCCGCGGCCAGGTGGGCCAAGCCGGCCAGCAGCGAGAGCCAGCTGGCGCCCGCGCTCTTGTTGGCCTCGCGCTCCTTCTCCACATTGTCCTTGGCCTTGTCGTAGGAGAAGATGCCCAGGTGCGAGAAGAAGGTCTCCAGCACCGCCTGCTCCACCGGCACCGGCGCGCCCAGAGGGGTGGACTCCCCCATTCGCCCGCCGCCGCCACGCGCACGGCAGCCACCTCTCCCGCGCCCCAACGCGGAGACATCCACAAACACACGCGCGCGCGCACACGCAGGCATATACACCTACATGACAAGTCACGTGAGCCGGAGGGCGGCCATCATAACCGCCCCCCGCGCGCCCGCCCCTTCCCTATTCAAGAGCCAATCGGGCTGTAGGGAAGGCGCAGCGCCACGTGATCTATCAGGAAAGGAAAGGGGCGGGAACGAGGAATCAGGGAAACGAATCCTATTGGTTATTGAATCCAGCAATCGGCGGGGCGGGGACAAATTTATTTCCATAGGAGCGCAGCGAGGACAGAAGGGCTCAAGTCCTAGAGCGGCGGCCCGAAGGCTGCAGTCGCCAACCTTGTACAGCTGCATGTTCAGGCACATCGACGATGGGGTTGAAACTCGTTCCTTCTCTACTCATCCACTGATAATGGCCAGGTTTGGGGCCCAGTCAGGCTGGGGATTGGCCACCGATGCCCAAGACTGTATCAGGCTTCCTTTTTCCATGCTACACACTTACACAACTCAGCACCCAGTTCTTTACCAAAAGACATGCTACCAGTCTGTTTTGCAGCTTTCTTAGTCGTCCTATATTTTTCTGTTAATATCAAGATTATTGGTCAATTTGTCCTTGCTTCCTGTGTTTGGATTCTGAGAAAGAACTAAGAGGAAAAACATAGAGCCCCCGATCCTAGGTTTTGTTTTTTAAACTCTGGAGAAATTTTCCAAACTTAAAAGTAGAAACATCAGGCGAAAGATGACTATCATGGTATCAGCATTGCCTGCCCTGTTGCCTTTAAGTCAGTCAGCTGTAATGCCATCTGCCCCCTATCTGGCATTTTGTGTAGCGTCAGCCAAAGGTTCTCCACACCCGCTATAGCCACAATTTTTGCGTCTCACATTACCCTTCCCAGTGTTTTCAACTATTTTTATAGTGAGTCTGTCAAGTCAAAATACAGTGGTACCTCGGGTTAAGAACTTAATTCGTTCTGGAGGTTTGTTCTTAACTTGAAACTGTTCTTAACCTGGAGCACCACTTTAGCTAATGGGGCCTCCCGCTGTGCCACCACTGCACAATTTCTGTTCTCATCCTGAAGCAATACTACCTGAGGTAGTATTTCTGGGTTAGCGGAGTCTGTAACCTGAAGCATAGGTACCACTGTATTCACCTCAGCCATAGGCCACACAAACTCTGGTGCAAATATGCAGGGACACTTTCAGCACCTGGCATAGTGGACAATTTGGGGAGGCCTCTATGTTCCTTATGGGACACAGGTGGCGCTGTGGGTTAAAGCCTCAGCGCCTAGGACTTGCTGATCGAAAGGTCGGCGGTTCGAATCCCTGCTGCGGGGTGCGCTCCCGCTGCTCGGTCCCAGCGCCTGCCAACCTAGCAGTTCGAAAGCACCTCTGGGTGCAAGTAGATAAATAGGGACCGCTTACCAGCGGGAAGGTAAACGGCGTTTCCGTGTGCGGCTCTGGCTCGCCAGAGCAGTGATGTCACACTGGCCATGTGACCCGGAAGTGTCTCCGGACAGCGCTGGCCCCTGGCCTCTTAAGTGAGATGGGCGCACAACCCCAGAGTCTGTCAAGACTGGCCCGTACGGGCAGGGGTACCTTTACCTTTACCTTTACTATGTCCTGGAGGATCCATTAAGCCTGGCATTCCACCCACCTACTTGCAGCCAACTGGTACCTCCAGCCTCTGTACCTCATCTGCTGTTCCTAAGAACAAGGCAAGACTGCTTTTCTTTGTACACAGTTTGCACACTGGAGCAATAAATATGTGTAGGCTACACCAACCTAGCATTTTCCTGTGTTCATAATGGAAGTATTGTTTCTTTGCTAGTTTTGTTGAGTTGGAGTCAGTTTACATGTTAAGGAAAGCGACAGATATAATAAAAAGTACAAAATATAACTTTCTATATGTAGTTTCTGTATCTGCCACAGTCGTGCGCCTAGCAATTTAAGCTAGCAAATGACTACTTGTGGCAATAACAATTACCTGTTCCTCAGCAACCTGAGAAACTTTGCTCTTCTCTTATCTAAACTTAAAAGCAAGGCTCTTTGTGATAAGGTGAGGAAGCCAGTCTGTGTATGGGTCTATCAGAGAGCATCCTGTTCTGTGAATGATACTCTAGATCCATCAGCTCCCTTGTCCTTCCACAGATGCACAGCAGAGAGGTGGGAAGAGGATGACAGGCAGATGTGCAATTTCTCTCAACATTGTATTTGCAAGGTTAGGACAATTATGTTCCAGACCTAACAAAAATAATCAGAAGTTCAAAAAGAACTTTATTGAAACTCAGAGCAAATGAACCAAGTCTGCATTTAGAAGAATGTGTTTGGTCTCTTGGTGGTGAAGCGCGGCTTATGTTGACGACGCAGAACTCTATGTGGCAGAGGGAACTTGATTTTGGAGTCCTGTAGGAAAACAAAGCATTAGTAAATGTTCATTAGACACTAACTAGTAAAATTAATTCATGGCTACTATGTTTTAATAATTGATATTACTACACAAGAAAAATAGAGTTAGTAAAAATAAATTAACATCTTGGATGTTAATAGCAACAGGGATGCACCTTTCTAATCCCCACGCACATGTAATAAAGGCAGCATCCCAAAGCTGCTAAAAAGTCACTAGTGCAAAATGTCTTTTAGGTGTCCTTCAATATCAGATACGTTTCAGGCTCCATACCCTTTCTGATGGGACTACAAAAATATATAAATCCATTTTTCCCAGTAATATCATGGTACCACTTACATATCTGCATTGTGGTAAAAAAACAGCTGGGAGACACACTGCACTAAAATTATATGATTTTTTTATAATAAGCCAAAACCAAACAAACATCTGTATGTTTTAATCAGCAAAGAAGAAACAAAGACTGAATCCTTAGAGGACATTTTGCAAATGAACATTTTAAAGAACAAAACAAGGTGTGTATACATAATACTATAAATTTGAAACTAAGCAGCAAGAGGAGAAATAGGTTTCTCTTATTAAATAAAAGCATGTTGTTTCATGTTATATAACACAAAAGTATTTTTACAGTAAAAGAAAATGGGTCCATGCATGAGTATAATGCGTTTTCCCTCCCTCATCTAAAATCTGCCCCCCCTCTTGTCCCAGAAATTGCTCTAGGAGGATGGGGGATTCTCTTGAGTGAAGATCTGCTCATGCAGACCCAGTATAGGCAATTTTACATGATTGAAATTTGATTTGGTTTAGTACTGTAGTTTTTTATTGACATCACTTTGATGAAGACTGTTCCATTCTCAACTTTGTAGAGATGTCAAAAGTACGCATTTAATCTACTTACATGGAACTGCTTGACAGCTGGTCTGCGGCACTTGTTAGCAGCGATCTCTTCAACTTTCATGATCTGAATTGAGTGAGCACGAGCTCTATGACGGGCTCCCATATCGCGATCTGTAATATGCCAGACAATTATGAACTATTCTAATAACATAAACAAGGTTGAGCCCTGTAACTATCTATACGAACACAAATACACAATCTTTCTGTATTTATTTGTAGGACCTTCAATTTCACTTTCAAAGGCACAGCAGCTCTTGAAAGGCGACAAGGTACATTTAATATCTGCACACACGGCAAGAACATTTTATTATAAACAATGCTCTTTGGGTTTGTATGCAGTTTTAAATTTCAACACCAGTAACAATTTGTGGCTCTTCCATCATGTAATCTGTACATGTGGATAGTCCTAAAGGACAGCCAAAGTTCCCAGTTGACCAAAAAAAAAAAAAACAAAACAAAAACAAAAGTTAAAAGTAATTTTCACACAACAAATCACATGAATTAGGTGGCAGAGTACAGTTTATACAGTGTTTCTCAAACTTTGGTCCCTGGCTGTTGTTGGACTACAACTCCCAACATCCCTGATCACTGGTCCTGGAGCTAGGGGTGATGGGAGTTGTAGTCCGACAACAGCAGGTTGGTTTTGAGCCATGCTAACCTTTTCGTTGACCCAAACTAGGTCAAGATAAGTCTGGCTATGAACAGATTAAAAGAATGAAACTTATCTTGACCTGGCTTGGGTCAATGAAAAGAATGCCAGACACATTATCCATAACTAAGACCCATCAAGAACAATGGAATGTGCATCAGTCCCAAACTTGTTTATGACTAGAGCACACAAAGCTGCAACTTATTTTTCAAAAAACCTTAAGAGTTGTATCCAACACTGCATGAACAAAATTCCACTTGTGTGGGACTTGTTTATTCTCCCCCCAGTGCACACCCAAAAAATAAAATCAGCTCTGAGCGGGGGTCCCCCAACCATCAGGAGATAATTTTGAGGGAACAGGAGGTGCTGGAAGGGTCAGGAGATAAAGTTCTGTTGCACACATATAAGTCTGTGGTAGGGCATTTGTTGGAAACAACCTTTAATGTTAAAGAATCTGCATGGGTGGAGCAAAACTACCACCACAACTCTTAAGTCACAGAAATATAGGTTGCAGCCAACTATAACCTGGCTTCATATAAAATGCTTAGTCAATTTAGGTTGCATAACTAATCAAAATAAATGCAATGGATGACACAATAAAAACTTTGAATTATTTCCTCTTTTTCATTATCTTTCAATAGTGGTATCTAAAGGAAACCAAACATTCCAAAGGGTCTCTACTTACAGCACTGTGTAACAGCTCCAGCAGTTGTCAAATCCCTGTACTCCCTGTACATGTTATGAGTTCCACTACGAGAATCATAGCGCAGCCAGATACCGAAATTTTTCACCTTCAACGGAGACTTCTCAAAAACCTATGATTGCATTAATAACATTGTCAGAAAAATCACATTACAGACTACCAGTGCTTTATATAACAAGTGAAAGAATCAACAAATGGATCAGAATGGAGAGATTTCATTGCTGTTAAACTTATATGGCAGGAATAGGGAACCTATTAACTTCCAGATGTTTTAGACTACAACTCCCATCAGCCATCATGGCCAATGTTCCAGGATGATAAACTGTTCAAAACTCCCATTGTTCTAGGCACATTTTGTGGCAGGAAATTTCATTAGTGCGAGCAGTTTCTGAGCTCTGGGAGCAGTACGGCGCCTAAGATTTCAGATTAAAACTGCAGAGTGGAAGCAAAGGAGGACATTTTTCTGACTCCCATTTTCCAGCTACTCTCTGAAGATTGGAGAAGAGACCCTCTTAAGAATATTAGGTGGTGGGAGGGGAAGGACTAGACCATGTGAAAAATAAACATAATATTTTAGCTGTTCATTCATTTTCACACTGTACTGTTATTAAAGAAGCATGCCTAGACCAGTGTTTTTCAACCTTTTTTGGGCAAAGGCACACTTGTTTCATGAAAAAAACCACGAGGCACACCACCATTAGAAAATGTTAAAAAATTTAACTCTGTGCCTATATTGACTATATATAAAGTAATTCTCTTGAATAGGAATCAAACACAAAGAAAGTATTTTATAATTACTTTATTATGAAATAGTAAGTAAACAGAAATATGAAAAATTATAAAATACTTTATTTTTAAATCTTTCGAATTTTTCAACTTTTCCCACGGCACACCAGGCAACATCTCGCGGCACACTAGTGTGCCGCGGAACAGTGGTTGAAAAACACTGGCCTAGACATTCCGTTGATGTACTCATAACCGAGGTTTAAGGTGCCATTTAGCTCCTAGCTTTCATATCTGTGTTTCTAACACTGGGATGATGGGAGTTTTATTTCAGCAACATCTGGAGGGCTAGAGATTCCTCATCTCTGTTATATGGCATCTATGGCTTTCATTACTACAAAATGCTGCTGAGTACAAAGTACTGCTTTAAGTACTGTATGTGGATCATGCCTGGAACTAATATGCAGGCATCACAAAACAACCTAGCAAGAATGTAAAATTTCCTTGGTACAGCAAACCAATTTCCATCTGCAGCAGGATAGACTAATCTGTGGCCCGTCAACTGCTATGGACTCCATCTCTCATCAGTCCTATCAAGCATTGTCAAATGCTGATGAGAGATGCAGTTCTGAAATCCAGATGACACCAGTTTCGGAGATCCTGGTGTAATCCTATGCATGTTTTTTCAGAAGCCCCACTGTATTCAAAAGGGCTTATATCGTAAGTGTGCTTATGACTGCAGAATTAATCTAAAAGCAACTGTGGACAGAATGCCAGAAGATGCTTTCAGCTCAAAATAGTATATAATTATGAAGGTTAGTATCTGATTTTCAGAAGTATACTGCCTTGTAGCATGAAAGATTCATTTAGTAATCAACCATTTAATGCAACTATGCTAGCAGCCATCAACACATCTTGTGATGGTAAATTAGCTGCAGATTAAGTGTTAAGTTTCACTTTCTTTCATTTGACTCAAGCTTATTGCTAATAAGCTCTACTGGGTGAACTCAGATTATAGTATTTTAAGAAATCTCTCCATGCGAATTAGAATTTTATAACCAATTTTCAATCTCAACCCCTCCAGGCCAATTTGGATTCTTTTAAATTAGAAACAATCTCTTGACCAGGCTTTCTCAATCTTGGGTTCCCAGATGTTGTTGGACAACAACTCCCATCATCCCTAACCACCTGGGATTTGATTACCCTATGTAAATTCTGCTGAAATCAAGTGATTACTTTGGAGGTTTATAAGGAATATTTTTATACGTCCTTGTCCTATGTCTACCCCTTTTAAAAACTGTAAAATGCCCAAAACATTACAGTAATACAGAATATCCTGCCAAATCCACACGCTCCACCAATTAGATTCTTCAAAGAAGTAGTAGCATGTTACAGAGAAACACAGCAACATTAATTTTAAGTGTTTTCAAAATGGAGGGAAAGCATTTCAAGCTGCAATCCTAACTCCCACCTACCTGGAAGCCCTACTGCATTCAATAGGAGTTACTTCTGAGTAAGCATGATTAGGATTGCACTGACAATGTGCAGCGAAATACTCAGCAAAATTTTTGAGCCAACCTACAGCACTTAAATACTTTTGATGAAGCCAAAAAAGCTAGACCAGACATTCTGAAAATTATTAATAAAGCATTGGTCAAATATATGTATGCGGAACCTTTGGCCCTCCAAATGCTGCTGAACTAGCATGGCCAATTGACAAGGATGGTAGGAGTTGTAATGCAGCAACATCTGGAGGGACAGAAGTTTCCCACAGGTGATATATACAAGCTAGGTACCTGGGAATGTTGGGTTAAGCAAATAAGCAAGCATTCCAACCACAAAATTAAACAGGTCTTTAAGATTTAAGTTTGTTCGTGGTCTTACCTGTCCACAGTACACAATTTCCCCGGAAGATTTCTTCATCTTCTTCAGCTGAGACACAAAGTACCAGAAACGGGACTTTGCAACAACATGATTAGGAGCAAAGATGCGCATACGATAGAGAGGTGGTGTTGGGCACTTAGGAGTGGGGAGGCATCTCCCAACAACTTTGTACTCCCTCAGCTGAAAGAAAGAGAGAGAAAAAACAAACATGAAAAATCCATACTGCTTTTAGAGCCAGGGTGTTTTTACCTGCAATATGATTGTAAAAAATGAATTACTTGTGCAACGGTAAAGGTAAAGAGATCCCTGACCATTAGTTCCAGTTATGACCGACTCTGGGGTTGCAGCACTCATCTCGCTTTATTGGCCGAGGGAGCCGGCATACAGCTTCCGGGTCATGTGGCCAGCACGGAAACACCGTTTACCTTCCCGCCGGAGCGGTACCTATTTTTCTACTTGCACTTTGACGTGCTTTATAACTGCTAGGCTGGCAGGAGCAGGGACCGAGTAACGGGAGCTCACCCCGTCGCGGGAATTCGAACCACCGACCTTCTGATCAGCAAGTCCTAGGCTCTGTGGTTTAACCCACAGCGCCACCTGTGCAACGGTATCTTGACGTTAATCATACTGAGCTCTGTACATTGTGCGCACACACATCGGCCCATCCCTGACATACAGGGAAAGTATATTTCAACAATCAGTAGTTTGCCCAGTTCAAAAGATGCAGGAAGACCAGCCCCGACTGGAAACTGCATGTTCCCATGAGGGTGGAATGGAGGCGAGAGGAGTGGGCCTGATATAAAGGGGAAGCCTCCCCATTCCGCGGCCTTGGAGTGGGGGGGAACCATCCGCCTTAGGCGGGGCTTCTGAGCCAAGCGCGTCTCCCGGAGGCTCCACGCTGCGAGGAGCGGACGGCGCCAGGGCCGCCATATTGGGCGCTCGCTCGTGGCCTGAGCCAGACAAGGCCGAGGAAAGACCCACGGAGAGCCGCCGCCTCCCTGCATCGCCGCTGCCACCCTCAGCCGCTTTCCCCCCACCCCCGCCCGCTTCGCCTTATTAGAAGCGTCTGCCCGAGACGCCCGCAAGCCCGCGAGACGGGCGCTTCGCTTACGGTGCCCGACGCCTTCATGGTGCTGCCTCTCTCGCCGCCACCCAGAAAAGGAAGGCCCGCATGCGCGAACACCCGCACGTCACCAACCCGACGCGACGCCCCGCCTTTCCGGGGGAGCTGCCGCCCGCTATTGGTTTCACACGGAAGGCATTCTGAATGGGCGCGAGAAACGTCCGTCTCGAGACGGAACACGTTGCTTATTGGTCAGATTTCCAACGGAATTGACGTGAACGGCCTCAAGGGTGTTCTCTCTTGTGGTTCGCGGCGCGACAAAATCTACGTGAATGGCGTAGGTCTCTCGTAGGCACGCGCTGGCCTGTGTCGCTGCATATAAGGCAGCTGAAAGTTTAAATTCGGATGCTTCTGTCATACTGAAAGGATAAAATGATGGCGTTGCTATGCTTAGCAAATTTACAGTCCGCCGGTTGCCTGTGTTCAAGGCAGGACAGCTGCCACTCATGCCATAATCTGTAGGAGAAAAGCATCAATTCTGATCCTGGATCATCTTCCCCCTCCACTCCAGCCAGCAACAGTTATTCTCACACATTTCGGAAAGGAAGATGCCATAGGTCTTGTATTCCCAGAGATCTTTTGAGCAACGTGACGTGATGGAGCAGAAAATTATTATCCTGCACCCAGCGGGAATCAACAACCACCTCATTAGAGATTGGCCTAGTGAAAATGCATTCTCAGTCCTCCAACAAAATTCAGAGTGATATACTTCTGCTTGACCTAGAACTCAATTGAAGCATAAATCCCCCTTTTCCTGGATTAGAGATGTTATAATCTCTACGGAGACCACATTGCAAGGCACTTTGCACCTCCCACCTGCCCTCATTTGAAATGTATATGCTCAATTGGATTTGACTTTAAATCTGTGGCGCTTTTCCTGAATTTTCACTACTGACTGGGAAGATGGTAGCATAGGGTAATCACTGCTATCAAAAATGCAACTGCATGGCTTGCAAGTATTACCATGAATATGCTTCTCTACATTTTAAGGCTTAATCTGCCCAAGAATTAACAGCCATCATAAATACATAGAGAGTCCAAAAGCGGTGGGTAAAAGGTAAGTAAGTCCATTGTTTGGATTAGCAGTAACTGATCAACACAGGAATTAGCAATGTGACAGCATGTCTCTTAGAAGCCCAGATACTCAGAAACAACAGTAAACCCTGTGGATTACCCTGCAGTGAACTCTCCCATTAATATTTGCCCCAACTTTTCATTCACTTGCTTTCCAAGCGAAGAATCAGCTTTTATACTAGTTTTAAGATTAAAATAGTGTAGCTTCTTGTTTGGAAATAAAGCCCCATTGAAATCAATGGATCTTCTTTACGTAAACATAGACTGCACAGTTGTGTTTTTCCTTCCACAATATTTAGCTGAGGATCTTCAGAATGTATTACAGTAAATGGATCTCATTTACAGAACTACAGTTCCCAGCGTCCCTTTGGGGGAAGCCATGATAGCTAAACATAAACGTGTGCAGCGTTGGCATACCCCGAGAGCGTCCCCGGTTGTCAGCTCGCATGCGGGCGAGAGGAAGTAATGCAACCGGACAGGCTTAAGGGGGTGGTAGTCTGTTTAAATGACTTGTGGATCTCACACACGAAGCCAAAATAGCCACTGATCCCAGTCGGAGCTTCAGGTTATTTGTGGCGATGACTGTCTCTTTTACGGACAAAAAAACCTAGCCGAAAACCTACAGGACATGCGGCGCTCTCGATCTCTGCGCGATGACTACACGTCCCAGCATGCACTGCGCCCCGGAGAAAGCACTCCCCGCCCCACCCCGGCCTACCGCCCTGATTGGTAGGAGCCAAAGCAAGCGTCGGGAAAAACCTGTTCCTGGGTTCAAGGCTTTTCCTTGCTCTGGGTTATTACAGGGCGCACCGCGTGCCTGTTCAAAGGGTTTGCCGCGGGGCAGGCTGGGAGCTGTAGTCTCGCTGGGCTTGTGGCAGTTTCCCGGGCGGAAAGGGGGAGGTGGGCTACGCGGCGTCTCCCCGCAACCCAGCCAAGGCGCGCAAGTGGCCCCGCGGCGGCGGACCTCGCACACTCTGCAGAGGGCGGCTCTTCCTCTGCCCGGCTCCCCTGCGGTTGTGGCGGCCTCTCGGGAGTGCGGGACGACGACGCCACCCCTCCCTGATGGAATAGCTGGGAAGGTAACGAAAGGGGGCGCGGGGCGCGTGCTCGTCCCCGCGTGGCCCACCTGGTGGCCCCGCGGGGCTGGGGGGGCGCCCTACTGGGGTGGGGGGGTGGGCCAGCAAAGGGGTGCGCTTGGCCCCGGCAGGCCCCGCGGTGGGGGGGGGTCGACCCGTCGGGCAGGTTCGGGGGCTGCGCTGCTGCTCTTCCCTCGGGGGCGAAAGTAGCTGGGACCCCGCTTGAGGGATCCCTGCGGGTCCCACTCCTCGCCCTCGGGGTGGGGGATCCGGCTCTCGCAAATCCCCACTTGGCCAATGATCGTGCCTACTAGGGAACGTGTTGCGGGGGGGGGGGCTTGCTAATCTCTTTTTAGCATGCAGTGGAGAGGATGGTTTAAATAAGAAATAAAAGCAGTTCTGCACCCGAAGGCCTCTTGCACTTGAACCCGTTGCACCCGTTGCGCAGCAGCTGCTGGGTTGGTACGGAGTGGGGCTCGGGCCGGTTGCTTAGCCCGGTCGGTAGCTAGTGAGAAGCATCAAGGGCAGGAATCGTTTTTGGTTGGTTTTTTTTTTTAAAGGGGGTAATTAATTTGCTTTAAGAATCGGTTCACACATGCCCATCCGTCGCTTGATGTTTCATCACTTTACAGCCATCCAAAAGCAATACTTCAGCTGACGCCAAACTTTCCCCCCCTTTGTTGTGCATCATAACGTGCGAGTCATTGCGTGATGGTGCAGTTGACCTGTGAATGTGCTCGTAGGGATGGGAGTCAGTCAAGTGGGCTGCAATGGATTGAAATTAAAAAAAATTGCAGTACACTGAACAGTACACCTAAGATAAGCCTGTTAGTGTTCAGAACACACCCTTAAAACGCCTCTTTGCTCACTGATAGCCCTAAATTAGTAATATTTGCATGTGTAAGAATCACCATAGATAGAAGCTCCATATCTCCTTGACTACAGTAGTTTATAGTGGTGACAGTTCACACCTACACACACACACCCTGATCAAGTGTTGAAAGTGATGTCACATTACATAGGAGTATGTGTGACATTAATTCATCATCCCTTAAAATAGCTACCTTGGGAAAGCCGAATACTGTAGTAATGAATGACAGCATTTTTTACTTTTTAAATGATTCATTTATTTCTAGTCAAATCCATGATGTTGTAAATAAATAATGCAGAGGGAAAGGCTGTGAGTTTGGTTGTTTGGATAATAACAGCAAACAGGACCCAAAAGACACTAATAATGTAGCAGGAAGCAGCAACCAGATGTAGGCTGACACTTTTCCCCACCCTCCAATTCCAAATACAGTTGCTACTGTGTAAGCCCCATTGACTACAGGAGGAATATAATAATAACAATTTATTATTTATGCCCCGTCCATCTGGAATTACTTCTAAGAAAACAAGTACAGGATTGTGCTGTCAGTCTGATTGTGAACAATCCTTTAGGCTTTTGGTTCACTGTTTTATTTTTCCCTAGGTCAGTTTAAATAAAAGGGAAATTAAAATTTGTTGCTTGGGACTCTTTCTGTATGACGGTTAAAGTTACTTCAGTGCAGGGGGTGACAGCTGTTTTGGGCCCTTGAGTACATCTGCAATTAGGAGAAACCCTCACAGACACCACACACTCACCCCAACCAAGCACACATTGCAACCTATTCTATTGGCTAGGGTATAATGCTTCTTTCAAGCCTTATTCCAGTGACTGGGAAGTGACTGGGAAGATCTCAGTGGGCACATGTTGGCAATCCTCGCTTTTAATGGAAGGTCTTGTGTCCCACTTTATTTATCTGTGTGGGAACAGATATATTTGATGTTGTTTGCACAGATTAAATTAATCCTGAATTAAAATGACTGTGTCTTGAGTCTGTCTAAAATAGATGTTTTTTGTACTGTGTTTTTAAAAGGGGGTGTCACTTATGAGTCCAGGAGTTAAAAGTTTCTTGTTTTTCACTAGAAATATTTGAACTTTTTTGTATAAATAAGGTGGATAATTCACACTTCTACTGAGGTGCATGTTCAAATTATTCAATCCTTTAAAGTCTTGTAGTCTTTACCAGAGCTTTGTATGGAGTAGGGCTCTTTCCTCCCCTTAAGTCTGTAGAGGGAGTAAAATTACATATTGCATAAAATCCTGTGTGCTGCAAGAATTTCAGCACAGTGTCATACTGTCTTTTGCAAACATGAGATGCCCCAGGAGGTAGAGACCAGTGTTCCTTCTTTCCTACAACAACATGGGGAGGCCTAGTTCTTGCACCATTCAGCTTCAGTGTACTTACTCAAGGAACATTCTAGCACTAAAATGAAAATGTGTCTTCTTTCACTAGTCATGTCAGACTGCTGGTTCCTTTCGGTCCCAGATAGCACAGCCAATGGATAGGGATGATAGGAATTGTAGCTAGCAGCTGAAGGACTAAAGGTTTCTCAGCCCCACTCTAGAGGGTGGAAATCCATCAGATCAAAAAGTAACTCCAGTACAGGATACTGGGTCACTATATCTTCTACAAAAATGGAAGGAAAATGAAAACAACTTGGAATGCAACTCCATACCCATTTACTTGCTGAACTGAATCAAACTTCTGGATAAACATGTAGAGGAATACACTGCTCATTTCGTGGAATCTCTATGAAGGGCAGAAAGCTTTCTTGTGATAAATCTTTATCTCCGGATGGCTAACCTGTGGAATTCTTTGATGCTGTTGGATTACAGTTCCAGTTATTCCTGACCACTGGTCATACTGACTGGTACTTGATGGGTACTTGATTGTGTGGGAAATCCACACAATGTAAGGATTTAAAACAGATGTCAACGTCACAAAATCCAAAAGATGTAGGTCAAGTGCATTTTATATTGGGGAGCAATGAGTGGTTTCTAATGCAGTGGTATAAACGTCTAATGAAATTGTGAACAACTAGATTGCTTTGTTACATTCCAAATAAAACCGCAAAAAAATGTCTTGCTCACGTGGGTTTTGGCACATTGAAGTATATGTTTTTGCTAGCTGAAATGGGTTGGTATAATGATTTCACTTTTTGGAAACATTCCCAAATTTTTATATGCAGCCTGAAGTATCTCACCTGCATGCAGTGCTTGATGTAGACCAGGTTGCAATTCCAAGCACACACTTGTAGTTGAGCTTCTGAGCTCTGGTGATTTCCCATACTTCCCCATTTGAGCCTCAAAGAATCTGGCCCCAGGACGCCACAGACCTAGCAAGTAGCAGGGCTTGTTTTAAATGATCATCTCTGTGACACTTCAAATGAACATTAAAGGCCATCCCACTCTAAATATAACTTTTCCAAAGCCCGTAAACCAGCACCAAGCAAGGGTGTGACTAACAATTGTTCTTAGGCTTGCTGCCTTGGCACCAGAGTGTCCTTTAGGAAACCTGATGAGTTGGTTGAAGATCCTGCAGCAGTGGAACAATGAACTGCTCCCCAGATAACACAAACCTTTGATTCATCTCTGCACCTTTCAGTTCATATGTACTGCACAGACAAACCACACAGCCCATTGTTACCTTAGTAGAAATATGAACCTGGCAGCCAGGCCATACCTTCATTTTTATTTTATTTTATTCAGGAAGAGAATTGTACAAGGAGGTTTGGTAACCCTTTAAAGATTTCTGTGGCAACGTTATGGCAGCAAGTCTTCATTCTTTATTCTTTCTGGACTAAACTGCATACAATCGTACCTTGGAAGTCAAACAGCTTAGTTCCCAAACGTTTTGACTCCTGAAAGTGACTGTTCTGGTTTGTGAACTATTTTTGGAAGCCGAACGCCCAACAGCCAATAAGAAGCCACGCTTTGGTTTTCAAACGTTTGGAAGTTGAACGTAATTCTGGAACGGATTCCATTCGACTTCCAAGGTACGACTGTATTATTTGATATAGAACACAGTTGCTGTGTTTATGACCTCTAACCACCCTCCTTGCCCCAGAGCCTTCATCTGTCCCATTGTAGTTCAAGCTTTCATTTGGTTGTTGAGTTTATATACAAGAAGTTCTACAACAGGAGTGGGGATCCTGTGGCCCTGTGGATGTTGCTGGATTTCAGTTCCCATCGCCCTGGATCATTGGCCATGGTGGTGAGGACTAATCAGAGTTGGGGTTCAACAGCATCGGGAGAGCCACAGGTCCCTCTCCCCTGTTTCAATAAACAGGGCAGTTGCATTTCACATGGTTAGGCTTCAGCACCTGATACGAGAAAATAAGTAATTGTATTGATCGGCGCCAGTGATTCACACTCCTTGTTTTCTTGATTTGTTTTCTCTGCAGATGTATGCAGCTTCTGCTGTGGGTGAATGGGATAATCCTGTTAAAAATAGGGAAGCTGGAGCATAGCAGAAATGGATGAACAAGCTCTTCTGGGATTAAACCCGAATGCTGACTTAGACTTCAGGCAACGAGTAAGTTTAATTATACTTTTTTCTCATAATCTATGTGACAACAGGTAGCTCACTGGACAAGATGTTGATTTCAGCTTAGAGTAAATAGTTCAGACCCGCAGTCGAAGATTCCACTGGTTTGAAAGTGTATGAGATGTTTTTTGAGGCTTCCACTCTCTGTTGGTACCTAGGTTTTTTTTTTGAGAAGCATTGTCCATGTTATCACAGGTGTGGGCAGATTCCAGGTGTCCAGGATCTACTTTGTTCTAGACATCTGAGGTTCACCAACTGGGCTTGGGTGCAAAATAGTGACTTGGGATATATAGCCAGATGTAGATTAGTGTTCAGAAGATGGAATCAGCTACCTGCTGCACCTCATGAGCCATACACTGGGATAACCTGCATATATAAGAACATACATATCCACATTAACTGTCAACCAGGGATCCTAACAGACCAATTGTGTGTGAGTGTAACCTTTTTGTTGCTGCTGTTATTAAGCTACTGGGACTCAGAATCCCTTGCCAATCTATGCAGTTCATCCAGTGATCAGCTAGTAGACCCCAGTCTTATTTTCTGTTCAACAGTGTACTATCCCTCCTCCTTTTCTTGGCTCCTTATTTATCTTGTAACCTAGGCCTTGGCCACCCCAATTCATTTTTCTCAGTGGCTTCCCCCTCTCATCCTTCCCTCCAATTCCTTTTTCTTAGTAGTTGTCCCCTTTGTTTCCCTTTCCATCGGCAACCCTGTACTTGCAAAACTGGCATAATGTCAACACTATTTTTCTCCTCCCCCGCACCCCACCTTGCTTGATTGAAAGTTACAGAGAAACTTAATGTATTCAGGGTTGTGTCCAGGAAAGTTGTCCCGTGCCCAGTGCACAGAATTACCTGTGCAACAAGACTTCTCTCCCTCTCCTCTCTTCACATGCCCCCCGCATTCCACTTCATCTGTTCCAGAGGACTTTCCCACCCCAGATTGGGGTAGGAGGGAGAGAGAGAGAGAGAGAGAGAGAGAGAGAGAGAGAGAGAGAGTGTCTTATAGTCCATGCACTAATGGGAAGACTTCATTGAGTTCAACCCCATATGTTTACATTATTTTGGAGATGATTCCTCAAGTGGCTACTCTAGCAACTTTCTTTACAGTTTCTGGAAACTTTACAGTATAAACGAATTTATTTATTTATTTATTTATTCATTCATTCATTCATTTTAGGCAT
This sequence comes from Podarcis melisellensis, assembly GCF_964234715.1. Taxonomy (NCBI): domain Eukaryota; kingdom Metazoa; phylum Chordata; class Lepidosauria; order Squamata; family Lacertidae; genus Podarcis; species Podarcis melisellensis. The sequence continues at coordinate 30,428,160 of NC_138542.1, forward strand.
TGGCCTATTTTGAACAGCTGAAGATCTCTCCAGATGCTTGGCAAGTGTGTGCTGAAGCTTTAGCCCAAAGAATCTACAGGTAGATAATAAATAGTTTTGTTTTTTACATTTAATCTGAGAATGTTCTGAAGTTATATCACCTTGACATAAGATTTTTTTTATTTCTTTGATGATTCACATGTCTCTGTTTAACGAACCAAGCAATTTCAGGGAGGTCACTAGACCAGATGAATTTGATGGGTGGCTTGTTGCTCCAGCTTAACGACTAGAGCTAGACCCACCACAAAATATGCACAGCTGGTAGCTAACAGCAGAACTATCAGGTATCAGCTTCCAGTTTCCACATGCCCAGCTCCCCTAGACTTCATACAACTTGCAGCTCTCTAAAAAGGAATGATTTTGTAAGTGAAAGCGCAGGTGCTCAGGATGCTAAATACTGAATTTTAGGTTTGTTCAGTGTAGCCCTAGAATACGCAGCCCACTGAAACTGGAATCACTGTGTCCCCACCCCAAGGGTTTAGTTTTCTGCCACGATACCAAATGGAATCTAGCCACAAAACCTTGGTGCTTGTATCCAGTTTTCAGAATGCACCTTTCACGCCGAGTGACTGTTACATACATTGTTTGATTGTACCGTTCTTTGTTTCAGCGACGATCACATCAAGTTCTTCTGCTTTCAAGTCCTGGAACATCAAATTAAATACAAGTGAGGCGGCATCTTTACATTTATAGAATTGCAGCAGACGGAAAGTAAACGTAGAGCAATTATAACTGCTTGCGTTTCTAGTAGTTCATGTGTCTCATTTATTTTCTTCCTTGAATATTGAAACCCCCGATTTAATGCATTTATTTCACTCTCAGTTGTCTAATTTAGCTGCACTGAAACAGCCAAAGGTTCACTTTGTGCCATCCAAAGCGCTACTGAGGTTTTGTGCTGGACAGTTGGATGAAAAACCTTTGGGGCTCCCTGACAATTGGGGTGGTTCCTGATGCCTGCATATTTTCCTGGAGGGTGTAAATTAACCCTTGTGTGGTTTCTTAGCACATGGTACATCGCACTAACTAAACATGAGCCAGCACACAACAGTTACGGCACAGGTGATGCTGATGGGCTGCAGGTTCCAGGGTTTAAAATACAGTGGTGCCCCGCTAGACGAATGCCTCGCAAGACGAAAAACCCGCAAGACGAAAGGGTTTTTCGGTTTTTGCGACGCTTCGCTAGACGATTTTCCCTATGGGCTTGCATCGCAAGACGAAAGCCCATAGGGAAATCTCGGGGACCTTTTTTTAAATGCTGGCGGTGGGGAGCAAAGCCTTTTCCCCCCCTCCGGACTTCAGAAGAGGTCCAGGAAGGCCGGCGGGGGCGAAAGGCTTTGCTCCCCACCGCCAGCATTTTAAAAGCGTCCGGGATAGCAGGGAAGCGCTTCCCGCTATCCCGGACGGCTTTTGAAGGCAGGCAGGGGGGGCAAAGACTTTTGCCCCCCCTGCCTGCCTAACCGGGGGCTTTTAAATCGCCCCGGGACTGTCCGGGGCGATTTAAAAGCCCCCGGACGGCTTTTGAAGCCTCCCCCCGCCGCCCGGCTTCGGGGCATCGTCCCGATGCCGGGCGGTGGGGCAGGAACGCCTCCCCCAGCCGCCCGGCATCGGAACGATGTCCCGAAGCCGGGCGGCCGGGCGGGAAAGCCTCCCCCCGCCGCCCGGCTTCGGGGCATCGTCCCGATGCCGGGCGGTGGGGCAGGAACGCCTCCCCCAGCCGCCCGGCATCGGAACGATGTCCCGAAGCCGGGCGGCCGGGCGGGAAAGCCTCCCCCCGCCGCCCGGCTTCGGGGCATCGTCCCGATGCCGGGCGGTGGGGCAGGAAAGCCTCCCCCAGCCGCCCAGCATCGGAACGATGTCCCGAAGCCGGGCGGCCGGGCGGGAAAGCCTCCCCCAGCCGCCCGGCTTCGGGGCATCGTTCCGATGCCGGGTGGCTGGGGGAGGCTTTCCTGCCCCACCGCCCGGCATCGGGACGATGTCCCGAAGCCGGGCGGCCGGGCGGGAAAGCCTCCCCCCCCCGCCCGGCTTCGGGGCATCATCCCGATGCCGGGCGGTGGGGCAGGAACGCCTCCCCCAGCCGCCCGGCTTCGGGGCATCGTCCCGATGCCGGGCGGTGGGGCAGGAACGCCTCCCCCAGCCGCCCGGCTTCGGGGCATCGTCCCGATGCCGGGCGGTGGGGCAGGAACGCCTCCCCCAGCCGCCCGGCTTCGGGGCATCATCCCGATGCCGGGCGGTGGGGCAGGAACGCCTCCCCCAGCCGCCCGGCTTCGGGGCATCGTCCCGATGCCGGGCGGTGGGGCAGGAACGCCTCCCCCAGCCGCCCGGCTTCGGGGCATCGTCCCGATGCCGGGCGGTGGGGCAGGAACGCCTCCCCCAGCCGCCCGGCTTCGGGGCATCGTCCCGATGCCGGGCGGTGGGGCAGGAACGCCTCCCCCAGCCGCCCGGCATCGGAACGATGTCCCGAAGCCGGGCGGCCGGGCGGGAAAGCCTTTGTCCCCCCTGCCTGCCTTCCCAGGGGCTTTTAAATCGCCCCGGACAGCGGAGAAGTCCTCCGCTGTCCCGGGCGATTTTAAAATGCCGCCCGCCAGAAGAGGTCGGGGGAAGGCTTTTTCCATAGGAACGCATTAATTGATTTTCAATGCATTCCTATGGAAAACCGTGCATCGCAAGACGAAAAACTCGCAAGACGAAGAGACTTGCGGAACGAATTAATTTCGTCTTGCGAGGCACCACTGTATACATATGCAAGTTGAATGTTGTTTTGTCCTGTGTTTCAGGTATTCCCAGTTGACTGAGGTACAACATCAGCTAATTAGGGAAACACTCATAGCATGGCTACAGGCCCAGGTAGGTTTCTTCACAATTTGGCTATGAATATTGTATGCAAATATCTGCTTGCCGCTGTTCCCAAAAATTTTCCAATATATTCTTGCATATTTTGAACCTACTGCATCTTGAAATGTTACTATAAAATGTTTTCAGATGGTGAATTCTCAATCAGAGAAAACATTTATACGGAACAAAGCTGCACAAGTCTTCGCGTTGCTGTTTGTCACTGAATATCTCACGAAATGGCCCAAGTTTTTCTTTGATATCCTGTCTGTGGTGGGTCTCAATCCTCGAGGTGTGGACTTGTACCTTCGAATCCTTATGGCAGTCGATGCTGAACTGGTCGATAGGGATGTTGTTCATACATCAGAGGTAAGTTCCCTTCTTGCAATTCAAATGTACACTGTTCTGTAAGTCCTGTTTTCCTAACTTGCCTTGCCTGTGAAAAGCATTTCTAAAAAAATTATTTCTGCTCTCATGGTGTTTTCTGTTCTGAAGTTTCTGTCTGCAGTTTAAGTAAACTCACAGTGCAATCTTACACATGTCTAGTCAGAATTAAGTCCTACTGAGTTCAATAGGACAGTCCCAGCTACTGCCTGACTCCTTTTGCTCCTCTTCAAACACAGAGGCCTTCTGATGAGACACTTTTGGTGGTCCCACATGCCCCTGAGGACCAGCTGGCCTTTACCAGGGGCCAAGCCTTCAGTGTGGCAGGTCTTGTGGAATGCCTCGCCAATAGAGTTTTCAAGCAGAAGTCATGGCTGCTTGTTTTTAGACACCTTCTAAAAACCGTGTTATTTAGACAGACATTTCAAAGCAGAGATTCTTTGCCAGCCAGCTTTTCCACTTAACACTTTTTTAAAACAACCTTTTGGCATTCTTGCAGCCACTACCTCCATTTTTTGGTGTATAAGAAAGCAGTGAGGGTGTTACCCCCAAAGTTGGCATTTGATATTCCTTTTTAAAATCTTAAATGTTAGTGTCTAGACTGGCACCAGCATTTTCCCTTCCAAGACTGACAAACTTCTTACATTTACAGGAAGCCCGCCGAAATACCTTATTAAAAGATGCTATGAGGGAGCAATGCATTCCAAGTTTGGTGGAATCATGGTACCAAATTTTACAAACGTATCAGTACACAAATTCAGAGTTGACATGTCAGTGCCTTGAAGTAGTTGGAGCTTATGTCTCTTGGATAGAATTGAGCCTGATCGCCAATGAAAGGTAACGTTTCTTTTGAATTAGGAACGCACAGACTAAACTCAATTTCTTAAATAAAATTTGGTTTTAAAAAACCAAACACAATTCCAGAAGCAACAGTCTTGAAGTTCTTTGGGCATTATAGCTGGGTTATATTATTTCCTGTCCAAAACAAGCAATAGCAAATTGGTAAATATAACTCAGATGTTTGCATCTACCGAGTAAAACTTTTGTGTATCCCTTTTAGATTTATAAACATGCTGCTAGGTCACATGTCTGTAGAGGTTCTACGGGAAGAAGCGTGTGACTGCTTGTTTGAAATTGTAAATAAAGGAATGGACCCAATTGATAAAACGAAACTGGTGGAGACGTTGTGTCAGGTGTTACAGTCGGCTGGCCTCTTCAGTGTTGACCAGGTGAGTTGCCTTCCGTAAAGAGAGAGAAAAAGCTTGTGTTGATAGGCCTGTGTTGTGATAGCGTTGGCAGCTGCTGTGTGCATAAGAAATAGGTAACATATATTTCTTTGCCAATGCCATCAAAAGTTTAGTATGCTGCTGGTGGTTCTTCCCCTTATGCCAGTATAATTTGCTACTCTTCCCTCCCATCCCAAACTCTTATTTCTGTCTTAATACTATCTTGTTTCCGAACTGATTCTCACCACCCCAATCGCACCTAGTCCTACTCATGTAGAGATTGGCAATCACCATATTTTGCACTCTATAAGACTCACTTTTTCCCTCCTAAAAAGTAAGGGGAAATGTGTGTGCGTCTTATGGAGCGAATGCAGCCTGTGCAGCTATCCCAGAAGTCAGAACAGCAAGAGGGAGCACTCCGCAGTGCTCCCTCTTGCTGTTCTAGCTTCTGGCTTACCCCCTCTGTCCCTTCCCCCACCTCTCAGAAAAGCCCCCTTTAAAGAGCGACGTGGAGCATGTGTGCGGCGCTTGCAGGCTTTTCCCCAAGGAGGGAGAAGGGCAGCCCGTCACTGAAAAGCCTGCAAGTGCTGCACACACGCTCCATGTGGCTCGTGAAAGGGAGTGCTGAGCAGAGCCTGGGGTGCATACAGGCTCTGCTCAGTACTCCCTTTAAAGAATATTTTTTTTCCCTTGAATCCCCCTCTAAAAGCTAGGTGCGTCTTATGGGGCGAAAAATATGGTATATCTGATGCCAGTCGTTTAAATATGCTAGCAAATGTACATAGAGGGTGAGAGAGAAAGTCCTACTGGGTTGGTAGTTTCAGGGTTTCGGTACAACCTGTGTTAAGTTGCTTGTATCATTAGCTGACCTCCAGCTGCTGCAGGGCTGAATAGGATGCTTCCATCTGGCAGGAACATAAGGAAAGCCCTGCTAGACAAGACCAAAGGCCTCCCTAGCATCCTGTTTCCCAGAGCAGCCACCCAGATGTCTATGGTAGGTCCACAAGCAGGAAGTGAGGACAATAGTCTCCTGCCATTGTTCCCCGGCAAGTGATATGTAGGGATATTCTGCCTCTGATCCTCAGGAAACATGTTTGGCATTTTCTGATAGCTTCCCTGCACATAATTGCTCAGAAATCCCACTAAGCTCAATGGAGCTTGCTCTCTAGAAGTGTGTTTAGGATTGCAGCATAAGTAAATATAATAGATGCAATTATAAGTCATAGATGCAATTATAAGTCATAGATGCAATTATAAGTCATAACTGTATCCATGTGTATGCCATTTTGGTTGATGTAATTAGAGGTTCAGGTTGATTAGTTGCTTTGGTGACATAAACTAAAATTTTAATAATAATTTGATTAACCAACTTGACAGGAAGAAGATGTGGACTTTCTAGCCAGGTTCTCCAAACTGGTGAATGGGATGGGACAAGCACTGATAGCTAGTTGGACTAAACTTGTGAAAATTGGAGATATGAAGAATGCCCAGGATACTCTGCAAGCTATTGAAGCAAAAGTGGCCCTAATGTTGCAGCTTCTGGTTCACGAGGATGATGATATTTCTTCTAATATTATTGGGTTTTGCTACGACTATCTGCATATACTGAAGCAGGTAAATTGCTCTTCTTGCATGAAAGCTAACAGTAGAGCTTCATTTCTAAAACCAATGACCAGTGTTAATATGCAGAAACGGCCTCAGCCCAATATACCCCATCATTCAGCCCAGACACTGAGGTCCAGCGCCAAGGGCCTTGTGGCGATTCCCTCACTGCGAGAAGCGAAGTTACAGGGAACCAGGCAGAGGGTCTTCTCGGTAGTGGCGCCCGCCCTATGGAACACCCTGCCATCAGATGTCAAGGAAATAATTACCAGACTTTTAGAAGACATCTGAAGGCAGCCTTGTTTAGGGAAGCTTTTAATATCTGAAGGACTATTGTATTTTAATACTTTGTTGGAAGCCGCCCAGAGTGGCTGGGGAAACCCAGCCAGATGGGTGGGGTATAAATAATAATATAATAAGAGTAATAATAAATTGCTTGAGACACTTCAAAAGTAAAGTTTGTTCTTTCTTTTTGCAGCTTCCTATGCTTTCAGAACAGCAGAAAGCTAATGTAGAGGTAAGAGTGATTAAAATATTTTTTCCTCAGAGCTTGTAACTGAAAAGAAAGATCTCTTTTGTCTTCTATCCCCCAAAACCTCATTATGACTAAAATGTATTGGGCTCTATTCAGTGACGTCATCCTGTTGCTGCAAGGACTTGTGCCTGCACAACAGCACCTCCTCTCCTCACCATGGTCCTTGTATCCCTCAATATTTCTGTTCTGGACGTTCCCCATACCCTGTGAAGCAGATTTTGGAGAGAGTGGACAGGGAGAGGAAGTTTTGTTGCATAGGTGGAAGGAAGTCCTTGCATTAATGGGATTGCTTCGTTGGACACAACCCTTTGAATTGACTTCTTTGCTTTTTAAAAGAGATGATGCAATGCATACTTCTTTTTTTAAGTCGAGAGTTTGATGCTAGCTGATCAACTGTTTTCCATTACTACAGGCAATTATGTTGGCTGTTATGAAGAAACTAACCTACGATGAAGAATACAACTTTGAAAATGAGGTTAGCTATCACATTTGACAGGTTTATCTTTTCATGGTTTAGCTTTTCGAGAAGTGTATCAATAATGTCTTGGTAACTCTTGAGGAATTGTTTTAGTATTCAAATACGTGCCAATGTAAACATTCCATATAGGACAGGGAGAAGGGGACACTTTAGTTTCTAGGGACCACTGTGCCAAGCAGCAAACATGGATGTGTGTTCTTAAATGCATGTGTTTGAAGCTCTCTGCATGCGTCCTCATTGCATGCAAAGCAGAAATCTTATTTTTATCAAACGCTGGTAGAAATGAGGAATGGGTGAGCTTTTTGTTGTTGTTCTCCTTGTGTCAGGCAGGCATAAGAAGCCAAAGCGGTGAGGAAGGGCCTTTGTCCATTCTAAGGCATAGCTCTTTTCTTTGTACAAATGCCTTCTTGAGTAGATTCAGTTGAAGTGAAACTCCTACCTTTATGGAGCCACACTTTCCCCTAATACTATGCTAACCCCCTGAAGAAACTTGAGGATAAACAGCTACTTCCTTTCTTTATGTTGAGAAGGCCCATCCAGTTTGGTGGTCTTCACAAAGACCGAAAGCAGCGTGAAACCAAATAAGGGCTCTTGGGATTTTTCAGTGGGGCGATGGTTCAAAGACTTAACTTCTGGTTAGTTTCCATGTGACCACTTGACAGTGGTGTGTGCAGCTTGACAAAAGTACTAACTCAACTCTTGCAAACCTCCATGATTAGGAATGAATGACTCTTGCCAGTGTGAGAGAATATCATCACAAGTTAGTTAGCTAAACTCTTCATTGTTACGCAAAGAAATTTTACGTCCCTGCAGTCAAAATGATCAGACGTATGTTTGTGTTTTATCTGTACTTATTTCAAATAATAAAAAGTAACACCTTTGGTCCTGTTCATGCCAATACACACGTTGACAGGGTGAAGATGAAGCGATGTTTGTAGAATATCGGAAGCAACTTAAACTATTGTTGGACAGACTTGCGCAGGTTTCGCCTGAATTACTCCTGGTTTCCGTACGGAGGGTTTTTAACACTACATTGCAGTAAGTTTTGTGTTAGCTTTCTTAAGAGTTTTCCCCTAGTCCATCCTGGTCATTTGTTGCTTCTTCTTTTTTTAAGCATCAAAAAATTATGTTGACATTTAAGAATCCCAGAGATTACTTGTCTCATCCACATTAAATGATACAGAGAAAATACTTGAATCTTTGTATGCTGCTTTGGAGCTTCTAGTCTCTGGTATCCAATATAATCTTATTAACACCTGGTAAGTCAGGATTCATTCATTGGTGCTTAATTTGGGCATTGTGTGTTTCTTATCAGTCTGTTCCAATCTGCGTGGGACGAATAAGTCATTCACTGTAAGATTGATTGTGGCTATTTTGGGGTCTTTTTCAGTGTGTGTGTGTGTGTGTGTGTGTGTGTGTGTGTGCATGCATATGCCTTACTTGGGCCTATTCTATTCTGTTTTATAGGAATTGGCAAACTAAGCCTTTTATGGAAGTGGAAGTCGCAATCAGGCTACTGTATATGCTGGCTGAAGCTCTTCCAGTATCTCACGGGGCTCACTTTTCAGGTGATACAAAAGCCGGGGCTCTACAGGACATGATGCGGACTGTAAGTACAAAACAAACTCAAGACAGTTTTCCTTTTCAGCAAGTCTTTCTTCAGTTAAGGTGACTCCTCCTTTCCCCTCTCTTGCAGCTGGTTACATCGGGTATTAGCACCTATCAGCATACATCAGTAACGCTGGAATTCTTTGAGACTGTGGTCAGATATGAAAAGTTTTTCTCCATTGAACCTCAGCACATTCCAAATGTTTTAGTAAGTCCATAGTAATTGCTTCCTTTTATTTTTTTTATGTGCGTTGGTTATCAGTAATGCTTCTACACCCCCAGACAGCTTTTTGTAAAAGGAGTTTGGGAAACAGTTTTACCTCTTTTCCCAATTTATTACCCTTTTCCATCATGCAATGTGGCTTAAAGCGATCAAACTCTTTCTGTCTTCAATTGCAGATGGCCTTCTTGGATCACAGAGGTCTTCGCCATAGTAATCCAAAAGTGCGAAGCAGAGCAGCTTATCTTTTCTCCAGATTTGTCAAATCCCTCAAGTAAGTTGCTTGAAACCTAGAGACTTAACGAGAATATTTTCAGAAATAAAAGCGCTATTTCCCACCCCACCCCACCCCGGAAAATGAAGCTTCATAAGCATCATCATTCTTTACAGTGGTACCTCGGTTTAAGAACAGTCTGGTTTAAGAACGATTTGGTTTACAAACTCTGCAAAACCAGAAATAGTGTCTTGGTTTGAGAACTTTACCTCGGTCTAAGAATGGAATCCAAACAGTGGAAGGGCACCGGCGGTGGGAGGCCTCATTAGGGAAAGCGTGCCTCAGTTTAAGAACAGTTTTGGTTTAAGAATGGAGTTCCGGAACGGAATAAGTTTGTAAACCGAGGTACTGCTGTATTTGCAAACCACTTTTCCATGGCCAGCCATGCTCAAGGCAGCTCACAACATCAAAAGGTTTACATAAGTTAATTCACTAGCAATGCCAAGGCACAACAAAATATAAATACTCATAAGCTTGGCACTTTGTGCAGAGTCTGGAGGACGCTACAGAAGGATCTTTTCTAAACTAAAATAGAAGTGAGGTTTATCGATCTTCAGCTTTGATTTTTATCTTCAAATACTGAGGCCATGAATTCAGGTTCTTGTTTTCTTGATGTGTTGTTAGAAATACTGTACACGACTGAAAATTTGGGTCTGGAGACTTATGGAAAAGTTCAGTAGTTCTAAATCAGTTCAGTGTTACTCCAGGACACCAAAATTCTGATAATGTGTTTTCCGTAAATGTGTTTCTATTAGGTTACAGGTTTAATTCTAAATAAACAAATTAAGTGTTTTTGGCTTAAGATTGCATTTACTGATGAACAACTCATTCCAATAAATAGAGAAGATTCGGGTACTTCCCCCCCCCCCTTGTACTCTTGCAGTACAAGATGTTATAACTTCTAAATTGATGAAAAATACTGTTTGACTGTACAATTCAACACATCCATTACTGTAAAATGTTTGTAAGCATATTCGACTCCTGTGTTTCAGCAAACAAATGAACCCTTTTATTGAAGATGTGCTGAACAGAATACAAGATCTCCTAGAACTTTCTCCACCTGTAAGTATTTCCTTTTGTCTTCAATGGAAAGGTCAAAGAGGCTGGGCCCATAACAGCGGGGAGGAAGGCAGGACAACGTTATACATTCTGAATTGCTGTCAATATATAGGAGATAATGCAAATGTACACACGTTGCTTGCATGATTGTCAGGTAGTCATGTTGCTTATAGTCTGCAGCTTACCAATGTATGCCTCATTTGGGTCGTTCTTTAAATGATCTTAAAAACTTAAGTCGGAAGCTTCCTGGGGCACTCCATAGATACAATGTCAGATTATAGACTGGGTGTTATGGCTGTTCATGACCCGGGTTTCTAGAACCCTGGAGCTGCTTAAACCTTCTGAGCCATCCTTTGTTTACCAATACCCTTCTTATCATATAGCATAGTACTACCTATGGAGACTATTTCCCCACCTCCATTTTCCCAGGTTTTTGCACCCCCCAAGCCTTCACATCTTTAACTGCTTATTGTTTTGATACAGATTCCCTAAATAGGATACAATATGCATTATTCAACTAACATGCAGAGATTTCAACTTGTGTGGTGGAACTTCTCCTCTTCCCTCCCGTGGCTTCCCCATATCTGCTCCAGAAAATTGGGGGAACCCCTATTTGGGGGAGTCCAATTGTGCAAGTGGAAATTCTTGCGCTGATGGGAATCATTACTCAGCACTATTTTATATGCAATCCATGGAACTTGAGCAGTTAAACAATTGTTTCTTCATTTAACAAGAAGTCCTTCAGAATGTAAATCTCTCATTGGTTTCTGGACCCATTTAGTATCTCTTACATTGGGAACTTCCAAGTGCAGACCAGAGTGAATGTTGCATTGCAGACCCATAGGCGTTTGAGACTTTTGAGATCAACTTCACATTGTTGTTGTGGCATGCAAAGTAGGTGGAATATACTAACGGAAGTGATTATTTCCAAATAAGTAGCATCCATAGTGGTAACCCAGCCTCATGAAAGATTTGAGCAGTTTGGGGTAAGGTAGCGTGGAGTGTTGCTATACAAATATTTTGTTTTCTGTTTGATATTTTTTTTAAAAAAAAGCTATTCTAGATTTCTGCAAGTAGAATTTAACAGGAAATATCTGAACATAAAGCTCTCCTTTGTTTTCTGGTTCCAGGAAAATGGCTACCAGGCTTTTTTAAGCAGTGATGACCAACTGTTCATTTACGAGACTGCTGGAGTACTAATAGTGAACAGTGACTACTCTGCAGAACGGAAGCAGGCTTTAATGAGAAATCTTTTGACTCCTCTAATGGAGAAGTTTAAAGTGCTGTTAGAAAAACTTATGATGGCACAAGATGAGGATAGACAAATGGCATTAGCTGATTGTCTGAATCATGCTGTTGGCTTTGCAAGGTGGGAACAATATATAGTTTATTCAACATGCACACAGAGGTATAAGTTTAAAGAAGAGGGTTGCGGACGGCTGTTTGCAAACTCCAATGTTAGCAGAGGTTCACATGTTTGCTAAAGTCTTAAGCTTGGGGGGGGGTTCCCCCTCCTGATATTGCTTAATTTCCTACCCTGTTATGGGAATAAAGCTTGGGAATCTGATTTGGTGGTGGAAGGAAGTCTCTTAAAAGTACATCCCTCTGTGACTAGAAATACTGAGAGCTACAAAAATAAAAAAGGCCTTGTGGAAACTGAATTCTGTTGCTCCCAAATCTGGAAAAAAAAACTTATGACTAAATGTTAATAAATATTTATCTATCAGTGCCTTCGAATAGTGTAGGATGTAGCCCAAAGAGCCTATTGGGCATAGAGTCCCTGTAAATTCAAAGTGCAATTAAGTGTGACCTTAACTAAAACATGGCAACGATGATAAAAATGTTTTAGCTGTTGCATCAGATTTGCTTTTAGTACTGGTCTGATTTGAGAATAGCATAGCTGAAATATTTTTAAATGGCTCAACCTAAGGATCTGCCTGCTTTTGTATGGCAAAAACCTTGACTACTTCTTCTTTTGCCCAGCCGTACTAGCAAAGCTTTCAGCAACAAGCAGACAGTAAAACAATGTGGCTGCTCTGAAGTGTATCTGGACTGCCTGCAAACCTTTTTACCGGCTCTCAGCTGCCCCTTGCAGAAGGAAGTTCTCCGAAGCGGTGTCCGCACCTTCCTTCACCGAATGATTATTTGCTTAGAGGAGGAAGTTCTTCCGTTTATCCCTTCAGCCTCTGAACATATGCTCAAGGATTGTGAGGCAAAAGACCTTCAAGAGTTCATCCCTCTCATAAACCAGATCACAGCTAAGTTCAAGGTAGGCATCTCCCTTGATGTAAAAGGTGAGGAACTAAACTAAGTGTCTCTTGAGCTGGCCTACGAAGTGAGATCATCACCGGAGGCACTGCTCTGAGTGTTCTCACCATTTGAAGTTAGGTGGATGATGGCAGTCAGAAGGGCCTTCTTGGTGGTGGTGCCCCAATTGTGGAATGCCTGGCACCTCCTTCAGTGTGTTTTCAGTGCCAAATACCCTTTTTTTGTTTTTCCAGGCCCTTAACAAATTTTATCGGTCTAGTGCCTGAATTTATCATTCATTTAGTGTCATTTGTTTTTTACCTGTTGGTTGTATTTGCAAGCTGCCCTGGAAATATTTTGTATTGATGGGCAGCAGTTACCTTTTAGAAACAAGATGTTTGAAACGATACCTTCCGAAGCAGGATGTCTAACTGCAGAAAAGCCCGATTTTCTTTTCTTTTTAATCCCTCTGTTATAAAGTGGATTTTTTGGAAAAGGAATTTGAAAAAGAGACTGTATTCAAGTGAGGGTATTCATGTGTTAGTGGTAGATGCAGAATTCTAATATAATAGCTACAGTCAGTGATGCTGTGCAGTTGAGCCTTCAGCATTTTTAAAAACCTTGCTTCCTTCTTATAATGAGATTTTCCCCCTTGCTTGTGCAAACTGTAATTTGCTCCAAAATAGGGGACTGAAGCCCATTTCAGATCATATTTTAGTCCCCAGGTTGTGGGCAAACCATACATTACCCAGTTTGGTTTCAACAGCAAGCTATGAATTTAGTCAAACCAAGGGAAGGAAAGAGATGGGGTTCTCAACGGTCCAGCCCAATGGGTTGGCTGCAGTTAATTCTCTGTAAAACAGGAGTAGATCTGCATCATCCAATTAATTGCATGGTTCAAGGGGAAGGAATGTAAAGCAGTTTCCATAGGCTTTACAACACTATTTTTAATATAATGCCTTGTGAACATAAAGCAATAAATTATCTTGTGTGGCTTGTTTGGCTGGCTGAAAGTGCCATTCCACATGGGTAATTATAACTAACTTAACTAACTTAAAACTAAGACTTGAGAATCGTTTGGCCATCATCATGGTGTCATCCAAAATAGCACTCTGTGTACTGCAGAAATCCATTCAAGCCCCAAATGTCTTTTATGTGAAAGTGCAGTTTTTGTATTTCAACTCCAGGAATCCCTGCTAAAAAGGCAGAGGAAGTTCTTAATGTAGATGCTCTCTGTTATCACAAAATTTGGATTTATCTTGGGAAGTTTGCATTGATCTAATAAGTTTGAGTTGAGAGAAATAAGCAATGTTAATCATTGTACATTTAGATATATAGACCTACCGTTAGAACTTTGTATCTTTAATATGGAAGTATAATAAACTAAAGACAAGTTGCTTGCCTTTTCGTTTATGGTATGTTTTGCTCTTGCTCATCCATAAATTTAATTTTGTCAACTTATATATTCCCTGTCCCAATAGAACCAGGTCTCCCCATTTCTCCAACAAATGTTTATGCCACTGCTGCGTGCTATTTTTGAAGTCCTGCACCGCCCAGCTGAAGAAAATGACCAATCCGCTTCATTAGAAAAGCAGATGTTACGAAGAAGTTACTTTGCCTTTTTGCAAACCGTCACTGGTAGTGGAATGAGCGAAGTCATAGCCAATCAGGGTAAGGCATGGCTCATGATGGGAGACTGGTTTTGTAGCCATATAATTCTTCTAGTATGGAAGTGTGGTTCTTTAGCAGTGAAAGAACTGTGTAGTTCAGAAGTTCAGTTCTAGAATGTTCTTAAAGTGCTTTGCTTAGATAAAATGCATATGGGTTGTATCTAACCAAGTCCATTTATTTCAGTAGATCTTTTCTGAGTGCACCTTAGGTCAGCTATAACCCTGTACAATTATTATGTGTGTATTCCTTGGAGGGGAAATGCTTTGTAACACATGATTTATATATGGAAAACAAATTGGCCAGCTTCACACTTTGCTCTTGACAGACCAGAACAATTTGTTATTTATTGTCACTTCATTGGTTTGAATAAGATTTAATTGAGATTTCCTTCCTCTAGGTGCAGAGAATGTAGAACATGTGTTGTTCACCATCATCCAAGGAGCAGTTGATTACCCAGATCCTATTTCTCAGAAGACATGCTTTATTATTCTTTCAAAATTAGTGGAACTCTGGGGTAAGGTTGCCTTCATACCATAATGGCTTAAGTTTGATACCCACAAAAAAATGATTTTCAGTTTTTTGTGTTCCGCCTTCAAATGTTGCCGTAGTCACTGTGGGGATGTGTCCTTTTCTTCATACTGTGTGGTGCTTACCCTTGATGATGAGAACCAGAGAAAAGGCCCAATATTCTTGTTTGGCTTTTTTAGGAGGCAAAGATGGACCTGTGGGTTTTGCTGATTTTGTCTACAAACACATTGTTCCTGCATGTTTCTTAGCACCTTTCAAGCAAACCTTTGACTTAGCAGATGCACAGACAGTATTGGTATGTATTCCGAAGCCTGACAACATTGGGGAAGTGAATGGCTAAATGTCCTGTAGGCACACCAAATTGGGCGGTGGGTGGTTCTCCTGAGGTCTTCTAAGATGCAGGAGCTCAGAGGAATCTGGAAAGCCTGTTCACAGAATATGGAAACCTTTGGGGCTTTTTAAAAGAACTCCTATACATAAGAGGCAATTGGAGCCATGTGGCTTCTTGGTAAATCATGTCTCCATGGCTGATACCCTGAATGCCGACATACACAGGTAGTAGAATTCAGGGCCTCCGCTGGGTTCAGTCTGCCAAATGTAGATTGTTTAGAGCTCCTGATAAACTCCACAAGAGAATTCAGCAATCCTGAAATATGGCAGCAGATTCCATCTGGCTTAGAATTCTGGCATTGGTAGAAATGGTTAGCCACTCTAGTAAGCTTAAAGCTCTCTTGAAGAATGTGCAAAGCTCTAGCTTTATTTTGAAGCCTTTCTGCTGCTAACAAAGGTTACTTTTACAATGAACTATTAGCCCCAGAAAGTGTAAATGTAGCATGTAATTCAAACTACCGAAATTCCAATACTCAAATGTTTGTGCTGAAGTATTTTTGTTTCGTTTTTATAAGGCTTTATCCGAGTGTGCAGTGACACTAAAAACAATTCATCTCAAAAGGGTAAGGCTTTTGGAAATAGTGACTATTTTATTAATAGCCTTTTTTTACCTTGTCAAAAACACTGTTTCAGTTCACAATTTGCAGGTTGTAGAAGGGAGGCACTGTGGAGGGTGGATTTCCTGTTTTGCTTGTGCTTTCCCCCTAGTCTGTATTGGCTTGGTCATACTCCTGTATGAAATCCAGGAAGAAAATTCTGCAAGTAAACTTCCTGAATGTTGCTTTTAAAAATAAGTCACAGGAACAGGGTACTTGCACATTTCAGCTGAGTTTGCATTCCTTCTGGATGCAAAAATACTGAGCCTCCTGATTAGTTAAAAATGTTTTGCCATTCTTGCAGCCTGTTTTTCCCAAAATGGTCATATGTCAGAGTTACCACAGTCTGTATATGCAAAGTGATAGGAGGGGTGTGGTGTTATCTAACATAGGAACTTACACAGTTACGTTTTTTTTAATGTTTGCTTTTCTTTAGCCTGTGTGGTGCGTTTTTGAATGTAGAAGTGATACAGCCCCACTTCAGACAATCATATTTTGATTTAATAAGCTGAGATATGAACAAGCTTTTTGCCCTCACATGCTCAAGCCATGCTTAAACTATGAAGTTTCTAATTAGCCATTGTTTCCTGTTTATTCTGAAATAGAAAACTATAGTTCCCAGCTTTGGAACAAGTCAGGATCTTAAATCAATTTGGTTTAAGATCCCCCTCTTCCAGTTTTTGGCTACACTGGCCAAAGCCAATCTATGATTTTATTAACTGGATAAAAACCTGTAATGTGGACCGGGTTCAAATGATAAAATACCTAACTGCAAAAACACTGCTTGGATGTTCCTTTTTGTAGGGCCTTGAATGTATTCAGTATCTCCAACAAGAATATCTACCTTCGCTGCAGGTAGCTCCTGAAATAATACAGGTAAAACTTATTATTTGGCTGATGCATAGGATTGGATCTAACAGGACTAGTGAAGATTACATCTCATCTTCCTGGCAGCTCCACAGTTCCCCTGAGGGCAGTGGGATCCTGTTGAATGAGGTAGCATGCTAAGCTGAGGGGAAAGGTGGAGATCCCAAAAATCCTTGGAGCTAATCCAGTTTGGGTTTTCCTGTGGGTAACGACGTTTGTTATTTTCAAGCAAAACATACTGTAGTATGATTGCAAGTTATAGCAAGAGAGTTTGATGATTTTGCTGGATCAGATTATTAATCTGGTGCTCAAGGCGCACAGCGCATCTAATAGTTGAGGTAAAAGCACATGACTGTTCTTGTCATTAGTCTATTTATCCTAAGCAGTAAGTGTCATTTACTTTCTAAAAGATGACTGAGAACTAACTTGTATCTGCAAGGTGTATTTTATATGCACTAGAGAAGATACTTCTGCACACAGATTGTCTTGCTATATGAGAACTGTGCTTGTAGAAGGTTTTGTGCAGGGAGTAACAAAGCCACCACCAGAATTTAAGGTTTCACAGAGATAACACAGTTATCCTTGTGGTGACAGAGAGATCATTGCATGCAAGAGCCCAAACACACAGTCACCTGCTTCCTCACACACAGATCTATAGATAGATCCCATTTCTAAATGGTTACATTTTCATTAGGATTGGAAACAATTTCCAGGTACAATGGAAACAGTTTCCACATACAGCATTTTTATTGTTGAATCTTTCATTATTCTTATTCTTATTTTGAAAGGAACACATTCGTAGTTGCTGAAAAAAAATAACCATGTTACTTCAACACAACAGTGCAAACTATTTGCTCATTATTATGGTGCTTTTCTTGTTTTTCTTGCAGGAATTTTGTCAAGCACTTCAGCAGCCTGATGCTAAAGTTTTTAAAAATTACTTAAAGGTAGGTTAAATTTGCATCAGTATTCCATCTTTCACGGGTGAAGGCATTTTGTCATGGATTAAATAGGTCTTGCATGTATCTGCTTGCATTTACCATAAACTCTGAATTAAGGGCCGGGGCCTGCAGCCCTCCAGATGTTCTTCAGCTCCCATCTTCCCTGACCTTACTGGCTGGGGCTGGTGGGAGTCCCAACATCTGGGAGGCTATAGATTTTCCAAACCAGTATTAACTCTGAACAATACTGCTTGCTACAGGAAGCTATTATTATACCAACATAGAAACCACCTTCATGCGTTAATAATGTGAAGGGAATCCATGTAAGGGGAAATGAGCCACATCTTTGAACAGATCTGGGCTGAGGTTGTAGCTTTTCACCCCTTTCCATTTTACTCATCTTTTAAATATTTTAGGTGTCTGTTTTCAATTGATAGTTTTAATGTTTCTTTTCGCTCGGAGGTTTTCTTAGTCAAGCAGTATGTAAGCTTCATTAAATAACGTTTTAGGTGGCGTTGGTTGAATTACTAATTTCATATGCAGCTTACAGTATTTTATATGACTTTTCAAGATAGCTGTGTTGATGACTTGCCTTAAAAATAGCACGTGAAAAGTTGCTGAAGCATTTTATCAACTTATCCTGGAGGGTTGAAACCACCCTTAAGGCAAATAGCACACAATATAAGCATCGCATCTATTTCCTATCCAGGTGGGAGACTCGGTTGCCAACTTACTTACTGCTCTTCATGGTGTCTAAGAAATGAGTCCCATAAGCGGAAGCTTGCTCAAGGACTTCCACTAGCACAATGGGGCTTTCCTCCCCCCACATACCCCCAAAATGGTTCTGGGAGGTTGGGAGTACCTCCCAGTTCATGTGGGAATGAGGGGAGAGATGGCCTCGTCTGGCAAGCTGCAATACTTTCACATTTCTGTAGCGCTACGCTGAATTCCTCCCAGAGATTTGATAGTCTCTTTGTTAGCTGCAAATGGTCCCGTTTAAACCTGATTTCTGCCACTGGCAATGTACTTTTATTCTTAGCTTAGTGGTACTGTTCTTCTGTGCTTTCTTCTTCTCTAAAACGATATTTACTTTCTTTTAAAAACAGGTATTCTTTCAAAGAGCAAAGCCCTAAGAGATCTACTGAAACATTTGACTGTTTCCCCTAATCAGGATCTCCAGATATTAATTTGTATGAATGCAAACTCCTGTGCCATTCAGGCTTACTTTTTCTTTTGGAAGACATTGCTCTGTGCTTCAATCAGTATGTGTATTAGCCTTTTGGTGTAAAAGTGCAAATGAAATGCCCTAAATTGTGTTGGTTGATGCACATGCGGCACGTGGGCAACACGTCTTGCCTGCCTGCCTACTCAGAAACACTCTGATAATTGTGTGCTGTAATTAGTACAGCAAAAAGAAAAATCCTTTTTTATTTTGAAATTTAAAAAAAATGTATAAATTCCTTCCAAGCCCATAGGAATGGTTATAAATTGTGTACATTTTTAAATACTGAGTAAGATATTTGCATATTAGAAATGAAATTCATTTGTTCATGCACGGTGATATAAAATAAAGCAATCAAACTTGGTTTTGTAGATAGATGTTTCATTGGAGCGGTCTTAATGCTGAAGTGTATGCTACAAAACAGTTATTAATGGATCAGATTTACAAGAAGATCTGGTTCTACATTTTTATACAGAAAAATAAATTTTATTCAATGAAATCCACAAGTTCTCATGAGTCATTGGTTGTTTTCTTGGCATCTGTGGTTAAATAATGGAAGGCTGTGTCTGTGCTATACACACTACATAGAATGGTCTTTTCGGGGGGGTCTTAACCTTCCCCCCAAAAAATCATGACTGAGCAGATATTTGGTGGTGTTTACAAGTTTCTTGTACCCCTGGGGAAGTCTCGGTATAGGGCTCAATGGAGTTTTCTTCCATTATCCTTGACCACACACAAGGATAGGCACTGCAGTAACTTCTAGGGGGAAGTGGTCTTGCTGAGATAGGTATAGGATAAGCTATGGCTGGTGAACTGCACTGTGCCACATGCTTATCTCCATAAAATCCCATCTTGTGATTCTTAGAGGACAAACCACAGGATATGAGTGTAGTAGTCCTCTCCCCCTTGAGTTGCCATCAAGATTTTCAGAGGCACACCATCTCTGATAACGGATGTACCATAATAGTCACCATGCCTAAAAGCCACGTCGTAATGTCGTAGTAGGTCATGGGTAGGCAAACTAAGGCCCAGGGGCCGGATCTGGCCCAATCGCCTTCTAAATCCGGCCCGCAGATGGTCCAGGAATCAGCATGTTTTTACATGAGTAGAATGTGTGCTTTTATTTAAAATGCATCTCTGGGTTATTTGTGGGTCACAGGAATTCGTTCATATTTTCCCCCAAAAAATATGGTTCAGCACCCCACAAGGTCTAAGGGACAGTGGACTGGCCCCCTGCTGAAAAAGTTTGCTGACCCCTGTTGGTGGTAGTTACAAAATAAAGTTGTTATGGTCATCACACTTTTTGTATCTTCATCATTGAGCTGCCCTTTTGAGACCCGATCAGTAGTTAGCATTGAACTGAGATTCCAGTGTTTTGTGTTGTATCTGCCCGTGTTTCAGAACTTTGAAACAGCAGGGACAAGTGCATTAATACACTCCAGCGCTAGGTTTAATTTCAGCACTATTTAAAACATTGGGCAAAAGATTACTGCATTCCAGAGAGTTGGACAAGATGACCTTTGTGGTCCCTTCCAATTGTATTGATTCTACGTATTGCTTGCCTTTCCACAAAACAAGTCCGCAAGCTCATTCCACATGCACACAGATGCTGCCTGCTAAGTTTTCGTCAGGCAGGTGAATTTGCTGAAATCTACGATTGCCTTCGTCGAGAAGGGTAAATAGTTCTGTTCCTGCTCATTTACTGGGAGTTTCTTTCATTTTAATACAACTGGAAATGTTGTTTGGGGATGCCTGTCACTTGCATCCACCTGTATATCTGGCCTTTGCAAAACTTGCTCACAACATCTGCACTTTATGTCCTTCCACCCTGGCCAGCCCCTTCTATTTCTCCTTTAGGCACAATTCCGTTTTGAACTGTGCCCTGCAGTTTTCAAGCTATGGCAACTGCAGGCCTAACTTGCAGGCTTATCTGTATAAGACATTGTTTTGGCAAGAACCCTGGGTTGTTATCTCCTGCCCTTAAGCCTCCAAGGAACTCAGCACGGCATCCGTGAGGCCTCCTTTTTCCTCACAACAGCCCTATGAGGTAGGTTAGGCTGAGAGCATAGGAGCCAACTCATAGGGGCCAAGGTCCCTTCAGAAGAAGAAGAAGAGTTTGGACTTGATATCCCGCTTTTCACTCCCTTTAAGGAGTCTCAAAGCGGCTAACATTCTCCTTTCCCTTCCTCCCCCACAACAAATACTCTGTGAGGTGAGTGGGGCTGAGAGACTTCAGAGAAGTGTGACTAGCCCAAGGTCACCCAGCAGCTGCAAGTGGAGGAGCGGGGAAGCGAACCTGGTTCACCAGATTACGGGTCTAGTGCTCTTAACCACTACACCACAGTGGCTCTCTTCACTCCTCCACCAAAAAAAAATATTTGAGGGGGCTGGGGGGGCACCAGGTGGACAGTGGCGTAGCGTGGGGGTGCAGGGGGGGGCCAGCTGCACCGGGCGCAACATCTGGGGGTTAGGGTTAGGGGGCGCAAATCCATGGGTTAGGGGGCGCAAATTACTTGCCCTGCCCCGGGTGCTGACAACCCACGCTACGCCACTGCAAGTGGATGGGCATTGCCATTCAAATGGTTTGTGTACACCATGTCTTGTGATCGGTTGTGCAAAGGACGAATGGATACAAAAACTTAATATGCAGAAATGGCGAAACTTACCAGAAGAATAAGAAATCAAGATAACAAAACGTTTTGTAAAAGAACGGAAACAGTTTACGTATTGAATATTTACAGATAAATTGTAAACAAACTAAAAACATTGGCAGGAACATTGTAATAACCTGCAGCTTCATAAGAGTACATATTTAAAGAAGATGAATAAATGAAGAAAATTATTTTGGATATGCAGAAGATATTAAAAATAAATGTAAGCAACCACAGAAAGAGGGGGAAGGAAGTCAAGTTTGGAAATGTTAAAATTATGGTGTTACAGCTAAAATCTGGGTGCGGGGCTACTCTGCCACCCAGCTCGTCGGACTAAGTGTCCGCGGGTCCCTGCGGAAGAAAATGAGCTCAACCGGGCACAGGAGCAAACAGAAGATCCACGTTTATTGCGCAACAGGTTCAAGACGAGATTGAACAGCAAGAAAGGGGTGACATGAACTTTTGAAACTCCCTCAATGTCCCAGAATACAGTGCAAAATACATCCCAGTTACATCATGAATATATTAAGGAAAGGTTGGGTTACACAGAGTACATCATGAATACATTAAGGAGAGGTTGGGTTACACCAGATTAACATATGGAGGAGGGAGGGGGGAATATGCAGAGCTGGAGATATACGCAGATAAGCGCTTCCTGAGTGCCGGTGATGGGAAGACAATGGTCCATGTATGCATAGGCTGTCACCTGGCATTGCCCGGAGGAAAGGTTTGGCAGAGTGATTTGACAGGATTAGGGTCTTGACACCTTACTTGAGGGATTATGGAGGACAGGGGAGGGGTGATGGAGTCCTAGAGAAATTGAGCAAATTGGCACGTTGATTTTCTATGGATTTTATAGATTTTAGTCCCTTTTGACATTGACAATTGGAAATAAATTGATATATTGTAGCGAAGAAGAAGGTGAAGAAGACATGCCCCCCCTTCCGTATCAATGGTAAAATCAGTTAAATGTATAAATAATTTAAAAAAAAAAAAAAGATTGGGCAGGGCTGCCCCTACCCCGTTTTTTGAATTGAAGTTGGCTGACGCCAGGATGCACCGCCGAGAGCCAACATTTGTGAAAATGTCTCCGCCTCCCATTGATGCCTTTGGGCCTGTCCTATTTCCATGAAGGCTGCAGCAGGGGCTGGGCGCGCCTTACTCCCGAGTAAACCTGCTTCCTGCCTCGCCCGGCAGCAAGCAGGCAGGCAGGCAAGCAAGCAAGCGCGTGAGCCCCGGGACCTTCCCGCCTCGCCCGGGTCCTTTCGCACGGAGCTGCCCCGCCTCCGAAGCGTCAGGAAGCCGGAAGCAGGCGAGCGGGAGCCGGACGAGGGAGGCTGCTCGGCGGGCCGCGCCGATCGCGAGGAGAGCGGGGCTGCTTCGGCCGGGGGCTGCTTCCTGCGCTCGCCGTCGGAAGGGGCCTGTCGAGGGGACCCAGGTGAGGCGGCGCGGGTGGAGGGGCGCGCGCAGGGAAGAGGGGAAGCCGGCGGGGAACGTGGCTGCCTGGCTTTCGTTTTCGCCCAGGCGAGCGAGTGACGAGGCTCCGGCCAGCCTTTCTGCAGGCCCGACGGCAGCGGGGATTTCCCGGCACTGCCCTGCTCTGGTGCAACCCTCCGGAGAGGGGCGCTTCCAAACAGAGGCGACCCCGCGCAGCGCAGCGCGACCCGGGAGCCGGGTTCGAATCCTGAGCCTTCCCTCGTTGCAGCTGCCCGGCGTCTTTGCTCCTTTGCCTTCTAAACATTTCGCCCTCCGAGCTGCGCAGTCTTCTCGACGTGCCCAGCGAGGAGCGAGGCCCGATGTGTGCATATCTAAAAGATCCAGGAGCCCAAATTTATAATTTGGCAGAATATTTGGACTAGATGATATGTATTTGTATAATTTGGAATATTTAATGTGATTGGATTGGATTGTTAAAATGGAAAATAAAATAATATAAAAGATCCAGGAGCTTCTGTTGGGCATCTAGCCGGCCCTCCTTGACTATTTGGGGACTCAGTGGCACTGCTGCCACCTTCCTCTTGTTCTCCTCCACCCATCACCCCGCTGACGTTTTCTTTAGATGGCAGGTGTCACATTGTAGCTCAATCGGTAGAGCATCAGACTCTTCATCTTAGGGCGGTGGGTTTGAGCCCCACGTTGGGCAAGAATTCTTCCTGCATCGCCGGGGGTTGGGCTAGATGACCCTTGGGACCCCTTCCAGCTCTACAATTCCGTGATTCCTTCCTCCAGCTCTTAACCGAGCACCCTAGATCCTGTCCTCCTGCCCCTCGTGACCTAGCACTTACTTACTAGGGTGTATTCACACAGATACACATTTATAACAGGATTGCTTGTGTGCAGCAGCATTCGCCGTGGATCAATCACCAGAAAGGTTTTCTGCTTCCTGGAATGCAAACATAATATTTGACAGTGGAGATCCCCCTATGGGCTCAACTGTGAGGTGTGTGATTTGCATATTTCTAATTGAAGAGCTTGTGTACAGAGAAGCGGCTTTCTCTGATTGCGCATGGAAGCGGAAGTTTCCTGTTGCCCAAGTGCAATCATAACATTTTGGCAGTAAAGATCATTTATGGGCTCAGCTGTGGAGCATTGGGTGATTTGCAGATCTGTGGCCAGCGTTCCATAGTTCCATGACGGGTTTGTTGCCTTAGATTCAGCTTTCACCCTCTCACAAATAAGCCACTCAATGTTAACTTTTCTTTTGTATATCTTAATGAAATAATCTAGAACCTGGTGTTGCTGCAAGACTCTTAACTCCCATTGTTCCAGATCATTACCTGGCACTGATGATGAGTTGTTGTTGTTGTTGTTGTTGTTTATTCAGCTTGTATACTGGCCTATACTTGCAGGTCTCAGGGTGGTTCACAATGTAAATTCGCAATATAAAATCACAAAACAGCTGGAGTGATGCAGGTTTCACC
Organism: Podarcis melisellensis; assembly: GCF_964234715.1. NCBI lineage: Eukaryota > Metazoa > Chordata > Lepidosauria > Squamata > Lacertidae > Podarcis > Podarcis melisellensis. The sequence goes on from NC_138542.1 coordinate 30,452,448, forward strand.
CCCTTGTGTCAGGGGGGCTGGTGTCAAAGACTTAAAATCCTGTTTTTCCTTACTTGAGAGTAAGCCCCATGTGAATTCACCTGTGGTTCAAAATAAATATGCATATGATTGTGCTGATAGGCTCATTGGGTAGTCATGAGAATTAGCTAATGTTCCATGAAAAGGTAAATATGATGACTTTGCTTCATCAGCTGGCTACAGAATGGGGAAGGAAGAATAAGGCTGCCCATAATGTACATATGTATGTATACATGCATGCATGTTTATGTGAAATTTCTTTCTCATCTTTCCTTCGGGGAGCTCAAGGTAATGCATATTGTGTGCTCACCAAGCCCCATTTTATCTTCCTTGTTGTGGGATAAATGAATGAAAATGAGTTTTATTCTTAAGGAAGGTATGGCGAGGATGGCCATGCCTGCCTTAAGACCGATTCTGTGAACAAAGAGGTTCAAAGGAGCCCCAAGGAGGCCCCCTTTGCAGAACTGTTTATCAGCGTGTTTTACAACCTGAGTTGTAAATATCATACAGATTTATAGTTCAGAGGTGAGCCGAGATAACAAGGAGAAATAGTAGATGATAGTTTAAGCACTAGTACGCATACTCAAATGCTTCATTAATATTATAAAACACACCCCTATTGTAAAAACCTGCTAATTTGAATGGACATAGGATATATGTTATTGTTGGGGATACCTGTTTTAACATGTTCACTTTAGGAGCAGACATGATGTAGGCGGATCGGGAAGCCTGTAAACTGCAATTTCTTAACCAATAGGAATTGTAGTAGGGATACTGAACGGTCTTAGGGTATAAATTATCTGTGATGTGAACTGGAATGTGCAATCCACTCTTTCCAGCAGGAGCTGCTGGAGGGGGGAGTTCTTTGCCCACAGTACTGTCGACCCACAATAAATCTGCTTATGTTTGATCGTGGTGTAGACTCCTTCTTTCAGAGAGAAATTTGAATCCCTCTGGGAAAGATCCCTGGGACAGATTTGTCCAACACTTGTGAGGTAGGCTAGGTTGGTAGATTGCAACTCGTCAGCTGGAAATTTTTTGAAGGAGAAAGTGTGCTTTGAAGGTACATTGTGTATTCAGCGATGGTCTGATACTCTTAACTTCCATACTAAGCTGGATCTATGCTGTCAAGGGGCATGCTTCTGAGCACATCTGCGTAGAATTTCACCATATAGATTGTACAGTTCTTTGCTTTTTTAAAAAATTGATTTTAATTTGTTTTGCTACATCAAACATTAAAACAAACAAAAGAAACATACATAACACATACACACACAAAAATACATAAAAAAGAGAAATAATAATAACGAAAACAAAAGAAAAAAACATCTCCTAACATAAGATACCAACAAATTAACTTACATAATTGTAAAGTTCTTTGTAAGTGGGCAGTAGTATAGTGGTGATTATTTATAGTAACAATACGCTAACCCTTCTATTATGTCAACTTTGATGAAGAAGGAAGTGCATCTTGAAAATCGATAAAATACATTTTAAAAAGGAGGAGGAGGTGTATCATAATGAACCGCAATTGTTCCTAAGCTATTTCAAATTGAAGCCACATAAGAAGGGGGAAAACCCTTTTTGGATTTATAAATCTCTGTAAATGCTTTTTAAAAAAGAAATCTGCAAGCTGCATTGCTAGAGACAGATGGTTGCAAGGACAAGGCCTGCCTGTCTCCAGCAGGAGATTGCATGCAAAGCTTTAGATCAAGAAAGGGCTGAAAAGTCTGTGGCCGCTTTTACAGGAGAATAGAAAGAGCAATCAATCAAAGTTCTACATGTTGCACCTCTTTTCCCTGTTGGAGTTTGGTAAATATATTGCGGCATGCTTGCAGAAAGAAATAGTCTTGTAAAACCTTTGGGCTGAAGCGATAAAGAAAACATAAGATTTATTACTCAGGGTAAATGTTAGCTCACACTTCAACTGACTTGAATTACGTAAATAAACTTGGAGGAGAACCATTAAGCTACCTAAACAGGACAGGTGGGGAGAAGCAAGCCAATCTACCCAAACATGGGTAGATTTTTTAATCTTATCTCAGGGGTCAGCAACCTTTTCCAGCCGTCGGCCGGTCCACTGTCCCTCAGACTGTGGGGGGGGGACACTATATTTTTTGGGGGGGAAATGAACGAATTCCTATGCCCCACAAATAACCCAGAGATGCATTTTAAATAAAAGGACACATTCTACTCATGTAAAACACGCTGATTCCCGGACCATCCACGGGCCAGATTGAGAAGGTGATTGGGCCGCATCTGGCCCCTGGGCCTTAGGTTGCCTACCCCTGACTTATCTCAAGACTTTCAGAGGCAGGCTGGGCTGTGACTGTTCGATTATCAAGCTTCAGCACCAGAACCACTGCCAATTCTCTTGTGTGTTTCTTAATTCAGGGAGAAGGATCCATGTTGGACTTGCCTTGTCCCCATTCTCACTTTTGATAGGTTTCTGCAAGTGTTAAATCTCTATAAGCATCCCAGTCTGCTACTTGACACCTTGCAAGTAATAAGTGTGCCGCTCTTGGCGCATATAAGACAAAATGGGCATAAAGCTGGAAAAGAAAATCAGAAGTGATAGAAATAAAAGGAGCACTAGCATGGAAGGCTAGTTGTGAATATATCACAGAAAATGAATTAAGCTGGTAAGAAAGCAGAAGAAAGGATCAGAATGGAGTTAATATGAATGTAGTCTTGCTTTGAATTTTACATGGGCAGTTACTTTTACAAGCTGATATTGTGAAGCAATATTGTGATAATGTTTTGGATTGTGGATCCCATTGGTAACATAATTTCCATGGTCACTTGTACAGTTGTATCATCTTTTTGCAGACTTTACACTTAAACGTGAACAACTTGACTCATTTTGAAAACAAGTGTAGAAAATGATAAAAATGACTAAATTTGAAAACAAATGTATAAAATGATAAAAATCCTATGGGGACTGAAAACAACGCATAGAGTTCTGTTATTGGCCTCCATTTTATTCTGCATCCATATTCAGAAGTCAGAAATAAACCTTTCAAACTCCATTTCCATTAATAGGTTTGAACTAGAATTACTTCATCCTGTGGTTTCCAGGATTTCAGTGAAAAGGAATTTCTGAAACTATTCAGGCTAATCTTCCTAGGGTACTTCCCTTAGGTTTTGAATAAAACATGAAACTTGTGTCTACTGTCACATGCACTGTGGTAATTAACTCCGGAGTATCTATTTCCCTATTCAGATCAAACAAGAATTGCCCAATCAGGAGCAAAAATGCAAAGCACTTCGAATTATCTCTGGCTTCTCTCGGACATTCTGGGACAAGGAGCTACTGCAAATGTTTTTCGTGGACGACACAAGGTTTGTATAGAGACGGAAGTTCTAGCTGTCTGCTGGAAAGGCTTTTATACGATCTTAAAGTAGTCTCTGTTCTCATTGTAAAATTAAATGGGATGGGTTTTTTCTCTTATGAAATGAATATACAATGAGCAGTGCAAATTATTGGAAATACAGGAGGCATGACTAAGAGGGTCTAATTATAATACCCTTTCCCCATGTAACTGCTTGGCTCATGAAATATAAAATATTTATCATACTGTAGAGTATAAGAAAATCTTACTGGAGATAACTGAAATCACATCCCTTCTTAATCTGAAGGTAAAGTGCTAGTTAGTAATTAGCAAGTTATTCACACTGGAACCTTTAGAAAATGACATTTATTTCCTTTTTTTGTTTGGGTATTGAAGTAACAGTGTTCAATCCAACATGGAATGGATTTTCTTTCCTCCCACTGTAAACCCCTGCACTACCAAGTCTGCTCTGGAAGGGCCCCAAATCCTTCAGATTTTGGGGAATAGGGAAGGGAAATCCCATTCTGCAAGTGGAAATTTTATTCACTCATGTATGGACACCCTTGGATTCAACACATGCATTTTGAAGTTTTCTGTCATCTTTCATAGTTACCAAGTATTTAAAAACAAGCACAACCAAACTTCCTTTCCCCACTTCTCTCTCTTTTTCCCTTCCCACATGCCCCCCCCCAATCTTCTCTGGGTTTTTGCCCAATCCTCCTGAGGAAAGGGGATGCGGGTGGTGCTGTGGGTTAAACCACAAAGCCTACGACTTGCCAATCGGAAGGTCGGCGGTTCAAATCCCCGCGATGGGGTGAGCTCCTGTTGCTCGGCCCCTGCTCCTGCCAACCTAGCAGTTCAAAAGCACGTCAAAGTGCAAGTAGATAAATAGGTATCGCTCCGGCAGGAAGGTAAACGGCGTTTCCGTGTGCTGCTCTGATTCGCCAGAAGCAGCTTAGTCATGCTGGCCACATGACCTGGAAGCTGTACGCCAGCTCCCTTGGCCAATAAAGCGAGATGAGTGTCGCAACCCCAGAGTCGGTCACGACGGGACCTAATAGTCAGGGGTCCCTTTACCTTTACCTAAGGAAAGAGAGCAGATGTTCCATTGTGGCCACAGAAATTGTTCCATGTGTGCATTGAGTTTGTTGGATACAACTCATAGTGTAAACCCCCCCCACACATTATTTTTAAAGCAAACTCACATACATGTTTCTTCAGAAGTAAATCCCACTGTGTTGAGGGTTTTTATTTTATTTTATTCATATGCATAGTATATTTTTATAGTTTTGTAATGAATGCAGGAACAAGGTTTTCATTCCCTAGTCAATTGTGTGAAATGCTTTTTCTTTTTTTTAAAATACTCTCTATTTGTTTTACAGAAAACAGGAGACCTGTATGCCGTAAAAGTGTTCAATAACTTTAGCTTCCTTCGTCCTGTGGATGTTCAGATGAGAGAGTTTGAAGTGTTGAAGAAACTGAATCACAAGAACATTGTCAAATTATTTGCCATAGAAGAAGAGGTATTTTTTTAAAACTCTATTGCTCTGGTAGCCTACTGAGCATTGTTTTATTATTTTATTTCGGGTTGCAGTGATCAGAATGCCTTTTCTTTGATTTGAAGTTCACGGGGACAGTGTATGATTTCTGATACGTTTTTGAACATTTATGAATGTGCCTTAGAACAGGCTGCATTGCATTATTGCATATGATGTATATAATTATGAAACACCTGTTTGATTTTTAATAATGGCCCTGCTTTTTTTAAGAGTCTTCCCTTAACGACTGCATTCAGTACAGAATAGAATTGCTTTCAAATAATGCTTCCACATAATGGTGTGGCAGACACACGTAGATGACTCCATCCTTAAAGCTTTCCTTCTTAGAATTGCTCGTTATTCCTAATATCTGATGGCAATAACTAACATCAATTTCAGAAAAATGTGCATAGTCTCATTTGCTTTCTAAGGGGAATCAAGTATATTCTGGGCAGCCGAAAAGACTGAACTTTTGAGTGGTGGAGAAAAGAATGGACAAAAATCCTTGTTAGCAGTTTTCCATTTCTTTGATTTTTAAAGTTATAAATTACATTGATTTTATTACTGCTCAAGATAAATTTTATTTGCTTTTCTTTCTTAACCCATAGGAAAGGAACTTAGATCTTTCTTCTAGACTAACTGTGGGTCTGGCTAAACTTTTTGGCAGTGAAGCTTTTTTGCTTTCTTTCTGGCACTGGGACTTGTTGCATGTTAACTTGCAAACCTTTCTTGTTTTTCTTTTCTAGACAACCTCTAGACATAAAGTCCTTGTTATGGAATTTTGCCCATGTGGCAGTTTATATACAGTTTTAGAAGAGCCAGCTAATGCCTACGGGTTGCCAGAAGCAGAATTCTTAATTGTATTGAGAGATGTTGGTAGGTGGAAGTTGTTTCCTTATGTACTTTAATGTCACATAATGGGCTTACCGTATTTTTCGCTCTATAAGACGCACTTTCGTCCCGCCTAAAAAGTAAGGGGAAATGTGTGTGCATCTTATGGAGTGAATGCAGGCAGGAGGCTCTGCTCAACGCTCCCTTTAAAGAGCCGCGTGGAGCGTGTGTGCAGCTCTTGGGGGCTTTTCCCCGAGGAGGGAGAAGGGCTGCCTTTCTCCCTCTTTGGGGAAATGCCCCCAAGAGCCGCACACACGCTCTGCGCGCTCTTTAAAGGGAGCGCAGCTCTTGGGGGAGCCTTCCTCCTGCTGCCCGGGAGAGGCTGCGAGCGGCTATCCCATAAGCCAGGACAGCAAGAGGGATTGCCACGCAGCGATCCCTCTTGCTGTTCTGGCTTCTGGGATTCAGAATTTTTTTTTCTTGTTTTCCTCCTCCAAAAAACTAGGTGCGTCTTATGGTCTGGTGCGTCTTATAGAGCGAAAAATACGGTTCTTTGTTTATGGCACTGTCTTCGAATGCTTAGCCTAAGTTGAATGTGTTTGCATGCAGATATGGAACCATAGGATGGATGCAATCTCATTTAAGTTTGGTTTTGATGCATGCAGGCGTACTAAGCTACACAGGGGTAACATTTGCTGTTAAATGTACACATGCCACTCCCATCTATTAGACTGTGGAGTGGATAAGCTAACAGGAGGTGGTCCTTCAAGAGTGCTCACGATTCCTTCCTTTAAGGAAGGCTGGTGTGCCAGTCGCATCCTTCTTGGAGAAAACAGACTGGACCACAGTGACGCATATCTTAGTTACATCACGACTGGGCTACTGCAGTGCACTCTGCATGGTGTTCCTTTAATAATAATAATAATAATAATTTATACCCTGCCCATCTGGCTGGGTTTCCCCAGCCACTCTGTGCGGCTTCCAACAGAATATTAAAATACAATAGTCTATTAAACATTAAAAGCTTCCATAAACAGGGCTGCCTTCAGATGTCTTCTTAAAGTCTGGTAGTTTTTCTCTTTGACATCTGGTGGGAGGGCATTCCACAGGGTGGGTGCCACTACCGAGAAGGTCCTCTGCCTGGTTCCCTGTAACTTGGCTTCTCGCAGCAAGGGAACTGCCAGAAGGCCCTCAGCACTGGACCTCAGTGTCCGGGCAGAACGATGGAGGTGGAGACGCTCCTTCAGGTATCCTGGACTGAGGCCATTTAGGGCTTTAAAGGTCAGCACCAACACTTTGAATTATGCTCGGAAACGTGCTTTTGATCCATGTTTGGAATCTAAAGCTGGTCCAGCTATCAGCATCCTGCTATTCAATTGGTGTAATTGTTTCATTGACTTTTGGTCTGATTCTGTGCCCTATTCAAAGTTGCTGGTTATCACCTTGGAAGCCCTAAGCAGGACTCCTTCCATTCATGCTGTGAAGCTCTCCCTGGAGAGGAGGAGTAGGGTGGTATTCTTTGCTAATTTCTCTTTTCCCCATGTGCCAGCCCGCATGCTGTTCCCGAGCTTTCCCCAACCTTACGGGGCAGATTTCCAATGGACTGCAGGGCAAAGGTGGGAAGGGAATCAGAAGAAATCACTGTCTCCTGCCCTGCTGCTTCTGGGAAGTGAATGCCGAAAGTGGAACTCTGTTCAGTGGAACGCTCCTTTTTATAAATCCAATAAAAATATAACTGTCTTTTAAAATTTACATATATTTCTCTTCATTCCCTGTGCATTTAAGTGGCTGGCATGAACCATCTTCGTGAGAATGGCATAGTGCACCGTGACATCAAGCCAGGCAATATCATGCGAGTTATAGGTGAAGATGGTCAATCTGTTTATAAACTGACAGATTTCGGGGCTGCTAGGGAGCTGGATGATGATGAACAATTTGTTTCCCTCTACGGTACAGAAGAATACTTGGTAAACCTACACACATTTTATTTTTTCTTTGTGTAATCTGTAATCTGTTGATACTTGGGGCAAACATCTTAGGAACAGCCTGCATGGCTGCTAGCAGAATCTGAGTTGTGAATTCATTGATCAGCAACATATTGTGATGAAGATGCGAGTGGGCATCGGAGGAGGGAGGGAACAAAAGAGGGACAGAGGCCAGTTTTGTCCATGGCGCACATTCAAAGGCACATTCAAGGGTAATTTCAACTTTTATTGAATAACAATTGGAAAGTTTGGACACTGTAAGGGTATCAGGGGGTTGCTCGAGAGCAATCAGGCAAATGCCTCCCTGGTCTGTTGTAAAGCCTTGTTATTGGTGCCAAAAAAACCTTCACCATGCAGAGAGAGGGCGGTCCTTAAACCTTCCCCAGCAGAGTAGTTTCTTGACGCCCAGTCTGCGCTTCCCCTCTCTGCATGGAAGCCTACTGCGCAAGGAGGGTGTGGGTAACGGAGGACCTCTCTCCTCCCCGCTTTGCCCAGGCAAGGTGTCCTGGCACCGCCTCGCCTCCTCCGAGCCCTGAAGCTCCTCTTCACTGGAGGTGTGGTTACTCTCCTCTGCTGAGGAAGTGCTGCTTCCCATGATCTTTGGGGGCTCTCTGTAATCCATCCGGCTTTTACCCTCGCGCCCCTGAGTCGATGGCAGTTCCCTGACAGACACGTAGTACATTGTGCCACTTGCTGATGAAGCAGTTTATTCTAATATTGCTTCTCTTCGTCCCTTACTCCTTTAGCATCCTGATATGTACGAACGAGCAGTATTGAGAAAAGAACATCAGAAAAAATACGGGGCAACAGTTGATTTGTGGAGCATAGGGGTGACATTTTACCACGCTGCAACTGGAAGTTTACCCTTTCGACCTTTCGAAGGGCCTCGCAGAAACAAGGAAGTGATGTAGGTAATTTAGAGGAAATGCTTTATCCACAAATTGTGCTATCAAATAAAAATAGAAAACAAATACGTAAGAATTGAGGGAATAAAAATCTTGTGTGGTTTGGGTAAACTCTTGAACACCTAACACTGGCTTTACATGTACTGCCACTTCCTCATTCTTTACCAGCTGTAGTGAATTTGTTAAATTATTGTCAAATTACTTTGTTTTTTTGCAAGCATGTAGAACTGGGTTTTTTTTTATTTTAGTTGTGTTGAGAGCAGATTTGATTTGGCATCTTCATCAAAGCATGAGAACTGTGTTTGGAATATATATGTTAATACCCTGTAGGAAATAACTTGCTAAAAGCCACATGGGCAACGTAGAGAGTGCTCTTATGCTTCAGCCCTCCTTGTCGATTTTCCACAGGCATTTGGTTGGCCACTGTGAGAACAGGATGCTGGACTGAATAGGCCATTGGCCTGATCCAGCAGGCAAGCTCTCCTTAGTTTCTTACCTGGTTTCCAAAGTTGTGGCCATCAATTAAAAGAAGACAACTTAGGGCAGATCCACTTAGTAGCATCCCAAGTGGAAGTAGTTTCTGGCTTGGTGCAGACTGTTACAGAAGAGCCAGGAGGAGACTTTGTAAAACATGGACATAGCACAAGTGTGTCTCCTGAGATCCAACCCATACATTCAGCTTCCAGATGAAAACTTCCAAGAAGTGTCACTCATGGCAGCAACTCACATGGCAACCTTAATATAATTTAAAGCCCTGCAGGATTTTCACATCAGCAGTGCCTGTCATTCAGAATCTGGGAGTGACATTTATGCAGTAGTCATGCCACTGAATTACCATATTTTTTGCTCTATAAGACTCACTTTTTCCCTCCTAAAAGTAAGGGGAAATGTGTGTGCGTCTTATGGAGCAAATGCAGGCTGCACAGCTATCACAGAAGCCAGAACAGCAAGAGGGATCGCTGCGCAGTGATCCCTCTTGCTGTTCTGGCTTCTGGGATTCAGAATATTTTTCTTCTTGTTTTCCTCCTCCAAAAACTAGGTGTGTCTTATGGTCTGGTGCGTCTTGTAGAGCGAAAAATACGGTGCGCATTATCGTGTCTTTTAGTATGAGAGAGAATATGGTGAATCATTAGCCATATCTGCAAATTGAACTGCTTTGAGTTCCAACTCGCTTTAGCAAGTTAGAGAAAGCAAGCCAATGGATTGGAGCCAGAGTTCTGCTTAGAGGAACTCGGCTGAAGGGATGCTCCTGTTGGAGTATGCTTTTCTTGCTGAGTCTTCCTTCCTTATGTACCACCCAATAAGCTGCTCCAAAGGGTTAGAGGGCTCTCTGGAAAAGTGAGGGAGGTGTCATTAGGGACTGCCTGGGGAAGAAGGACCTTGCAAAAATTTATCAGGAAAGACACAAGCTTTCTTCATCCACAATTTTTAATGAAATACTTCTGTTTGTTTTACACAGATACTATACCTCTAGTCCAATAATCATGTATCATTATTATTTAAATGCTAATGTTTGATTGCTGTTTCTAATAACTAATAGTTCTGGTTCTGGAGGCATGTTCTATTCCCCCCCCCCCAAATATGAATTTGTCTCAAATCTTTATACAACATAAGTTACTTCACATTCCTGAGAAAAGATTCTGGAAAACTCTTGTGCGTTGGAAATTTGCCTGTTAACACAGTAATAACTGAGCAGTAATCTGGTCCAAGGTCACAAACAGAAAATTCCTATTAAGATTATGATTAAGCTTTTAAAGAAATTCTTATGTTTTCAAATGACTGCACTTTACCTTTTAATATCCCAAAGGTATAAAATTATAACTGGAAAGCTTTCCGGTGCAATATCTGGAGTACAAAAAGCAGAAAATGGCCCCATTGAATGGAGTCGTGACATGCCTGTTTCCTGCAGTCTTTCAAAGTAAGTTCATCAAATTGCTGACTCACTTAAGTAATTGGATTCTGAGTGTATTTTCTCCCTCTGCTTTCCTTAGCGGATATCAGACGTATTTCACTTCATTTGTGTTGGTATTGGAAACCATTTTTGTACATATAGAACGTTTGCTTTCCCACACATGCTATTTTATTGCCACTGTTTTATTGCCCGAGGTTGTTATTTAGAAAGGTACCATGATCACTGCAGATGGAGAAAAGCAGTGACAAACCTAGACAGCATCTTAAAAAGCAGAGACATCACCTTGCCAACAAAAGTCCGTATAGTAAAAGCTATGGTTTTCCCAGTAGTGATGTATGGAAGTGAGAGCTGGACCATAAAGAAGGCTGATCGCCAAAGAATTGATGCTTTTGAATTATGGTGCTGGAGGAGCCTCTTGAGAGTCCCATGGACTGCAAGAAGATCAAACCTCTCCATTCTTAAGGAAATCAGCCCTGAGTGCTCACTGGAAGGACAGATCCTGAAGCTGAGGCTTCAATACTTTGGCCACCTCATGAGAAGAGAAGACTCCCTGGAAAAGACACTGATGTTGGGAAAGATGGAGGGCACAAGGAGAAGGGGATGACAGAGGACGAGATGGTTGGATAGTGTTCTCGAAGCTTCTAAAATGAGTTTGACCAAACTGCAGGAGGCAGTGGAAGACAGGAGTGCCTGGCGTGCTCTGGTCCATGGGGTAACAAAGAGTCGGACACGACTAAACAACAACAACATTAGAGCTCAGACAAATTGGTGTGGGTGAAACATAGATGTAAAGAAGAAGAGGAGTTTGGATTTTATACCCAGCTTTATCACTACCCTAAGGGGTTTCAAAGAAGATGCTAGCACTGAGCAAGGGGTTTGGACTAGGTCACCTCCAATAACTCTTTCAACTTCATGATCCTGATACCATATCTCTCTTTCATGTTGCTGCTAAGGATGCTAAGAAACAACTTCTTCTTGGAAACCCAAGGTTTTGGGGCTTTTGTGCATTATGCTTCAGTTGTTGATGATATATCACTGCCCCAACTTGGAGCATGGTTAGACTCAATATGTCTGGCAGTAACCATGGTTCATTGCTTGAATCCTGGTTAAGATCCTAACTAGTGAAGCCAAGGTTCTGTTTGTACAGCTGAAGTCTCTTTTCTAGCTTAGGAGCTGGGGAAACAGCTGTAACCATCTATGCCTTGTAAGGTACAGATGAAATGCTTAAATCAGCACAAACTGTGGCTTGCAAACCATAGTTTCACATCCTGGCTTGTGGCCCATCCTCATCCATGGTCCAGCTATTTAGTTGAAACACTTAACCAGGAAAGCAAAATGTATGGTCCAGTAGAGTTTTATTTGGAAGCTAAACCCATGAATTTCAATAGAACTTGCTTTCAAATAAGTGCCCAAAGGTTTGCTGCCTTAGAATTATAGTTTGTTTTCTCATTTGAATCTGCTGGTGGATTTCCTTTTCTGCCTTTGGGTTGTCGCTGCATATTCTGCAGTACATTGCTCCCCCCTATTAAATTACTAGGAGAAATTCCAGAAATGATGTACAGTGGTGCCCCGCAAGACGAATGCCTCGCAAGAAGGGAAACCCGCTAGACGAAAGGGTTTTCCGTTTTGGAGGTGCTTCGCAAAACGAATTTCCTATGGGCTTGCTTCGCAAGACGAAAATGTCTTGTGAGTTCCTGCGAGGTTTTTTCCCTCCCCCCCCCTTTTCCCAAGCCGCTAAGCCGCTTATCAGCTGATCCGCTAAGCCCGCTAAGCCGCTAATAGCACTAAGCCGCTAATGGGCTTGCTTCGCAAGACGAAAAAACCGCAGGACGAAGAGACTCGCGGAACGGATTCTTTTCGTCTTGCGAGGCACCACTGTACCCAAGTGAAGAACATTCTCTTGCAATATAGGTGCAAATGCATTTCATGCATGAATCCTGCAATATAACATAGTGTGATGGGCATGTGTTCATCAAACGTCTCTCTTGTTGCTGCCACCAACTGTCCCACCACTAACAGAAAATAGTTGACACCCTTCGCACTGTACAAAATACTGATTAATTAGATGATCTTTACCTAGCAAGCGTTGAGGAAATATCTTAGTGGGTAATGTCTTCCCTGCTTCATAGAGGATATGAGTAATCATTGGCCAGTCCGATCCTAGGCAAGGCAGCCTAGAGAGTTTTATGCTGTTGGCAGTGCTGTTATACATACACAAAAACCAGCAGATTCAAGAGTGGGCAGAAGGAATGTCGTACTTACTCAGAATTAAAAGCAAATGTGTTTATTTTTCTCTTTTAGGGGTCTGCAAGTACTACTCACACCCGTTCTTGCAAATATTCTTGAAGCAGATCAAGAGAAATGCTGGGGATTTGATCAGTTTTTTGCAGAGACGAGCGATATACTCCACCGAATAATTATTCATGTTTTCTCTCTGCAACAAATGACTGCACACAAAATTTATATTCACATCCATAATAAGTAAGTATTTCAGCATTTTCATATCTTTATTCTTACGTGGCATTTCAAACTTCAGGTTTGAACATTTCAGGTTACCTCTGAATAGAACAGTTTTGCTTATTAACTCTGAATTCTTTCTCCTTTCACTCTGTCTTTATTACTGCATTAGGAGCCATTTTTAAAATGTATTTCTTCTTCTTCTTTTTAAACAGTGCTGCCATGTTTCATGATTTGGTCTACAAACAGACAAAAATAGCTTCAGTTAATCAAGAACTGATATATGAAGGCCGGCGTTTAGTCCTAGAGCCCAGCAGATTGGCACAATCTTTCCCCAGAACCACTGAAGAAAATCCCATAATCGTCGTGAGCAGGGAGCCTGTGAAAATCACAGGATTACTCTATGACGAAAGTATGATGGAGTCTCTTGTTTTTCTCTTCTCTTTTTTAATGGCCGACTTATTTGAACTGAATTGTTATTACTTGATTCTATTATTATTATTTTAAACACGTTACTTTGTTGGATCCTGTTTTGAACATCAGCCCCCTATGTGACCAGATAAGTTACTTTTTAAAAACTGTGAGCAAGTAATTGGTTTGCTATCTTGGAAAATCATGTGAGGAAGGGTGGAATGGAAATTGTAAGAAATAAAGCAATCCTAATCATAATTTTTCTTTTATATTCTGAATTTGTTTGAGTACTATTTGCTTATTTTTTTAAAAATACTTCTGTTCTAGTTCTGCTTCCAAAGGTCCATCAACGTTATGACTTAGATACTGATGCAAGCATGGCAAAAGTGAGTATCTCTTCATAATTGTGTCATGGGACCATTTCCTAGAAGGGAAATACATGCATTACTACTGAACTTGGATATGGCAGAACACCCGATAAGCCCCTGTTCTACATGGAGTCTCCCCTTCAGCCCAAATATTCTATCCCAACTTTAATATACAGTATCCTGCCTACCAGGTAGTATCTTGAGTTCCTTGTCCCAGCACAATATCCCAAAATCTCTATAAAGTGTATGTGCTCCTTTTGCACTTCACAGATGTCTAGGAAGTCCAAACTGTACAACTAAAGTTTAGAAACCTCGAACTTTAATTCTGTCTTGGTGATAAGTTTGTTACTCAGTATTCCCACCTGCCTCAACGTACAACCTTTTCATGATTTAGCTTCCTAAAAATATGCTTCTTTTACTCCTACAGATTTTATCGCAGTCTGTTTGCTTGTGACAAACTGTAGTGTATGCTGCTCACACCTTTCTTTGGTCTTCCAGGCGGTTACAGGAGTTGTTTGTTACGCCTGCAGAGTTGCCCATGCTTTACTGCTGTACCAGGAACTGATGCGGAAGGGAATCAGATGGTTAATGTGAGTGGCGCTGTGATTTGCTTGTTGGGGCAGAGTGAATCATTTCTCTGGCACTTACTGACTCCGGATATTCCAAGTGCCACTTACAAAGGTGGAAAGCCCCAGGGAGATCTCTGCCCAACAACTGCCATGCACACCCAGCTATAGACAAACCTAAGTTACTGTATTTTTCGCCCTGTAGGACGCAGTTTTTCCCCTCCAAAAATGAAGGGGAAATGTGTGTGCGTCCTATGGGGCGAATGCAGGCTTTCGCTGAAGCCTGGAGAGCGAGAGGGGTCGGTGCGCACTGACCCCCCCCCCTCTCCAGGCTTCAGGAAGCTATCAGCAAGCCTGGGGAGCCCGCGGGAGTTCCCACAGGGCTCCCTAGGCTGCGGATAGCAGCCTGACGCCCGGAGTGCGGGGTGCGCTGAAGCACTTCGGGAAGATATCTTTTTCTCCTCTAAAAACTACGGTGGGTGCGTTTTTAAAAGCTCGGGCTTCCCCCGCAGCTGGGGGGGGGAAATACATTTTTTTTCTTTATCCCCCCCCAAATTAGGTGTGTCCTATTGGCCGGTGCGACCTATAGGGCGAAAAATACAGTATATTAGAATTACCGTATTTTTTGCTCCATAAAACAGACCTAGTTTTTATAGGAGGAAAGGTGGTTGAGCTTACATTGCAATGGGAAAAAAATCCTGTTTTTATGGGGTTCAACTCACAGTTCTCTAGCTTCTTTAGGAAAGGAAAGGGAGCCGTTTCTACAGTTTCCAGACAGATAATCTAATCAGCCAGTCACATGTCGCTGGGGAAACAAACATCCTGCAGAACATTCAACAATGGAGTCCTGGGCCAGGGGGCAGGGCCAGAAAGGGAACCAGCGATCGACCACACATTCACTCCATAAGACGCACAGACATTCCCCCTTATTTTTAAGGAGGGAAAAAATGCGTCTTATGGAGCGAAAAATACGGTGTATCCTTTGGTGCTGCATAGGAGGTAGTTATAGCGTCCAGGCTTTCCTGTTCCTTGCAGTAAACTATTAACTTAAGTTTCTGTTAATCATCAAATTCCATCTACAAATGCAATTCTTGCATGCAGGATGAAGGCGTTCTAAGCTTGTTTACTGAGAAGAGGACTATCACCCTATTAAAAGTACTTAGAATTGTGGCCTATGTTTACAGGAAGCTGCCATTTTGCATGGAGGTTCCGTTCTCGGTTCCCCTGCATTCCAGCAGATCACGCCCTGCCCCATTATGCCCCATTCTGTCTCCGTTCTGCCCTCTCCTGGGTCCAGAAGGACCTGCAGGTCAGCAATCGGGCCAAAAATGGTTACCACCCGTTCTTAGAATATAGTACCTTTGCAGGAAGAAGTTGATGTTCATTACTTATCACTTATTTCATTTATGAATCATTTCCCATGAGGCATACTGAAGTGATTTGCATTATACAGTGGTACCTCGGTTTTCGAATGTAATCCATTCCGGAAGACCGTTCGACTTCCGAAACGTTCAAAAACTGAGGCACAAAGGGCAGCCTGCAAATTCAATAGAGAAAATTGAAAAAAACTCAGCAGAAGCTGTTTGACTTCCGAGGTGCGTTCGAAAACCGAAGCATTTACTTCCGGGTTTTCGGCGTTCGAAACGTATCACTGTAATAACATATAAAAACAGTTAAGACAACCAACAAGAAGTTGAACGATGCATATTTATTTTCCATGGGTTGGTGGGAGTGTGTCAATTTTTATATAGAGCAGATGTTTTCTATTGCAGCACGTGGCTAGCATATCTGGTATTTTTCATATCTGTGCTGACACAGTTGGTCTTCATTCTAGCGAAATAATCAAAGAGGATTACAATGAAACGTTACACAAAAAGACAGAGGTGGTTATCAAGCTGGAATTTTGCAACAGAAACATAGAAAAAGCTGGGGAAATGTGAGTATATAAATGTTCTTTTTGAGAACGAATGCTGCATGCTGGGAAGGTCTGCATTTCTCATGTCATTGGATAATATCCAGTCTTAGTCTTGTTGAACAATGATGGGTATTTGCTACAGGATACCTCCACCCTGTAGGTGGAGTCATGGCGCTGTGGTTTAAACCACAGAGCCTAGGGCTTGCCGATCAGAAGGTCGGTGCTTCGAATTCCCGCGAAGGGGTGAGCTCCCGTTGCTCGGTCCCTGCTCCTGCCAACCTAGCAGTTCGAAAGCACGTCAAAGTGCAAGCAGATAAATAGGTTCCGCTCTAGCAGGAAGGTAAACGGCGTTTCCGTGCACTGCTCTGGTTCGCCAGAAGCGGCTTGGTCATGCTGGCCACATGACCCAGAAGCTGTACGCCGGCTCCCTCGGCCAATAAAGCGAGATGAGGGCCGCAACCCCAGAGTCAGCCACGACTGGACCTAACGGTCAGGGGTCCCTTTACCTTTACCTCCACTCTGCAGGAAGCTCACGGGCTGATTTTGGACAGTCTCTTAATCTATCCTACCTTGCAAGGTTGTTGTAGGGATACAGGGGGGCAGGCAAAGCATGTATGCCAGCTTGAGCTCCTTGGAAGAAAGGTGGGGTATAAATATAAAACAGAAATAAAATAATTTTTGTTGCCCTAAAATGTAGGTTAACTACATAAACTACTTTTAACTAGCCTTCAGCAAAACCGCTTTCAAGGTCTACAGAAATATCTCCATGCACATTCAGTGCTCAGTTGTATACCCAGGTCTCCCTATTTCAGGTGTTTGTGGATGTACTGTTCTGTTGGATCCAGAATAATTGTTTTCATTTTATTTTGGCATATCACCAAATAGGGTTTTTTATTTTTAACAATTATTTGATCATGCTAAACAGATCTGTGGGCCATAGTAAGTTGACTTTGTGTGTCTTGTCTTCTGGTGAACAGATATCAAAATATGTATCAAAACAACCTGGCACCGTCAGAAGTGGATGAAATTTCAGACATACACTCCAAGCTGTTACGGGTAAGCATATTAACATTGCAGCATTACAGTACTTGAAATAAGGGTGTTTCTTGCAAATTCCTGGTATGTTTAGTGTTTTCCTGTAAAGGAAAACCATTTATTTTTTTTAGCATGTTTGTTGAGCATGTTCATTAGCTTATGGTATTTTCTTCATATGAATCTATTTAGTGTATGTTTTATTTCTTTCCAATTTGGATGTGGAGAGATGTGAACAGTCGTGGGAAAATCACTCAAATTTCTGGCTTGATATTTATGCATATGCGTGTGTGTGTGTGTGTGTGTGTGTGTGTAGAAGTGGCATACGGCAGAATTCTTGTGGGGAAAATAATGAGCCATGCTTTTTTCACATGCATGGATGTTCGCATGAAGAAACACGTCCCCCAAATGTGATGCTGAAGCAGTTTCACAGCAGCACTGCACGGAGATCAAACTAATACAGGTGTTGAGCATTAATGTGCTGGTGAAATATTCCAGAAAATTTTATCGCACACCCTAAAAGCAAAAATAAAAAGATCTCTTTCAATGTAGATGACTTTCTATTTTTGTGTCAGTGGTGTTTTGTGTATATGTGCAGCAACAGCAATGTAGGGATGTTGCCTGTAAGCACAGATTCTTGGCAGCCAGCAGAAAGTCTCTCTTTCCTCCAATGCAAGGATGCTTAAAGTATGTTAAGGTGGACGTCTGTAAATTCCAGGAAATGTGGCTTGGCTTGCTGCTATTATGAGGTGTTGCAGGTTTCTGGCCAATTTTCTGTCATTGAGACATTTTCAGCTATTCTAAAGTAACCAGGGTTACTTTCTTTCTATATATACAGTCATACCTCTGGTTGCGATCGCTGTGGGTTGCGCATTTTTGGGTTACGGATGCGCCGAACCTAGAAGTACCGGAACAGGTTACTTCCGGGTTTTGGTGCTTGCACATGTGCAGAAGCACCAAATCGCATCATGCGCTTGCGCAGACGTGGCGCTGTGGGTTGTGAAAGTGTCTCCTGCATGGATCACGTTCGCAACCCAAGGTTCCACTATAATTTTTATTTATTTTCCATTTAATTATATACATTCACATCAACATTATCCACTTTACTGCCCTGGCTCTTTAGACTTCCTTCCCTCCTGCCTCATGGCTTTCAAAATTAACCTTTATATCATTGCATTTTGTATGTTTTCCAATTCTAATTGCACTCATTACAAAATGACTTAAAATTTAAATAATGGTAGAAAATTTCTCATTACAAGTCTTCAGACAACCCTGCTAGGGATGTTAATTGCTTGCAATAATCTTTCAAATTAAGTATAAATTTACTCCAGTCCTTTTGGAATACTTGATCATGCTGGTTTCGGATTTTTCCTGCCAGCTTTGCCAGTTCTGCAAAGTCCATCATCTTCATCTGCCACTCTTCTTTCGTTGGTACTTCTTGTTGTTTCCATTTTGGGGCTAAAAGAATTCTTGCCGCAGTTGTTACATACATAAACAATCTTTTATCTTATATTTATAAAAGATAAAAAGGTTTCTTTCTATATATGTTCCAAAACTCAGCTTTCAGCAATTTTTTGCTGGGTAAAGCTGAATTTCTTGCATTCGTTCAGCTTTCAAGTTCGCGGGGAACAATAGAGAGCAGTCTTCAGGATATCAAAAGCAAACTCTGTCCGAATGGCCTGCTGTCTGATGGCTGGACCAACCAGGAAGGCACGCACCCAAAAGACAGAAAGTGAGTGGCATTTCCACGTAAAGTTCTTACTGTGCTTCGTTTTCAACTTCAGACATACTGGCATGTGTTAAATGATTTATATCTTTACTGTTTCTCTCCTAGCCCAGAAAGGTTGCAAGTCCTACTGAGTTCCATTACAGAAATTTATTACCAGTTCAAAAAAGACAAAGCAGAACGCCGTAAGTAATTTTAGTTTATATTTAGCTGAGTTAAGTTATGAGGTACTGCAGATTTGCCTCTTTACCACCTGAGGTGTATATTTTTAAGACCCACCCCATATTTTATGACTGTAAGTTGTGATTGTAAACTGTTTTTAATGTTGCGTTTATTTTAAATTGTCATACTTTAGGCTTAGGGTGAAGGGTGGGTAATAAATTAAAATAATAGTAATAATAAGAAATAGTAATAACCAGTGCTTTTTTCCTGGGGAGCTACATGGGTACACATACCCCTAAACATTTGTGAATCTAAGTTTAGCCTCATTGAAGGGCAGTATTTCAATATGAGTAGGAAAATGAGAGTACCCTTAAACATTTTTTTTTTTTTTTTAGAAAAAGCCCTGGTAATAATAATGTTCAAAGTTAAAATGATCATGGCTAAGTATATGTGTACAGTCGTACCTTGGAAGTCGAACAGAATCTGTCCCGGAAGTCTCTTTGACTTCCAAAATGTTCAGGAACAAAAGCGCTGCTTCTCATTGGCTGCAGGAAGCTCCTGCATCCAATCGGAAGCCCCGTCAGACATTTGGGTTCCAAAGAATGTTCGCAAACCGGAACACTCACTTCTGGGTTTGTGGCATTTGGGATCCAAGGTACGACTGTATTTGACTTGATGGGGGGGGGGTCATCGATTATAAAATCAATTTGTGTTTCAAACGGTGAGTAGAGAAAGCAATTCTGATCTGCCATTGTGCTGCCCAGAAGCTCATTTGTTCCCATGCAGGTCCTCCCTGTTTCTCACTGGGTCTCCTTCCCTCCCCCCCACTGACGTTTGGCTTGAAATAATCATTCTTCTGTGGGCAGTAGGATTCATTGGGGTCCTTGTGTCCACACACAGACAGCTTCTCCAGTTTGCCCGTGTGCCCTAGAATCCAAAAAGCTTCACAACCCCCTGAGCATTACTTTTGCTATCCGATTTCATTTTATTCATTTATTTTCTTTAGGACTTCCATATAACGAGGAACAAATCCACAAATTCGACAAGTAAGTCTCTTTTTAAAATTCTATAAATATTTTGGGTGAGGTCCAGCATCCCACCAGTGGACACAAAATGACAAAATAAAAAAAAACAATGTGTGATTTTCTATATGTGCGATTCCTCTACTATAATAATAATAATATTTATTTATTTATACATACATACATACATACATACTCCGCCCATCTGGCTGGGTTTCCTCAGCCACTCTGGGTGGCTCCCAACAGAATATTAAAAACACAATAAAACATCAAACATTGAAAATTTCCCTAAGTAGGGCTGCCTTCAAATGTCTTCTAAAAGTCAGATAGTTGTTTATTTCCTTGACATCTGATGGGAGGGCATTCCACAGGGCGGGTGCCACTACCGAGAAGGCCCTCTGCCTGGTTCCCTGTAACCTCACTTCTCGCAGTGAGGGAACCACCAGAAGGCCCTCGGAGCCGGACCTTAGTGTCTGGGCAGAACAATGGGGTGGAGACACTCCTTCAGGTACACTGGACCAAGGCCATTTAGGGCTTTAAAGGTCAGCACCAACATTTTGAATTGTGTGCTCTACTGTGTACTCTTTCTACAACGCAACGTTCTCCCTCTTTGGAGTGCAGAGATACTGTTTTTAAGGTCCAGGATTGTGAGGAATGGAATATTTGGGAGCAATATGACAGTATGGTTCTTATTTCTGTGCTGCAGGCAGAAGCTTTTTCTACATGCTACAAAAGCCATGACCTTGTTCAAGGAAGAATGCGTCACCAAGTACGAAGTTTTCTTTGACAAGGCAGAGGACTGGATGAGGCAAGATTCTTCATTTTGTGTATCACAAGAGCAAGTCATAGTGCACAAGAGCAAGTCATAGTGACACAAAAACATGGTTTTAAAACTGGTTTTCCTTTTCAGGAAGATGCTTCTTTTAAGAAAGCAGCTAATGAATCTCAGAAAACTCTGCTTCGATATTGAGGAAGAGGTGTCGAAATATCAGGACTATGTAAATGATGTAAGTGTTCTCCTTAATTACAGTCATACCTTGGTTTTCAAACAGTTTAGTTCTCTAATGTTTTGGCTCCCGAATGCCGCAAACCCGGAAGTGACTTCCTGTTTGCAAACTATTTTTGGAAGCCAAACGTCCGGCGTGGCTTCCATGGCTTCCGATTGGCTGCAGGAACTTCCTGCAGCCAATCAGAAGCCGCACTTTGGTTTCCAAACATTATGAAAGTTGAATGGACTTCCGGAATGGATTCCGTTTGACTTCCAAGATAAGACTGTATCAGTATTTTAAAGAGGGATAGTCAAAAGAGGAATAAGTGCTTTGCAGAAATTCGTAATAACCTGCACAGATTTTCCCCTTAAATTTTATTGCATAGACAAAGTCTCCCAACATTGCTCCATTAACACTGTAATCCTGTGCATGCTTATTCAGAATTAGCCCTATGGAGTAGAGTGGAGCTTGCTCCCGGGTAAGTGTGCATAGGATTGCAATATAAAATTACTAGAGCTCAGTGGTTGTCTTACTGTGAGAAATGTATTAAGGAAGAGAACAATTATCATAAACATTTCAATTTAGAAAAGATTGACTCCATTCCAGATGTACCAAGCAATTTCTGCTGCCAGCTTTGATCATCTGTGGACAGGGGGAAGATTGCTTGGAGTTCATTGAAATTAGGCTCTAGGGCAGTGGTTCTCAACCTGTGGGTCCCCAGATGTTGTTGGACTACAACTCCCATCATCCCTGACCTCTGGCCTTGCTAGCTAGGGGTGATGGGAGTTGTAATTCAACAACATGTGGGGACCCACGGGTTGAGAAAGGCTGCTCTAGGGCCACAGGCCTCCCATCCCTAACATATAAGATCTCTTTCCAAAAAACATTGTCCCTCCCCCCCCCCTTTTTATTAAGTCCACCAGTGGAGCATTGAAAAGCTAGACAGGATTTATTTGCCGCAGAATCCAGAACAATTCACTCTCTTTGATAACCAGAATGCCCAAAACCTCCCAATTCTTTAGATCTTTAAAAAAGCTTCGAGAACAAGAGGAAAATTAACATTGTATAGGTAATCCTTATGATATGTTATTTTTGTGCCTAAATACCTTCCCAGTTTAGATAGCCAGCTAACTGAACTCCTTTTTAGTGCAGTCTTCACAGTTCCATAAATTCTGTTTTGTTAACATTAGACTTACTGCACATCTGGAAAACTTACTAAATAGAGTTATGCAACTACAGACTTCAGGAATTGACTAATGAGGGTCCCGCAGTGCTGTCAGGGTAGCACTGTTAGTCAAGGTGGGGTGAAGGGGGAGGCGCTGTTGGTCTTCTTAAGTCTCTTGGGAGCAAGAGCTCATGCTCTTTTCAACTCTTGGGTACCAAATGTCATCCCTTGAATCCAGTGAGTATTTATTAGAAATATGTCTCCTGTTGTTTTCTTATTAAGATGGGCTTTGTGTATTTTATTACAGTTACAAGAAAATTTGCCCCATAAGATGTTTGCGGCTTCCGGTGGGATCAAACATACAATTAACCCAGTTTATCCAAGTTCAAACACTTTGGTAGAAATGACTCTTGGGTAAGAATTTCTCACCTGGATGAACGCAATGCTTTTTAACCTACTTTTCACAGAACTACTTAAAAATGCCAAGCTTTTGTTAAGATTGTTATTTTTTTATTATTTGAACCCCACCCATATGACTGGATTGCCCCAGCCACTCTGGGCATAGTCATATTTGGAAGTTGACATCAAGCTTTATTAGTTTTTTTTTTACCCAGGGGTGGCTAATCTGTGCCCTTCCAGATGTTGTAGTCCAACTCCCATCATCACTGTTGGCTCTTTGCATTTTAGCTGCGCTGCGGAAAGCTTGCTGGGGAGACCACGCATTACAAGGAACTCAAAAATAACTCTAACAAGGTTTTAATAACAAAAACTAAAAACTCCTTTACACTAAATATATCAGCAAGCATGACCCAACCACCAACCCATCCCCCGGGGTACTGAGAGAGCTAGGTGCTGCTCTTTATGTACTATACCCAGTTGCTGACACAGCTTAATTAACATAACTTAGCAGCACCTGCTATACTGTTTCACAGCTGTAAAACTGGATCTCGTTATTGGAACATTAATGTGGAACAATAATGAACCTTCACATGTAAAGAAACCATTCAACATGCACATGCTGGCTGAGGCTGAAGGTACTAGTGGTCAAGCAACATCTGGAGGACCAAGATGGCATGGTTCTAGAAACAGCATTGCCACGCAACATTTGTGTTTCTTATTCTTGTATCAGCTGTTCTTATGGTGCTGCCATCACTAGCCCTGTTTGGTGTTTTTACAAAAATCCTTCATGGAGTAAGAATCGCATAAAGGGGAGTAGGGACAAGGGCAGTTGTTTCCTTCCTCTCCCTCTTCTCCAAACATCTGCCATGGGGAGCCTTTCCTACTCATGTAAGCAGTGTTGGAAAACGCCCCGGGGCCGCCTGCAAGCCCATGGAATTCCAAGCGTCCTCTGATGTGTGCAGCACTGGAAAAGGCATCTCCCTCCTGAAAAGTAAGGGGAGATGTGTGTGCGTCTTATGGAGTGAATGCAGGCTGCGCCGCTATCCCAGAAGCCAGAGCAACAAGAGGGATTGCTGCTTTCACTGCGCAGCGATCTCTCTTGCTGTTCTGGCTTCTGAGATTCAGAATATTTTTTTTCTTGTTTTCCTCCTCCAAAAACTAGGTGCGTCTTGTGGTCTGGTGCGTCTTATAGAGCGAAAAATACGGTATATCAGCTTGATATATGCACACTAATCTTCTGGCATAACACAGTAAGAAGAGTGAGACATCGTAGATCTAATCTACTATTTATTTACATGCTATATACAGACTGCAGCATAATGGTATCTGTTCTCTCCAGTTCTGAGAGAACGACAAAAATGAAAGTACATTACAAAATACATACAGAGGAAGAGAGATAAGGCTGTCTTCCGTTCCCACAGTCTTCTCAGACAGGCGTGTTATTCACACCAGTTAGATCTGCGGCATCGGCTGCATGAAATACGAACAGTTGGCAGGGTGGATTTGATTTAAATCATTTTTTTAACAGAAAGACCCATTCTTGCTGGTATGATATTAATATTTACAACCAGATGAAGGTTTTATTTTTGTAATAATAAATTTCCAGAGTAGTTTTTTCAGTTATATCAAAAATTACTGATTTGGTTATACAATTAGAAATACATATAGACAGATAATTATGGAAATTTTGTGAGGTTTAATAAGTTTAATAAGTTAACTGTTTATATTTGGACAACTTTTCTGCTGTACTTTATTGGAAGGAGGAAAATAATCATTTCCTTAAGAACAATAATGTTATAGCATATATATCCATGTTTGTTAACTGATGTGGTTAAACAATTAAAAAAAAAAACAACTTAGACTGAGTTTTAGCACACATTAAAAACTTAAAACAAATCCTTATTTCCTGATGAATAGCCTTTGGACTATAATGTACCTTAAATAGAAAACTATCTTTACAAAGATTTTCCCTCCAAAAGTAATCATTGATTTTTATCCTCCCTGCATGTAGGCTCCTCATGTGATTTAGAACCCTGGAAGAGCCTAGTATTCAGTGAGCCGAGCTGAAAGTTCCTCTTTAAATAGTCGTCCTCTTTAAATAGTCATTATACACAGTTTGGGTATCTTTTTGAAAAATCTGTTTCACTTCCAGTTTCCTTACATTAAAGAAATAGCCAGTAGTTTTATAAAGATTTTTAACTGAGAATTAAGCATGTTACGGTGCATTTCTTTTCTTTCTTTCTTTTAAACTTTCAGCATGAAGAAACTGAAAGAAGAAATGGAAGGTGTCGTTAAAGAATTAGCCGAGAATAATCACCTTTTGGAAAGGTAAGGGGGCGTTTTAAGGAACTTAGTTTGGCAGCAAGCATATACGGTGAACACGTAGCTGTGCATCTCTTTTGAGAATTTCTTGTGCACCTGAAGAGGGTTGGCCCACGGCTTGCAAGAGGTCCATGCTTTGAAGTGGCGTCTTGTGTGCAACCAAAAGCAAAGGAGCCACTTCTGCATGGTGCTTTCCCATCCTGCAGAGGCGCACATGTGAATTCTGTGCAGAGACGCTGGTCGCTTGAGTGTTTCCCATGTAATTGGCATCCCACCAGGAAGGAGAGTTAGGAATGACCGACACAGTGGACCCTTACATTGCACTCACACAAATGCACTCCTTGTGGTGAAAGGCAACGTGGGTGGTGCTGTGGTCTAAACCACTGAGCCTCTTGGGCTTCCCAATCGGAAAGTCGGCAGTTCGAATCCCCACAACAGGTTAAGCTCCTGTTGCTTGGTCCCAGCTCCTGCCAACCTAGCAGTTCGAAAGCACACCAGCGCAAGTAGATAAATAGGTACTGCTGTGGCAGGAAGGTAAACGGTGTTTCTGTGCACTCTGGTTTCCGTCACAGTGTTCCATTGCACCAGAAGCTGTTTAGTCATGCTGGCCACATGACCTGGAAAGCTGTCTGTGGACAAACACTGGCTCCCTCGGCCTGAAAGCAAGATGAGCGCCGCAACCCCATAGTCGCCTTTGACTGGACTTAACCATCCAGGGGTCCTTTACCTTTTTTAAAAAAACCCTCATTTTGTACTTCCAGATGCACTCTTTGTGGTGCGTCTTAAAGACTTGTTCGATTCAAGCCAGTGGGCTTGATCCAGCTAAGTCAGTTGAACTCTGGTCCCATAGAAATCAACAGAATGAGTTCATTCCACTGCACTGCAGCACAATCACTCAATACTGTGTACCAGAGACAGCATTAAATGCTATGATTGTGTCTTTTTGTTTAGGTTTGGTGCTTTGACGATGGATGGTGGCCCAAGGAATGTGGATTGTATTTAGCTGGACAATTTACCACAACACAATCTGAATTTGCACAGAAAGAGCATATATATCCATTGAAAGAGTTTTCTGAACTTGGCATTCCCCCTCAGTATTTAATAAAAGCATGTAAATATGTACATAATGTATATAATAGAAAGTATATTTCTTTTGGTAACGTTACAAGTGGTCTTAACATTTGGAGTAACATCAGAACTTTCCCCCGTGTGAAATAATGAAGGCTGCATATTGTGGTGAGCACATCGACGCAATGCATTTGCTTCAAATGCTGTCCTTGCCTGTTTACTTGTGAATGTTGCTAGAGAAACTGGTCTTGGAAAAACCCTACTTCATTTTTGTCAAGGAAATTGGGCTTCCCCTTAAGTCACCTGAATGCACAGTACCTCGTTTATGAACCTCTGAAATTGTTTCCCGCTGTCTTTCATTGTGAGCAGATGTCTCTTACAAAGTACAAAAAAAGAGACAGGGAAAAGTATGATTACTTCTTGAAAAAGTATCTCTCTGAACTAATGGTGAAGGAAATATTTTTGAGTTTGTAATCATGTTCAGTTTGAGTATGTATAATCTGCCAGTTTGGGATTTAAAAGCACATACAAATTGAATCTTCTATTTGCTAAATCAACAGGTGACGGAAAAGCTGTAACATGTTGGCTAGCATAGAGTGTGTCTCAAAATCAGTGAACCTTGTTATTAATTCTTACTGGCATTTTTAAAAAAAAACCCCAAACACCATACAATTTCAAAAGTAGCATTTACTTTCTTACATGCTAAACATTGAGCCTGGTGTGGACCATATACTGGTTTCTAATCTTTGTCAGTTCTACTAAAGTAGGAGAATTCTTTCCTTTTTTTATTAAAGCTATTGTGAAGCGTTTGACACTGAGGTAAAACATTGGCACAGGTGTTTACGCAGTTGCCTTGGAAAAGGGGATCCCTGAAGAGTTGGCACTTTCCTCACTCACTGAAAGTGCCTTGGCCCAGTTTTGGGGAATCTTCCTTACAGCTCATCAACCTCATTCAGCACAGAGGCCCAAAATTTAGTTCAGCATTTGATAAGCTATCATGGGGAGGAGGTAGTAGAGAAGTGAGCTTCTGCTAGCTTCCTTACACTGTGTTTTAAAAATTTTTAATTCAACAGACATGCACACATACAAAAAACAATCTAATTCAGTCTTACTGACTTTAGTGGAACTTATTTTCCAACGTGTCTAGAAAGTAAGGCTGTTGTTCTAAGCCAGAGTATTCTGGATAAGTTCTAGGAGAGGCCCAATTGATCTGAGACTATTCTAGATTTCTGTGGATTGAGGCCTTTCTTTTAATCAAATTTCTAATCAACTCTACCTTCTGTCTCCTCCATTCTGACATGCCAAAATACAAATAAAAATCATCAAATGTATTAAGAAATATTATTTCACTGTTGCAGCTCTTATTTTCATTACCAAGTTTCCAATAACCTAGTTGGAAGAACTACGGAAATCATAGGTAGTAAATCTATGTGAAATTTTGCTGCCTTATTGTATGTAAATGTCTATTCTGAAATGTTGAGATTATATTTCTGTAACGTGTTTACTTTATGCTATCGTTTTCTGTTTTACAGAATCATCGTTTTGCATAATCCTGTTTATAACATAATTTTTGAAGGGAGGAAATGGAGAAGGGTCGATTTTTCTTCCATATACAGTTCTTCCAGTTTTAAATGAATAGTGTAAATCATGGATGACAGCCTTTTATGTTGCTGAAGGCACTTCTGCCACATTCTCCCATCCCTTCAGAGTTCTTTCCTTTCTATTAGTTTCATTTTATTTTATTTTTAAGGATTTTGCGGTCTTTCTATGAAGTTTCAGAATAACGGGGAGGGGCAGTGTTTTATTTGATTAAAATACTTTTTAAAGCTTTTCTTCTGGGCTTTTTTTGGGGGGGGGGGTTCCCTCAGCTGCCCAAGAACAAATTGATAGCTTTCTATCATGTATGTTAATAATAATAATAATAATAATAATAATAATAATAATAATAATAATAAATTTTATTTATATCCCGCCCTCCCCAGCCGAAGCCGGGCTCAGGGCTGCTAACAACAATCAAATAATCAAACAGTCAAATAATCACACATTCTAAAAATATTTCATTATAAAAATTAATTAAAATCAAATTGATGGCAACTGATTAAGCAAAATTCTGTGCAGGTTGCCAGAGGAGGGAGTCAGGCTGCGCCCTGACCAAAGGCCTGGTGGAACAACTCTGTCTTGCAGGCCCTACGGAAAGATGTCAGGTCCCGCAGGGCCCTAGTCTCTTGTGACAGAGCGTTCCACCAGATTGGAGCCGCAGCCGAGAAGGCCCTGGCTCTAGTTGAGGCCAGCCTAACCTCTCTGAGGCCTGGGACCTTGAGGATGTTATTATTTGGAGACCGTAGGTTTCTCTGTGGGGCATACCAGGAGAGGCAGTCCCGTAGGTACGAGGGTCCTAGGCCGTATAGGGCTTTAAAGGTTAAAACCAGCACCTTAAACCTGATCCTGTACTCCACCGGGAGCCAGTGCAGCTGGTATAGCACCGGATGAATGTGATCTCGCAGCGAAGACCCCATAAGGAGTCTCGCCATGGCATTCTGCACCCACTGGAGTTTCTGGGTCAGTCTCAAGGGCAGCCCCACGTAGAGCGAGTTACAATAATCCAGTCTGGAGGTGACCGTCGCGTGGATCACAGTGGCTAGGTCAGGGCGAGAGAGATAAGGGGCCAACTGCTTAGCTTGGCGGAGATGAAAAAATGCTGCCTTTGTTATAGCTGTAATCTGCGCCTCCATAGAGAGGGAGGTATCAAAGATTACACCCAAACTCTTAACGGACAGTGCTGGCACTAATTGCACCCCCGCATACGGCACACTAAAATAAGAAAGGAATTACTTTTACTTGCTTTTCAAATTACCTATATTAGTCTCCTATACTAAAATAAAAAAAATTATATATGTATTTGAGAGGAACCCCCAAATAACCCAGAGGGGCTTTATAGGACTGAGAATTCTAATCCGTGGTAGCCATGGTGAAAATTGAAGCAGTACAGTCTATTCTGGATTAATCTCCATTGCTTTTGTCTCTGCCCCTGCTTACAGCCCCCAACAGATTACATTACAGGGTACGCAGCACTCAAGAGAAAAAAGGTCCTGTTCCCCCTTCCTCCATGTAAATTATTAAGATAAGTTGTAAACAATATGACATATACCAGCTTGCTTTTTTGTAGTGTTCAATATTTTGCATTGTGTTTTCATATTAATTTGTAGAGGGAACTCTACCATTCTTAGTCTGTATAGTAACTCTATCGGCAGCAGCTGTGGGTCTTGCGAAAATTCTCTTCAAATCAATGTACCACAAGTTAGGCAGCAGCATGAGAAATAAATCTCTTTTCACACTTCTAATTCATTGTCCTTGATATGATGAATTGCTGATCTTGGTACGTAAGCAATGTAGATCATTGGACTTCAAGACTGGATACTCACAGTGTTATAGAACATTGTTAAGAGTGTGTGAAAGATAATGGGTTGAAAGAAATAATTAAAAAAACAACAAGGTATGAGCAGGACGCTGAAGTTGGTTGCTAGTTCCCAGTTCCTTATTTGGTTGAAAGTTTGAAACACTGAAAAAAGAAGAAAAGTTAATATGTTCTGAACTCCGAAGTAAAGTATGTCTCTGAAGTGCAGAATAATATTTGGGATACCCTACATGATATATAGGGACGGAGGTGGCGCTGTGGTCTAAACCACAGAGCCTAGGGCTTGTTGATCAGAAGGTCAGCTGTTCAAATTTCTGTGACGCGTGAGCTCCCTCTGCTCGGTCCCTGCTCCTGCCCACCTAGCAGTTTGAAAGCACGTCAAAGTGCAAGTAGATAAATAGGTACCGCTCTGGCGGGAAGGTAAACGGCGTTTCCGTGCGCTGCTCTGGTTCGCCAGAAGCGGCTTAGTCATGCTGGCCACATGACCCGGAAGCTGTATGCCGGCTCCCTCGACCAATAAAGCAAGATGAGCGCCGCAACCCCAGAGTCGTCCGCGACTGGACCTAATGGTCAGGAGTCCCTTTACTTTTACCTTCTACATGATATATATCTCCATGATCAGAGGACACACTCCTTTGAGCCCAACAGTAATTTTCTTCAGTCAACAACATGCTTGTGAAATGCTCATAAATATGTGATTACATCATGCAACCATTTTTTTAAAAAAACAGGTAACTGGAGGTGGCCACTGCAAAATATGACTATTTCCACCACAAATCATACACCGATACAACCATGAAAATGTCCTCTACAAGATGCCATTGAATTCTCACCTGGCCTAGAGCTGGCACATGGCACTATGAAACACATTTATGCAGATCAGCAATAGCCAAAATATGGGAGTGGGAGGAACTGGGGTTGCCCACTCCAATATTGCTTTGTACCACCACATATCATGCACCCGTGTTCAGGATAGTGTCCTCTACAGGATTGCATGAGATCCCATACAGTCTAGGGCTTTCTTTGGGTGCAAGGCCCAGTCAGGCATTCCTGTGCATACCAACAATGGTCAAATATGAAGGCGGAAATTTCAATGTAAGCGGGGCTCCACACCAAAATATGGCTTAAAGGTAAACGGACCCCTGACCGTTAGATCCAGTCGCAGACGACTCTGGGGTTGTGGTGCTCATCTCACTTTATTGGCTGAGGGAGTTGGCGTACAACTTCCGGGTCATGTGGCCAGCATGACTAAGCCCCTTCTGGCGAACCAAAGCAGTGCATGGAAACGCCATTTACCTTCCCGCCAGAGCGTAACCTATTTACTTGCACTTTGATGTGCTTTCGAACTGCTAGGTTGGCAGGAGCAAGGACGGAGCAACGGGAGCTCACCCCGTCACAGGGATTCAAATTGCCGACCTTCTGATCAGCAAGCCCTAGGCTCTATGGTTTAACCCACAGCGCCACCCACTTAAGTCACCACAAATAATAAAACCATGCATCTGGTAGGGCAGCGTTTCTCAACTGAGGGCCACATGGCTCCCTGGGGGGGGACAGGATATTCCACAGGTGAAAATCACTTAAATGGGGGGAGCATGGCACAAGACTAGAGGGCCACAGAGTAAAGTGAGGAGTGAAGAAAACACAGAAGTGACCTAGAAAATAAAACAACCAAATTGCATTCCATTTTCTGATACTTGTTCTTTATCTTAGTCTCGCAGCTACAATATGACTGAAACTAGCGTTTGTCCTTAACAAGTCTTGGGAACAAGTTCGCCTGAACGTTGCCACATCCTATGTTTTTAAACTCTCCAATTCCATCATAGAAATTCCAGTCCTTTGTGTTTCCAATATTCTGCAAAGAAACAAAGGGATAGCCAGTGTTTTAAGTTATCACTGAAAAGGTATTTTTTTAAAAGGTGTACATTTCATTTTTAATTTAAAATAATGAATTTAAAATATAAGAAGACACCTTTTCTAGATAAGACTAAAGACCCATCAAGTCTATTATCCTGCTTTCACAGTGTGTAGAGTATGGATCTAGCCAAGAATTAAAATCTTAATTGAATAAACAACACATGAAGATACATCACTCAGGGTATTATGGGACATACTCAGCATCTTAAATCATGATGGGATTCTAAGACGTTTATGAGTTTAATAAACAATCTAGCTGTTGAGATACAAAACACCCTAACTTTTATTATGTTTTCAGTGGTCCTTGGCTTCCCAGTTGCATTAAAATACTTTGCTCCGACATTCCTTCTGGCTTCCATGCAATATAGTGAAAACTAGGAAACAGTATTTCTGTTGGATATCTGTCTCTTATATACAAACAGACACAGACAAAAGAATATCTGTGGAAATGTTTGCTTTATCTTCTAGGACACATTGACGCAGGAAATACAATCTATCAAGATTCAGACTGGAAAAAGGCAGTAAGTTAAAAATATCTGAAAGTGGGGGTCTAAATATCTTACATGTTTTAGTATGGAGGAGTGAAACATAAATATCTCCTGAAACATCAGTACTATGCACTGTGTTACAGAAATGTTTTTAAGTCATTTTACAATTTTGATGCAACATCTTTGTTCCTATAACATTTTGTGTGCTGTTGTGTCTGGATTTAGCCAAGAAAATGTCAACCTAAACGAGATAGCTGGAGGCAATAAACTCTAAACAGCAGCAAATGTAAAAAATATGGGCATCCTTTTCAATTGGACACTGTTTTGTTTAATGAGAATAGTGTAATTATCTAAAAGCACAATGAAAATATAAGCATCACGGTTGCACAGATTCATCATTCTTATCTATATATAAAAGCATGTCATTTATTTATAGACTTTCATTTTGAGGTGCCAAAAGTAAGCCACTATATATTTTATTCATTTGTTGGATTTGAGCCTAAGACTGCATATTGGGAACTTTAGCATAGATACCAGCAATACAGTTTAGAATCAGAAAAGGATTTATTTTCAAATAAACATGTTAGTAACAGAGCACCTCATTCTAAATAGTAACAATATCAAGGTATCTTTATAATTCATCACCCTCTTCATAAGATTGTGGGAGGAATGCTCTATTGATTTGATTATCGAATTTCTGTGAGGAAAACACCTGTTTAATGTTGGGATCATATACAACCTGAGAAAGATACTACAGGAAATGGTTTTTTAAACAGCATTTTTGTAAAGATACTGATGAATTCCTCTCACTGTACTACCATACAGTTTGGTTATAGTAATGTGACTGTATATAAAGATAGAGACCTCTAGTTTACTAAATGTAGATGAGAGGATTTAGGACCAACAGGTGGCCTTGAGACATGCTGGCTGAGGTTCTATTCATGGCGATCTTATGGGGTTGTGGGTATTTGAGGCTTTTTCCTTCCTTCCTGCACTTCTGTGCAGTTACCTCAAGAGCAGTCGGCTGACTTTAGCTATGGCAATAAG
The DNA here is from genome assembly GCF_964234715.1 of Podarcis melisellensis. Lineage (NCBI taxonomy): Eukaryota > Metazoa > Chordata > Lepidosauria > Squamata > Lacertidae > Podarcis > Podarcis melisellensis. Next base: position 30,485,435 of record NC_138542.1, read on the forward strand.
AAACGACTTCAACAAAACAATTAGAAGGATAGCACAGTTTTTTTATTGGTTCCCCAAATCACTGGGTAGCCCAAGGAGGAGAAAAATCAAGCTTCTTTGCACAGCTTCTGGTAAGTTTATCTTTTCCTCTTCTCTGCAATGAATTTAAATTGAGAAGTTATGTATTCTTAACAAAACTAAAACCTTTTCTCCTGCAGTTTTGTGATGAGTGTTGTAGCAGAAATAAATTAGTCTGTGTCAAGTTGCTTGAAGCACATCTAAGGGTCTGAGCAGGCCTACTAAGATTTTTACTCTTCGAACCAGCACGTTTCCATTGATAGATGATAGATAATAAACAGCTTAATATTTTTTAAAAATCTAAGCAGTGTACAACATGAACACCGTAACAATTTCATTAAAACAAAAATACAGCAGTAAAGCTATAGCATGAAAGCATATTAAAAAACCGGGTTCAGCAAATTTATACAGAGAAAAATGGACTGATCTTATGTATTAGGGAAAGCCTGGGCAAAAAGATATACTTATTTACAAGATGTCTGAAGTTGCTGCTTCACATATGGTAGAGAGAGAGAAAGCGAAGAGCTCCTCATTGAGTTTGAATGGAGACTTGAAAGCTTTTTCTTTAGGGAACACTTGTCCCAAGCAGCAGTGGGTACATGGGCTCATCGTGCTCCTGTCTGAATTCTGATCATATGCATTATTTTGAGATATATTCTTAGAATATTGCTTTGGTGGAATAAGGCCATCTGCTCTAGCATTCAGCTTCACATGGCAGCCAGCAAGATTCTTCTGAAAGCTAATATCGAAGGAAGGAAGGAAGGAAGGAAGGAAGGAAGGAAGGAAGGAAGGAAGGAAGGAAGGAAGATATCTTCCAGCATCTTGGAACCAGGGATACATTGCTTATACTAGCAATGGCCATTCCCGAGTTTGCCTAATCCTTTACTTGATGCATCTAAGTTTGTGGCTACCACCACATCTTTTGTGAGTCAGTATCATTCATTATACATTTGGTCAACATAGCCTGTTCTGAACCTACCACCAGGTGACCCCAGGTGCTATCATGAAGGAACGAGAGAAATGCCTTCCTCACCATGTTTTACACATTGTTAATAATTTTAGAAAACCCATTTATTTATGTATTAAACGTATATCGAGCCCAAAGGAGCCCAGAGTGGGAAACACATCAGCATTAAAGCAAGAATAATTAAAAACAGCACAGCAATGCATTCAAAACATTCACAAACGACGACATACTTTCACAGCTAGTAATTTCAAAGTTGCAGGAGCAGAAAGGCTCAGTCATCAAATGCCTGGGTAAACAGGAATGTTTTCAAATTCTTTCTGACAGTTCATAACGAAAAGTACAGATGCCCTTCACCAAGGGAGGCAGGATTCCAAAAATGGGGAGCAGCCACCAAGAAGGCCCTGTCTTGGGTCAATGCTAACGAAGGGACACCACCAGCAGTAGCACCAACAGGGCCTCCCATGGCAATCGTAGAGCCTGAGTTGGTTGATATTGGGGAAGGCACTCTTTTAGGCTTTGCACGCTAGTAATAACACTTCAATTTGTGGTAGCTCCCTGGCAGCCACTGCAGTGCTTTCAGGACCAGTGATACATGCTTCTATCAGGCGGATCCACATCTGTCTAGCAGCTGCATTGTGTGCTAGCTCCAGCCTCTGGACCATCTTAAAGGGCAGCCCCAGGGAGATCACATTGCAGCAATCCAGGCAGGGGGTCACCAGAGCACAGACAACTGAGGCCAGGCTATCCTAGTCCAGGAACGGCAAAATATTCCTAGCTACAGAAGCCGCTTGAGACTCCGGTGACAAGTTAGAATCCAGGACTACTCCCAAACTACAAACCTATTCCTTCAGCAACCTCTCCCAGAACAGGTCCACCTAATTCCTGGACATGGGAACAACCCATTCACAGCACCTCCATTTTATCAGGATTCAGCCTCAGTGTCTTGGCCCCTGTCCAGCCCATCACTTCTTCCAGACAGTGGTCCAACACTTGCTCAGCCTCTCCTGATTCTGATGGAATGGAAAAACCAAGTTGTTTGTCACCAGAGTTTAAGAATTTACTGGATTCACATCTTCTCCCCTCCTGCCCACAGTGTCAAGCAATTTCTCCCACTATGAAATGGCACTGCATGTATGAAATATTATGCCACACCCTAAGTTGATTATTATTATTATTATTATTATTATTATTATTATTATTATTATTATTCTGACTGGGCTGCCCCAACCACTCTTGGTGGCTCCCAACAAAATATTAAAATCACAGTAAAACATTAAAAAATTCCGGGCTGACTTCAGATGTCTTCTAAAAGTCAAATAGTTATCTCTTCAACATCTGCTGGGAGGACGTTCCACAGGGCAGGTGTCATTATCGAGATTCCCTGTAACTTCACACCTCACAGTGAGGGGAGGCCCTCAGAGCTGGACCTCAGTATCCGGGCAGGACGATGGAGGTGGAGCCTCATGGCTCAGGCCCACGGCACACCCAGTCCAGCATCCTGTTCTCACAGTGGCCAATGAGACAACATCCATTTCTGACAGTGCTTCTGAAAAGCACGCCACTGTGGCGCAGTCCCAGAGCTCTTTCCCACTAAGAAACCCAACTAGAAATGTGTTAATTCCCACCTTTCAGAGAGAAAATCTGAAGTGTCAAAGTGCGAGGCTACCTTCGGTGTGTGATTCTCTCCCTAAGCAGACATGAACATTTTTCCAAGACTGCGCCGATGCAGTATTTTTCTATCTAGCTTTTCTGTTTGTTGCTCTGAACACAGTCAATGCAAGTGGGACCTGCAATGTTACAGTGGCTCCCCCATTCAATGGATATTCTTGTTCCAGATAGCTGCAAGCCTTGAAGTGCTGTTCAGGTTTCTGGAGGGCAGGGAGATATTGAGGCGAGGGGGGGAAAGTGCACCTTCTTTTTCTTTCCCAGCTCTGAGCCCTTTCCCTGTTTTGCTATCTAGAGATATAGTGTCAGAGGACTCAGGTTTGGGGCTGGCTGACAGTTCTGAACCTGTAATCACTATTGTGTGTCTGTGTTTGCCCTTGCAACTTATTTCGTTTACAGGAATGCTGCAAGTTTCACAGAGACCATTGGGGCTTTATATCTCCTAAGAGTCACATGGGAAAGAAATTATTTTAGCAAACCTGTTAAATCCGATTGCCAGTCTAAGATGTGCTTCAGACCCATTTTAATAAACAGAATTACGGTAGGCAAGGAATGCTGTTTTGTTGTTGTGATGCTGTACACTCAGCACTAGGGGTCAGTGAATAATCACTGAAGTAAATATACTAAACCCCACAGCAGTGATATCTGAGACAATCCAAAATGTGCCAAGCTTTCAAAACCTATTTGACCATAACTTCACCACAAGTGTGATTCAAGCACATACAGGGAAATATGGAGCAGTGAGAATTCTTCCTTAATTTGACAACTCCCATTTGACAAAATGGCCTGTTCAATGCTTTTGACTTCATGCAAGATGCATAAACATTATTGAATTTACAGATAGGTAGCCGTGTTGGTCTGCCATAGTCAAAACAAAATAAAAAAATTCCTTCCAGTAGCACCTTAAAGACCAACTAAGTTAGTTCTTGGTATGAGCTTTCGTGTGCATGCACACTTCACATCTGAAGAAGTGTGCATGCACACGAAAGCTCATACCAAGAACTAACTTAGTTGGTCTTTAAGGTGCTACTGGAAGGATTTTTTTTATTTTGTTTTGATTATTGAATTTGTGATAGAAAATGAAAGTGATATAAGGCTCTATTTCACCAGCTCACTCTTAGAGTGGGGTAAACAGCAGTTTACTGATGCCTGTTTACCAATCTTATCTCCTGCTCCCTGTCAAGAAATTACATACTTGCAAGATTCATTAGTTTTCTTTATTGGACATTTTCTGTGTTTCGCTCCCCTAAAGACGTAGAAAAGGGAGGTGTCTGCAGCTATGGAATAAGTCAGTGACACAACAGTAGTGGGATAAAACTCCACATAGCAAATTTGAAAGGGTTTCCCCATTCCTACTGGAATATCCTACTGGTAACATAGCATGTTATTGTTGCTGTTTAGGGCTTGTAAAGGAGCCCAGCATAGAGTTAGAGATGTAAAAAACAGGGGTGGTAGAGATTATGTAGGCAAAACAGTATCAAATAGTATTATTGGGTAATGTCGTCAAGCACTGGCCTACCTGGTGGCAAGTCAGTTTGTCAAGTCCCCAGTCCAGGGACAGTCCACATATCCAAAGTCCAAAGCACAGTCCATTGCAGTCCGGGAGCATCCAAGCTGAGGTCCATCAACATGGGCAGTTAAGCAGACACAGCACCTCATCTCTGCTTTCTTTTGGTACTTCGCATGCAGATTGCAGCATCTGGTCTTGATGAGGCAGGTGTCCCTCACCTGTCCTGAGTGTTCAGCTGAGGAATCACACACCTCCTCCCAGAGCTAGTGGCCAGCTAGGGAGCTGGGTTGTGGGCCCTTGCCTGCCCTAGCCTCCTAAAGCTTCTGTTCCACTGCTCCCTACGCCTCAGAGCATGCCATGTTTGTGGAGACCCCTCTGGTGGTGGGTCCTGCTGCTCTGGTTCCTGTGCACTAGACCCCCATCTCCTTGTCATCCTCCATCACCCATGAGTACTTCCTACACCCAGTGGCGTAGTGTGGGTTGTCAGCACCCGGGGCAAGGCAAGTAATTTGCGCCCCCTAACCCATGGATTTGCGCCCCCTAACCCTAGCCCCCAGATGTTGCGCCCGGTGCAGCCGGCCCCCCACGCTACGCCACTGCCTACACCAACCTCTCCTTCCCCATTCCCCGCTTGTGTCCCTGTGTGTCCCAGTCCCGGCTACACCACACACTGGGATACTCTTCCTCCTCCCCATTGTCCTGCCAGTTTATCACAGGTAAATTTCAAATCATTAAAAAGATGAGATATTCTAGAATCCATATCCTAAAGAGACATTCTGTATTCTAAATAGATATTTAAAAATCCCCCCCCCCAAATAGAAAACTGTATACATTCATATGCAAATACATTTTTCCCAATGGAATATTATAATCTCACTTTACTTTTTCTAACCAGAAAAAAATGTATGCATCTTAAGCTGAAGGCATTCCTATACAGTGGTACCTCGGGTTAAGTACTTAATTCGTTCCGGAGGTCCATACTTAACCTGAAACTGTTCTTAACCTGAAGCACCACTTTAGCTAATGGGGTCTCCTGCTGCTGCCGCGCCACCAGAACCCAATTTCTGTTCTTATCCTGAAGCAAAGTTCTTAACCTGAAGCACTATTTCTGGTTTAGTGGAGTGTGTAACCTGAAGCATATGTAACTGAAGTGTATGTAACCTGAGGTACCACTGTACGGTAGAAAATGAAAGCTGGCATGATAGATTATTTTGTGATTCTCAATGTCGTCATCTCCTCTGAGTTTTCTTGAGAGACAAATTCCATTCAAGGCTGCAGTGCTATCTTCACTTGCCTGAAAATTTGCCCCATTGACACAGTGGGCCTTCTGACTAAGCATGTATAGGGTTGCATTGTAAGGCTGCAACCAATGCATGTGTGTGTGTGTGTGTGCGTGTGTAAGTAAATCTTACTGACATCAATGGGAATTGCTTCTGAGTAAATGTGCAGAGGTTCAGACTGCACATTTCAAATACAGGTGCCTTGATCATCCTTCTAGACTGGATCCTGAGCATGCAAGATGATGGTTTGAGGGCCACTCACAAAGGGTCAGTGTGTGTGGGTCATTGGCACCACACTCACACTACCAAACTGCCTGCATTGCCAAATATAATTGATGCTGTCACCTCTCCACTGTGAAATATATGACTGAATCTGGGCACCCCTTTTTGTCTGCTCCAACCAGTGACAAGCCTAGCCAGAAATTACAGCACCAGTCACGTTTCATGAAGGTGGCAAAGCCTTCCATGATTGTTGGGGCACAGAGTTGTCTAGCTGAGCAGCAGATGCCATGGGGCATGAGTTTCCAGTGGATGTGTCACACGACAAACATGGCTTGGTGCCCCCCCAGCCCCCTCAAATTTTTTTTTGGGTGGGGGAGGAGTGAAGAGAGCCAGTGTGGTGTAGTGGTTAAGAGCGGTAGTCTCATAATCTGGGGAACCGGGTTTGCGTCTCCGCTCCTCCACACGCAGCTGCTGGGTGACCTTGGGCTAGTCACACTTCTCTGAAGTCTCTCAGCCTCCCTCACCTCACAGAGTGTTTGTTGTGGGGGAGGAAGGGAAAGGAGAATGTTAGCCACTTTGAGACTCCTTAAAGGGAGTGAAAGGCGGGATATCAAATCCAAACTCTTCTTCTTCTTCTTCTTCTTCAGATGAAATGTTATTCAAGAGATATATAAGAAAGGGGCACTGCCTAAACCAAATCCAATGTGCTTGTCCCTGTTTTGGTTCTGTTCAGACTTTAGCCTCCATTTACAAATGTTTATTTGAAAGTCAAATCAGCTAATTCAAATCAAGGTTTCAGCGTGTAGGGCTACAAAGGCGGAAAAATAAGTCTGGCAGAATATGGAAACTTCTCTTGAGCAGCAGCAGTCTGGTTGTTTTATGAGATCCAGCACAGCTCAATTATCTGCGTCTGCTTGTAGAGCATCTGTTGATCTGCTTGCCTACGCAGCCTTGTAGATGCTCTGTGATGGGAACAGCCATATACAAACTATCCAGCAAAATCAAGCTTGAGGTGAAGAAAAAGCAGAGAGCAGGTAGGTGGCAACTTAACACCGTGAAAGGATCAGACTATTCCTGCAAGCAGAATATAAGGAACTACCATGAACGCAAGTAATTTGTATGTTTTTCAGCTGCAAGTGTTATGCTAGTTCTCCTTGGATTCTAATTTTTATATATATAAATAAGGTTCATGTATATATATAAATAAGGCCCACAAAGAGTCGGACATGACTAAACGATTAAACAACAACAAGACAAATTTAATCTGCCCTAGGGCAGAATCGAAAGTAATGTTTTGTCATGCAGCCCTTCATCGTTTGAAAATGGAAAGCTTAAAATATTGTTTTGTATCTATTTCTCATGTATTTTTCAGATGTGTTTTTAGAAACAAGCCAATACTGTAAATAAACAACGAACTGATTTGTTATGTGCAGCACCAGGGAAAACTTCAATCTGATCAGAATGCCTTTATAAATACTTGTTAAAATTTTAGTGACAGCAGCATGAGCCTGTGCTACCCTCCAGATCAGCATCTTTCAGATGTTATCAGGAAAAGAAGAATGAGAAATTAAGACTGGACAAAGCTTGATTTCAAACGCAAATGTTTTTTGTATTAGATTGATAAGTACTCTAGGAGTGGGCAGAATAATTATTTAAAGGCTTTCACACACAGCTATCTTTTTCTCAGCTTTATGGTCTCTGTGGTTCTAGTACAGGCCTATACAAAGTAGGTCCTGCAATGTGTATTTTGTTCACTCTCTGCCTTCTTATAGCTTCATCAAATACACTTTGCTGCCTTTCCTCATCCTGGCAAAAACACTGTAGACTTGCTCAAGCTCCTAACAAATGGGAATGGGGGTAGAAGAATACCTTCATCACTAACTGTGCATTGTTCCCACTCTCAGGGCCCAGCTGCAATTGCCAGGCAAGCAGCAGCTGAGGGTGGGGTGGGAGTTATTGGGACTGCAAGCACTTTAATGTAGCTCCCAGTTCAACCCTGATTGCTCTCCACTTGCTATTTAAAATGGAAATAAATAGTAGCAATACCACACAATGAATTTAATGGTTTGGCCCTTATTTGATTCAGAGGCATATGGTAGAACTTCTCCAGCCTGTTGTAGCCATTTTTGTGGCCCACTTGTATCTAAGATTTCCATCACTGGTGTGAATTTGTTTGACGGAGAAAATTTTGTTGCCAGTAAACACAGTGGAAAACAACTACTGAAACTTCGAACACAAAGCATAAATTGGATTTATACAAGTTGGGTGTTGTTGTTTTTATAAAGTTGTGTTTCTAGGGTGTTTTTTATGACAGCAGTCATAAGAAGTATTGGCTTTGCTATTTTTGCCACCCACGGCAGCCATTTTTTACTGGCGGCCACAGACCTTTTATCAGTATATGATTATCAGCACCTCATTTTTTCCCCCTCCCAAAAGCACAGTGCTCTTTAATAGGAAGAAATTATTAGCTTCTTATGTGAACAACTTCAAAGATACTCAGATTGAGACTGATGGTGAGAATAAAAACAGCCATAGCAACACTAGTTTCCTAATGTGATTAGAATGACAGCTACCCTGTCTTTGCATATTGTATATTGTTTAACCAAATCACAGCTTTCTAATTTGACTTCCCAACACATGTCAGCTCAAATGATAAAAATAAATGAGTACAAAATAAATGGGATGCCTTACAATGGTTATTCACAATCTCCAGCTATCATTACAGTGTTTGTAATCTTGCTCTGCCTGAGGCAACAATGAAGACCACATGTATAGGCTGGTGTATTTCTATTGCTTCAAAAAGTCACTGTCCTAAAGGGCTTTTCTTTTCCTCAGGTTGGGCAGTCTCAGTATGATTTTCAGTTTCCACATGACTGGGCGTTTCAGTTGGTTGTGGCCTAGTCTATATCCTTCTTGCCATAATATTTAAAACAGCCCAGTTATGTTGAGCCAAATGTACATGCCTCAAATCTCTTGATATTTTCCTTACAAAATGCCTTGAAACCTTCAAGGCTGCCTCTAGGTTACCTTTTTTGTTCCTATTCCCTCCCAGCAACTTCAGATCACAAGAAAACTTTTATTGGTAACTGACACATTGCCTGCAAGAATGGTGTCTAGGTCCCCCACAACAATTTATTACAGGCACAAGCCTCTGGAAACACCCCAGTTTTTTGTCAAACTACAGTAACTGTAATCGTAAGGTTGCATTATTGTCCTATCCTGAATTTAACAAGGGGACCATGGGGCGTAAGGTAGACTGGTCCTTTCAGCACCATAGAAAGCTCCAAGTGAGCTAAGTGCTCCCACACAGTCTAGGACTGGACTAAATACTTTTATGCCTCCAGAACTAGTTCTATGATTCTTCCTTGAGGAGCAGAAGGCCTTAAAGGGGCAGGTCTCTGACTTGGAGCCTAAAATTCCTCCTCGTCTTAGAATACTCCCTCCAAACTTATCACCTATGCTGACCAGACAACATGAGGCTGTGGGTCCATAGCATGAAGAGAGCTGGTACTTCAAGGGATGCGGACTCTAAGGATGCAGACCCAATTCAAGGGTTTCTGGGTCAAGGGTCCCCAATCTAATAGGATTTGGCACTGGCTTAATTATGATGCTGGGGCCTAGACTGGTTAAGGCTGTTCTGTGTCCAGTGTTGCTGGTCCAACATAATTGGCTGCCCCTCACTCTTCAGAATCAGAGCACAGGCTGCTGTTCAGGATAGGAATCTTGACAATTCTATGAATTCAAAGCAACATGAACAGCACTGATATGTTATCTAAATTGTGTCATGCATTTTATGTTTCAGATTGCAAATACACATGCCATTCTCACTGTCAAGACTTGGTACATCTGGACTATACGCAGAATGGAAAACTGATGGAATGTGGCTCCATACATGACACTGATGATGGGCAGGTAATGAATTTTATTCTCATATCATAAAGGGCACCTGCCTTCAAATCAAACAGTGCTTCTATAAGGGAGTCATAGGGACCCACGGTTTATAGGTTGTGTTCTTAGCTGAATACAGAGGATCATGTGTCAACAAATTAGGCATTAATACCTTAAAGAAAACATTTAAGGTAACTGTAACACAGATAGAAGTCAATAAGTTGACCCAGCTGATAAAGAAAAAGCTAGAACCTTACCAGTCATGTTTGATTTTCCAGCGCAGAAGGGTAGAGGTGCATTTGTGATTTTTCAAACACTGCTAATTGTACCTAACTACAAAGGACAAAGGGACACGGGTGGCGCTGTGGGTTAAACCACAGAGCCTAGGATTTGCTGATCAGAAGGTCGGTGGTTTGAATCCCCATGACGGGGTGAGCTCCCGTTGCTTGGTCCCTGCTCCTGCCAACCTAGCAGTTTGAAAGCAAGTCAAAGTGCAATTAGATAAATAGGTACCGCTCCGGCGGGAAGGTAAACGGCGTTTCTGTGCTCTGCTCTGGTTCGCCAGAAGCGGCTTAGTCATGCTGGCCACATGACCCATTATTGGCTTCCTTGGCCAATAAAGCGAGATGAGCGCCGCAACCTCAGAGTTGGCCACGACTGGACCTAATGGTCAGGGGTCCCTTTACCTTTACAAAGGACAAATCGTCAGTGTTTTGTTTGGTTTTGTTTTTTGCAACAATCACAAGACACTTTCAAATATAAAATTCAAAATATTTAACCACTATATAACCACGATTAGTTGTATTTCCCCAAATCAACGGGTATGTTATCCTTTTTAAAAACTTTTAAACAGATCTTGTCTCAATTGCAACTCAACACAACACAAGAGCCATTCATCTTTGTGCAGTTTTTTCATTTTGTATCCAACCTGGGCCAACTTTCTAATATATTAAATATATAATATTGCAGATGTTCTAATGATCTCCCAACCAGGCTACTCATAAAAGCCATAGTTGCTTCCCTTCAGTCACTAGAGCAGCATTAAGTGCCCCAAAATCTCCTGAGTTTTATGCTGGGGTGTGTATTGTTTTTATTTCTTGTTATGCAAAACCAAGCAAATCAATGTGCTAAAATGTTCAGATGAACTTCTAATATTGCATGAACTATGACTGGTCCCCAGACAAGCATGGCACAGTCCTAGAGCTATGCTGGCTAAATTCATTATAAATTCAGCTTGTATTTACATTCCAAATTTCCCACTACCATCATTCAAAGGTTTTATTTATAATACGTGTGGGGTTTCCCCCACATGAAAATGCTAAAGGGTGTGAGCTGTGCACAATGCACAAATGCTACATTTCATGTCGTTTGGCCTTGTTCTATGGCGGGTGAAAGCCGTCTCTCTCTTCTGTTCCTGCTCTGGCTTGTATGCACTCAATAGAGCCATTAACAGCGGGGAATAAACTTATGGGCATGGCTTTGGGCAGAGCTGGAATGCTGTCAAATAATTAGGGTGAATTGTGCCATACAAATGGAAGGCCTTTCTTATTAACTTACCAAATAATAATGTCTTCTTAAAATGTGCCACACTGGCCACTAAGGAATTACTAATGCATTTTTTTTAAAGAAAAGCTTCTTACACTTTTGTCTTGCATTCTTATTATGTATCATTTAGCATGAAACTGCAGCTAAAATATGTAGTGTCACTGAGTAATTGAAACTGAAGAATACCAATGATATGTTCCATGAAGATATCAATCTTTTTTGGCCTTAGATGTATAATATTAATATTCTGTACATGGTCTATGTATGTATAGACAATGTATCTGGCTATTATAAGCTTTCCTGGTGCATCTTAAAATAGCTTATTGCATAGTTCTCTCCTTCAGCTGCTTCTTCCTTTGCAAAACCCACCCTTCTAAAGTCCTCCTTTCACATGAATATACATTTCAAAGGCACCCACGCTCATCCCCTGCTGAAAAAAGGCTCAGGTTTCCTAGAAGAGTCAGTTAGAAGTTTTGACATGGCAGGTGCAATTTTTGTGCCTCTGTAGAATGGACTCAGGTGACTGTACACTGTCTGCAATGATGGCATGACAGTATGGTATTACCATAGCATAAGAACAATGGTGTGTCTTCCTGATCATCCATCATGGATAGACCTCAAGCATCATTGTACAAAATGGATTTCTAGGACACTTAGAATGGACACAATCTGGGCATTTCATTAGCAAACAGCTGTCAATGAAAGGCAAGATGACACCATTCTGGACACCTCCAGAGAGCCTTTTCGTTTTGCATTCTTGATTATTTGTGCTCATGATGGTATCACGATCCAGTTTTCTGTACTGTTTGTGCCTGCAAAAGTTATGGGGTAGGAATATTGCTTCATTTCTCTAATCGGTGTATGTCCCCTAGTTTCTTGCTGAAACCCAAATCCTTCCATACCACAAAAAATGTTCCATTGAGGTTTCGTTCCACAATAATGCAGGTAACGTTGGGGAAACATCATGGAACAACTAACAGAATGGAATGACGTATATATGGCCAGTCCAGTATAAATCCACAACTGATGCACTATTATTGTGTCAAGGACATGTTGGAGAATACGCCTGCAGAAAACCACCGGTCTGGAGGGCATTTATAATCTCCAAGGATTAACGTGTTGAAGCTATGCTAAATAACTGTTTTCTTGAGAAGGTTTTGGTGTCTATGAACTATTTTAGAGTAATACAGAGTTTGAACATGTGCCAAGGGACCCACATTTTGACTCATTTGAAATGTTCATGTGTTTTTGCATTATCTACTTTAAAGTATTATAAATAGGGGAGATGATTTTCACCCATGGAATGAGCAGGAGCACCTTAAGACAGATAGATAGATGATAGACGATAGAGATAGATAGATGATAGATAGATAGATAGATAGATAGATAGATAGATAGATAGATGATAGACAGACAGATAGATAGATATTGCTTGTTGAAAAGCATGATTTATGGGAAATTAACATTTTGCTCTGTGCTGAGGTCATTGTTTGGATACTGCGCTTGTCAGCTTAGCAGCTGTTGGGAACCCGTTAGGGAAAGTTTGCCAATCTTTTTTTTTTTTTTGACCCACTGTAACAGGTGCTGATCATTCCACACTAGATACAAGGGAAGAGAGTGGGAATATGGAAGATGCTGTTTTCTTTCAGAATATTTTTGGACTTGCTTGGAGGAAAAAAACCTCTGTATATGTGAGATCTTACAGATAGTGCTGAAGTAGGTCTGGATATTCCCCGTACATACCCCAAAACAAACTCCTCATACGACTTTGTTTCTTCACTTTACAATCTCAAATTTTGTTGCTCTTTGAAAACCTCTTTCTCTCCCCCCCCCCCCAAACCGGGTTAATTCCTTCTTTCTTGCATACAGTTCTACTTTTCCCTACTGCTTAGGATGATTTATGTTAAGTTGTGGGTGAACAAATCAGACGACACAGTGATTCTTCAACCAGCTCTTGTTTATTCACAGGCCAGAACAGAACTGAACTGAACTGAACAGTTCAGCCAGCCTGCTTATATAGAGCTCCACTAGAACGCAACAGTAACCATTTTCTGTAATTACCCAATCACTGAATGTCACTTTCAATCCCTTATTTGCATATGTGGACCTGAACTATCTACAGTATCCCCCTGATGGCCCAGGGTGAGAACTTTAGTACATAACAATTTAGAAATAAGTAAGTCGCTATGAGGGTCCCTGGACTGAAAAGCAGGATATAAATGCTTTAATAGGTAATAAAAATGTCATCTCTTAAGCGAAACATCTATTGTAGCCAGAATTTGGAGATGGATGCTTTCCTCTCATGTTGACAGCCAGCATTCTGAAAGCAGATCTTGCTTTCCTCTCCATACCCAGAAGGATGGGTTTGCTGACAGCTGGCCTGGACGATTTGGAGAAAGTTGAGCTTGGCTCTCCATGCCCCATTGAAGCCTTAAGAATTGTTGGCATCTGCCCATCCCATTGTCAGCATTTTATGGAAAGAGTCTAATAGGTTAGGTTACAGCAGCTTGTGCAAAAGGAACGTTTCCTGATAATTCCCCACTCTGCGTTGCACTTGCATTTCCCTTAACACGTCTGCAGTTCTTGCTATAATCTTAACTACTGTACTGCGTTTTAAAAATAAATAGAAAATCTCTCCAGCTACAGCCACGTGTGTCCCGTCCAGTATGTAGATAAATCTGCAATTCCGAGTACCACAAACCCGGAAGTGCGTGTTCCAGTTTGTGAACGTTCTTTGGAACCCAAATGTCCAACGTGGGTTCCCCAGCTTCCGATTGGCTGCAGGAGCTTCCTGCAGCCAATCAGAAGCTGCGCCTTGGTTTCCAAACGTTTTGGAAGTCGAAGGGACTTCCGGAATGGATTCCGTTCAACTTCCGAGGTACAACTGTACATGCAATCTTGTATTTAAATCGAACAAATCATAATAATTCTAAATCAAGGATTATCTATGGAGAAATGGGTGAAGGGGCCCCTGATCCCTTCTGGGATTTTGAAAAGAAATACTTTTTAATTATCGTCATAATCTAGGTCTGTTTCTGCTTTAATATTTAAATATTTCCTAACCCTTGCACCTGTTTTAAAACAAATGTACATATAAAATAACATGTCTGGGTATCCTTGCCTAAAGAAAAAAGATTTTAGCAGGTGCTTGGGGGGGTACGGCAAAAGCATGCTGCAGTATTATGTTTAATTTCTCAGTAATTGATAACTCTACTTACTTCTGGATGGTGAGTGTAAATGGCACTGAAATGTTTTTCAAGGACTGGGCATTTACTTTAAAATGTGTAATGTACTTCATATAGTAATGCGGTCTAATCATTATTGCTACTTGTATTTAGGTTCCAGTTTTTCAGCATTTGATTTACACGTTTGTTATTAGCCCTCTCATTCCCAACACTTACCACCACAAGATGTCTGACTATGGGTCAGTCCAGTTGCTATCAGATACAGTACACGGATTCATTGTCCCTGAAATCGGTTCTGCAGGCAGTGATTGTTTCCCACCACAAGATGGCTGTCGTTTTGGGGTTTATCAAATCCCAAAGGTTGGCAAAAGAAAGGAACTGTTTTTAGCAACAGCTCTTTATAGTTAGATCTGGCATGTTCATTATAGCTGCTACTTCCAGCAATTATCTCCCTGTGACACTCTTTCTCCAATTGCCCTTTTTGTGAAAATGCGCTACTCATATTTTGTTTTGGAAATTTATTCGTTTGCAGACTGCTTTGCATTACTAAACTTAAATGTGGTGCAATGACAGAATCTCCTCAGACCTTTGTATGGCTGTTCCATGTTGAAGATTATTCATAGTTTGTATGATAGATGTGTTTGCTGTGTGAGCGACATGCATTGAGCCACATAGAGTAGGGTTGGGAAAGCTGTGGTCCTCTTGACATTGGCCCCATCTGCATTATATATTTAAAGCAGTGCCATGTCACAGCTAGGGCTTCTCCCAGAGCATCCTGGAAGCTGTAGATTGTGTGCTGAGAATTTTTAGGAGATCCGCAGCTCCTTAACAAACCACCGTTCCCAGGATTCTTTGGGGGGAAATGCAGATATTTAAAGTGGTATGGTACTGCTCTAAATGTATAGTATATATAATAAATGTTGGAAGGGACCCTGAGGGATCATCGAGTCCAGCCCCCTGCAATGCAGGAATATCCAGGTGTCCCATACAAGGATTGAACCTGCAACCTTGGTGTTATCAGCACCATGCTCTAACCAACTGTGCTATCAGCCCCAGCCACCACAGGCGGTAGTCAGGTGATGATCAGAATTGTAGCACAACAACATATGACGAGGCACAGGTTCCCTTCCTGTGCCATAAAGTGTGAATGTGTGAGGCAACTCTCTATATATGTGAGGAAACACAGTAGACGTGTGCCAGAGAGTCACAGGTGCTGTGATTGTCTGTTATGCAGTGTGATTCAGCACTTAGTTTTGCAGAACACCAATGTCCAGACTCCAGATTTTAAAAAACCAAAAGGTGTGGCATGTCTTACTCTAAGCCTATAGTCGAAGGCCGCAAATACACAACATTGACAATGCTTTCCTTTGTTATTTGTGCAGTTATCGCCGTGATTATTCTGGATGTGACTTCTCTCTTGCACTTTGGTTTGTGATATAACTATGAGAAGCTCACGAGTAAGGCAGCTGCTGAAATAGTTTTAGGATCAGCATCCTGTGTCATAATTAAAGGCAAAGGTAAAGGTACCCCTGCCCGTATGGGCCAGTCGTGTCCGACTCTGGGGTTGCGCGCCCATCTCGCTTAAGAGGCCGGGGGCCAGCGCTGTCCGAAGAAACTTCCGGGTCACGTGGCCAGTGTGACAAGCTGCATCTGGCGAGCCAGCGCAGCACACGGAAACACCGTTTACCTTCCCGCTAGTAAGCGGTCCCTATTTATCTACTTGCACCCGGGGGTGCTTTCAAACTGCTAGGTTGGCAGGCGCTGGGACCGAGCAACGGGAGCGCACCCCGCCGCGAGGATTTGAACTGCTGACCTGACGATCGATCGGCAAGTCCTAGGCGCTGAGGTTTTACCCACAGCGCCACCCGCGTCCTGTGTCATAATTACACTGAGCTAAATAAGAGGTAGAATTAACTCTGGATGTGAATACACAAACCTGCTTGTAGCAACAACTTCCCTGTTAACCAACAGAAACCTCTATAAGCAAGATCTTCAATCAAAGCTAAGGGCTTCAGGCAGTTGAACCCTTACTTGGATTAATATTGTGTGTCAAATATTTGACGCAGCTGCTTAAGGGAATTTCCAGACAACTAGATGTGTCACTTTTCACATGCCTTTCAAGAGATTATTCATCAAAAATATAGGTATAATGTCAAATGCTTCCCTCCTTGACTTTATTCTGTGTTGGAACTTAAGGTAGCACAAGTCTCCCAGGTGGTTCTCCATACAGACTCCTAAATTTTAGGGATGGTAAAAATTCCTCTCCCCACTTCACGGGAAATTCAGTATTGACCTAGGACTTTTCACTGCCCCTGGAAGTTAAGTGGACATTTCAGTATTATGTCAGGCTGTCAGGTGGCAATCCTAGACTAAACCAACAACATTTAGCTGACTAGCTACACCTAGTTCTAAACATAGGTTAGCTTTTGTTAGCCTAGCCAAGCTCACTTTGGATATTGGGTGGATTAGCAGGAGATAGGGTGGAATCCAACATAATTTTAATTTTATTATTTATTACATTTATATCCCACCTTTATCTTCCAATGATCTCAAGGAGGTGTACATGGTTCTTTCTGTTTCATCCTCACAACACCCCTGTGAGGTAGGTTAGTCTAAGAGATGGTGACTGGCCCAACTGGCTGAGTGGGGATTTGAACCCTGCTCTCGCAGGACCTGGTCCAACACTCAGATTGTTCTGTCAGTGCAAGTATTTCCATTTGACAGATAGAACCATCTCCCCTCTCCTTCCCTGCTGTTCTGGGGGTTCTCCAAAGCTGATTTGGGGGAGGCATTGGGGTGGAAAGAGGGGGGAAGCCCCATTACACTAGTGTGAGTTTTTGTTCTGGCTTCCACTAGTGCACCAGGGTAAGGTAAAAGGTAAAAGGACCCCTGGATGGTTAAGTCCAGTCAAAGGCGACTATGGGGTGCAGTGCTCATCTTGCTTTCAGGCCGAGGGAGCCGGCGTTTGTCCACAGACAGCTTTCCGGGTCATGTGGCCAGCATGACTAAACTGCTTCTGGCGCAACGGGACACTGTGATGGAAGCCAGAGTGCACCGAAAAGCCATTTACCTTCCTGCCGCAGTGGTACCTATTTATCTATTTGTACTAGTGTGCTTTCGAACTGCTAGGTTGGCAGAAGCTGGGACAGAGCAACAGGAGCTCACTCCGCCGCAGGGATTTGAACTGGCAACCTTCTGATCGGCAAGCCCAAGAGGCTCAGTGGTTTAGACCACAGCGCCACCCATGTCCCAGGGTAACTGAATGTGGCCCACGGACATTAAATTTGGTTATTTCAACTGTATGCTAACAAGCAGAAGAGATCCTGAAGCAGAAGTTTAAAACAAAGTAGCTTTGGCAGTGCACAGTTTGCGTTCTACCTGCTGTGATTGTGACAAGCCTCTGCAAAGTTAATGGAGTAAAATATGGGTGAAAAGGATAGCCCTGAAGAGAGTGTAAACAAGCTTAACTTCCATGCTTCTCAAGCTACAGGCATTGACCCTGAGCTTTGTTGATTTGGTCTGATCCAAACCATCTGCACTCAAAACAATTAAAAGCCTCCACATCTAAGAGTTTCCTTCCTCTTTTTAGAACATGTGCTGCATGTTGAAACACAGAGTGGCTATTAGTTAATATATTCCAGAATGGTACAGTAGTTGTGTCAGTCTGTAGCAGTAATGGCAGCAATGGGTTTTGTGGCACCTTCAGGGTGAATGGATTATTGTGGTGGACGTATTTGTGGTCTAGAACTCAATTTATCCATCTGACAAGTGTTATATGCGTGCACACACACACATGGCAAAATGTAAACAGTGAGGCTATATAAAATTATAAAGATAGTAGTAGATCTGTGACATTTCCTAGTGTGACCAGTTCTATTTCCTCCCAGAGGAATGCACAGAAGTACCACCTTCAATATGGAACAACCATATTGTGCCTGAGGAGCATTGAGCAGTTTTGTTCCAGCCATCAAATCCACAGCCCTGACATTTTCACCTGACACGGCAGAAGGTGGAGAGGCAGTACTGTAAATCCACCTTTTTTTTTGCTGTGCCAGCTCCAAGCTCCTTAATAAATGCCTGCTTTTTCTTTTCATCACTTGCCAAGTAGTTATCCCTTGCAGCATGAAACTGACATGTTTGATTTTATCAGAAAAGGTAAATTCGTTATAAGTCTTGTAGGCGTATTTAGCCAGCTGCTTCAGTTTCCAGTATAGCATATCTGCCCTGTATTTACAGTACATTTCCATTTTCTTCTTAGCTGTTCAACACACTTCAAATGTGCAGTTCAAATGGAGTACATCCATGACCAAGTTTGGGAAAAATACTGGATAACAATGTTGGCAAAGGTATCTGAAGAAGTGTGTATGCACATGAAAGCTTGTACCCAGAACAAATTTGGTTGGTCTCTAAGGTGCTGCAGGACAATTTTTTAATCTTGACAAATGTGAGCTGAGAAACACCTTCAGAGTATTTTGTTTTGACTGCTGAGGTTCTCACGCAGACACATACATCCATGCTGAAAATAAGCACTTGAAAGGAGGATTACAAACTGATTCTTTTTCCGCACTTGGCTCTTGAAGCTTTCTCTTTTGAAGATGCTCTTTGCTTGTATTGATTTTCCATTTGATGGCTATCTTTTCAGCCTTTTTGTTCTCTGCCCCCTCATCCTTTTATGGGAGTAAAGTAGGAATCTGAAACATGTGTTCCAACCCGCCAACAGTTAACATATTCATTATCTGTTCAGTTTATTGACTTATTCACAGTATTTATATACCACTTTCAGGTGGGTTTTAAAAGTTGTTTACTTAAGATTATTAGAACAATAAACATCAATATATTTTTTAAAGTCACCACAGAATAAAAACACAATTTGTTTATTTAAAAAAACTCTGTTACTGCTTCTTCTCCACTCTCTTTGGAAAAAGATGGTCCTTCAGTTGCCTCTGAGGTGAAAGTTGGGTGGGGAGGGTCCAATTTAGGTATCTGTGGTGATGGCCACACCATTGGATTGGTGTGGATATTTTTTTCTAACATTACATCTCAGTCTTTTGTAATTACATATTTTACATTCCAATATTATAAATTGGGGGGCAGGGGCAGTAATAGCCAATCTTGCTGACATTTTTTGACATTCACGCAAGCTTGAACAGGAAAAAGAATGGAGCTTCCCTCTTTCATAGAGACCTTACTGGTCTGATTTTCTGATGACTCCCTCTTCATGTCAAGTCGCTTGTTTCAAGACAGATGCTGGGAATCAAATTGCAATTGCAGTGCAATAACAGGCTGGAATTCTCTTGCTGCTTGCAGGCGTGCTGAGATTCCACGTTTGGGGTGCTATATTTAAACCACAAAGTATTATAGTTTTGTCTTTATTGCTGCAAGTCTTTTTATTTTATTTTAGATGCCATTAGTGAGTGGGGCGGGAGATGGAAAGTCCCCTTTAAGTTCACCCCACTACCAAATAAAGTTCACTAAAATAGAATTTATTATAGAGAGGTTTATGGATTTGTACTATGGAAAGAAGGAAGCTAAGGAAGGATGCATTTTTTACCACTAAATAATCCCATTCTTCCTGCCATGGAATAGAACAATTGAGGAAAAGCTCTTGGCACATTCTCAAGGTGCTCTGCCAACACAAGCTCTTTTGGAAGATGTAGAAGATTTTACATTCGAACATGCCTGTTTTTATTGAATTTATTATTTATTTATATATATATGCCCTGCCATTTTATGCAAAAGCTCCTTGCCGTGACCCAATGAGTAAGAGCAAAGCACTAGGTATTCTTGGGCACCAGGAATCCCATACATTTAAAGAATGGGGCAGCACCCCTCCCTTTTCTCCCCTATCCTTGTATTGTGCTCAGCACTAATGTCTCATAGCAAATGTAACTGATCTGTAGAAAAGACTTTACAACCTGAAAAAAGAGACAACGGGCGTACTTTTGTAAACCAATAAAATCTTTAATAAAAAATATTTTTTAAAGAGTGGGTAGGCAGCAGTGATACTAATGTAGAATAGAAGGTCCCTATTTTCATCTGAGGATTGTTGGAGGGTATGTAGCTAAACATAAATACGTATGACATGTTTAAATCAGATTGGTTCCAGCAGAACAGACCAGTATTTTAAAGGAAGAGAGGTTCTGGCTGCATGCATTCTTTTCTGTGCGCGCCAATCACAGAGGAAGACTTTTTTCAGGCCTGTTGCTATCTGTCTTAATGCAAAGAGATTGCTGAATATAAAATTAGGCTATCTATTTTCATCTAACAGATGTCAGAGGCTATGGGAAGACTTGATGATTGTCTCTCAGGTCAAAAGTGGTCCCAGTTCGTAGATGATTGAAAGAATTATCTCTAGGCAAGGACAAACCAACAGACAGGGTCGAGTCAGCAGTTGCTAGGATAGATTCCCCTGACAGAGGAAGGGCATGGCTTATCTGAGGTAGCCAGATGCTATGACTAGGAGCTAAGCCATCTATGAATGTACCTTGAGTCAGTGAGCAGGTTTCCTTTAAGCGTCATATGTGTATATTTCTAAGTTACAGCCATGATCTTTTTATGAACAAAATTAATTATTGTGAAACTTGAGGGCTGCTTTTAACCATGTAAGTAAATCTCCTAGAGATGCTGTGTATCATGCAACAAACAAACAAACGTTACATAATTATGTATTTTTGCGTCCATCTCGCTACATAAATGTTTGCATTTCACAGGAACTCTCACAGTATGAAACATCTTGAATAATATGATTGATTTCTTCAGATTCATTGCTCTAATCTACTTTCCTAATTTGGCAGTATGAAGGGAAGGTAAAGGTAAAGGGGACCCATGACCATTAGGTCCAGTTGTGACCGACTCTGGGGTTGTGGCGCTCATCTCGCTTTATTGGCCAAGGGAGCCGGCGTACAGCTTCCGGGTCATATGGCCAGCATGACTAAGCCGCTTCTGGCAAACCAGAGCAATGCACGGAAACGCTGTTTACCTTTCCGCCGGAGCGGTACCTATTTATCTACTTGCACTTTGACGTGCTTTCGAACTGCTAGGTTGGCAGGAGCAGGGACCGAGCAACGGGAGCTCACTCGGTCGTGGGGATTTGAACCACCAACCTTCTGATCGGCAAGTCCTAGGTTTTGTGGTTTAACCCACAGTGCCACCCGTGAAGGGAAGAGTTAAACATAAATACGCAAGGAAAGGAAGATTGCATATCAATGCACAGCCTATATAGTGGCAACTTTCTAACCCCAAGTGTAAGAAGCAAGACAATTACAACAGGCCTAGAGTAAGTCAATTTTGTTCCAACTTCCAATGTTTTTCAAGGCTCAATTCAGGTTTCTTGGCTTAGGCCTTCAAAGCCTGGGCCACGGTTTCTGAGGAAGCATCATCCTCTGGCATATGAATCTCTTTGAGGGAATGTTCATCATCTCTTCATTCTTTATTTTATCAAGCATTTTTATTCAGTGTCTATGATTATAGTTTAAAGGTTGTGGTTTGCTAATATGCTTTTCTGATGCTCTTTTATATTACTATTGTTTTATATTTAGGATGGTTTTAATTTGTTGTGACATATATTTCTAAGCCACCTTGAGTATGATTTATCATAGAAAGGCTGGTATAAAAGTCCAAATAAATGGCAGGGGGAGATGTTATTTCAAAGGTGTTTGTATCCTCACAGATCTTACACAAGGAAGTAGACTCCGTTTAATAGAGAGAAGTTGTCAAACCTGTTTCTGTTTGTTTTCATGTGTTTTTATGACCTTGTTCAGCACACTACTGCTGAATTCAAACTCCATTGCTAACATGTAATACTAGATATGCATTTACTGATATCTACTGATTCAGGAAGGGATTAAGCAGAGATTACTGCAATTTCAAAAACAGAAACATTGTTTTTATATCAGTTTGATGGTTAGATGCGGTAATGTGAAGTTCAGTTTAAACATCATTGCAACCTTATCTATTATCTGTAAAACTGAAAACTTTGGTTACAACCTTGTCAGAGATACATTAGATTTTCCAGGGCTATCACAAATATTTTTTAAAAATAATATTGCTGATCCATGTTACAAATAATGTGAATGTCGCAGGTGGGAGAATTGAACACAGAGGTAGGCATGCTTAAGTACGGTACATTGAAATCAATTGGCTTAAGCATGCCTCTGTGTTGGATGGAGGATGATCCAAATAATTAGGATCAGGGATTTTAGAGCAAGTGGGTGTCAGGATTTGACACAGGAGCCTGAGGGTGTTGTCAAGTGTCACAAAATTGCTTGTGTCTTGGAAATCCTTCTACCAGCTTTGTAGCTTTTTGACTCCCATTGAGGAGTCAAAATGACTATCTACAGATAAGTAATCACAAGGAAATGCAGTTTAATCCTTAAATATGAGACTAAAAGGATGCAAAGGTTGAGTAATCAGCATTCTAAAAAAAGTAAACAGCTTTGTTTTCTTTGCAATTTTCCACCAACTGATATGGTTATTGGAATAAATACTTCCTTTGGGTAATGGAAAATGATTTAGGACTTAATACAGAGGTCTGCAGCCAGACGTTTACTATTGATATATTTTTAAAACGTGTTTGTCTTACCCAAATCTTCTGCCAGAAAGTACTCAGAGTGGCTTACAGGAATTTAAAATATGTAGTGAATACATTGTAATCAAGCTTACAAATAAAACCAAAACAGTGCAACCAAACAATTAAAAGACTTCCATAAGAAAACCTCGTTCAGGGAGGCAGGGAATCTAAAACTCAGACTTGCCAGCATTGTGATGCCAGCAAATGGTTTCAAACACTAATGAGCATACCCAGTAAGCTCTGGACACTGGGAATATGGCTGCAGTAACCATGGGAACCAGAAAACAAGGAGGGAGAGGCCAAGTAAAGCATAACCTAGGTTGATTTGCTGTAAGCTGCCAGAGATCTCCGCCTGCAAGACAGGAAAAAGGAGTTGCGGCAAACAAGATCAACACAGTAATCGGAAACTGTTACCTAGGAGTGCCAAAATCCAATTTGAGTGGAGTGAGAGAAGCACAAGGCCTGGAAACTGACTGGGAACAAGAGGAAGTCTTGAAGCTTAGAAAGAATGTGTCTCTCAAGGCTTCCCAGTGGTGCAGGGAAGAGGGTATCACTGTATC
The DNA here is from genome assembly GCF_964234715.1 of Podarcis melisellensis. NCBI lineage: Eukaryota > Metazoa > Chordata > Lepidosauria > Squamata > Lacertidae > Podarcis > Podarcis melisellensis. The sequence continues at coordinate 30,508,883 of NC_138542.1, forward strand.
CTCTGATGCGGGCAAGCATCATCTTCTTGGGTGCTAAGGTTGCCAATAACAACAACAACAACAACTTTTCTCCCCTTCTGTGCTTCCCCGTGACTCATGAAATTAACTCTGGGAGATTAAGGAGAACCCCAAAAACAGTTCAGGAGGCATAGGAGGACTAGAAGGGGGTCATTGAAGCTGGGAAGCTGATATGCTTGTGCAGATAGCATGCTTATAATACAGTGGGACCTTGGTTCTCGAACGGCTTAGTTGACCAACAAATCGGCTCCTGAACGCCGAAAACCCGAAAGTAAGTGTTCTGGTTTTTGAACGTTTTTCGGAAGCCGAACATCTGAAGTGGCTTCCACTTGAGTGCAGGAAGCTGCTGCAGCCAATTGGAAGTTGCATCTTGGTTTTTGAACGTTTCAGAAGTTGAATGGACTTCTGGAACGGATTGCATTCAAATACCAAGGAGCCACTGTAGTACAATGTTGAATTCCACCCACTGCTACACACACTCCATTCTCTGAGTGGCAAAAGACTTCAGCTGGTCCAACGCTTACCTCAGGTTTGGTTTCTCTGGGGTGAAGGTCTCTGGGTACTGTGGTGTCTTTTTGAAATATTGTCTTAATTACACGTATATACAAATACTTCTTACAGCATTAACACTCCAACAGATTTTGCTTTCCTGTTTTTAGGAGAATCCTCAAAAGCATTGCTTTGGCCTATTGTTTCCCTGTTTCTAGAATGGCTTGGCTTCCAGCCAGGTGGGGGGGGGGAGAGACCTTCTGCTTCCTCCTGGAAGAATTGCTAGGTAGTTGCTTTTATGACAACACACCTTTATTTCACCTTTACACATGTAAAAAAGATGCTTAACAGGCTTGGCTTGGGCCATTAACTTAACAGAGACTGGTTTGACCACTTTAGCCCTTCCTTCTATCACACACTCCCAGCTTACAGATATAAAACCAGAGGCTTAGAGAGGACCCAAAATATATCAAACCAGCCTCCCACCTCCTAATCTGAGCATCTTGAATTGGGCCTGGAGTGAACTGACAATTAATGCTGCTATTTTAAAATTTGGGTTCTGTGAGTTCTAAATGGAAACCCAGCCAGTATTCTGGCTGCCATATTTTGGGACAGTTGAGGGTTCTGGGTCTTCTTCAAGAATAGCCCCATGCACAGTGTGGATGGGAGGAAACTACCCATTTTTCCATTCACTGCAATTCCTCAATCCTTTCTGGAAATTTTAGTGATTAGTCTTGACTTCTCAGGTGAGAGGAGATCCCTGGTATTCCTAAAGAAGTTATTGCTTCCACAGTTCTTCCAATGAGATTCCGAAATTCATAACTTTTGCACCTCCAGGATGCCTTAGTGCTCTTTGTATGAAAAATTAAGCAAGTTTGCTTTTGTCAGATTGAATCCACTCTGCTGCCCTTCTCTCAAAATTGCTTCCCATTTATTTACCTAAACAATAGCTGTTTAGTTTGAAAGTCAACCCTGTTCACCATCTTTGCAACTCTTCAACCTGGCAATTAAGTTATAGATCCTGTTACATATATTCTGCTACCCTTCAAGGTCTTTGAAACCTGCCGACATCAAGGTTTCTTCTATCTTGAATAAACTTATATTTTACTGCAAGTTAAAGCCTGTGATGTCCATGCTAAATAGTATATGTTTAAGAGAGAGAGGAAGAGAAAGGTATTCAGTTTCATGTGGTTCCTGGAGATGTTAGAAGTAGATGTAGAAAATCATGTGCTTACATGCTGACTTGCTGGTGATAGTAAATACAAATTTAAATTGTTATAATTGCTTAGTTATCAGTTAGAATTGTCACACATAATCCATATACCTTTGGAAGGCACTGGCTCATTTTGCACTCTTGCCAAGCCAGCTGATTTGTATCTTAAAACACCAGATGCTATGGTTAGTCATTTTTCCTAGACGGATAATTATCCTTCTACTTCCTTCCCTCAAACATTCACAGTATTAACTAAAACTTCTTGAAACATTTACAGTTCAAAGTGATTCATCAGGACTAAATACAGAGCACTGCTAGATGACTAAGGGTGTGTTTTAAATTCCCATTTTTGCCATGTTATTTGTCTTCTGATACAACATTTCATTAATTTTTTTTGCATTAAAAAAACTGGCTTTTGATTGGCTAGCTGTAAAAACACACAGTAATCTTTATTCTAAGATGAAATGCGATTCTAAAGGTTCTGATCAGGTCCACTTATAAGTGGATGGGCAGAACAATCCTAACTGGGACAAGGAAAGACAGGAGCATCTGAGTCACCACAACACATGAAGTTTGATCAGAAAAGAAAGTGGAGAGGCAGTTTTTAGCCATATCTGGCATAGCTGAGGGGTCTGAAGAGCCATGTTTTGGATCCTACGGGTCCAAACCCTCAAGCCACTGAAACAATAGAGGAGACCCACCAGTGATCTTTCCCACCTGCAAGGGAGTAATTTGGGTGTCTGCTTCTCATCATTGGCAGAGACAGCTACATCTTACCTCTCCCCAGCCAACAACATTGGGGGCGGGGGGCGTGTTAGGATTACTACCTTAGACAAAATTTTAAAAGTTGCATCAAAGAAAGAAAAGAGGAGGTTAAGGGGTGATATGATAGCCATGTTCAAATATATAAAAGGATATCACATAGAGGAGGGAGAAAGGTTGTTTTCTGCTGCTCCAGAGAAGCAGACACGGAGCAATGGATCCAAACTACAAGAAAGAAGATTCCACCTAAACATTAGGAAGAACTTCCTGACAGTAAGAGCTGTTCGACAGTGGAATTTGCTGCCAGGGAGTGTGGTGGAGTCTCCTTCTTTGGAGGTCTTTAAGCAGAGGCTTGACAACCATATGTCAGGAGTGCTCTGATGGTGTTTCCTGCTTGGCAGGGGGTTGGACTCGATGGCCCTTGTGGTCTCTTCCAACTCTATGAAATTGGTAGGAATGATTCAGTAAGTGCACAGGGAGAAAGGGAAGTTCCCAGATTTAATTTGAGGCTTTGGAAATAAATAGGCAAGAGGAAGTCGAAAATTCAATACATGTTACCCTTTCAAATAACTTTGCAGTAGCCGTTAGTTCAAATGCTGCTTTACTGTATGCCTGAGTTGCAGTTGTGGAAAATTAACCTGGGCCTGAAATAAAATGACATACAACTGTCTTGCATTTCCTAAAAACCTCCTTACAAAAAGGAGCCTCTCCTCACAAAAGGAATTCATAGCACAAATGAATGGCTATTTACATTCCTGATACTTTACTAAAGGACCCATCAATTTTAGGTGTAAGAAAGCTACTTTTCTTCTTTTGTAATGTGATTTTGCCATTGTCTTATAGAACAAGAGGCTCAAGGAATAACAAGTAGCAATTCTGTTATGGTCTTTGTCCATAAGCAGAGCATAAGGCCCCTGTGAAGTATACAGTATTGTCTGTCTCACACACTATAATTCAAAGTCCAATTAAAATTTTACAGCCAGCAGGCCAAACTCCATTTGCATGCCTGGCCCATAATTTATAAAGAGCATGCTTTGGAACTCAGTGGTGGATAGAAAAAAGTGCTATGCTGTCCACCTGAAAAGTACTTACGCATAACTTGAACTATGAGGAGACAGAGGATGATATTCTCTGCTTTACTGTGAAATTTGGCAGAAAGCTAACACAAAGCATTGATTTGTATATGCTCATTCCTTTGTTGATGCAGTTAAGTATTTTGCCAGTAGCTTTAAAAAATGCAAATACAGACACTAAAGCAATATAACTTCAGGCATCTTAGCATGGTATTAGTTGTTACAAACCAGACAGTACAGTGTTCATATAACAACTGTTTTTGTTCTTTCTCCTTCCTTTTCAACCTGACAACATGCAATTAGATATTCAGAGTTATGGAAACACTGACTATGGAACTTTATTTGCAACTCCACTTTAGAACATATTCATACTTGCTTTGGCTTTGTGGAATTAATAACTGAGCATTTTTAAAATGCCTACCATGTTTGTGCTGTCTTTTTTTAAGACTCAGAGTATATTACTTTGCTGTATTATTTCAGCATTGTGTTTTTAACCACGTTCAAAATGTGCTAGGGAATGTACAGGTGGCAAACTCCTCATTTAAGGCTGCAGGAAACCTAGACTAAAAGATCAGTAAAGTCAGATTCACTTCAGCATAACCATGCTTAGGATCAGGGTATTCTGTGGAAATCTTCTAACAGTTCAGAATTATGATTCGGCCACTTGACAACAAATATCTACAGAAGTATTGTCTTTTATCTGAAGAGAGATTTGCTTTCCGCCACCCCATAAGGCACTCCCATGTCCACAACTTTACTAATTGTCCGTCTTGTGGGATAACCTGGTTTTAAAAACTGCTTGCACACATGGACGGAACCTGTTCTGCCCCACTGTTTAGTTTTGTTGTCTATAGTGTCTTTTACATTAGGATATGCGTACTTATAATTGATTTTTTGGGATTTCTAACCTGCCTTTCACCATCTACTCCCAGTTTGTGTACTAAAATCTCACCTAGTGTGAAGCCTGGGTTTTTTTTGTTTTCTTTTTTGCATGTTTACTTGGAAGTCTGCATGGGGCTTACTCCAAAATGAGCCTGGGATTGCAGTCTTGATTGCTCCAGCTCCATGATATATCACCTTTTAAAATGGAAAGGTGTCACCCGCTTTGCTGACACCTGTGTGGTCCTTTGAGGCTCTGACACCAGTATTCTTCTGTGTGCTTTTGATACTTGTCAAGGCTTGGTGCCATTCAGAAAACCAGAGGTGCGTCGGACCAGATTTAAGTGACACCCGTCGTGTTCTCTTAAAAAAGAGTATCTGAAGAAGTGTGCATGCACACGAAAGCTCATACCAATAACAAACTTAGTTGGTCTCTAAGGTGCAACTAGAAGGATTTTTTTTTTAAATTTTGTTTCTTAAGAGAGATGAGCTCTTCTGGAACTAAGGAGGTGCCCTTGACAATGAGGGCCGTTTGCCAACCCTTGAAGCGCTTTTGCAAGAATGCGCGCCTATCAACACTCGCTATCTCCGACGGATATTAGCTCATTCCAGCCGGCCTGGGCCGAAACTTTGGCGGCGAGGTGCCCAGGAGCCAAACGGCGCTTGGGGAGGAGCACTAACTTATCTCCGCAGGAAGAAGCGCGGCCTCGCCTTTCCCGGCTCACCTGTTGCAAGGCGAGAGGGCGCAGTCCCCGCGCGCGAGCCGGCCAAGTTCCTGAGGGGAAAGGGAGGCGAGCCAGAAGCTCCCGCCCAGCTTCAAGGCAGGTGGCGGCTCAGGGAAGCTGCCCAGTCGCGGCCACTCGGGGGAAGGGAGGAGGAGGGAGGAAGGCCCGGCTAGCTGGCTGGCTGGCTGGGCGGGAGGCGGCGCTGCCTCCGCGGAAGCGCGTCCGAGAGGAGAGCCGGTCTCAGTGCGCCGCCGGCCAGGCTGCGGCGCGCAGCGACCACGCGACTTGTCCGCCGCCGAGCTCCGGCCGGGCGGGTCTCCATGCGGCGGCAGGGACGTCCGGGCCTCCCTGCTGCTGCTGCTGCACGGAGGGCGCGCCGCGGGGATTAGCAGCATGAGCAGCGGCTACAGCAGCTGGGAAGAGTCCGAGTCGGAGGAGTTCTTCTTCACCGCCCGCACCTCCTTCTTCAGGAGCTGCCCCGCCAAAGCCAAGCCGAGTCTGCAAGTAAGCGAGCCGCCATCTCCCTCCTTTCGCCGGGCGGGAATTCTCCCTGTCCAGAGCAAGAGCGCCTTTGCCCTGGCCTGACCCGCAGCAGGCCGCGCCTTCCGCTGCAACCCCACGTGCTCTTTGCAGCCTCTCTCCCTGTCCCCGCGCCCCACGCCAAACCAAGTCCTAAGTTTATGGGGAGCTCCTCGTGGCGCTTTCCCCGCTTCCTTCTCCAAGTTCCAGCGGGATCTGGAGGGTGCCGGGTGCCGCTTCCGGATGATTGCAGAGGGAGCAGAGTCCAGGCAGCAGAAGCATGGGGGTGGGGGTGGGGGGGCTGGAGCCCCAAGGTTTCTCTCCGCAAACCCGCGCCAGCCTTTCGGTGAAACTGCACGTGTGGATTCTCCCGTTGGGCTAGCTCGAGCAGCGTTGCTGCGACCTTTGATGATGAAAAGCGTGCTTTTTCAGTAGATCAACAACTTCCTCCTGAGCCAGAACTTCTCCCGGCGGAAAAAAAAAAGATCTCCCATGATGCGACCGGGGAAAAGAGAAGTCTGATTGCTCATGCGTTATTCCTGAAACCGCATGGTCTTGCAGCCGCCACTCTCGTGCAAACCGTTGTAGGATTTCTGGGAAAGCGCATAAATAGAAAAAAGTTATAATTCCCTGGGAGGTAACGGATTTTTTGCCTCGTCTTCTCAGCCCCACCCTGTCAATCGTAATCATTAGAACTGTTTTTAACACACTAACGAAGCCTTAATTGGGATATAATCTTCCCTTCATAATGATGTGGAGGTTGTCTGTGTCTGCTCCTAAGTGGTTTTCAATATCCAGGGATTTTTAATAGTTAGAAAGTACTGTACAAATAGTTTTTTTAAATTGCTGCACTTTTATTTCAATAACACCTGACACAGGTGTTATTCAATATGCACCTGACACAGGTAGTTGTATTTAAATGGGAATTTATGTGTAAAAGGCCTTCAACTAACCAAAGCATTTAAAATACTTTTACCCCAAACTCCAAGCATGGAGTTTTTTACTAATATGATGCTAGCACACTATTCTAAATGTGTTGGAAAAATAGTACATTTTTTAAAACACATGTCAGTTATGTGGATCACCTGCATGAGCAAGTGCTTCTCAAACGGCAGTGTTGCATTTAAATTTGGACATCATAAACTCCAGGGTTCTTTTTAGCGTCATGTGCAGGTTATTTTTTTCTCCTTCTCAAAATAATTTCAAAAATGCATGTCATGATTTAAAATGCAGTGGTGACAATGTGGTATTCTAGATGCTTTGATATTCTGTTAGTGTAGACATTAATATTTTGCTATTAATTTCTTAAAGCTGTTAAACTAAGCTGAGTTGGCTGTGATCTTGTTAGAATTGCGGGGTTGCCATCTGACTCTCAGGGTGCCAGAGCTTTTGCATAGTGGAATGATAATGGAATAAAGTTCTTCCAAACTTTGTGTTAGTTTTGAAACAGCAGTTTCAGAGAGAATCAGGGTGATAGCAGTGGTTAAGAATTCAGGTAGTATTAATTAATTCCTGGGCTTTATATATCCTAAGGTAAGGATAACCTTGTCATTTCAATATGTAGATTGGCTTTGGCTATTCCCAAGTGGTTTTCAATATTTAGAGACTCTTAATAGTTGCTAGGAGATGGCTGCAGGCAACATTATGCAGCAGTCCTTAATGATGTCAACAGGGCAGTGTTCAGCCTCCACTCCTGGCACTGATTCAGAAACAGTCAGTGATTAAAAAGTGGGCAGGAATAGGCAGATAAGGAGTATGAGCAACACACGGCATTTAAGTTGTATGTGTCCTGAGTGTACATAGTGTTCTATAGAGTAACATAAGCAAGAGTGGTCCATCCTCCGAAGTAGCTCACATTCTGAATTTACTGTAGAGGACAGAAAGAAAGTTAGGAGTTTGATAGGAAGAAGCAAGGGTAACAAAGTAATGCAGTGTAGAAAAAGCAAAGAGGAAGAATAGCTGAGGATGAATGCTAGCAATTGCAATTATGGGGTTCATTTCTGCTGGGGATGAGGACTAAAGAATTAAGGCTAAGGTTTTGAAGACGAGAGCAGGCTGTGAGCTGTGATTTGGAAGAGAAAAGTAACACCAAGCAGATTTGCTTGGAGGAAGCTCCAGGCATAAGACAAACTTTGGGCTACAATGGGTAGAATCACCAAAGAGGACAACAGGTGTTCTTGAGGGTGCCCAAGTTGGAGGAAAGAAAGATCGGGGCAGAGACACAGCGGAAGAACAAGGAGTTTATGGGTTTGGAAGCTTTGTGAACTAGCAACACAGAATTCTGGTGAAACAAATAGAAATATGAGAGGGACAAAGTGGATTTTACCAAAGATTATTTCTCTTTTAAAGAATTGTGCACTAAGCTGATCTTTTCCTATTCCTCTAAACTTGGCATTTGATGCACCTGTGGGAGAGAGTTCTGTGTCAATCGCTGGAACTCCCACTTTGACTAAAACATGTTGATACTCCACTAGTCATGCAGAGAAAGTGCAGTGGCCTTTAGTATTGTGTGGTTTGTTATAAAATCTTCAAAGCTGAGGATTTTGGTTTCTATATATTATACTTCTCAGGTTAGAAGCCTCTCTTGAGTGTCTAATGTGGTGGAAAAAGTAAAAACAATAACAAGAATAAACATGATGACCACATAAAACAATGTGAAATACTAGGAACAGAAAATACGGTACTATAAAACAGATTAAACCCATATGTAGCATTTATAATCTAAAAGACCTAGGCCTCCCAAATGACAGAGTGAGCTTTTCAGAGTGAGCTATGCTGATATTGTATACTTTCTTTGGTGTCTGACCTGAGTGATAAGGAGATTAGTGTCCTATCTTTAGTGTGGTACCATATTGGAAGTGCTCTGAGCTCTTGCAAAACTGCTTTATAAATATCTATTAAGCCCTACAGTTAGTATTTGGCACAGATTGTTCATGTGGTCAGGAACTGGGGTCTAATAAACTGAGTAACTTAGAATCCGTGAGCATAATAAAGGTAAAGGGACCCTTGACCGTTAGGTCCAGTTATGGACGACTCTGGGGTTGTGGTGCTCATCTCACCCTATGGGCCGAGGGAGCCGGTGTTTGTCTGCAGACAGCTTCCGGGTCATGTGGCCAGCATGACTAAGCTGCTTCTGGCGAAACAAAGCAGTGCACGGAAACGCCATTTACCTTCCCACCGCAGCGGTACCTATTTATCTACTTGCACTTTGACGTGCTTTTGAACTGCTAGGTTGGCAGGAGCAGGGACCGAGCAACAGGAGCTCACCCCGTCACGGGGATTCGAACCGCCTACCTTCTGATCAGCAAGCCCTAGGCTCTGTGGTTTAGACCACAGCGCCACCCGCATCCCTTATGAGCATAATACTTCCCCTTAAATATGTTGAGACCAGTGGAACCGTCTGCTTCATTACTTTTATAACCCCTCTTTTTTGTTTAGGGAAGTTTTTAAATGTTTAATGCTGTATTGTGTGTTTAATATTCAGTTGGGAGCCGCCCAGAGTGGCTGGGGAAACCCAGCCAGATGGGCAGGGTATAAATAAATAATAATTATTATTGTTATTGCAGGGTATAAATAAATTATTATTGTTATTGTTGTTGTTGGTATAAATAAATTATTATTGTTATTGTTGTTGTTGTTGTTGTTGTTATTATTATTATTATTACTACTACTACTACTATTCCTCTGTGGAGCTTAAGGGAGCATACATGGTTTCCGTTCTCCTCTTCCCCATTTTATCCTCACAACTACCCTGTAAGGTAAAGGTAAAGGGACCCCTGACCATTAGGTCCAGTCGTGGCCGACTCTGGGGTTGCGGCGCTCATCTTGCTTTATTGGCCAAGGGAGCCAGCGTACAGTGGTCATGTGGCCAGCATGACTAAGCTGCTTCTGGTGAACCAGAGCAGTGCACGGAAACACCATTTACCTTCCTATTTATCTATTTATCTACTTGCACTTTGACGTGCTTTCGAACTGCTAGGGACCGAGCAACGGGAGCTCACCCCGTCGCGGGGATTCAAACCGCCGACCTTCTGATCAGCAAGTCCTAGGCTCTGTGGTTTAACCCACAGCGCCACCCACGTCCCTAAGTAAGGTAGGTAGGTTAGGCCTAAGTGACAGTAACTGGTCACCAAGTTCACCCAGTTGCTTCATGGCTGGGTGGGGTTTTGAAACCTGGCTTTCCAGGTCTTGGCCCAACATTTTAACCTAAGTTTTTTTCTATTGATTTCCTCATTTCGAAAGCTGATTAGTTTCCTGGTCAGGGTCAAGACTATGGTTGGAATTGCTTGTGTATTGCCTCTCTGTGGGAAAATGATTGCTTGTACATGAGAGCATGAGCAAAGTTCTTATTGTTATAGGGTGATTTCATAGCTAGAAGCATCCTTGGAACATGAACAGCGCGTGGACAGCTCGTGCTGTCCTATATGATTGGCTAACGTGGCATGGCCTGATGCTCGCATGGTCTAAGTGCGAAGGTTCTTATCTGCTTGCTAGAACAAATTGCTTGGCTTGTACTTTGTATCTTTCTGATTTCACACAATAAAAGCTGTGCTGCATTAGCCCTAGGAGCAGCCATATTTCGGAACCTATTATGGTGTGAGACTGATTTTTCTTTGGATGCCGAGCTGCAACTCGACAATTGGTGCCCCGTGTGACTGCCTTCGGACTTCACGTTGTTTTTCTTTGTTCAGCACTCACCAACACGTCGTTCATCCACGTAGTGGATCCCTGGTGAGTGCTCCCGTGTGACTGCCTTCGGACTTCACGTTGTTTTTCATTGTTCAGCACTCACCAACACGTCGTTCATCCACGTTGTGGATCCCTGGTGAGTGCTCCCGTGTGATTTCTTTCGGACTTCATGCTGTTTTACAACGTTCAGCCTCACCTCGCCCGGCAGGGCTGCAGACGCGTCGTTCATCCACGTAGTGGATCCCCGGTGAGAGCTCCCGTGTGAATGTGATTCTGGATCAGCACTTATCTCCGCCCGGACAGGGCAAAAGGCGCCTCCCTCATCCTCCTAAGGATCCCTCGGTAAGTGCTCCCTGCTCTTTCTTGCAACTCTTGCAATCATGGGAAAATCTCTCTCTGCACCACAGAAAAAATTTTTTAAAGACCTTAAATTCCTTTTGGCCAGTAACAACCTTGCTGTTCGGAAAGCTGACCTTAAGTCCCTTATAAAAGCCCTGGACACCCACTGCCCGTGGTTTCCCCAGGATGGAAATTGGGGGTTAGACGATTGGAAAAAAATTGGACACTTCTTTCAAAATCATCCGCAGATTGATGTAAAGGTTTTACATGCCTGGGGTAACGTCTACAAAGCTATGTCGTGCTTAACTCCTTCAAACATTCTTCTGGCTGCTGCACCAGCTTCCTCAGACGCCCCCCCGGTTCCCGCTTTGCCTGCCTCAAACCTTCCTCCTAAACCTCCGGACATTCTCTCTTCGCCTCATCCTGTCACTCCCCTGCATTCTTCAAATTCTGCAGCACCCCCCGCTCTTCCACCTCCTCTGCCCAAGGCATCTGGCACCGTTTCCACCCCACTTCAAGAATCTCTTCGCGCCGCTGCTCCGTTGCTAGCTTTTGATTCTACAACTCCTAATCTTTTTCCTGTGATTGCTCCTGCCGCGCCAGGGGGAGGCCCAGCCCGGCACGAACAGTTTGATTTGAGATTCATAAAAGAACTGTATTCCTCTGTCCAGAACAATGGCTTGCAATCTCCTTACACCCTGGGTTTGTTAGGCACTATTTTTCAACAAAATTTGATACCAGAGGATGTTAAGCTGTTGGCCCGCACTGTAATGCAGCCTCATCAAATGATTTTGTTTATACAAGCTTGGCACTGGGCCTGCCAACGTCGTGTTGATGGGATTCGGAATAATCTTAATAATGTTGCATTGGCTAATCATCAGGCTGCTTTGGCTGCTGCCGCTGCTGGTGCCGCCCCACCCCCAGCCCCCGTCATGTTAACCCAAGCTGATGTCCTCGATGGGTTAACGGGAGGAGGCAACTTTCTTACTGTTGCCCAACAGCTAACTCTCGATCCTCAATATTGGGAGGCCACTACGGCTGCTGCTCAGGAGGCCTTGGCTTCTGTCCCTGATGACAAAACTGAGCGCGATGGCCGATGGGGGAGCGTTAGACAAGGTCCTACAGAGCCTTATGGACAATTTGTCGATCGCTTGTATAACACCCTTAAACGGCAAGTTCAGGACGTAGCAGCCCAAGAAGTGATTGTCCGCCAGCTTGCGTTTGATAATGCAAATGAGGACTGTAAGCAAGCACTACGCCCTTTGATGGCAACTCCCAATGTAGCCATTGCAGATATGCTTAAAGCCTGCCAATCGGTGGGGACTGAGATACATAAAGCTCGCTTGCTAGCCGCAGCTCTATCCTCCACTGTGTCCAAAAATCCTGCAAAGGATAAAACCTGCTATGGATGTGGCAAAGTGGACCATTTTCGTGCGCAGTGCAGATCTACCGCACAGCAATGTCACTCCAGCACAAAGTGCCCCATCTTTGATACAGGCCAGGACTTGTCAATTTTCTGAAGCACATCTTAGATCACATATTGGTCACCCTGGTTATTTGGCAACAGGAATTTTACGCCTGCTGAACTTCATTTCTGGAAGGAAGAAATATTGCAGCGTCCTTTAGTGTCTTACAGGTTGCTTCCAGATCCACAGTGGAAGGGTCCAACTTCCTTGATTTCCTGGGGTCGCGGGTTTGCGGCAATTGACGTAGACGGAGTTCCCCGATGGGTTCCAGCCCGCTGCGTTCGACCTTGGCGCTCTTCTGTTGCCTCGTCTTCGCCCGAGGAGACACCAGCACCTTGAAACCGTATTTTACGCTGTTTGCCGGTGATGACCTCTCACCTGACCTCAACCCACATTGCAGTTGGAGACATCGCCATATTGATGTGCCCTGGATTACGTCACCTTCCACAGCGGTTCCAGTGTTTCCTGGCACGTTGAAAGGCCATCTTCAACCCTATCGCGTTGGCCCCCCTTCCCCCTGGGAAGCCACCGTTTCTACCACTTATCGTTACAGTTTTGCCGCCTCTTGTCTGGGAAATGAACCTGGCTTTGAAGGATGCCCTCGTCAGACCGGCATCGCTTGGGTTTTGCCCCCCAATAGCGACCATCCCATCTGTGTCACCACGTTTCGTTGGGTTTGGATTTTTGGCTCCGCAATGCACGGAACAGTACATAAGGCCTATTTACAGCAAATGGGCTCCTGTATCTGCAGAAATGGCTGTGTGGCTTCTCCTGGTTTGTGGTTTTTGCATGCCAATAATCGAGCCACGAAATATCACGCAGGTTGCTCGGAAACAGCTATTGGAATAATTTACCATTCTCACCCTTATTGCCCCCCCGAGCAACCAATATGGCATCGTCCTGAGTGGCCCCACAATTCCACTTCACACGGATGGAGCCTCTCCGTGAACTTTGTAAAACGCCGCTTTCGTCGTGCTGCTTTTTTGCAGAAGGCCAGGAGGCCTGAACTTTATCATCAGATTTGGACTAACAATACTTACGTTAGAGACATTAATCATTTTGCTTCTATGCTTAACCTTTCTGATTGTTGGATGTGCATGCATATCCCTCCTCAATCAAAAAGATCTGGCATTCTATTACATGGTATTCCTATAAATGCTTCATATAAGATTAGCAATAATATGAAGGACAATCGCATAAGTTTACCTCCTGTATCTCTATCGCTTGTAGAATTAGCTCCTTATTGTTTTCATTTTAATCACAATAGCAAAAAATTTTTAGGTCATTATCCATATTGTAATTGGACACATGAATACATTAATGGATCTTCTTGTTTTCTTAATGTTACAACCATGAGTGGCAGACCAAAGGTTTTAATTAATAATGTCACAACTTACATGACCTATGAACAACAAGCTGCGTGTAGAGACTTTTATGTTTGGTTCGAATGGATGAGAAAGAGCAGCAGAACTACATGTTTGCTTCAATCTGATTTATGGTTACTTTGTGGCACACGTGCCTACAAAGAAATCCCCTCTGCCTTTTCTGGTACCTGCACGTTAGGTATAGTAGTACCCTTGGTATATAAAATAGATAAGCTCCCAGCGGTCCGTTTGCGTAACAGAAGGGAAGTACTATCACCTATTTCTCAATATACAGGGACGGCCATCTCTAGGTCCCTTCTGCCTTCTTTAGGTGCAGCCATGAATTACCGTGATTTGCATAAATTGGCAAACTGGACAGAAAATTTGTTTAATTCCACCATTTTGGCTTTAAAAATGATTAACAAAGAAATATCAGAAATAAGAAATGTAGTTCTTCAACATCATTATGCTTTAGATGTGATCCTTGCTTCTAAAGGTGGAATTTGTGCCTTAATTCATTCTCATTGCTGCATGTATATAACTGATCAATCGACCAATATCTCTGCTACTATTGATCATATGGAACAAATGATAGCCCATAATCCTTTGAATCCACCTGAAGGTTTTGATCCATGGGAGTGGTTGTCTTCTTGGTTACCTAATGGATTATGGTTAAGAAAAATATTATTGATTGTAATTGCATGTATTGCTGGCTTCATTATGGTGTGTTGTTGCATTCAATGCATACCCTCTTTGATTTCCCAATGCACTGCATGGTGGTACCGACCACGGCCCACCACAGGGGTTACAAGAGGAATTTATGTTGCAAGGTGTAGACGCTTCGGCAAGGAAGTGTACGATTTGGACTAATGGTCCCTCTTTTCCTCTAATAATATAAACAAGAAAAGGGGATATGTGGGAAAATGATTGCTTGTACATGAGAGCATGAGCAAAGTTCTTATTGTTATAGGGTGATTTCATAGCTAGAAGCATCCTTGGAACATGAACAGCGCGTGGACAGCTCGTGCTGTCCTATATGATTGGCTAACGTGGCATGGCCTGATGCTCGCATGGTCTAGTGCGAAGGTTCTTATCTGCTTGCTAGAACAAATTGCTTGGCTTGTACTTTGTATCTTTCTGATTTCACACAATAAAAGCTGTGCTGCATTAGCCCTAGGAGCAGCCATATTTCGGAACCTATTATGGTGTGAGACTGATTTTTCTTTGGATGCCGAGCTGCAACTCGACACCTCTCCTTCCTGTTATAGGCTCTTTTTCAGTTAGCTACTTTTGCTTTCATAGAAATCATAGGTCGTCTCAAATCAACAAGCTGTGAATTGTGCATCCCCTCGAAACCACAGTTTGATTTCAGTTTGGAGGGGATTGTGGAAACCACAACTTGTGGGTTTGGGTGTAATGGCAAAGGGCTTTCCATGGGATTTTTTTTTTTTTTAAGTGTGTGCAAGGGAAGAAAGCAGAAGTATGTACAGTGTAGAAGTCTGATTGATCCAGTGCTAAACTCTGGATTGGCACTTGTGTATTTGTGAAGCAACCCAAAGTATCTCATCTATGCCCTCATTAGATTTGAAAGCCGCTTACAAAAGCACACACCTTTGCGTTCGTTTGGTAACTAGCGTTTATAATTAAAGACTTGGTTTGTTCTCACCCGATCAGGTGTATGGCTACTTGATCCATACCTAGTGAGCCAGTCACATAATAGGTCATGTTCAACGCACCAGTGCAAAATCTGTTGAAGGGGGATTGGCAGGGGGCATCTAGGGTGAACAGTGGCAGCAGCGCACATTGAATCATTCTGAGCATCTTGCCAAGTGAAAAGACCTTTGAGTCAAAATAGGCTCTGAGCTCCTCACCGACCCAGGAGAGCAGCAGCAGCAGCAGCAAACTTAGTTTGTGGATTGTTAGTTTCATGGGGGGGGGGGAATCGCCTTGTTTTGAGTACATACAATGAATTGTTTTTGTATTGCTTAAGGTACACAGAAGGCAGGGAGTTGTAGGGGCTCATATGTTCTTAGTAAATAAGCAAGCATGCCTTGCTCCTGCAGTTTGCGTGCCTGCATTTTCCCTTTGGAGAAGGGGCGGGGCACATGGGCAATGAGGTCAAAGGAAGCAGCAAATATAAGTCTCTCCACCCATCTGCTAGCACTTTAGTCGTACTTGCAGAGTTGGCACTGCATATGGTTGGCATGTTTCCTTCTGTTTTATTTCCTGAGGCATCTCCCTCTTTCCTTCTCTTGGTCTTCTGAAGTTAAAAGAAAGATAATTCTCAATTTAAGGCAGCTTGAGACTGGTATATTTTTCAGATTTGATCAAAAAAGAGAGGCTATCTGTGTCTTGAGTGTAGGAATGCTGTCATAATGGCTATGCTCCCATTTCACCTGCATTTGGGCTTTATGCTTTCAGCATTTCAACATGCTATCCTTATATACTGCGTGGGTTCACATTTAATAATATGGTATCCCACAGTTGAAGCAACCCAGTGTGCTTGTCCAAGTTATGGGTGTTTTTACTAATTGAAATTGTATCTTTGTCCAAGAATTGTGTCCGATTTCCTGGTATGGACATTTAGTGCGGTATTGCATTGTGTGTAGCCCTTTGGGGAGTTAGTTGCTGTGATGGCCTGGGACTCCGGCTCGAACTCGGGCTCAGAACCGGAGGAGTCTCGGTCCGCACTGGATCCTCTGCCTCAGATGGCATCTGAACTGAGTCTGGGGCCTGATTCTGAAGAGCCCCAGTCTGCACAGGTTCCTCTGCAACAAGCACCAGCTGGGCCAAGTCAGGGGCCTGAGCCTGCCCTGGCTACAGATGCGGGGATTACCTCGTTGCCCTCAGCTGGGCAATCACTTATAGTTGCTCCACTACCAGTTGGATCATGAGAGGCTGAGGCGGCCTCTGGGTCTAGTAACCCACCCACGTCTCGCAAGCTGCAGAGACTCAGGTCTGAGAGAAGGAGAGACCTGAGTACTCGCAGGAGGAGTGCCCGCCTTTCAGGCGAGACAGGGAGGTGAGTCACTGGGGGATCAGGACCGACCGTTACCCTGTCAGAGATAAAAGGCTGCTGGACCCCACCCCAGGTTGCAGGAGCAACATTGCTGCTTGCTGGAACCTGCCTGACCTAGCCTGTTTTCCTGCCTTGGCCCTGTTAGACTGACTCCTTGTGGAATCCTTGGATTTGGGACCAGACCTGGACCGCGTTGCTCCAGTTAACCCTTGGGCCCAGCACAGTTGCGATGCAAAAGCTTAAATATTTAAGCATAGCATCTTGGCCAGGGGTAGACAACCTAAGGTCCATGGGTTACACCTATGGGGTTTTTAACTGATAATTTCTCTTCAAGGGCCCAAATTTGGCCCCGGAGCCTCCGCCTGCTGTTACGTAGCCATATCTTAGCTTGAATACCTCATTTCTGTTGTGGATTTTTCACTATGACAATTGATTGCACTGCATGCTTTTTCATCTTTCTTAGCTCCATTTGAATGCGGGTTTCAGATAAGATCACGAAAGTTTTGGTATCCCAGTGGAGCTCATTGCATTGCATATGAATAGGCAGTTACACCAGGCACCTCTACTGGCAAGGCAGCATGCCTCTAAATACCAAGTTGCCTGGGAATCATATGTTCTGTGGGCATCTGGTTGGCCATGGTGAGAACAGGTTCCTGGACTAGAATAGGCCTTTGGCCTATAAGATCCAGCGGAGATCTTATGTTCTTAACACCTTGATTTGTTCAGACAATTAAAATGCAATGCCCGTGTCTTTAAAAAGCTGCTTATCAGAGATTTTGGAATTCAGGCATCTGAAGAAATAATTTAACTGTTCCATGTGCAGTTGTTGACTTGGAATGGCAGATCGCTACACCCTGTCACAAAACTGCTGTTGAGAATGTCTGAGTTTGCAACACTGCCTGGGGCTCATTTGTATTGAGAAACAAAAGTTCCGATTTCAAAAGGAAGTCATAGAAGGGAAAGTGAAGTTGCTGAAGGGTGCATATAATATTCTGCTAGAAAGGGAAACAAAAGATGAGAAGGTGAAATCGGTCATGATTAAATGGGTACAAGATGTAGGTCATAACATACTATTTGAAGATTGGGAAAAATTGTGGAAAACAGATCTAAAATTTACAGATTGCTCTCTCTTGAAAGAAAATTATATGAAAATGATGTATAGATGGTATATAACATGAGTACAGATTGCAAGAATGTATAAAACTGGGTCAAATGTATGCTGGAAATGCAAAGAAAAAGAAGGGAAATTTTATCATATGTGGTGGGAATGTAGAGAAATTAAAACATTATGGGAAATGATATATACTGAGTTGAAGAAAATGTTTAAACTAACATTTGTAAAAAAAACCCAAAAGCATTCTTGTTAGGGATTGTAGGAAAAGACCTGCCAAGGAAATTAAAGAACTTAATTATGTATGTGACAACGGCAGCAAGAGTCTTGATAGCATAAGGATGTAAGAATGAAGAAATCCCGACAAAAGAACAGTGGCAAGGGAAATTGATGGGCTATGCGGAACTGGTGAAATTAACATACAAACTGCGAAAAGAGGATAACTGTGGCTTTAAAGAAGAATGGGAACTTTTTACAAATTACTTTAAAAAAACTCCAAAATGACTTGGATTCCTTGGCAGGTTTTGAATAGTAAAGGTAAAGGTACCCCTGCCCGTACGGGCCAGTCTTGACAGACTCTGGGGTTGTGCGCCCATCTCACTTAAGAGGCCAGGGGCCAGCGCTGTCCAGAGACACTTCCGGGTCACGTGGCCAGCGTGACATCGCTGCTCTGGTGAGCCAGAGCCGCACACGGAAACGCCGTTTACCTTCCCGCTGGTAAGCGGTCCCTATTTATCTACTTGCACCCGGAGGTGCTTTCGAACTGCTAGGTTGGCAGGCGCTGGGACCGAGCAGCGGGAGCGCACCCCGCCGCAGGGATTCGAACCGCCGACCTTTCGATCGGCAAGTCCTAGGCGCTGAGGCTTTAACCCACAGCGCCACCTGCATCCCTAGGTTTTGAATAAACATACACAAATTTATTATTGTTAACATAATAGATAGACAATTTAAGGATTTTTACAATTTTATAATATGCAGAGAATAATATGTGTTGAAAAACTGGAGAGAGGAGCTGAGGGAGGTCTGGGGTGGGGGTGGGGAAAAATAGGGGGGGGGATGAAGACGATATGTTTTTGATAATTTATGATGTTGAAATTCTTAATAAAAACTATTTAAAGAGAGAGAGAGAGAAACAAAAGCTCTAATACTCGGTATACATGCAGAACTAGTTGTGTGACAGTTGTGGATCTTGACTTGGCCTGTGGGAGTAGTAGTAATAATTTCCTTTTTTTAAAGTGGAATTATACTTAATAACAGTGCGGGTGGCACTGCGAGGGACACAGGTGGTGCTGCGGGTTAAACCACAGAGCCTAGGACTTGCAGATCAGAAGGTCGGCGGTTCGAATCCCTCGCGACGGGGTGAGCTCCTGTTGCTCGGTCCCTGCTCCTGCCAACCTAGCAGTTCGAAAGCACGTCAAAGTGCAAGTAGATAAATAGGTACCGCTCCGGCGGGAAGGGAAACAGCATTTCCGTGCGCTGCTCTGGTTCGCCAGAAGCGGCTTAGTCATGCTGGCCACATGACCCGGAAGCTGTACGCCAGCTCCCTTGGCCAATAAAGCGAGATGAGCGCTGCAACCCCGGAGTCGGCCACAACTGGACCTTTACCTTATACAAATAATACATTTTAGAGCTGCTGTATGTTATCAGTCAGTTTTAAATGGTTATGTTTGTAGTGCAGGGGGTAGTTCTGTTCCTAAAAGGAAGGGTGTGTGTGTGTGTGTTTGTGTGTCTACCCTGAGTTCAGCAGTTCACAATTTTTGTCTACAGAAAGACACTGCAGTATTATTTTGGGATGGATAAAGCATACCATATTAAAATAAAAAAGGAGAGAACAGGAGAACAGGATCCTGGACTAGAATAGGTCTTTGGCCTATAAGATCCAGTTTTCAGGAGAATAACTTTGTATGCTTGATGTTGGTATAAATGCTAAAATTACTATCACTAGTGCTTCTACATATTTCCACTCTGAGATATCCACAGTACCTTAATTGATTTAAGCTTGGCAGAATACTGTTTACATTCCATTTGCTCTTGCAGCACTTTTTCTATGTTTTGATTAAAAATGCATTTTTTTCTCTATACATAATCCCTTTTCTGATTGTATATCTGTTCTTTTAAAGCTGTAATCCCTGGTGTGTATTAGAACCTAATAGTACAACTAAATCTGAAGATGTTTTACTGCTCAGAAATAATGTTATCAATGAGATTGCTCCATTATCAGTAGGCAAGTGCAGGGTTCAAAATGCCCATTGTTCTAATCTAGGCGCATTTTGCGACAGGGGATTTCATTAGTGCTAGCAGTTTCTGAGCTCTGGGTGTAGTACTGTGTCTAAGATTTCAGTTTAAAACTGCAGAGTGGAAGTTGTCAGGGTCGATCCTGGCACGCAGGCATCTTTACTTGGTCGCAAGTGGTTGATAGTGGTTGACTAATTTCAAACACTGGCATGGTCATTGGTCCAAGATGCTTGAAATTGTAGCCTGACACATCTGGAGAGTACCTGGTTGTGGAAGGTTAGTTTAGGGGGTGTTGGTGATGAGACAGAAGGAGGACATTGTGTTTGGTAATAGTATAAAACAGGCATCGGCAACTCGGCCCTCCAGATGTTTTGGGATTACAACTCCCATCATCCCTAGCTAACAGGACCAGTGGTCAGGGATGATGGGAGTTGTAGTCCCAAAACATCTGGAGGGCTGAGTTTGCCTATGCCTGGTATAGAACAATCTTCTTGTGTTACCATTGCAGGAGTGAATGTGAACTTCTACATGGGTTCCCCTCCCTTGAGATGGATAAACTGAATGTGGAAATTAATCGATAGTCCTTGGGGGTATAAAAAAGAGTTGTGTGTATTGTTTTCTGGGTGCTTCTGTCCCAAGACCTTAAAATTCCAACAGCATACTTTTGTATTCTGATTTCTCAGTAGATTACACAGTATTTTTGAAATCACATTATGATTTTGAGGTGCTGTTGAATAATACGAAGTGAGCACACAAGGCTGGATGAATGGAATTCTCAGCTGATCAGCTAAGAATGGTCACACACTTCCTGACATGCTCGGAATTTTTTGCTAAAAATGGAACACTCTCAAGGTACTGTTGTAAATAAAAATATGCCCTTTTCCCTTATGGGGTATCCAAGAGTCCTTACATAGGTTCCCTATTGGTAGGAGAAAATAACAGAGGCCAACCAGAGAATATTGAGAAGCAAAGCAGCTAGTAAGCTTGATCTTTATTGATCTGTTGCAACAGGGTGCTCTCCTCACACGCAGGAGAGGATGAGGACCCAGAACAATGGCCTGCAAGGCCTTATAAAGACTATTGAAATTGCCACCCTGTAGATCAAGACCAACAGGGACACAGGTGGCGCTGTGGGTAAAAGCCTCAGCGCCTAGGACTTGCTGATCGAAAGGTCGGCGGTTCGAATCCCTGCTGCGGGGTGCGCTCCCGCTGCTCGGTCCCAGCGCCTGCCAACCTAGCAGTTCGAAAGCACCTCCGGGTGCAAGTAGATAAATAGGGACCGCTTACCAGCGGGAAGGTAAACGCCGTTTCTGTGTGCAGCTCTGGCTCGCCAGAGCAGCGATGTCACACTGGCCATGTGACCCGGAAGTGTCTCCGGACAGCGCTGGCCCCTGGCCTCTTAAGTGAGATGGGCGCACAACCCCAGAGTCTGTCAAGACTGGCCCGTACGGGCAGGGGTACCTTTACCTTTTAGATCAAGACCACCCCCAGAAACATTATGCATTCATCACAGAAGGGGTGTAACCTAAGACCACCCCTCAGATAAGGCGGTCTAAAACAGAACATTTGCATGTTGTTTTCTCCTGTCGCTTTGTTTATTTCCTGTCTGGCAGGTTACTTGATTGGATTTCTTGGGGAGCCTGGGCAGTCTTGTAATGATAAGGCTCACACCCTTATTCAAACACAGATTAAGACAGGATTTGTGAAGGAAGAGACAATGGGGAAGCTTTTCCATTTTGACCATGCAGAGAAACATTTGCTCAGTTTAGGAATCAAAATGGTTCCAGGTTGGCTTTCCTGTGCTGATGTATGTACGTGTGGTTATGAACGTTGCCATATATCTAAAACCATAAAATTCCTATCACAGTACAGAGTCAAGATCCATGGCCGGTAGAGAGAAAATGTTAATGCTGTGCTGAAATTAACCACAGTTAGCAGATTGAACTTCCTAGTGCAAACGTTTTCACTAGTGGCAATGTATGCAATGGAATGCTAGATCAGATGGAACATAACTATCTCACCTGGGGCTCAGCCAGCTGAGCTGAGACAAGGGTAAGTCGGGGGGGGGGCGGGACTTAGGCTGGATGCTAAGCCTAAGTCATGTGACCTGATGACCTGGCATATAACACTACAGTGGTACCTCCTGTTGCAGACTGGATCCGTTTCGGAGCTCTAGTCGGATCCTGAGGTTTTTGCAACCAGAGGTGCCTGTTCTGTGCGCGGCGGGGTATATATTGTTGAGAACTGATTATTTTGATTGGTGGAAAGAATATTCTTGTTTTATCAAATCTTGATAAATGGTTATTGGGTGGTTGGTTGTTTTTTTTTTAAAAAAAGACTTCTTTTATTATTCCAATCAAGGCAGAATAGTGTTGTGCTATTGTGAGCTTTATGGCATCACTTGAAATCTTAATAATTGTCTTAAGGATGGGTGGAGCAGCAAATGTCCCTGTGACTGTGATTTCCTGAGCTTACAAACAGGGAAGCTGCTGTTCAAAAAGGAAGAAAGTGTTTGAACCTTGAATTACAAAGTCAACGCACATTATTCCCTGCACTCTTAAGAACAAAGCCACTCTCGCTGTGCTTCCTGATGGCCTCTTTCCGGAGCTAGTAGAATAACTTGTTTATTTACAATCTGACCCAGTGGCTTGTGTCCAAAAAGCAATGTGTGTGCACGCGCATGTGTGGTTTTGTTTTTCTTCCAGTGCAGTTCAAAGAGTATCCTTTTTCGTTCAAGGTGAGTTAAATGCATCCAATTGCTGCTTATTTGGCAATGCAGGTTTCATTCCTGCTGGTGCCTGTAAATACTATTTAAAGCTGATATTTTAACCCCCCCCCCAATTTATTTAAAAGTATTTCTAATCCTCCCTGCATTGCAGAGGGACCCCAAGGTTGGCAGCAAGGTGGGGGCTAAGTAATGCAGCCCTTGGGTGGGGGGTGACCCAGACGTCACATGGTTGGTACCAGAGCAGATACAGGGAGAAGATTACTGGAAATCAGAATCCCAGGTAAATGAGGCAGGAACCACACACAGCGATTTCAGCTCAGGATTGGTGCATTGTTCTCACTGTGCACGATGACTTGAGCAGAGGCAGCGTTTTTCAGCCCCTTTTGTATTTTCCAAAATACAGTGGTACCTCAGGTTAAGTACTTAATTCGTTCCAGAGGTCAGTTCTTAACCTGAAGCACCACTTTAGCTAATGAGGCCGCCTGCTGCTGACGCACCACCAGAGCACGATTTCTGTTCTTATCCTGAAGCAAAGTTCTTAACCTGAAGCACTATTTCTGGGTTAGCAGAGTCTGTAACCTGAAGCGTATGTAACCTGAAACGTCTGTAACCCGAGGTACCACTGTATTGACCTAGGACTTTATTGTATTGACCTAGGCCCCTGGAAGTTTAGAGCACTTAATTCGTTCCAGAGGTCAGTTCTTAACCTGAAACTGTTCTTAACCTGAAGCACCACTTTAGCTAATGAGGCTTCCTGCTGCTGTTGCGCCACCGGAGCACGTTTTCTGTTCTCATCCTGAAGCAAAGTTCTTAACCAGAGGTACTATTTCTGGGTTAGCAGAGTCTGTAACCTGAAGCATATGTAACCTGAAGCGTATGTAATACAGGTACCACTGTATTTTCTGTTTTAGCTTGTACAGTGGTACCTCTGGTTCCATATGCTTCAGGTTCCATACGCTTCAGGTTACAGACTCTGCTAACCCAGAAATAGTACCTCTTGCGGGTTTTTCGTCTTGCGAGGCATTCGTCTTGCGGGGCACCACTGTATCGATATATCACCCAGCCCTATTAGTGTGCTATGGAAGTGTTAGTAGGGTGTCTCATTGAATAACAGAAGAACATCTGGCCCTGCTGCAGTCAGACCGGATCCCCTCTCCTCCTGTGGTGGGAAGGAAAGATGTTGGCTATTCTGTTTTGCGAGCATTTGGCTCCTGGTGTATCTTCTGTACTTCATAAATGTTAGCTGCTTTGAGGACTCTGGTAAAAAAGCAGGATGTGAATGTACTAAGTCAGTAAACATCCTTGCGAAAGTCTCAAGTGTTGGGCTGCACCTCAGCCAATGTGGTTTGGTGGATGGGGCATTCATTGCTTCGTTTGCGGGGGGGCAGGTCTCTCTCAGACACCGCTATCTTAAAATGTCTGCTACCCTAAATCTTAGTAAAATGTGATGAAAACAGTTTCAGAGTTCTAGTCCAGGTTCATTCTCTCTCTCCCTCCCAGTAACAAAATACCAACTGGTAAATTATTTCTTTACATACCAAGTTCCAAGTTTTCTCATTCTTTTTACAAAATGACACAAGGTCACATGGGCCTGTATGAAAAGTATATTTCATCAAAACAAAACCCTTTATTCCATTGTAAATGGATGGGTAACCTGCTGTGCCTTTTGCTGTAAATCAAGTGCCAGGAATCTAAATGCTATTCTTGCAGCTTCAAACTTTAAACAACCTACTCTGTTTAGAACTGGGTTGTGTGCCAGCAGTTAAAGCACAACCATATAGGGTATGGCAGAACTTGTGGTTTTGGAGCGAGAGCATGATAAACGTGATCAGTTACTTTAGTATCACAAGTACATATAAGTCTCTCGTATTCATACTCTCTCACATACACAGGCACACACAAATAAATTGTGTTATATTTTTGGCTCTTTTTATGGTTTAGTTTTCTGCAGTAGCAGAAACTTGCAAGCTACTTTGCACAAAAGAAGAGGAGCAATAGCAGCCGACTGGCCTTCCCACAGATCCACAAAAGTAGCTTGCACATAAATAGGTTTTGATAACTGGTGTGTGTGTGCGTGCGTGCCGCCGGAGCACGATTTCTGTTCTTATCCTGAAGCAAAGTTCTTAACCTGAAGCACTATTTCTGGGTTAGCAGAGTCTGTAACCTGAAGCGTATGTAACCCGAAGCGTATGTAACCTGAGGTACCACTGAATGTTACGCCCTTATTCGTCAATTGCTAGATAAGCAGAGCTTTTGGTATTCTCAGTATTTCATGTCCCTAATGCTTTTGGGGGGGGGCACAGGTGGTGCTGTGGGTTAAACCACAGAGCCTAGGACGTGCCGATCAGAAGGTCGGTGGTTTGAATCCCCACGACGGGGTGAGCTCCTGTTGCTTGGTCCCTGCTCCTGCCAACCTAGCAGTTCGAAAGCACGTCAAAGTGCAAGTAGATAAATAGGTACCACTCTGACGGGAAGGTAAACAACGTTTCCGTGCGCTGCTCTGGTTCGCCAGAAGCAGCTTAGTTATGCTTACTCATGCTGGCCACATGACCCGGAAGCTGTACTCCAGCTCCCTCGGCCAATAAAGCGAGACGAGCGCCGCAATCCCAAGAGTCTGTCACGACTGGACCTAATGGTCAAGGGTCCCTTTACATTTTAATGCTTTTTAGATCAACCTGCTCAGTTGGTTAGAGCATGCCAAGGTTGCAGCTTTGATCCCTCTATAGGACAGCTGCATGTTCCTGCATTGCTGGGGTTTGGACTAAATGATCCTCCACAATTCTATGATTCTTTGATAGGGTCTTGATACACACCCAGCAGCTTAAGTGGAAGCTTTCTGTTTGGGGGAGTAAAGGCCTAGTAATCATTCCTGGGTATCTTCTGAGTATTTTGATCCTGTGTTAGATACGCCTGATGAGACGACTTTCAAGTGAAGGCAATTAAATAGACGTTTCAGTTCACTAAAGTTGAGAGCTGCAATAATTTCAGGCTATATATGGTGTGTTCGTGCAAATAATGGAAGTGTATTAATAGCACCAGTTTTCCATATGGGTTGAGAGCAAATGTCCTTTGAAAGATATCCTGCGCTTAAGGAACATATTTGTATTGGACTGTAAAAATCAATATGCCACTTGGAGAAAGCTGTTTTGGGATAATAACTTTTTTTTTTTTTACAACAAGGTTAAAACTAACCAATGGAAATCTAGTAAGGCCTAAGCTTCTCTCCCCATTAAATAGTAGCTCTTCACATTGCTTTTGGGTTATTTGTTGGCCATGGTCAAATTGGGGTGAGGAAAATATACCCTTCCTCGTTTAAGGATTAATCTTCATTTCAAGAATGGTTCAGTTGGGGTGCTTGTCTGTTAAAGGTTTTCCCCCCTGTCAATTCCTTGAGAATCATTTTTTTAACGTCTTCAGTTTGTGTCCAAGGAACTTAGGGGCATTTTACTCTCACGCCAAGTTTGAGCAGGTTTGCTCACCCTGTGAGCTTTTATAGCTAAACGGGGATTAGAACTGGGCATTAGGAATCCTATCTCTTCTTCTCCCTGCCCCCCAATTTCCAGTTACCATACTTCTGTACCACATTAGCTCTCTGCCTAACAGCTGTCACCCAACGTTGAATGATTCAAAGTAAATCAGTCACTACATGCTCAAGCTCTGCATGGCTTCGGAGAGACGTATCATGAAATAAGATACCCCAGCAATAATTATTTTTTTGCATGCAAATAGTGGACAAGTGAACACAATTGCATTTGGGCATGCTTTGTTTCAAAGTGGTTCTCTTAAGTGCACCACTTTTGCTGGTGCTTTGTAGTCTATGTGAATATTGCAGTACATTGATTTCAGATTTCAGAAGAGTCTCCCCTTACCAATTCTGAATCTTGTACAAAGCCCATAAATTCATTTTCTAGTCTGGTAAGGAGTCAGACAACATGGAAACATGATGATTAGATACGTGAGTGACTTGTTATTCCACTTTCTGGGTAGGAATCCATTTGGTGTCCATGGGTTTGTGATTCATTTGGATGCTTCCTTTCAACCAAGGGAGACATATTTTGCTGATTTTTCTCTGCAGGAAATCTCATGAGCTGATTTTCAGGGATGCTAGGGAATTCAGGGGAGTGAAGGAATCTGCAGAACGCCTGCTACATGGTCCTTTTGTGAGCATAAGGGCATCAATCCGATTCCACTTGCTGCCTGCTCCTAAGCCATTCATTGAAAGCTAAAGGTTGATTCCACTATATACATTGGTAGTGTGTGGAATGTGACAGTCGCATCCACACCAGACCTTCAAAGCGCTACTATACCATTTTAAGAGCTACAGGCAATTTTGGGAACTGTAGTCTCAAATCTCATAGAACTACAAATCCCAGCACCCATCAGAAACTACCACTTCCAACAATTCTCTATGACTCTTACAGAGACACAATAGTGCTTTAAATGCATGGTGGATATGTGACCCAATATGGAACACATGCATTTACATTAAAACTTTTGTACATCAGCTTTCGTTTTTAAAACCTCTAGTTCAGTAGCTAGAAATGCTCTACTGAACCTCTAGTTCAGTAGCTAGAAATGCTCAATAAATATTAAGTAGTAGTATACAGTATATATTTTTGGTATCTTTAAAACCGTCAAATCTCTTTTGCTTTAGGATGTTCAGAAAGAGCGAGAAGCTCACACGTATCTCACCAAAGAAGCAATCAAGGAAAAAGTCCAGACGTACAATTCAGATGTCACTGACAAGCTAAAGATGACCTTGGTAAGACTTTGTGTAAAGTTTTTTTTTATAGTTTTGGTAGTCTAAAGGGGTGCATGGCGGCAACATCATATCACCACTGTATGTTTTGAGTAATATTATCATATTACTTATTTCATTTTTTTTCACATTCTGTGTATTTGTACTTAAAATATTCCTAAACACTATATAGCAGAATGGTGCTACCTTATTGGTTTGCAGTCAAAGAGAGGAAGCAAATTCAGCATATGCCTTTGTTAAATCCAGCAGTGTCATGGGACTACCTTTGAAGGATCTTCAAAAGTTCCAGTTGATTTAGTATGAAGGAGCAAGGATGGTAGTGGGTACTTGCCCTTGGGATCATGTGAGACCTGTTCTGCAAGAGCTGCACATTGCCAGTTTGTTTCTGGGCACAAGTCAGTGTTTTGAAAATTAACCCTCTAAAGCCCTACAACAGGGGCAGAGAATGGGATCTGGCTGGCAGGCCAAATCCTGAGCTCCCCTACCCTTCTCAGGGCCATTTTGACAGGCCCTAACAATCAAGGTAGGGACGCAGGTGGCGCTGTGGGTTAAACCATAGAGCCTCGGACTTGCCGATCAGAAGGTCGGCAGTTCGAATCCCCATGACAGGGTGAGCTCCCGTTGCTTAGTCCCTGCTCCTGCCAACCTAGCAGTTCGAAAAGACGTCAAAGTGCAAGTAGATAAATAGGTACCGCTCTGGTGGGAAGGTAAATGGCGTTTCTGTGCAGTGCTGTGGTTCGCCAGAAGCGGCTTAGTCATGCTGGCCACATGACCCGGAAGCTGTACGCTGGCTCCCTCAGCCAATAAAGCGAGATGAGCGCCGCAACCCCAGAGTCGGCCACGACTGGACCTAATGGTCAGGGGTCCCTTTACCTTTAACAATCAAGGTGACCCAGCAAGCCATACTTTGAGAGCAAACTCTGCTTTGTGCAGTAGATCTCAGCAGGCCTTGCTGTAGGCTCCAGTCAGCTGATCGGCATTCATGGCAAGCTCACTCGCAGAGGAAGATCTTTTGTATTGCCAGCTTGAATTCAAAGGAGGAATCTGGGGTGTGCTTCTGATTTGTCTTCATTTTAGCTGTGGCTTGAAATTCCCCTGTGCTTGACATCATAGATGCTATCAAGCCTAGGAAAGGTGTTTGTGCTTTGTCTCCCTCCAAGACCTGGCGGACCTAATTTGATCTGCGGCCTGGCAGTTCCCCACCTTTGCCCTGCAAGGCTTGGGCCCAGCTTACCTAAAGAGCACGCTGCCTTAACATCTGGTGGAGGGGCCTTTCTCTACGTTTCATCTATGATGGAAGCAAATTTGAGTGCGACTTTCAATGGCCGCATTCCATTTTATATCCGCTTGCCCCACAAAACCTGGTTGGCTCCCTTTCTTGCTGGGTAGTAAAGACTTAGAAAGAAATTATATGCCAGACGTTTGCCATACGTGGCAGGATGGCAGACAAGTCTCCCCCAGCCCCTCTGAGTTGGTTTTCATGCTATCGTAGAATAATCATAGAATTGGAAGGCACCCTGAGGGTTTTCCAGCCCAACTCCCTGCAGTACAGGAATATACAACTGTCCCACATGGGGATCAAACTTGCAACTCAAACTCAGCACCGTGCTCTAGCCAACTGAGCTATGTCTGCATCCGTTTGTGTTGTGTTGGGGTGTTTATGTTGATTTTGTTGAGACATTGTGATGTGGAAGCATTAGAAAAGTGGGGGGGGGGGGAGCAAAAATGGAAGTACGGAACTGTATCTGATCCTTGAGCTTCTGGTTATTTTGAAAGAACTAATCCTATAGTTTTTGTGTGTATTCTAGCACTCCAGCGGAGTATACACCGGCTTCATCAAAGTTCAGATGGAACTGTGCAGGCCCATCACGGTACGGGCTCCTGTGAGCCCCGGGAATCATGTCAACAACAACTCGGAGACAGCTTTTTGCTTGCCAAATGGCTACACAAATACCCTTCACATCAGCAGCACTAACACTGTTCGTGAAGTTATTGAAGCTTTGCTCAAGAAGTTCATGGTGGCTGATAACCCTGCCAAGTTTGCACTTTATAAACGTTGTCACAAGGAGGATCAAGGTATGCTTCTAAATCTTTTGAATGAGGGTGAGTGAGAAAGAAAGAGGTTCTGCATATAGTCACTCTGTACTCTTAAAACTTGGGGAGGAAGGCTCCCCAGTTTGAAGTCCCATCTAGTAGAGGGTTTCAACCATTTTGGGTCCACGGCTCCCTTGACCAACTACATTATTTCTGCGGCACCCCTGTGGGGCTCAGGAGCCCAGTTATGTCACCCCTCAGCCCTTTTCGAACACACTCCCTTGTGGAGTGTTCCCTCAGCCTTGTCTCTTCTCCTCTCACCTGAGGAGTCGTCTGGGCAGCTACAGCTGCCAGCCCTGGTCCCTGAACTGCCCCTCCCCTGCCCCAAAGAGAGGTGCCTCCTCCCACTGCCCCACAGGGGCCTGGGAAGCACCCCCTGGCCAGCCCTAGAAGCACCATTCGCCTGTGGAACTTGTAGCCAGGGCTGCTGCAGAAAACAGCTGTGCCAAGCCTTTGGGAGGCAGAGATGAGAGAGGGCATCAGAGGAGGGAGGGAAGGAAAGCGGGGCAGAGTTGCCCGTGGCGTCCCTGACCATCATTCAAGGCACCCCAGGAGGCCATGGCTCACTGGTTGAAAACCACTGCCATATAGTGATAACGGTTTCATAATTTCTGACCACCCAATATATTGTGAATCCTTACGTGCATGTGCGTGTTCGTGCACGCTATGCAAAAATCAAGTGTGGGAAAAACCATGAAGCCAGCCCATGCCTGATGCCTCTACAAAACTCCATCCTTATTTCAGACATTGTGATATATCAGTTTATCACAATGTTTAGCTGGTGATATACCACAGTGTTGAAAACCAAGTATCATCCGGCCCCATTGAGGACACTAGAGTGTGTTGGAAAATACTTAGATTTATTCAGCTTGATGGATTTTACTGCAGAGGGTTGTAGTAGATAAGAAGTCACAGCAAAAAGGTGAGTGCTTTCTACTAAGGCAAAATCGTCATTAGATACGCAACCCATAGATTCACTCCAAACACTGTTTAAATCCAGCCACATTGCACTACTGTATAGGCCGACCTGTTTACATCTGAATACTAGGCCTACTAAAGACAACATGCACTTGTATCATGTTTTGAAAATACAGTACCATCTTTCTGTTTAGGTGGTGTACGAATTGAAAAAGCACATAAACAATATTGTCTAATAAAATTGCATACATTTGCTACAAGACTCTTTAACAAGCAAGCAAGGGAGCCATAAACCAGAACCATAAAAGGTATAAAGAACTGAGTGCTAGTTTAAGTCAGCCTTTCTTATCTTCCTTCTGAAACTGTATAAATGTTCTTGTTTTTGAAAAAGGCTCTGGAAACGGTTCTTGCTACCCTTGCTGTTGGGCCACCACTGAGAAGGCTATCTTCTCTGAAAGCTAAATTGCTTCACATGCCAAACAGAAGGAGCAAGATTTCATTCCAGTGCTTAGGAATGTTCATCTGGCAAAAGTGGTCCCTTAGATATACTTGAGTCTTGGCTGTAAAATAAAGTGGTTGTGGTTTTTTTTACCACAAGTTGCAGGAAACTAATTGCATATACACTTGTCAGTTTTGTGTAGTATGAATATGTTTAAGTTTGGGTGTTTTGCTTAGTGTTTCCTTTTTTGCTTTAGCAGTTGTCATTGTTGCTGTGCCTCACGTAATGAACTTTGCTCATAATTCTCAGTTTGTGCATCAACATTTGAGGTGGGGGGGGGACAGGTCTTTTGTGTCTATGTTGATCTAGTTCTAGTCCTAGTTCAGCAGAAATTCTGTATGCATATTTACTCCCCACCCCTTTTAATCTCACACTTTTTTCAGTGTATATGTGCAAGCTCTCAGAAATTGAACACCCCCTTTATTTGCGGTTGGTGGCAGGCCCAAGGACAGACATGCTGAGTTTTGTTCTGCGCGAGCATGAAACTGGAGAGTTTTTGGTAAGTTGGCAGCTCTGTTTATAGCATCAAACAGCTTGGAAGGGGGGTTCTTGAGGGTTTTCAAGTCCTACTTTTTTCCATTGCCAGGATTTTGGGCTGTTTCCCAATTGATGTTTGTCAAGTGTACTACTCTCAGGCTCTTTTGTAGACCAGAGAAGGACCTGCTGTGATACCAGTTAAAGACCAGTCTGTAATTTTAAGATTTTTTAAATCATCTACATGCTTTTGTCATCCCCCTTCCCCTCCACAGTGGGAAGCCTTTAGTGTTCCTGAACTACAGAACTTCTTGCGTATACTGGACAAGGAAGAAGATGAGCAGCTGCAAATCTTACAGAGACGCTACGCAGCATACAGAGACAAACTTGAAGAAGCCCTTGGTGGAGTCTGGAAACCAGGTTAAAATGGGGCCAAAGAACACTCAGGAAAAATACAAATTACCAACTATTGCATAGCATGCCAACCCCCAGAGCAAGAGCAAGAGGACCTGTGTCATTAAAACATACGACCTTTTTTGTGTTATCATAGAGGTGGTTCTGTAAATTTGACATCTTGCAGGTAGCAGCAAAGGGAATTTGCAATATTTGCAGACCTGTGTTGTGTGCCTACTTCACGAGTCTTTTCAAGATCGCATCATGCTAACTGTGATTGTATGATGAATCTGTTTTCAGAGACCCCGTGAAACACGAGACATTATGTGCTTTAATTATAATTTGTAGCTTTTAAAACTTAAAAAGGGGTGTGCAAGTTAGATTTTATTATAAATCTCAGCTCAGTTTAGAATAAGGATTATCACACTATTTGATACCAAAATTGATTTTTGCACTACCTTTCTTCTGATATTTTTGAAATACATATTATTTTTATTTGTAGAAGGGATGAACAGGTGTGTCCCAAATGTTATGCAGAAGGTGTTGAAGTAGTCTGAGCTGGAGAAGGTAGAGGGGAAGTAGAAAAGAAGGTGAGAGAGGAGAGAAGTGAGAATGTTGGAACAGGAGAAAAGTTGGTTAGTGTGTTGTAAAGACGGTTGAGTGTTTATGCTGATTAGTATTACTGAAATTAATATATTCAGATGCTATTATTGAGAGAGAATTTACTAAATATAGTAAAAGCTGAATTGCATAGAGGCTGTGTGCGACCAGCAACACACTTTAGTCACAGTCTTGCATGTGGTGTTAAAATACACTCAGATTCTTGGTTGAGGTTTTCATGAGTAAAAACAGCTTTTAAGGAATTAATCCACAACTGTTGCAATGCTGAAAGGTGCAGTTGCCTTGATCTCACCACAAAACTTTGTACCTTTGCATAGAAAGAGGCAAAATAGTGCCATTCTCCTGGTTTTATTTAAAAACTCAAGGAAGAAAGAAAACCTTTCTGAATTAAGTAGGCTAGGAGGGAAAGTAGCTTTGCGCTGTGAGAAACTTGAGCTATCTCTGGTTTGGTTTCTGTGTTTAAACTATACAAGTTTTGAAAAACTGGCTAGGATTCTGTATGCTGCTGAACCATGGTAAATAATTGGAAGAGGAAAAATTTTGTGTTTTGACTGTAACTGCATTTCCCCCCAGAACTATTTTTATCTAAAGTATGTAAGGTGTAAATGAAAGCAAAGAAATGGGTGTGCAATTCAAACCTTTATATAAATGTATCAAAAGACTTTCAAGTTTATATTTGCGGCCACCCAGGGGGAAAAAAGATATTGGTTTGGAGTAATAATGAGCAACAACCATCCCCCCTCCTTTGAATTATTTGGGCATTAATTTTGAAATTTCTGAGTAATATCTGCCAGTTGCTGACACCTGGTGGGGATTATATGCAACTCCAAGACATATGTTCTCTTGGGAAAGTGTGCCTTTTATTGTTTTTAAAACTTTGGCTGCTTATTCCCCTCAAAATATTGAGGTTTGAGGGAGAGGTTCTAATCTCAGACTTGCCAAGACAATCTTGATATATTAAATGGTTAGCAATAACTTAAAAGTAGAATTAGGTATCAATCAAAGGCATATCTTGTTGGAGTTTTTATTATTATTTCATGTGTAATACTGTAGTGCTTTGTGTGTGTCTTACTGTTTTTTTACCGGAGACCTAATCAAGAGTCACATAGGGTAGCAGGTGCAGGCTATGCGTTGAACATCAGTTTTGGAATTATTTTTCTACAAAGGCTATGTGTCACATTATCGGAAAGGTTTAGGTGTTAACTGCTTCTATGTGCCAGCCACCCAGAAGCCATTGCCCTTTGTTGAGGGAAGTGTTAACATTTAAATGCTTCTTATGGCACACATGTTGGCCAGTTGTATGCAAGGGTATACCCCATTAGGGACACACCGTTAACTGGCAGAGAGTGTACACTTTGCAAGAGGCATCAAACATGGCTTCTGCATAAAGTTTTGTCACAGAAAGAGATTTTTCACTAGAGCAGAGCCAAAAGTTAATCACTGAGCCCTTTCTGCCGAAATTAGGGGTGCAGAGGGTAGCACCACCCCGCAAAAAACAACAACGGTAGTGACCCCCCCTCACTTTTTTTGCTCCTTCCACTGCATTTTCATTTATTTTTCCCATTTCTGAGTACTGTTGCTTTGTTTCAAAATGGCAGCTTTTTTTTTTTTACAGCAGTTCTCAACCTGTGGGTCCCCAGATGATGTTGGACTACAACTCCCATCATCCCTGAGCTCTGGCCTTGCTTGCTAGGGGTGATGGGAGTTGTAGTTCAACCTCTGGGGACCCACAGGTTGGGAAAGGCTCCATCTGTCTTGAAGCCAGATGGGAGTGAAGGCAGGAGGGCCCTGCTTCCTGCTTCCACTCTGGTTGTCTTCCTGGGTTAAGAAGTCAGTGGAGTAAGGGAAGAAAGCTCCATTTCCCACCCCCCCGTTTTGGCCTCAGAATGGACACCATCAGAGCTAGGAAGCAGAATATCCTGTATGCAGTGGAAGAAATGCCATCGGCAAGTCAGGAGAAAACCCCACCCTTGTTTGTGTTCATATTCTCATGTGCACAGTTCCAAAATGGCTGCCCAACTTGGATGTGGTAAACTGGGGAAGAGGAGTGCATTTTGGCTTAGCTCTTTGCTCATGCCTTGCATCTGGGAGCAGCTGAATTCTAAACTGGCCTTCGGAGTCACTTAATTCTATTGAAACTCATAAAAAGTTGATGTTTGGAATTTTAATATTAATCAGGTTGCGCGAAATTTAAATACTGTATTTCAGTCTAGAAATGACAATCTACAAGTATGTGAATCTTAATTATTATTATTTTTACTTGAACTTTGTGTTTTCCTTACCCCTACATCTTCTCTTGGTGTGTTTTATGAACTGCAGGAATAACAGAATTTATATTCCAAGCAGTCTCAAGCTGAAAACACACTGGTTACTACAGGTGTTTTGTTTTTGTTTTTTGTTTTAAAAACCCAAAGCTTCAAAGAATAGGTCAACATTGATCCAAAGGTAGGGTTTTTTGGAAGGCTTTAATTTTGTTTTGTTTTTTGTCAGGTTCTCAATCTGTCAAAGATGCATTGCAAACTGTTTTATGTTTTGACATTGGTAGTAGCTGACTGGAGGGTGATGTGGAAAACACTGAAAAAAGGTTTTCTTTTTTAAAAAAAACAAACTTGTACTATTTATTTTGATTTTTTTTTTAATAGGGAAGCCTTAATGATTCCCTCTGAAGTTGTTATAGCAAGTTGTAATTCCATCATTAAAGCTGAAGTTGACACCGATATGGATGCTTTCATTGTTTAATTATTGGTTTAAGTTTATAGTACTTCCAACTACAAGTTAATGGCAACAATCTTTGCTAACTTGATGGAACTTCGCAACAGCAGTATCCTGAATCAGCACCAGGCATCTGACACCAGCTAAATTTCCCTCAATATCTCCAAGGGTGAGGGGTACAATATTTACATTATTTTTGTTGTTTTTACAGTTATACTTTCACATGCCAGAGATGCATAGTGACTTTCCCAGGACACGAAATTTTGCTATGTTCAAGGATAAGAAAAAGCAAACCATTTGTTCATGTTCCAGCAATCAGGAAAATTCCTTACAAATTCAAATCACGCATCCTAGTAAAGACATAAGCAAGCCTGCAGCAAGTATTCTTCAGCTTAGGGATGGTAGGTACTTAACACATTAAGCAGCTATGGCTCATTAGAATCTGAGAGAGTTGTCATATTGTAGACATTGCCTATTATCACAACCTTTTATACTTTGAGAAACTGCAGGGCCTGCATTTATCCAAAATTGTTTTTCAGGGCTCTAGCATGATGCTATAACATCTAACGAAAACTTAACCACAGACCTTCATTGGTTATAAAAGATAGCAACCCAACCGAAGCTGGAGTTCTGTTACAAAAGCAAAGCAAATGAATGATAAACACAATTAAACCATGCTGAAAAATAGGTTGGTGTGCTGTAAAGTGATTTCTCGTAGAAATCATCATGAAAAAGAACACATGCCATTCTGTATAGTTTCTTTATTCAAATCTCACTTCAGAAACCACGGAGCAGGCCCAGAATTTTCAGTAGCTTGGGATCTCTCTCTGCATTAAATGTTACAATCGTAAGATAATTTGTAGTGCTAATTTGGGTTTTTCCTGAGGTTTCTTTATAGGTAAAGCAAACAACTTCCACTGGAGTGGTCATGGGTGTTGGGGTTCCCCCTCCCCTATTTAACAAAGACATTTTATTTATTGAAGTGTTTATGCTATTTATTATGCATAGCTATTCATGCCCTGGTTACAACCACATTGGACTACTGTCACGTGCGCTAAATGTTGTCTTTTAAGGATGATCTGGAAGCTTTAACTCGGGGGTCAGCAAACTTTTTCAGCAGGGGGCCAGACTATATTTTGAAGAAGAAAAAAGAACGAATTCCTTTGCCCCACAAATAACCCAGAGATGCATTTTAAATAAAAGCACACATTCTACTCATGTAAAAACACGCCGATTCCCAGACTGTCCGCTGGCCGGATTTAGAAGGCGATTGGGCTGGATCCGGCCCCCGGGCCTTAGTTGCCTACCCATGCTTTAACTCATAGAAAACAGCTGCTGAGTTACATGTGCAGGCTAAACAATACCTTTTTCAGAAGAACATACAGGACATATTCTGCACCACCTCTTCTGCTTTCAAAGAGCCAATGAAAGTGTTGGTTGTTCCCTTTAAAGCCTTAAATAAGACCAGGTTATCAGGAGGAGGAGGCCCCATTAGCTAAAGTGCTGCTTCAGGTTAAGAACAGTTTCAGGTTAAGAACGGACCTCCGGAACGAATGAAGTACTTAACCCAAGGTACCACTATAGAACATAAGGCCCATTAAAACAGATGAAGTGTTAATTGTACTTGTTTTTATGGAAGGTTCTTAAAAGCACTACAAAGGGAGTCGCAACTGTGCCAATGGCCACAGAGTGCAGCACTTGTGTAATTTCAACACGCAGTGGTCTTGTGTAGTGGGGTGTCCTGCCTCTTGCTGCCAAGCAGTGTGTACACTTCAGAACATTATGTGGATGCAGGATGTGGTGGTGTTTTTTTTACAGATTTTTAAGCTGTTCCTCACAAAGCTAAATCAATGTGTCATGATCACCAAACAGATACGTCACTCAACAATTCAGATGTGTGTGCCTTTAATTTCAGTTCATCACAAACAATTATTTTTGTTGTACATAAATTTAATTACTGAAAAGTGCAGCAATAATACAGGGTCCTTCAAAGGGCACTTTCTAAAAAAATTACTATGATTCATGAGTTAAGAAAACTAGCATACATAGTTGTCGTACAGCAACACTTAAAGGAAAACTGAACAGAAAATGCCATGGTTTTGAGCAGCGTTACAAACATTTTACTGGGGTTTTTTTGTTTTTGTTTTGTACTGATCAGGATGGATTTGGTGGTGTGGGGCCTAAGTACAAAAAAAGACCTACCTGGTACAAGCACTTGTAAAACCCTAGCAATTACATGCAGTGACTGTCTATTTGGTGAGTTACATATGAACAGACAGCCTTCTAGAATAACTTGCCTATTAAAAGAACTTGCATTTTGGCCAAGAGTTGTTTTTTAGCAGAAACTTCTGAGATGATAGGGCAGTGCTGTGAAACGTTAACGAGCCCTGAAAAAAATTGATAGGTTCTGTTAATTGAGCTAGAAGTTGTTTTTTTCTCTGCACAAGAGAGGTGAGCTGTGAAAAAAAAAATCTAATTAAAACTCCACAAGTCAACTCTGGGCTCCTGCTCACAATATATAGCAGCTATGCAATGTCATGAGTAACTGTGTGCAAATTGGCTTGCCAGGCAGATTCATTTTCTACTGCATAGTTTGCTCCCACATCACTGCCAAGCAGCCCTCAGTTTAGCAATGTGAATGTTACCATCACGTTTTCTTTAAAACTAATACTGTGTAAGGCCTCTGTTGGTATCCAACAGTTTGAGGACAGCATCTTCATAGTAAAGTGCAGACAGACAACAATAGCTAGAATCTTACAGAAAGAAGTGATTAGATCTGTGTGTGGGGCTGTGTGTTACTTTTAGGTAAATGCTTAGGCGCAAAGACTGGTTAAAAGTAGGTTTCTAGTGGTCCTTTCATTCTTACGATTCCACTTGGCATCAAGTTCAAAGCAGCCTGTTTTTCCCATGCCAACATTGTGCATTGAGACATGATTGGACTTCCTCTCCCTGACACCCCCAAAGCTCCCCCAATCTCCACACAGAGCAAATTTTGGGGTTGTATAGGGATCTGCAGGTGGAGGAAAAGGGAAAGTCCTTTTTGCGTGAACTAAAATCAAGCACAAGTTGTGGTTTGTTTTTTAACAGAAGATATGCAGCTTTGGATAGGATAGTTAGAAGTTATCACATTTAAGAGATTTTGAGATGCAAGCTCACTGTTCTGAAATAAAATAATAGTAAGAACCTAAAGAAATAACAAGTAAAATCTTTCCATTCTGTGTTTTACAAGATCCCAAGTTTCTTCCTGAATTGCTATTGTATATTACCTGGTTCATAAGTGCCTTGTGAAGAATCAACTGGTGGATTTCATAGTATTTAAATATACCAAACTACTACTAAGTTGTTCCACTCATTCTGTATGGTTAGTTTCGATAGCATGAACATTGTTTAAGACATGCAGCACAGAATCTTTTGCTCAGACCAAGTAAAACACCTTAACTCTTAAATGTTTATCTTAAAGTCAGGGGTGGCAAACTGGTGGCCTGCCAGATACCACTGAACTTCCATCATTCCAGACTGATGAATGTGATGGCTGGGACTGATGGCAATTGGGAATCCAACAACCTCCAGGTGATTACAGGCTCCCACACCCTACTCTCAAGTCCACACAAACAGAATATTACAAATGAATATATTAGAAGTTAACCTTAATATGGTATAGGAGCTTGCTACTAAAATTATGTTGGAACTCATTCTGATCCACTCTAGCTAGAGGTATTAAATGCAGACTGGGAGACAAGAGTAATCTTTCTCAAGGTTATGTATGACAAACAGAAAATAAAAACACATAATCTGTTTAACTGCAGCAGAACTGACATGTTTCTAGCTCTGATTTAAATCACTGAAGTTGACGAGCAATGCCCGCCCTGCTGGTTTTCAGAGGTGTTTAAAATGGCTGGAGCCTAAATCTCTGAAGCAATTTCCTTTCATGCTCTCCCCCCATTTCCAGGATGACTCAAACCACCTTCTCACCTTAGTGCTCCTTGACCCTGCTGCTCTTTATGTGACCTCAGCCTTTATCATCTGACACAGCATATGTCCAAATAGGCCATTCTTATAATAGAGGTCCATTTATATTTGTTGCTCCTGTCTATTGTTAAGTGGATATGATTGGGACAAAACTGTTTGGGGGCATTGTGTTGCTCAAGTGTTTAAGGAGATATGCCCTTTGGGTGATAAGTCAGCCAATTGAAGAGAACTGGTCTGGTATTCAAGCAAATGTCGATAACAGCTAGCAAAACAGTCTGATCGGCTTCTCTGGATATTAAATAAAAATAGGACCAAATGTTCAGCAAGTGCTAACAATATATTTCACAGGCATAGGGCAATCGAGAATAAGAAGCGTCAAGTCTGGGCATCAAATAAATATGACTTGCAGTTTTCTGGCATAAAGGGCTAATACAGTAAGCATTATATCCTAAAGCAACTTTCTCAGATGAGGCACTGGAAATACTCTCCTCTGTATATACTGCTACATTGGGACGTCAGATTCTATTGTACTTTTGAGAATGCACATTTTCCAATTAAAATATCACTCTTAAATTAGTGGCTCCCATACAAAATAAATGGCACATTCAGTGCATTTTCTATCTTTTTTTTGGGGGGGGGGTTGTCTCTCCATTTAGTGGTTTACTTGGTTCTGATCTGAAAAGAGAGTTGATTAATACATATTGAGACAATCTAACAGGCACATACATTCTAATCAGCAATTCCAGACAAGTCCTGAAAGGCTGAGAAGAAAGACAATGGCAACCTCCCTGGTTAAAACTCGATTATACTAGACTTCTAAACAAAACCCAGAAGCATGATGCATCTTCTTAAAAGCTTAGCCGGTAGTGCTGTAGGGAGGTGATCTATAGCCTCTGCCTACAGGGTAGGCCCAGGTTGACCCTGCTCCCCCTGAAAAAAACTTGCGTCAGGACCAGCTCTCAAAGGTAAGTAGTTAACACAGTTTCCACCTGAGGTCTTTCACATAACACCAAACAAATTGAGATTCCTGGCCGCAAGTCAACATTGTACTTCAGGATGCCATTTTCAGATTGATGTGGTAATCAGATTTTGAGGGAACTAGACCGATTGTGTCTGTTAGCACGTATTGCACAAAACAACCAGCTGGGGAGGTTATCTTCTCCAAACCGAGTCCGCCAATCATGCCTTTCAGATGTAGTCATAGTGGATTCAGCAGATATTCTGCAGTCACTTTGAAGAAATGTTAACAAAACAGGCTAGTCACTGCAGCTACAGGGACCGTGTAAAAAGTCTGCGAGCCTGAGTCCCATGATTGCTGAACATCAGGTGTGGGTTGAACTTGTATCTGCAGGGAAAAGGGTGAGTTTGGGAGAAGAGGAGGGAAAAACAAGTGCTTTCAAGTCAAGTCTGGTATTTACAGTTTTTAAAATTATCAGCATTCTATGTGTGATACAGAATCTCTTGCTGATCTCTTCCTCGAGAGAAACCTCTGCTGTATTAGTTGCATCACATTCATGCAAGAACCCTGTTGTCAGGGTTTCTGGGAGAGAGGAGGAGATGACAGAGGAGACGGAGAGCGAGTGGGAGGAGGGGCAGAAGGATGAGGAAGAAGATGACGGAATTCTGAGGGAATCCACGAGTCTGAGCAGCGAGTCAGAGGATTCTCAAAAGGGGGTTACCTTAATCAAGCAAAGGGGAGGAGAAGGGAGAAGCGGAGAGGAGCCCAGTGGAAGACAGAGGAAGCAAGAGACGTCTCAGCCGGAACGGAGTAAAGGGGGTGGAGTCGTCAGCCTCTCGGAGGGAGCAGGATTAGGAGAGAACAGAGAGAGGGGGTTGGAGCAGGGTGTTCAGCCGGAAAGGGTGGAGAGCAGAGCAGGGGGTGGTGTAGCGGTCGAAAGAAAGGTCAGCAGCAACGTACGCGCGCCAAGTTCAAGCGTAGAGGCGCGCGGAAGTGGAGAGAGCTCAGGGGAGGAGCCCGGCCCTAAAGCCAGAAAGAGGGGGGAAGAGGCGGCAGAGGATTCAGCCTCAGGCGAGTCACGGAGAGAGGGAACCCAGGGGGGCAGGAAGACCCTGCGGAAAAGAAAGGAGAGGAAGAGGTGGTCTAGAGCCAGGCTATTAAGTTGGTGCGGAAGAGGGGAGGAGTCAGAGGGGACTTCAGCGGTCTAACGTGGCAGACGTACGGCCACAATGCTGAACTGTATGAGAAGCAGAAATCTTCAATAAACTTTTCCTGTAAATAAGCTGCAACGGAGTGAGGTCTCTTGTGAGCTGGGACCAGATCTGGGTGGCCGTGACAGTAAGTCCCCTCTGCGAAAGCAAAAAATTTTTTTTTGCGAAGCTCA
Organism: Podarcis melisellensis; assembly: GCF_964234715.1. NCBI lineage: Eukaryota > Metazoa > Chordata > Lepidosauria > Squamata > Lacertidae > Podarcis > Podarcis melisellensis. Next base: position 30,550,293 of record NC_138542.1, read on the forward strand.
CGAACGGGAGCAGCCATGAGCGCTGAGGAGCAGCTGGTTGCATTGCGGAATCAGGTTACCGCTCTCACATCGGCAGTCATTGCTTCGCAGAAGAAGAATGACGACTTGGAGAAGACGTGCCAGGATTTGCAGGCAAGGTGGGAGCGCGCGGACAAGGCGGGGGCCCCAGGATCCAGAGCGGAGGGCATTGCGCTTGGACGGAGGGGGGGTGCCCTAGTTCCGCATTTTAATGGCAACTTGCAAGACTATCCCAATTTCAGAGCGGACGTTGTATATGCACTGCACTTACTCCGTCACGATTTTAAAGATGAGGAGGAGAGAGTGGGGTTCATTGTTTCGCACCTGCATGGGGAGGCCAGGGCTTGGCTACGCAATTTGTGGCGCGAAGATGGACCGGCCCGTCGCGATTCAACTGCGTTCATCAAAGCGATGGATTCTTGTTTTCAATCCTCTGTGGATGTGGACATTGCGCGCCGTCAAATGCACGGGCTGAGGCAGGGGAAAGCGACTGTGCGCCAATACCACTCTAAATTTTTTGCATTGCTCACCGCCTTAGATTGGCCAAAGGACAGTAAACCGGTCAGAGATCTTTTTTGGGAGGGATTGAGCCCCCCCATCAAGGATGAGATCGCTAGGGGGGACAGACCCCAGACCCTAGAAGACGTGGTGCAACGGGCTTTAGCTCTTGGAATTCGACATGAGGGGCGTCCGTGGCATGAGGAGGACGGGCCCCAAGCGCGTGCGCAAGCAAGGACTCTCCCTTTTGGGCACAGGGACTTCAGCCGTGCGCACCCCTCGCCAATGGGGAAGGACAGAGAGGAGCCAATGGAGATTGGTGGTGCTAGGGCTCAGAAGCCATCCCAGAGCCCTGTCCCTGGTGCAGCCAAAGCGAAGCCTCCTAGAGGAACCAGGAAGTGTTACATCTGTGACAGTGCGCACCATATGGCGAAAGAGTGCCCCCAGAGGCTCCAGAAGCACACTGCAGCGCTGGCAACTGTAACAGCAGAGGTGCAACCAGGGGAGCAGCTTCAGGGAAACGACAGTGCCTGGCTGGAAGCAGAGCTACTGGGGCTCAGCCAGGCGGATCTGTAGACAAGCCCCCAGCATCACTGCAGAGCGTGGACCCTTTGCCTCCCAAACCGGCAGTTCTGCTCACAGCAACACTCCAGTTGCCTGATGGGAGACTCCTTGAGGTTCCAATAACGATCGATTCGGGAAGCAACGCCGACTTCATGGGACTGCAGTTCGTTAAGCAGCACAACATGGCGCTCCTGCCTGCAACGACGCCTCTGAACGTGGTCACGGTGGACGGCAGGAAGTTGCTGGGGGGGCAAGTGGTGCAGCAAACCCCTCCCATGATGATGCAGATTGGCAACCATCGAGAGCTTATTAGTTTCAATGTCACCCACTTATCGGACACACCCATCGTGTTAGGCATGAGTTGGCTGGAGAGGCACAGTCCCGCGGTTGCGTGGTACCAGAGGCAGATCAACTTTTGTTCATCGTATTGTGCTCAGCATTGCTTTCAGACCGATCAGGGAGGAGAAGCTGAGCAGCCATTGCATCTGAGTATGGTGCAAACAGTGCCTCACAAGTACCAGGACTTCTTGGAGGTTTTCTGTGAGAAGGAAGCTGACAAGTTGCCGCCTCATAGACCTTACGACTGCGCGATTGATTTAGTGCCAGGGGCGCAATTGCCTGCTGCCAAGCTGTACTCCATGTCGGAGGACGAAATGCAAGAGCTTCGGGAGTTCATAGACCATAACCTCAAGCGCGGTTTCATCCAGGAATCTAAAGCAGCGGGAGGCAGCCCTGTTTTCTTTGTGAAGAAGAAGGACACGCCCCAAAAAAGGCTTATAGTGGATTACAGGTTCATCAACAGCTTGACTAAGCCCAAAGCTTTCCCCATGCCCAAGATTGACGACCTTTTAGCGACCGTCAGGAGGGGCAAGATTTTCACCAAGCTGGACCTACGTGGAGCTTACAATCTCATCCGCATCCGGAAAGGAGATGAGTGGAAGACCGCCATGTTCACCCCTCTGGGCACATACGAATACAGAGTCATGCCTTTCGGCCTCCAAAATGGCAGCCACGTTTTTCAAGCATTTATGCACCACGTGCTAGCAGGTCTCCTCTACAAAAAGTGTGTCTGCTTTCTCGACGATATCCTGATTTTCTCGGAATCGCCGGAGGATCACGATAAGGACGTGAGGGAGGTCCTGCAGAGGCTGAAGGAACACAGGCTGTACGCCAAGTTGGAAAAGTGCCAGTTTGATGTCAGAGAGGTTGATTTCCTTGGCTACAAGTTGTCCGACGAGGGACTGGCCATGGACAGGGCTAAGGTTCAAGCGCTGTTGGACTGGAAAAGCCCTCGAAATCGGAAAGAGGTCCAGAGGTTCATCGGCTTTGCCAATTTTTACCGCAAGTTTATTAAAGGTTTTGCGAACGCGACGGCGGCGATCACTGACACCCTCAGTTCCAAGAAGAAGAAGTTCGTCTGGACCGAACAAGCGGAGCGGTCCTTCCGGACGCTTAAGGGTCTTTTCGCCTCCGAAGAGCAGCTGCTCCACGTGAATCCCGGCAGACCCATGCGGGTAGAGACCGATGCGTCGGATAGAGCGGTTGGGGCCGTTCTTTTGCAAGAGGATTCACAAGGCAACTGGCGACCGGGTGCGTTCTACTCCCGGAAGCTCAGCAAGACGGAGCGCAATTATACCATATGGGACAGGGAGTTGTTGGCCATTCATGCAGCTTTCAAAGCGTGGCGACACTTCTTAATAGGAGCCAAGCACACGGTGCAGGTCCGCACGGATCACAAGAACTTAGAGTATTGGCGGACGGCTAAGTTGCAGACCCAGCGACACATGCGCTGGGCGGAGTTCTTTGCGGACTTCGACTTCAAAATAGAATACATCCCAGGAGACTCCAATGTTATTGCAGACGCGCTGTCCCGAAAGCCGCAATACTTGGAGGAAGCAGCTCCAATCGCAGCAAAGCACATTTTCGCACCGCAGGCGTGGACGTGCGCTACCATCGCAGTCGACCTGGACGCGGTGCGACGCGCGTTGCAAAGGGATCAGTTTGCACAGTCTAAGATGGAGGAGCTACGCGGAGGGTCGCGACACAACGATGAGTTTCAATTACAAGATGGACTTTTGACTCGTAAGGGTGCCCTTTACGTGCCCACCGACGATCTTCGAGCCAAGGTTCTGCAACAGTTGCATGACGCCCCTAGTGCAGGCCATTTCGGCAAAGAAAAGACGATGGAGTTGGTGGCTAGAGACTTTTGGTGGCCCCAGATGAGAGGAGAGGTGGCGGACTACGTCGCCAGGTGTGATATCTGCCAGAGGTCCAAACCAGTGCACCAGAAGCAGGCGGGATTGCTAGAACCGCTGGAGACACCGCAGCAACCATGGGAGAGGGTAGCGTTGGACTTTGTTACAGACCTGCCCAGCTCCAGAGGTAAGACGGCGGTGTTAGTGGTGGTGGACTTGTTCACCAAGATGGCGCACTTCATCCCTTGTGCCAAGGTGGCGACGGCAGAACAGACCGCAAAGCTCTTCATCGATCACGTCTTCAGAGTGCATGGACTTCCGCAGTCCGTCTTGTCCGACAGGGGGCGCCAGTTTGTTTCCACTTTCTGGCGAAAGCTTCTGGGCATCTTGCACGTCAAAATCAACCTGACATCGGCGAGGCATCCACAAACCAACGGTCAAGCGGAGAGGGTCAACGCGATCATGCAGCAGTACCTGCGGTGCTACGCCAACCAGCGACCTGCGGCGTGGGTGGACTATCTGCCGATGGCTGAATTCGCCTACAACAACACGAAACACGCTTCCACCGGGGTGACGCCTTTCTTCGCGAACAATGGCCGTCATCCCAGAACCTTCCCGAGATTTGCGGCACCAGGAGGGGGGGGGCCTCAAGATGCCGACCAGTTTGCAGCGGAGTTGCAAGAGGTGCACGAGGAGCTGCGGAGACATTTGGAGCTGGCAAAACAGGCGTATAAGGTGCAGGCCGATAAGCACAGGAGGGCGGGAGAGGACATCCAGGTTGGGGACTGGGTGTGGTTAGCAGCCCACGCGATGCCGGCCAGGTCATTGGCCAAGAAGAAGTTAGGACACAGGCAGCTAGGGCCATATCAAGTTGAGGCTAAGATCAATCCGGTGGCTTTTCGTATAGCCCTTCCGGAAGGTTCCAGGGTGCACCCGGTCTTTCATAGGTCGGTGCTCACTCCCTACAAAACCCCACACAGGTTTCAAGAGTCAGGAGCACCCCCAGAGCCACGTAGGAGGGCGCCTGAGAGGGGGGAATCGCCAAGACCAGAACCTCTTAACGAGGTCACAGAGATACTGGACTCGAGATGGGGGGAGGAGGGAGTTGAATATTTTCTCGCCAGGGAGGGCACACCAGCCGCTGCTAATAGTTGGGTGCCAGGCTACGAGTTAGACGAACCCCTTTTGAAAGAAGAGTTCCATGCACTTTTCCCACATAGACCCATGCCAGCTGAGTACTTTGATGACTGGCTTTTCACACCCACATTGTCAGATAGCACGTTCAGGGGTTTCTCTTCCCCCGAGGGAAGAACACCAGAATCAAGCCCGCCCAGGGGATCGTGCTCGGGGGTGGACACGGAAACCCCTTATTGGTGGGAGGAGCAGCCAGAGGAGGAATGGCGTAAGAGGTGGCTGATAGGTCCTTGGCGGGCAGCACCGGAGGAAGTAGCGATGGAAGCAGAGACTGAGAAGCATTTGGGGGAAGAACCCGACTTCGAATACACTTACACAGAACTGCCAGCAGAGAACATTGACGTAGACGACCTGTATCCTGAGCCTACCCCCGAAGAGCCGCAGTTTCCACAACCGGTCCCCGGCGAGCGGGAGGGGGGAAGGGGGGGCTTCGAGGGGGGGATGGATGTCAGGGTTTCTGGGAGAGAGGAGGAGATGACAGAGGAGACGGAGAGCGAGTGGGAGGAGGGGCAGAAGGATGAGGAAGAAGATGACGGAATTCTGAGGGAATCCACGAGTCTGAGCAGCGAGTCAGAGGATTCTCAAAAGGGGGTTACCTTAATCAAGCAAAGGGGAGGAGAAGGGAGAAGCGGAGAGGAGCCCAGTGGAAGACAGAGGAAGCAAGAGACGTCTCAGCCGGAACGGAGTAAAGGGGGTGGAGTCGTCAGCCTCTCGGAGGGAGCAGGATTAGGAGAGAACAGAGAGAGGGGGTTGGAGCAGGGTGTTCAGCCGGAAAGGGTGGAGAGCAGAGCAGGGGGTGGTGTAGCGGTCGAAAGAAAGGTCAGCAGCAACGTACGCGCGCCAAGTTCAAGCGTAGAGGCGCGCGGAAGTGGAGAGAGCTCAGGGGAGGAGCCCGGCCCTAAAGCCAGAAAGAGGGGGGAAGAGGCGGCAGAGGATTCAGCCTCAGGCGAGTCACGGAGAGAGGGAACCCAGGGGGGCAGGAAGACCCTGCGGAAAAGAAAGGAGAGGAAGAGGTGGTCTAGAGCCAGGCTATTAAGTTGGTGCGGAAGAGGGGAGGAGTCAGAGGGGACTTCAGCGGTCTAACGTGGCAGACGTACGGCCACAATGCTGAACTGTATGAGAAGCAGAAATCTTCAATAAACTTTTCCTGTAAATAAGCTGCAACGGAGTGAGGTCTCTTGTGAGCTGGGACCAGATCTGGGTGGCCGTGACACCTGTGCTCCGTTAAAATGAATGGCGGCTATACAGATGCTGTGTTTAGTTGAATACAGTATTTTCAAAGAAGCAACTGTTTCCGTTGTTTAGTTCCAAGCTCAAAAGTGTGTGAAGCAGCTGCTAACAAGACTTTGTGGTTAGGGCCCAGATAAGCGGTTTCTTTTAAAGCCTGTGGCTTGGACCAAGGAAAACCTCCTTCCCCCGCAACCCCCCCCCCCAATCCTCTCTAGAGAATCAGGTTGGGTGCAAGTAAGGGGAGGAAAAATGAGAAACCTTTTATTCAAGATAAATGATCTTAGTATTCAGGTCTCAGGGGTGTGTGTGTGTGTGTGTGTGTGTGTGTGTGTGTGTGTGTCTATATATATATACATAAAATTTATTTACCGCTTTATATTTTTAATAAAAATCTCAAAGTGGTTTAAGGTAAAGGTAAAGGGAACCCTGACCATTAGGTCCAGTTGTGACCAACTCGGGTTGTGGCGGTCATCTTGTTTTACTGGCCGAGGGAGCTGGCGTACAGCTTCCGGGTCATGTGGCCAGCATGACTAAGCCGCTTCTGGAGAACCAGAGCAGTGCACGGAAACGCCGTTTACCTTCCCACCAGAGCGGTACCTATTTATCTACTTGCACTTTTGACATGCTTTCAAACTGCTGGGTTGGCAGGAGCAGGGACTGAGCAACGGGAGCTCACCCCATCGCAGGGATTTGAACCACTGACCTTCTGATCAGCAAGTCCTAGGCTCTGTGGATTAACCCACAGGCAAAGTGGTTTACAGCATATTAAATCAATAAAGCATTAACCAGGTGATGTTCCTCCAGCCTCATGAGGAGCCTCTTTAGTGGAACTGGTGAGTATGGGCCATGCCCCCTAGCCCAAATGGAAAGGGCCTTTCGGGGAGCAGCCTTCACGCCTCACTGCAGGGCGATGTTCCTTTGTTGGATATCCTTCACTATTAAAAAGGACTTGCCTCACTTGCAAGAATTCCGATTTAAAACCTTGTAACTGAATTTTACTTACAGTAACTCAAAAGACCAAGAGGGAAGGTCTATGTGCCTGAACTGTTCAAAAACAGTTGCAAAGTTATATAATGACTGAAATAGGTCAATAAGCGCAGGCTTACCCTGGATCAAAGACCCCTGGTGTGCGGCAAGTTGCTCCAGAGCAGGACTGCAACATCATTAGCCGATAGTTCATCTTTTCTAAAATTTCCTGATCTATTGTTTTTGCGATGTTGGTAATCTGGTGTGGGTCTGCAGTCAAATTGTAAACTTCGACAAACACCTGCATTAAAAAAAAAGATAGGACAAGCTAAATAATATGGAACTGAGGATTTATAGCCAGAGATACTACGATGAAGATTGCTATTACATCTTAACATGATCTATTACAGTGGTACCTTGGTTTACAGACGCTTCAGGTTACAGACTCTGCGAATCTAGAAATAGTACCTCGCGTTAAGAACTTTGCTTCAGGATGAGAACGGAAATCGCGTGGCAGCGGGAGGCCCCATTAGCTAAAGTGGTGCTTCAGGTTAAGAACAGTATCAGGTTAAGAACGGACCTCTAGAACGAATTAAGTTCTTAACCCGAGGTACTACTGTAGATGCCACATGGATAAATCGATTTGTCGATCCCACCCTGTAGCTCCTTTTGTGGGAGTAATACATCTGAACTTCAGCTTGGTTTGTGGGACAGTAAACAGAAAACAAATCTCTTTCTCATCGTCTTCAAGTTTCACCACTCATAGTGGATCACCCTCACGATAACTTGGAGGCGCTGTCAAGTGAGATGGCCGCCCTCTTCCACCGAGCGTGCAAGCTTTGGGAGGGAGGGGGACACCTGCCTAGCCTGCCAGGTCAGCTGAATCAACCCTGGTGATCTATGGGGTGACAGATGTCGCTTCATGAGCAAGTGTCCATGCAGCCAACATCTTACTAATGGGATTTAAATTTCGCTTCTAAAGGGAGAGGTAGGTCACTAAAATCCTCTCAAAGCCAATTGTCCCGGATCTTTTTACAGACCTGTGTTCCCTCCTCAGTGTTCAAGCTGCCTGCCTCGTTTCAATTTACGATGCTACCGGTTCATCAAACCTTAAGTTTTACATTCGTCATTAACAACTAGGGCTAGAGCCGCACCTGTTGGAACAAGAACCATACTCTGATGCTTGGCCCCAGCCTTGTTTTTCGTACATCCCTTGCGGCATGTAGCAAACAGCACCTTACCCACTGTTTGCTCACCCCAGCAGTAAGATATAGCTGAGTGTACAATCCACAGCAGGCTATGCATGCAGGTCTCTTTTCTCCTAGTATTAAAATTACTGCCTCTTTAAAGCCAAACAGAGCAATATTCACTGCCAATGCAGGTAAGGAGTAACGTGCCAAAAACCCATTTCTACCCATTACACAGTTACCTGGTGTGTGATTGCTCTGCACAAAAGAAAATACTAAACTTCTGCACCAATGTTATAGGAACTTATACTAAAAGCAACTGAAAATATAACCATGTCCCCTAGGATGCGGGGTATATATATACAATGGGTTGAGAAATAAGAACGGAAAGTCTTCCCTCTGAAGAATCTAACTAGAAACTGAGAGTGACAGTCAGAAGAGGGAATAAGGTATTGATTGCTGTAGAAGTGTAGGAAGAGATCTACTTTCATAATAACACAGAATAATAGTATTATATTAAAACTGATATTCTCTTAAGCTGTGACCTGTTGTCAAGATGGCAATTCTCTGTCACGCACTGCTGTCATATTCCTTACACATCTCTCTACCGGCTTCATTTGGCTAAACTCACACAGCTTTCTCTACGTATCTTTTCATTGCAAGATTCTGCTTGCAAAAGAAAACTTTCAGAGTTCTTGAGCCGACACTGAGTTTACTTCAGAAGACAGAAGGTAAGTGCTGGACTAGTAAGATTATAGGTGAAGGTAAAAAAGGTAAAGGACCCCTGGACGGTTAAGTCCAGTCCAAGGCAACTGGGGTTGTAGCACTCATCTCGCAAGGGAGCCGGCATTTGCCCACAGACAGCTTTCCGGGTCATGTGGCCAGCATAACTAAATTGCTTCTGGTGCAACAGAACACTGTGACGGAAACCAGAGCGCATGGAAACGCCGTTTACCTTCCCACCGCAGCAGTACCTATTTATCTACTTGCACTGGTGTGCTTTCAAACTGCTAGGTTGGCAGGAGCCAGAACAAAGCAACGGGAGTTCACCCTGTCACGGGCATTTGAACCGCAAAATTATATACCCCTACTAAAGGTTGCTTCCTGCATTGCATTTTACCGACACAGGGATAAATTCTTACAGGAGTGGGTCGTGGTTCCCTTTGTCAAAGTTCACCTAAGTATTTAAGGAGTTAGAATTGTCGTTTGGGGTCAGAAGCAGCCCCGGGAGTCTTGCTAACTGCATAACTGAAATGAAAGTTACAAACCCAAAACGAACAGGATGATTAAATATAGATATCTGAACCAACTGTCTGGTGAGGGAGCTTTCAGGTCAAATGGGAAATAGCTGATCACACTAAATTTAACCTACTTGGTTAACCAGGTTCTGGGGTTTGCATAAATAACTCCTAGAACTGTTATTCCCATCTGCACAGAATAAATACACTAGGAGTTGAAGTTAACATGGTACTGTAAAAAACAAGAACAACCCCCAAAAAACAGAACAATTACCTCACGATCATCGAATTCACAGTACTGCAGATCCCATGAAGAAGAGAGTGTTCTTACACATGCATATGTATTGTTGTATGCATCTTCACAGACACAATCTGGAAAACAATGCTATAAAAACAAAAGTTCTGTTACAATGCGGCAGCACACATCCATTGTTAAACATGAACAATACAGAGCACCGACAGCGGACAGCGACGTAGGTTAAGACCCAGCCCACAGACTGTCCTAGACGCAACTGCAAATTTGCTTTTAAACTCCTCCTTTTCGGGGGCCCATGTACAAGATGCCACTCCTAATCTTTCCACACAAATCCTCGGCGACCCCATGCTTCTCAACATTCTTCAGATAAGGATTCTAAAAGCAAATGGAAGAAAACAGAACTACGTACAGTGACACCGGGTCCAAGGGCAGGGCAGGTAGGATCACTACTGTTGTGTCCTTCTCCTTGGTACTCAACCAAAACATCTGATCTCCAGGTCACATTTACATCTCCTCTCTAAAATAAAACAAATGTCAACAACTGTGTGGGTCAGACCAAGTAGAATGGAAGCTTCATAAAACAAAAAGAGCTTTTAGTCTTCTGGACTGTGGAGACTAAGCCTAAAACTTGTGGTAGCAGCAGCAGAGACTTAAGTATAAACACGAAGAAAGCCCCAGTCCTTGCACTATAGTTTCATGACTGAAAGCGGACGTCATCTTCAGTATCTGATGTTAGAGATAGAAGAACTGCTGAGAAACAATTTATATGAAGTTTCACACTGCTAAAGTGTCCCTTAAATGCACTAGGTGCTCTCCACCAGATTCACAATAAAAATGCCACAAATGTGTGAGGTACAACTACAGAGCTCAGAGATGCTATGCCAGGCACAGGTAAACTCAGCCCTTCAGTTGTTTTTGGCCTACAACTCCCATCATCCCTGGCTAACAGGACCGGTGGTCAAGGATGATGGGAACTGTAGTCCCAAAATATCTGGAGGGCCGAGTTTGCCTATGCCTGTGCTATGCTAAGTTTGCATATTATAAACATGTACCACTCCTTTCTTTTAGCTCCTCTGGAACTTATCACAAAGCATTTTGCTTCATTTCCCTTTTTTTGCTACTAGAAACAACCTTATACTGTATACAACAGTGTCTCACATTGAATACAAATGATCTGCAGAAAAGGACTTTATGATATGAAAATAGAGATAATGTGTGCAATTTGTAACCCAAGAAAATACAGACTTTTTTTAAAAAAAAGATACAGGCAAGCTGCATCAGTACTCAAATTATTTTACAATATTATTTAATCGGTAAATTGGGTTGTGTTCAATAAATACAGTGGTGCCTCGCAAGACGAAATTAATTCGTTCCGCAAGTCTCTTCGTCTTGCGAGTTTTTCGTCTTGCGATGCACGGTTTTCCATAGGAATGCATTGAAAATCAATTAATGCGTTCCTATGGAAAACGCCTTCCCCCGACCTCTTCTGGCGGGCGGCATTTTAAAATCGCCCGGGACAGCGGAGGACTTCTCCGCTGTCCGGGGCGATTTAAAAGCCCCTGGGAAGGCAGGCAGGGGGGACAAAGGCTTTCTCGCCCGGCCGCCCGGCTTCGGGACATCGTTCCGATGCCGGGCGGCTGGGGGACGCGTTCCTGCCCCACCACCCGGCATCGGGACGATGCCCCGAAGCCGGGCGGCTGGGGGAGGCGTTCCTGCCCCACCGCCCGGCATCGGGACGATGCCCCGAAGCCGGGCAGCTGGGGGAGGCGTTCCTGCCCCACCGCCCGGCATCGGGACGATGCCCCGAAGCCGGGCGGCGGGGGGAGGCGTTCCTGCCCCACCGCCCGGCATCGGGACGATGCCCCGAAGCCGGGCGGCTGGGGGAGGCGTTCCTGCCCCGTCGCCCGGCATCGGGACGATGCCCCGAAGCCGGGCGGCGGGGGGAGGCTTTCTCGCCCCGTCGCCCTGCATCGGGACATGGTTCCGATGCCAGGCGGCGGGGGGGGGGGTTTCCCGCCCCACCGCCCGGCATCGGGACGATGCCCCGAAGCCGGGCAGCTGGGGGAGGCGTTCCTGCCCCACCGCCCGGCATCGGGACGATGCCCCGAAGCCGGGCGGCGGGGGGAGGCTTTCCCGCCCGGCCGCCCGGCTTCGGGACATCGTTCCGATGCCGGGCGGCTGGGGGAGGCGTTCCTGCCCCGTCGCCCGGCATCGGGACGATGCCCCGAAGCCGGGCGGCGGGGGGAGGCTTTCTCGCCCCGTCGCCCAGCATCGGGACATGGTTCCGATGCCAGGCGGCGGGGGGAGGCTTTCCCGCCCCGTCGCCCGGCATCGGGACATGGTTCCGATGCCAGGCGGCGGGGGGAGGCTTTCTCGCCCCGTCGCCCGGCATCGGGATGATGCCCCGAAGCCGGGCGGCGGGGGGAGGCTTTCCCGCCCCGTCGCCCGGCATCGGGACGATGCCCCGAAGCCGGGCGGCGGGGGGGAGGCTTTCTCGCCCCGTCGCCCGGCATCGGGACGATGCCCCGAAGCCGGGCGGCGGGGGGAGGCTTTCCCGCCCCGTCGCCCGGCATCGGGACGATGCCCCGAAGCCGGGCGGCGGGGGGAGGCTTTCCCGCCCCGATGCCGGGCGGCGGGGGGAGGCTTCAAAAGCCGTCCGGGGGCTTTTAAATCGCCCCGGACAGTCCCGGGGCGATTTAAAAGCCCCCGGTTAGGCAGGCAGGGGGGGTAAAGACTTTTGCCCCCCGCCCACCTTGGGAAGAGGTCCAGGACCTCTTCCCAAGGCGGGCGGGGGGGCAAAAGTCTTTGCCCCCCCTGCCTGCCTTCAAAAGCCGTCCGGGATAGCGGGAAGCGCTTCCCTGCTATCCCGGACCGCTTTTAAAATGCTGGCGGTGGGGAGCAAAGCCTTTCGCCCCCGCCGGCCTTCCTGGACCTCTTCTGAAGTCCGGAGGGGGGAAAAAGGCTTTGCTCCCCACCGCCAGCATTTAAAAAAAGGTCCCCGAGATTTCCCTATGGGCTTTCGTCTTGCGATGCAAGCCCATAGGGAAAATCGTCTAGCGAAGCGTCGCAAAACCCGAAAAACCCTTTCGTCTTGCGGGTTTTTCGTCTTGCGAGGCATTCGTCTTGCGGGGCACCACTGTATACACTCTGATTTGCTTTACACCAGGTTGTATTATTTTGTTGTCCATCTAGCTCGGTATCAGCTGTTCTATGCCTCTCAGACACCGTTCTTTCACATCACATGCTGCCTGATCCTTCCGTTTTAGTGGGTGTCTGCATACAGAAGATCCTGGGTTCAAATTCTGTGCTCTACCACTGAAGCTATCACTCCTACCAATACCAACAGCAAGGGCTGTGTGAAAATACCTACAAGGTACAGGAGATCACGACTGCTGAACATTATAATCTAGAGTGGAAGAACAATCACCGAAGAACAATGTTTAGAGCAGTTACCGGAATACCTAATAATAATAACCCCACCAATGTACTTACCAGTAGTGGTAGTAGTGACATCCCATCCATCTGTGTTTTATTTAGATCATAGCCTGCAATATCTAAAATAGTAGGACCCAAATCAACATTTGCCACAAGCATCTAGAAGACAGGAAACATAAAATAATTATTATATTTTCCTATTATGGTCCAAGTGGAAACATGCACGTTTTCAGGGTCCAAGCAAATTGGACAAACATGTTAGTCTACACTTGCTTCCGTCACATAAACAGACTTCCACTGTGCTCTGAAAAGCTGGGGGAACATATTGCTAAAGCTCTGGGGAAGCAGTTTAAACAGCACTTGCCATTTCCTCCTGCCAGCTTTCTGCATGCCCTGACTGAGCTGCCAACTCAGAACATCTTCCATCTAAAGCTAGGACTATAGTTGATACCTGCCTTCTGCTATTAAATGGCAATTATTTGTTATTAACATTTGCTTTACAATAAAAAGGGTACAAGAAAATACAATGGTCATTGCTGTGTAATAACTAACTCTTATCCAAGCCATTCCTCGTATTCTCCCCTCTAATCTTGGCATGAGAACTTCTAAGAACTTCCATCCCACTGCGTTCCATAAGCAAGACAAAAGAGCAAAAAGGAAGACAGAGGGGAAAACATGAAAGGTGTCCACAATCTAATATACACACCTTGACTATTATTTTTATTAATGTGTTACCTTATGGCCGGGGACACGGGTGGCACTGTGGGTTAAAACACAGAGCCTAGGACTTGCCGATAGGAGGTCGGCGGTTCAAATTCCAGTGACGGGGTGAGTTCCCATTGCTTGGACCCTGCTCCTGCCAACCTAACAGTTTGAAAGCACGTCAAAGTGCAAGTAGATAAATAGGTACTGCTCCAGCGGGAAGGTAAACTGTGTTTCCGTGTGCTGCTCTGGTTCGCCAGAAGCGGCTTAGTCATGCTGGCCACATGACCCGGAAGCTGTACGCCGGCTCCCTTAGCCAGTAAAGCGAGATGAGCGCCGCAACCCCAGAGTAAGTCATGACTGGACCTAATGGTCAGGGGTCCCCTTTACCTTTACCTTATGGCCAACTTTGCTAATCTATGATTTGGGACCAGTTATTTATGTAATGTGAACACACGTTTTAAAGGGTGTCCGCAGAAGCAATGAAGCGCCATCCCTAGTGTGAGTCCTGGTCCATCTTCCAATTTTCTAGAAGTCATTGGAATACTTTTCACACCCTTTATGTAGTTGCAACATAGTTGATGCTACCACTAATGACGCCATTATTGTGAAGTGGTGGCCATAGAGGTAATCATGCAACTTCTTTACTCCAGCCACAACCGCCATGACCTCCCTGTCAACGATCCCTATCTTTAAGTCTGAACAAAATGCTTGTTTAACCTGGAGGTAGGCTGTCTGAATTGTGCATTGCTTTGTTAACGATTTGTTGGGTCTCTGGACCATAATAAAGATTAGATTGATTGAGTTGCAACGTAATATTTAGAGAAGGTCAGTTATCAACCAAATTTATCCAGTCCCTCATGTGGCTAAGAACTGCCAGTGCCTAGGCAAGAAGCTTTGTAACAATTCAACACACACACAATATTAAATCACACAGGCTTGTGGCTGTTGTTGCTTCTTTGCAAGGCCAATTCAGAAGCATTAACTTCTTCGTAGGTTTTTGACTATTCCATTCTACACAACTGCAGGCTTTACCACTCACTTCTCTTTGCATATTCTGTTTCCGCTTCTCAATATTTTCTCTCTCTTCCCAATGTCACTCATTCTTCATTCTTTTCCCAGTTCAAACAACGAATATTCTGGAACCAGGCTGCTTTCAAACAACAAGGGCGCAGGTATTTGCACTTATTGTAAGTGTAACTTTACCTTGTTCGTTTGGTTGGGTTTGATTCCTGGTCCTCGCACCAACAGTGGAACTTTAATGTCAAACTCGTAGAGCTGTCGTTTGTCAATAGGCAATGAAAACTGACCTAAGAAACATGCAGAACAGAAATTCTATATATTGCATTGACAGCTTTTGTTATTTTATCCCAGGGAGGGGCTAACCTTTGGCCTTCTAGATGTTGACAGAGTACAACTCCTACCTTCTCTGACTATTGACCCTGCTGGCTGAGGCTGATAAGAGCTTGAGTCTAATAATATTTGGTGGGTCACAGTTTAGCCACTTCTGCTTTATCCCTCTTGTTGTTTGTTCACTCCCCAGCTGGTCTGCATTTATTCATTAGGGAAACACTTTATTTTCAGTCACCCCTATATTGTTTTTAGCTTAGAGCTAAATTCCAAGAAGTGACCGGAAAGAGAGATTATAGGACTAAGATGTTTGGATGCCAACAAAGCCACAAATTTGCATCACTTCTCCTACTTATCTGAAGCCGTTTCAAATGCATGCATAAAAGTTTACAGCCTTTCAAAATATATATATATATAACTAAAATACATTCACCTGTATGAAAGCCATTGTCTGAAGTGTAAAAAATGTATGTATTATCCAACTCTGCATGAGATTCCAGCCGCTTCACCAGTTTTTCAATCAGATCATCCACCGACAGAAGTGTCTGCCATCTGCAAGCAAACAGGAAAGTTTAAGTGTGTTAAATGTATGAGGGTATGTGCATGCAAATGTGAAGTGGAGTATGAGTTTCATAACTCAAAGAAGACTTTCTTATAGATTTTTAAATTTTTGAGCCCTGCTGTTTTCTATTCTAAAAGGTCCTGTATATATCAATACCTTGATCTGGTTTGTTTGATAATGAGAACCACCATTTTCATGGGATGCAAATTCAAGCAAGTGTTTGAAAATTCTGCAAGACTCACAACTTTGGGAGGGGTGTAAAAGCATCAGCTGGGTACTTAGGTACTATTTAACAGCTCACTGCAAGTTTGGCTTATTCCAGAGGCAGCTGGTTGCAATGGGCAGAAAAGGAAGCAACCCCTTAAGAGCCAGAGAGAGAAAGCAGTTTTTTTTGTCTCTCCATCTGCGCACATAACTAATTCACTACCTCTTTTTCTGCCCCCTGTTCTCTGAAATCTATTCTGGTCAACAGAAAGTGAAACTTGATGTGCTGTGCATGCATTTTGCCCCAGGTGGCACCCTCTCCAGAAAAAAAATATATTAAAAGCACTACCCATTGAAAACATAAGCTTCAGTAAGGCTAATCTGAACCAATGATTCCCCTCTTAGCCTCCTTTTTGGATGACTTTCAATACCTAGCCAATCGCAGCCCTCCAAAATTTGCATGAAAGTTAAGTATCCATAACCATCATTCACAACCAACCCACTTTTAGCAGCGTCTTAACATTCTTTGACCATTGAGCCATTGCCCGGCTGCACAGGTGGACCCACAAGACTCACTCTCAGGCATGCATGTGAAGAAGATCAGAAGTGACCACAGGGAGCCGCTGAGAGAGGCCTTAGCAAGGGAGAAATCCCTTCTCTGCTCGGGGCTTTTACTTAAGGCTCTCTTGACTCACAAGCGCTGCAGCCATTTAGAGGAGCAATGCACACAAGCACAGCTCCCACCCCCAACAAGGGAAGGTGTTGACTGTGGATCTGTGGCACAAAGGACTATTACATATAGGGGACTATTCCTGATCCCAGCTGCTCGCTCACTAATGGTTAAGAAGTGGCTATGCCTTCTTAACTGTGCTACGTCATAGGAGCTTCATCTCTCAACACACAGCAGAGAAACATTCCTATCTGCTCATGGGGAAAGGAAACTTTCTCCCCACTCTGCCTTTAATAAATAATAATAATAATAATAATAATAATAATAATAATAATAATTTTTTATTTATATCCCGCCCTCCCCAGCCGGAGCTGGGCTTAGGGTGGCTAACGACAATAAAATAATACAACATTCTAAAATCATTTCATTATAAAATTAATTCAAATCAAATTAATGGCAACCATTGGGCTGTGAAGATTGCCAAAGGAGGGAGTCAGGCTGCGCCCTGACCAAAGGCCTGGTGGAACAGCTCTGTCTTGCAGGCCCTGCGGAAAGATGTCAAGTCCTGCAGGGCCCTAGTCTCTTGTGACAGAGCGTTCCACCAGATCAGAGCCTCTGATTACTGTGCTAAGCAATGAGATAGGGGTTTTCTTTATCGCAAAGCATAATAAATAATAATAATAATACTCCTACTCCACCCATCTGGCTGGGTTTCCCCAGCCACTCAGGGCAGCTTCCAGCACATATAAAAACCATAATAAAACATCAAACATTAGAAACAATTTCTTCCTTCCCAGGCTGTCTTTCTTCCTCCCTCCCTTTGATCACATGTGTTTGAGAAATATACGAGAGAGAGAGAGAGAGAGAGAGAGAGAGAGAGAGAGAGGAGACAGTAAGAGTCGAGTGTATGTGAGTGCATGCCAGCAGCAAGAGAGAAGGGCTGAGTGCATGCCAGTGCAACATGAGAGCATATTTCAGCGTCAGGTGAGATTAGCCAGGTTTGCATGTTCCTTTGTTCCATGTCTTTAAGCTATCTCTCTCTCTGCTTCGCCACCTTCAATGGTCACCAGTCACTTCTGCTTATCCCTTTCAGCAGCTACTTAAAAGCAACAGCTGTTCTCTGGTACAGAAGGTATGTAAAGACACCAGCTGTTTAAAGGAATCTTTGGTGAGGAAAAGGTGGAGAGGCAGATGTGACATTCGTGTAACCAAACTTTCTTCGACCAACTGCAGTTTATTTCATAACCCAAAGAAAGGATATACTGTGTAGATTTTCAAAGCTAACTATAGATATATGTTTGTGCTCCATTTCAGTTTTGCAAGAAATCCCATTAAAAAAAAGTATACGTTTCCTACCTTTTCCTAAAAGCGTCATCTAGAAATTGTATTGATGAATTAGTCATTGGCGTCTTTGCTTGCCTGATGAGCCAATGCTTGTCCTATAAAACATATTATCAACATTTGTTACTTTAGATTTAGGCCTCATGCCTAAGAACAATTTAAAGCATATAAAAAAGGGAACAAACTAAGATTCAGTTTAAAAGCCAACAATGATATTGTTTTATCTTGATTGCCTTTTGATAAGATGGACTAAGGTTGGGTTTAACCGACATAATTTTCAGTTTGTGATCAACATTTTACCCACCTCAAGCCACTGGGATTTGGAACGACAGACACAAAAAACCCAAACTATTCCAGTTCAGATAACATGTGCAATCCTATCCATGTCTACTCTTTAGTAAATCCCATTGAGTTCAATGGCGCTTACTCATCGATAAGTGGATATAGGATTGTAGTCTTAACAGTTGGAACTATTTCCCTTTAGCTTTCTTGGTGTCATAAATTAATTTCAGGGAACTTTTGTCCTATATATAGAGATGCTGTCATATTTGGCATTTGATCAAGCTCACTGGTTAATTATTTCGTAATAATTTTGTTAGAAACCAATATAACGTTAGCAGCACAATTTTCCAAAATGATACGGGATATAATCCAATTGGTGCCTTTGTGCTCATAGAAAGAATTTTGATCGATTGGATAGGTCTGCTAACAGAAGAGAAAGGAAAGTGATTTTTGTCAATTCATCCTTCCTCATGCATTCAGATACCACCTTTCACCCTGTTCTGGAGGGTTCACCAATTTTCTGGAGCCAATTTTCAAGGTGCGCTGGGGCAGCAGGGAGAGGGGGAAGTTGTCAAACATAGCCTCTTATCCTGTTCCATTAACAGATGACTCTATTCATGGACTCTGCAGTCAGTTTCCTATTGCTATGTACGCAAGCTTCTCTTAAAATGGAATCTAACAAGGTTTTGCTTTAATGAAAGCATACTGCCAGAACACAAGATGTTCTTGGGCCACAAGGAGGAACAAGAACGTTTGAGAGATTGTTCAGACTTAAAAAAAAAAACAGGACCTTGAACTGGAGAAGTAGAAAAACAGACAACAGTAAGCGCTGATGAAATCTCCTTCATAAGTCTCATCCAATGAGGCTGAGAGCTGCATGGCCTTCACCTTTGTTCAGAAACAGCACAAATAGCTCCAGTCTAATCTGGGTTGATAACGTGAATGACTACTTTTTGAAAAGAACTGTGCGTCATTGCTTGCCTAACCACTTTCCAATGCATTTTGCTATACAGTAGAACACAGCCTGTTCAAGATAGGAGCCTATGCAGCAACAGCAACTGAAGGACAAATAGTTTTAAGGCACTTTGATGAGTAATGTAACATAAGTGGGAGTAGAATCTTAGCTGCGTTAGATCAGTGCTGACTATACATTCACCACTGTGAACACAGTACTCCTAGGCACCATTTTATTGATATAAATTCCTGAGACCACTACTTAGCAATCTTCAAGCCACAGATGCAACAAGCTCAGATTCTGAAGATCTAGATGCCCAAATTTCCTCTCTCTTTCTCTTTCTCTCTCTGTGTAGGCTGATTGGTCACTAAAGCACTCTCTGAAGCTGCATCAGAAATGACAACTATTCAGGCAGAGTTTCATTATAAGTTAGAAAGGCAAATAGGGGATGCTTGAATACTTTCATCTTGAGTCAGAAGACTGAAAAGGACCTATTGATTTTAAATAGTGTCAACCCTAAAGACACTTGATAAAACAACAACAACTAAGCTCGTTTCCAAAGAACAGACAACTAATCACAAGAGTACAATTCACACATTTAGAGGCAATATAAGAGCTGCACATATTGAAGGATACAAACAGGAAACTAAATTATGAACGGCAGAGGAGCTGACTTAGCCTAAACACTCCCATCACACTCGCCAGAAATTTCTGTATTTCGTAGAGAAATCAAGTCCACCCCCTGTAGACCCGCAACTTCCTGCATACTTTGATGCCTTGATCACACGGCAGGTTCTCATGACAGATTCCCATGGCGATCAGCTGTTTTAAAAGCTCAAATGAAGATTAATTCATTATATCTAGTAATCACTAATTAACACATTTGTAGTAGATAATCCATACCTTTCCATGGATATTGAAATTACTGTTTCTCGGAGCACTGACATTCTGAAAGCTTTTCTTGTACTGAGGAGCAGCTATCCAAGGTGAGTGGGGTGCAGGAGTTGCTATCATCATGAAGAATGGCTCGAAGTTGGATTTATATTCCAGAAAATCCAAGGACATGTTGGCCTGAAAAAAATAAAAAATTATGAACTTAAAGCTAATTCATCATCATCAACCTTTTATTCGACCGTCAGTCAGAAAAAAATACATTTGTCAATACACAGTTAAAACATCCAGGAAGATTTTAGAACTTAGCCAACACTAAAATGGGCTAAACAGATAGCCCCATATAAAGCTAATTCTTTTTAATGCTGTCCAAGTAATCAGATACAGATTCTCTCAAGAGTCTCCAAAATTACAAATCCCTGTTGCACTGGAAGAGTTACATGTATTTCAACTGTTCCTTTCTTTTGTATTTTCCTTTGAGCAGAAGTTAAATTCTATGTGAGAGGCAGGGCATATTTATTTCTTATTTTATCCAAGTAAGTACCAGAGTTCTTTAGGTCTAACATGTGATGCCATGCTAGTGTCCAGACACAAAAAGGAGGAAAATCTGATAAAACACCATTGCTTCAAACTTATGCTATCCCACTATGGGCAGCCATTCTTGTCCAACAATGCATTGCTATTATTTTAGGAAGTTGCCTTATACCAATGGTCAGACCATTGGTCCATGTTGGACTGCATTGCCTGCTCTGCAGTCCTGCATTGCAGGGGACTAGACTAAATGAGCCTTTAAATCCCTTTCAACTCTACAATTCTATGATTCTATCACTGGCAGTAGTGAAGTATGGAAGTGAGAGCTGCACCATAAAGAAGGCTGATCGCCGAATAATTGATGCTTTTGAATTATGGTGCTGGAGGAGACTCTTGAGAGTCCCATAGACTGCAAGAAGATCAAACCTCTCCATTCTGAAGGAAATCAGCCCTGAGTGCTCACTGGAAGGACAGATCCTGAAGCTGAGACTCCCAATACTTTGGCCACCTCATGAGAAGAGAAGACTCCCTGGAAAAGACCCTGATGCTGGGAAAGATGGAGGGCACAAGGAGAAGGGGACGACAGAGGACAAGATGGCTGGACAGTGTTCTTGAAGCTACCAACATGAGTTTGACCAAATTGTGGGAGGCAGTGGAAGACAGGAGTGCCTGGCGTGCTCTGGTCCACGGGGTCACAAAGAGTCGGACACGACAAAATGACTAAACAACAACAAATCACTGGCAGCAGCCCTCCGGGATTTCAGACGGGGATCTCTCCCAGCAACTACATGGAGATGCTGAATATTAAATATGGGATCTTTCCTATGTGAAATGTGCTCTGCAACGGAGCCACACCCCAATCCCAAAGACCGTAGCATGAAACACAAAGGGTTTGGTATTGTAAAAACATTTAGTGTACATGTTTTTGAGCACTGCTAAAAATAAAATCATCTTTGTAACTCAGGTTGGTCATCCCATTTAACTGTGACCTTTAATCTCATTATAATTTAATCTTATTATCACAGCTCTGCATTTTAACCTTCTCTTGCTTTTTCCAACTGTCATCCTGATAGCTATTAACAAACTGGTTCCTGCGGCATAACTAGTTTGAGGACTTGTCCTGGGTTCAAAATGGTCGACCAAAATAACTGAATGACAATTAATCCTCACAAGGCTTACAATTTTTTATTTTGTAAAAATATACATAAAATTTTCTATTACCTCATGGTTATCAATGAAAAAAAACACCTATCTGTGTTATAGCTGGGCAGTTTTGGTGCCTTTCTAGAAAGTACATTTAAGGTACATTTAAATGCTTTGCGCTGTAGGATACCCAGTGTTCATTTACACTCAGGATTTTACCTTTGCTTCAGAATTATACTAGGAGTTCGACCCGATATAGTCTTGGAAACAAGCAAGAATTCATTTTGCTAAACACCTAATTGCTGAGAAATCCTTACCAGTACATCTGTCAGGTAATCAACGCTGTAGTTCTCACCATGCCTCCGTGCTTTTCCATTTACTGAAAGTGTGTAATTATAATACTTAGAATTTTTTTCCTGTGGAAGAAAACAAAAGCCACTTTATATATTCAAAAGGAGACATCCAAGGGGTTTGTTGTTAGAATGTTACTTGTCCCTAGTCACAATGAGATAAATTTAAATCCCACTAAGACTTACCAAACTAACACACTGGTAATAAATAAATAAAGAATCATATGGTGCAGGTCTTAAAATGCTTCACATACCTTCTGACTAATCTTTGCAACTCTATACAACAGAACCAGGCCTATATTGCACATGAAGGGGCTGAGAGGGAAAATCATGGCATGCCTAAGGCTACCTGGTGAGTTTGTGGCTAACATGGCATTTGAGTTTTGAGAACTTTCTCTGTTAAACTCCCACTAGTGGCCACCATGCTACGACTCCTCTTCTGGGAATTCTACTGCAGTGATTGATCTGTTGTTTCGGGGTTAGTGTTTCTTCTTCTTCTAAACTCCTTAATATTATGAAGTACAGGTCTGCAGATGGTCTGCTAGAATGATGGCAGGAATAAAAGGCCAATGTTAAAGGCTTCAAGGTTCCATGTTAATTATTTTTATTTCTGAAGGGCCCCCATCGTTTCAGTTTCAAGAATTAAGAGCTTGGCATATTATACGATGGTAAAACATATAAAGCAAACTGTAGATATTTAACGGACACTTACCAATGCATACCAAAAACTCCATCCAGGAGGAACATGACCGATTCCTCCTGCATCTTCTGCTCCATACTGAAAATAAAAAGAATCCAGCATTAAGCAAGTCATTAGTATTATAATTATCCCAACCAGAAAGCCTTCATCTGAAGCCTTTCTCAACCTTGGGTCCCCAGAAGTTGTTGGACTACAACACCCATCATCCCTAGCTATCAGGATGAGGGGTCAGAGAAGATGGGAGTTGTAGTCCAGCAATATCTGTGGACTCAAGGTTGAGAAAGGCTGGTCTAACCTATGGATGGCTATTGCCTGAGGACTTGAGTATGGTTTCAAAATCATCTTATCCTGGGAACCATTCTGAGTTTTAAACAAGGGTATGGGAAGGGCTTGCTTACAGTTTCAGGTTCACTCATACAGAAAATGGGTTGTGTCCCATTAGTATAAGGACTTCAGCCTGTGCGACAAGACTTCCTCTCTTCTTCCTTCATGCCAGGACAAAACTGCTCTAGACAGTTTGGTGGGGGCAAACAAGGAGTAAAGAGGGGGGAAGAAGTCTTGTGGCACCACAGGTGGCTAACACAGCAACCCAGCCTTTGTTTAGTTGCAAGAGTGTCTTCAATTTATTACACTGTCTCTTGTAGACCTTGTACATGATACACCAACTGTGCCTGATCACACCATGCTAGATGGCACCAGCGCTATCATAGAGCTTTACCACTAAAAGCAGATCCATTTGCTTGGAAAAAGGCAATTCTGGTGAAAAAGCCACCCAAGAGTGCTTACATGTGGGAGCTGCAATGCAAGTGTTTCAGAGGAGACATCTGTATGCAATAAAAGTCAGCTTATTATGCTCAACAAACAACTACTGCTCACTGCATATCCTAACCTCCCTTTCAGACAAACTGCTACTTTGGAGGGTTTTTTTTAGTAAAGTTTCGATACACGCAGAAGCATTTTAAGACTGATCATTCATGCAAGATATATATGCACAGTACACACAAAACTGTACCTCGTTCAAGTATTTCCCAGCAAAGAACGTCTGGTAGCCGCACATAGACTTGAGGATGGCAGGAAAGGTAAATGGTTCCTGAATCTTCTGCCAGGATTGGCTACTGCAGTTTCCCTCCAGTGTGTTATTGACAACATGGTGGTTGTGTGGATATTTTCCTGTCAAGATGCTTGCTCTGCTGGGACAGCACAATGCACTGGGCACATACTGAATAAGTTAAAAGAACACGGGGAGAAAATCAAGTTGCATGTTGTCAGAAATATCTACAATATAATTAATAACATTTAAGATTTCTGTCTATAAAATGTTTAGTATGCAAATCCCTTAAAATCTTTACACTATTCACCTGAAACTAACCTGCAAGCAAATTAGAAAGATCTGTATCTTATCGGCAGGGAGCAAATAAATGGTTACTTGGCTAGCTGTAAGAGCAACAAATTTCCTGCCTCTTCAACTTAATTTCTAAATTGCCCAAGGTAGCATACAGCAGCCTCATAAAAAGCAATCATTTGAATAGTTGATTGTTTCATCAGCCCTTTGGCCTCAACTTACTGAGAAGGCTTTTCAAAGACAGCCCCATGTAGCGGGTGTTAGACTACCGTATCATTGATATATTCAAGACGGCAGTTTCTTGTAGATGTTATATAGCATAAGCTATATGCATCAAGATGTCAAGTAGCAATCCACACACCCCTTTGCACCCGGAAAGGTGCTTCCAAATCTCATACCTGCCTAACAGTTGAAAAGGATACCATGGTTGATGGTCACTGAGGAATCCGGCAAAATCAAAAGGGAGATACTTTTCAACGAGCTCCTGGGCAAATTTTCTACCAGGGTGATCAAAGCTGTTTTAGTCCAGAAACCACGTTATGAGTCAGACTGAAAGGGACCCAGAAAAGCTTCGAATTGGGTTGCCACCATGCACGCTGAAATATACTGCCCCAGAATGTGATGCTTCAAAGTGTAGTTGACTAGAATGGTAGGGCTTCTTCATAACAACCTCTTCCTTTAAACTCAGTGTCATTACACCTCTCCTAGGGAGATATTCAGTCTCTTCTACCCAGTCCACCCTAGGGCTGGCCACCTTAAACCAGCCATGCAGCGCAAGGATCACAATGCAAGTAACTGACCCGACCTCTTCAGGACTCCTGTGCACATCTTCAGGCTGCAGAGACAAAGTATTCTAAAGCTGACCAAGACTCAAATCAGATATCAGCCTTTGTTTATAGTCAAAGTATCACTACAGCCATTCCTGACAGCAGGAAGGGGGCTCTAGCATATAGACACAGGTTGTCCATCATTAAAGTAAAGATTATCAAGTAGACTTTGAAACAGATGGAAATCAGAGATCCTAACATGGCAATGCTGAATCCCAACTAGGAGCTGACAGAGCAAGCTGTTGCATTTCCAGCTAGAAAACAAACCAGGATTCTGGGAAACATTATGCTGTCCCTCTGACTGAAAACAAAAGATGGAAAACATAGAGCAATACCAGAGAAGACTATGGTGGCATCACCAGCCATTTTCAGTACTTTGTAGCACTCAGGTGGTAACCCCATCTGAGAATGACTCTTCTTCATAGGAAAGATGCTCCAACTCCCAGTTGACTTAAAATTGCTATCCAAGAAACAGCAAAAGTCACCACCTGAATGCTATACCATGGACAAAGCAAAAAAAATCCTTCCAGTAGCACCTTAAAGACCAACTAAGTTAGTTCTTGGTATGAGCTTTCGTGTGCATGCACACTTCTTCAGATCCCAACACGGCTACCTATCTGTAACTATACCATGGAGAAACAGTGGAGCACCAAGGTAACAGTTCTGCCAGGTCTCTCTATGCCTTTAATAAACAATGTGTTGATTCATCCCTTGGGTCCATTTCTTCTTCCCTTTTTAGGTTTTCTTGTGAGAATGATACAATAAACTCAGCTGTAAAAATGGCAGTATTTTCAACAGCACAGCCCG
This sequence comes from Podarcis melisellensis, assembly GCF_964234715.1. NCBI lineage: Eukaryota > Metazoa > Chordata > Lepidosauria > Squamata > Lacertidae > Podarcis > Podarcis melisellensis. The sequence goes on from NC_138542.1 coordinate 30,575,731, forward strand.
TTTCGGTACTTACTGCATTTGAGAAGGTTATCCCCATCTCTGCAATAAGAGCATTGGTCTTTTTCAGCGGTGTCTGAAAGAAAGGAAAGACGTATAAAGACCTACAACTATAATATGACTCCACAGGAAGATTGAGGTGTTTATATTTGCAAACCTGAACACACAAGAAGGGAATAAGCCCCATCGAACACAGGAGGCCTTACTTTGACTAAATACACAGAGGACTGCACTTGTTACTTAACGGGGCTTGTTACCTAAGTAAATAATTTCAATGCTGGACTTGCTACTTAAGTAACCAATTTCAATGATTGCTAACACCCAATACCAACTTTAAGAGTACCAAAACAGATTCTAGCTGTTAGTGTTTCATTTATTACTATACTAAAAGGAAACTTCCAGGCTTGCAACTTAACAGGGAAACCAGCACTTATTGCTAAATACAGTATAAGCAATACTGTTCCTTATTTACTAAACACATCTCTGTCCAAATATCCAAGGCTACTTACAACAATGCATAAAAAAATATAAAAACAAACAAATTAAATAACCTCAACAGTATTCTTTCCCCAAACGAAGCAAAACAAAGCACCACAGATGGGCATAGAATCACAGAACTGTTGAGTTAGAAGGGACCCAAGGGTCATCTAGTCCATGCAGGAATCTCAGCTAAAGCAACCATGACAGATGGCCATCCAACCTCTGCTTAAAAACCTCCAAGGAAGGAGAGACCACAACCTTCCGAGAGCAGATGATGAGCAAGTTTGTGGGTGCTGGAAAGTGAGTAGGAACTTAAATGTCTTATCAGTTCTTTAAAAAGCCCCCGCCCCTTCATTCTAGAATCCAGCAATTGCTGTATTTTTCGCTCTATAAGATGTACTTTTCCCCTCCTAAAAAGTAAGGGGAAATGTGTGTGCGTCTTGTGGAGTGAATGCAGGTGGGAGGCTCTGCTCAGCGCTCCCTTTAAAGAGTCGCGTGGAGCATGTGTGCAGCTCTTGGGGGCTTTTCCCTGAGGAGGGAGAAGGGCTGTTGGCTTCTGGGATTCAGAATATTTTTTTTCTTGTTTTCCTCTTCCATAAAGTAGGTGCGTCTTATGGTCTGGTGCGTCTTATAGAGTGAAACATACGGTACTTCTACTAGCACATGATTCCATAGCTCATAGATACTCTCCCTCTTATTCTGAGGGGATTGCCTGTGGTTGCCAGGTTTGTGGCCCGTGTGTGTGTATGTGTGGCTTCGTTTGTTTTTAATTGTAAATGGCCCACCTGTGAAGGGCCTTTTCCGAATGTGGGTGTGCTCATGTATGCTCTGTCTCTAAGAGAGCAATTCACATAGGCAAAAATTTAGAAGTTTGTGGTTGTGTGAAGTTTGTGGTCGTGAAGTACATGAGTCTGTGTGAGAGATTTAAGTGTTTGTGGGCTGTATGTGTGCAGTGAGTATGCAGTAGAGACAGTGGTGCGGCCATCTTGTGTATTTTTCCTGAACCTGGGGAATGGTCCCTATTATTAGATTAGCAAGAGCATTATTGTGAGTGTTGCGAGAGAGAAATCAATCACAACCAGCAGGACACAGGTAACTTACTGCAGCAAGTATGAGGTTGTCTGAGGGGAGGAGAAGCAGAAATGGCCCCACCTCTATTTTGAGTTATGCTATGCCCCCCCCTGAACCAACAGCAGTGATACGCTGTTGTAACCTGTTCAACACATTTCCATAATTGGAAACAAACAAACAAACCCCAGATCATTTCTCAAATGTACAAAATTCTGTTTCACTGAATAGGCTCGCAATGTGTTCTTATGCAACCTATGATAAATGCATTAGCTTAATTGGCATAGAGAAAGGTCACTTTACACAACCTGCCCATAAGGAATGTGCAGGCAAAACTTGAACATGTTGATTCTCCAATGGAGATGATCCAGTTGTGTACTTCCACTGCCACACCCAACATTAACTTCTAGTAAACCACCATATGCCCCTCTTTCTCTGCATTTGTGGGAGGAGAAACCAAAGGTCGACCATCCTGCACAATGTATCAGATGCACGCAACCAATTCTCCCCAATTCCGGAGCCAAAAAATGCAACATCCCTTTTTTGAACTACTTCACACCCAAGGGCCTTTCCGGCACACTTCCCCATTACAGAATAGTGGGACTTCTTCTCTTTACAAGCGTGAGAAAGCCAAGCTATATTGGCCTTCACGCCTCACTTAACCCTCCACCCCAGTGGATTCCAACTGCTCCTTGGGCATTCCAGCCTTGCCAATGCAATCCTATGACTCAATTTGTTCCCTGGAGCACAGGATCACAGCCTTAGCCTAGCTTCTAATCGGATGGCACCAGGGCCGGATTTAGGTTTGATGAGGCCCTAAGCTACCGAAGGTAATGTGGCCCTCTATATGTCCAGCTGTCCTTTGTAAACAAAGAATTGTCGCTGTTTTTTGTGTTGAATATATGCTATATGGTAATTTATGGACCTAATATGTCCACTCTCCCCAAGAGAGTGAGGCCCTAAGCTATAGCTTGTTTAGCTTATACGTAAATCAGGCACTGGGTGGCACCAAGAGGTTGAAAAAATATTTTTGGGGGTGGGGTAAGACCCCAGGTAAGCCCCGCCCTGCACAACAGATCACATGATGCAGTGCATGCACCCCACTTGAATGGCAATGCCCATCAACTTTGGAGGGGCCCGGCCCCCGGTTATATTTTAAGGGGGGTGCGAAGGGGCCTCGGCCCCTCTGGCACCTCGGAGACAAGCAGGCTCCCCTCCAGGCACGTACGCTACGTCGAGGGTTGGGAGAAGGGCAAGCCTCCTCCTTCTCCAAAGGCGGCCGTAGCCATTTCCCTCCCGGGTCTCGGCTCTCTGGCCTCTTCTCTCCCATTGCAGAGACCCTCTCTCTCCTCCCCATCTCTTTTCCGCGTGCGCAGGCCCCAAATCCACAAACAGCTCCCTCCCCTCCTCCGCCGCCGCCCACCACTTCCCAAGGGAGGCGCGGCGTTACCATTCCGCCCAGATAGGTGTCCTGGTCGTCGGTCAGGATCAGCACCACATTGGGCTTCCGCGCCCGGGCGGAGGCCAAAGCGAGGGCCGACGACAAAAGCAGGAAACGGAGAGTCCAGGCAGAAGCAGCAGGGGCGCGCGCCATCCTTGCAGCCGAGCTGGAGCGCGGAGGGGGAGAGGCGAGCCGGGCTGGACTGTCACGAGAGAGGGAGGCGCGCGCGCTTCCCCGTTCCATTCTCCCCGCCCCCTTTTTTTAAGTACGCCGAGAAGAGGCCGGTGGAAGCGAAAGGAGCCCCGGCCACGTGACCCAGAGGCCTCCTGCGGCGCCGGCGGTGACGACAGGCCGCAAGCCCCGCCCACTGGCCATTTGCCGCTCCCGCCTCTTGGCCGCCGAGCTTGAGTCACAGAATGGCAGAGCTGTTAAGGGACCCCTTGCAACGCTGGAAGCAAAAGTCTCTCTTTTTATATAAAATAAAATTTAAAAATTCCTTTCAGTAGCACCTTAAGAGACCAACTAAGTTAGTTATTGGTATGAGCTTTCGTGTGCATGCACACTTCTTTTTATATATACAGTATACAGAGCAAGCAGATAAATAGATACCGCTCCGGCGGGAAGGTAAATGGCGTTATCATGCGCTGCTCTGGTTTGCCAGAAGCGGCTTAGTCATGCTGGCCACGTGACCCAGAAGCTGTACGCCGGCTCCCTTGGCCAATAAAGTGAGATGAGCGCTGCAACCCCAGAGTCGGCCACGACTGGACCTGATGGTCAGGGGTCCCTTCACCTTTTTTATACAGAGCTAGATAAATGGCAGCTGTGTGAAGATTAAAAAGTATGTTCCTCCACTCCCCGTGACTACAAAAGCACCATTACTGATTTCCAACAGTGCAATCCTATGGGTGACTACACAGAAATAAGCTCTACTTACTTCAGTGGGGCTTTGGAGGTTGCTTCTGAGTAGACAGGGTTGGCTGTTGGTCATTAATTGATACCGCAAGCATTGAGAGATAGGCACAAAACAACACTTTGAAAGCGGCATTGTGCACAACTTACTAGAATAAGGCTAAATGAAAAAGGAATGGTTCAAAAAGGTAAACACTGCAAATAGCTGCCTGCAGTGTTTCTGCTCATTTGGTGCATTTAGGGCAGCCATTTTGTCACACATAAACAGCACAATTATCTCTGACAGTCAGAAAGCTTAGCCAACACTTAATTTATTGTGCTCAGACTTGGCTGGAAGCTCCAGCTTCTGATCTTGACATTGCCCAAGCAATCCTTAAAATGTGCAGTGCTGGCTGTGGTTGAATTGAAGTTGTCTGAAGATGTTGAGGCGCCCTCTGCTGCCTGAAGAGTCAGCACCAAAATAAGATTTGGGAGGCTGCCAAGGTGAGACAGGCTGTTATCCTAAACACATTTTCTAGGGAGGGAGCTCTAGACATTGCTTACTTTGGATATGGTAGGACTTGCTTCAAAATAATTGTGCCACACATACTGGAAGGGGTGACACAGTAGAGGATTATCAAATTATGCCCTGGATGGAGAAAATAGGTGGAACTAATTTTTCTCTTCCTTTAATACAAGGGTGGGGAACTACCGTAGATCCAGCCAAAAGGCTGAATACAGAACTGGCCTGTTCTCCATGGGGCACTTTGACACTTCACCATTACACCTAGTGTGCTCCTGATACTCCCTTTCCAGTTGCAACTCAGCACTTTCTGAATGTGGTATCTTTTTCTGTCATCACAGAGGCAACAGAAAAGGTGCCGATTCAAAAAGCACTGGATTCTCCCAGAGGCTGCAAAGGAAGACTCAAGAGCACACCTAGAACATGATCCTAGTTCTTCCTTTTCAACTTGATGCTGCAGTTTAAGCTGTCCAGCATCTGCAGTCATATGATGGTCACATGGACATGTTGTTTAGTTGTTTAGTCGTGTCCGACTCTTCGTGACCCCCATGGACCAGAGCATGCCAGGCACTTCTGTCTTCCACTGCCTCCCGTAGTTTGGTCAAACTCATGCTGGTAGCTTTGAGAACAGTATCCAACCATCTCGTCCTCTGTCATCCCCTTCTCCTTGTGCCCTCCATCTTTCCCAACATCAGGGTCTTTTCCAGGGAGTCTTCTCTTCTCATGAGGTGGCCAAAGTATTGGAGCCTCAGCTTCATGATCTGTCCTTCCAGTGAGCACTCAGGGCTGATTTCCTTCAGAATGGATAGGTTTGATCTTCTTGCAGTCCATGGGACTCTCAAGAGTCTCCTCCAGCACCATAATTCAAAAGCATTGATTCTTCGGCAATCAGCCTTCTTTATGGTCCAGTTCTCACTTCCATACATCACTACTGGCAAAACCATAGCTTTAACTATACGGACCTTTGTTGGCAAGGTGATGTCTCTGCTTTTTAGCATGCTGTCTAGGTTTATCATCGCTCTTCTCCCAAGAAGCAGACGTCTTTTGATTTCGTGGCTGCTGTCATAGTTTGAACCAAATCATGCTGCAGGTCAAGTGTACCGGCTTGATGGGTCTAATTTGGGTCAAAGGCTCACCTCCACTGCTATTATGCCAGAACTTGGGGGTCACCCAATAAAACAGTATTGGAGGATTCAGGATAAAAAAGAGAGAGAGACTTTTTAACACAGTACATAATTTATGGAATTTGTTGCTACAAGGCAAGCCAATAGCCACCAACTTAGCTTTAAAAGGGTATTAGCCAAATCCATGGAGAATAAGGTAATCAATACAATACAAATCTTTATTACTGTCATAGATCAGCATATAGGTAAACAATAGCTTTTACTCATGACTGAATTTTCAGGTTCAGAAATAGCACTGAGCAACAGAGCTGTTGCCTTGAGGTCCTGTTTGTGGGATCCCAGAGGAACTGGTTAGCCTGGACAAGATGAAACATTTGTCTAATCCAGCAGGGCTCTCCCTATGTTTATAAGTGATTATTATGTCATCCAGCTTGGCAAGGAAGGCTATTAATACTCCTATGCTGACGGAACTGAGGTCAAAAGAGATACCTTCAGTGTCACATGTGAATTAAGGATGCCAGGACATTTTAGCAGAAATCTGCCTTAATAACTCGCCCATACTCCCAAAAGAAACAGAGTTAAGATTCTTTGGGAATGGTCATGCAGGACAATATTCACCAGGCATAGCTTTAAAAAAAATTAAAATCATTACAGCATTGTGATGGAGGAGCTGTGCTTGTGAAACTTCAGCATCACTGTTAACTTTTGAGAACGACAGCCTTACTCATCAGATACATGAAATATTATTGTCAGTTGGCATACTAATAATAAACATCTGGGGGTTAGGGTTAGGGTGCACAAATACATGGGTTAGGGTGCGCAAATCCATGGGTTAGGGGGCGCAAATTACTTGCCTTGCCCCGGGTGCTGACAACCCACGCTACGCCACTGTTCCCAAGGAAGTGGAGTTAGGATTGCAGCCTCTCTGACACACACTTTTGGCAATTTTGCCACTGCTGTTTTCTGATCCTGTTTTGATGGGACAGCTTTTAACTTTTTAACTGAGACAGTTCTATGAGACAAACTCCATGACCATTCATAGCAGCAGGAAGGAGCAGTAACATGATCATCTTGGGTTTTGCTGTACTAATTTACTAATATTTCCAGGGATGGCAACTTGAATAAAATATGGGGGAGGGCAGGTAAGCCCATCCCAAATAATTGATCACACACAGACTTTGAATGGCAATGCCCAAAAACTTGGAGGGGGGAGCCCAGCCCTCTCAAATATTTTATTGGGTGGGACCTCAGCTCCTTGGATTTGGCTCCTATGCTTTGCTCTAAATTCCAGAAGAAAGATGGAGGCAGGCAACGACGACCTCCAGGTGTGTTGCAGTTGGACCCCTCACCTCCCTGCGACCACCTGCCATCACCTGTGTCTTGTGGGAAGGATCCGGACAGACGCTTTCCTAGTCAGTCCAAACTCTTTATTGCACTTTCTTTCCTACAATTTTTATTAAATTTTCTGTTTTACATTTTAGAATATTCATTTAAACAAACTTAAAGTATCAACAACTCCCCTTCTTCTCTTTCCATGGTTCATTTTGCATAACATAAATCCTTGCATATTTTACATAAACTAAACCATTCAGTATTCCATTATTACATCCACCAAAACTTATTTACACTGTTGAATTTATCTTAATGTTGCCAACGTTTTTAGATGTACACAATTTCCCCCATATATTCAATAAATGTTTTCCTATCTTCTGTAAGGGACGCGGGAGGTGCTGTGGGTTAAAACCACAGAGCCTAGGGCTTGCTGATCAGAAGGTTGGCGGTTCGAATCCCCGTGACGGGGTGAGCTCCTGTTGCTTGGTCCCTGCTCCTGCCAACCTAGCAGTTCGAAAGCATGCCAGTTCAAGTAGATAAATAGGTACCTCTCCAGCAGGAAGGTAAACAGCATTTCTGTGCGCTGCTCTGGTTCACCAGAAGCGGCTTAGTCATGCTGGCCACATGACCCAGAAGCTGTACACCAGCTCCCTCGGCCAATAAAGTGAGATGAGCACCACAACCCCAGAGTCGTCCACAACTGGACCTAATGGTCAGGGATCCCTTTACCCTTCACCTAACCTTCTCTAAACGTATGTTCTTGTTATCTTGTTCTGTGTTAAGTCTGTAGTCTGCAAGCTGTGCATATTCCATCTGCTTAAGTTGCCATTCTTCGCTCGATTTCCATTTTTGGGCTAACAAAACAGGGGCCGCAGTGTGCAGTATATAAATAACCTTCACAGCGCTTTCAAAACACGTGCTTGACTTCCAGCCACCTTGGTAGGATTTTGACCCTGAATGCTGGGATGCCAACACTGGCGACCCAACAAGAAACACAACTACAAAAACGGACTGTAACCCTAAACTGACAAAACCACCAAACTCGACGATCACTTCTTCCGTAAGCCATTTCTTTCCCTGGGAAGTTCGCGCCAGAGCGGTGATTTGGGGAGACCCCATTGGCTGGCGGCGGCAGGTGCACAGCACAGAGGAGCTTGGAAGCCACAGACCCGCCGACGGCGCGTTCCATTCTCCAGGGGACACCGACGAAGGTGACCTGCGCAAAGCCTCCTTTGCAAAAGCGAGTTTCTTTTTCCCCTCCTCTTCCCTCCACCCCCCTCGCCTCGAGGACAATGGGCCAGACCCGGAACTCTGGCCCTGGGATTTGCCACAGGGCGCGCGCCACCCTCAGTCGCCTGGCAGAGGCGCGAGCGAGCGCAGAGAGGCTGCTCTAGCTCCGGAGAGGGAATGGAGCTCGCCGAGGTGGACCTGGGCGACCCCGGGGAGCAGCCGGGCCGGGCCGGGGTGTGCAGCAGCGCGGACAGCCCGGCGGAGGAGGAGGAGGAAGGGGAGGAAAGCGAGGAGGCGCTGTCGCGCAGCCGCGCCTCCTCGCTGGTGAACGGCCTCCTGACCGAGCTGTACAGCGTGGGGCGCGCCCGCCACCGCGACAGCGTGGACAGCTCCACCGAGGCGTCCGCAGGCTCCGACGCCTTCCCCGGCGGCAGGGGCAGCAGCGCCGAGTCCCGCTTCCTGCAGGAGCTGCGGCGAAGGCCCGGCCAGCGGCACCAGAGGACGTACCTGGCGCAGAAAGGTAAAAGGGTCGGGCAAGGATGGGGGGAGGGGGAGTTCCCGTCGCCGGAGAAGGAGTTTCCTGCTTCTTCCTCCTGGCAGGCAGAAAGTCAACAGGTGAAGATGTCCTGCTCTGCATCTCCGTGGTGCGGGCGGGGAATGCTGCACTGGTCGGCTTTCTGTTTAGCACTGCCAGGAAAGTGAAGAGAGTTGGCAAACTTGTCCTTGCAGGATGACTTTGTTACTCATATATTCCAAGCAGTGCCATTTTTCTAGAAAAAGAGGTGCCGGTGCTCAGCCTGATCTTCTCCCTTGTTCTCTTGGAATGGCAATGGCGCCCACCTGAAAGGTGCCGGAGCACCTGTCAACTCCCGCTGAAAAAAAGCATTGATTAAGATATACTGGGCTCTGAGTGTGCACCTGTTGCATTCATCCCCATCCCTCTTCTTCGACTGAATTAGGACTTTGCTGCTCAAGACTTTCCTCTCTTCCTATTTGTCCTTAGGATTTTTCAGATCTGCTTCCATGGCCCAATTTTTAAAATCCTGTTTACTTTCAGCTAAGCAAACAATCTTCTTTCTTCTTTTCTTTACTCATCATTCTTTTGGAGCCCTTTTTCGTGTTTGCTTTCCCCTAAAAACAACGCTAGTGGGTGCACATTTCACAAACTTACCTTCCATGCAGGTTTATGACAGATTGTTAGCGGAAAAGGATACTGCCAGCTCATGTTTCCTGCTCCCTTTTCCGTTGTCAAGTCTTCCTGAAGTTATGCTGTTGTTGTATGCTAAAACTGGGACCTAAATTTGCGCTGCAGCCACTTTAGCTACTGTACATTCAATCAAGGATGACCACAGAATAGCCATGGATGATGAAGAAAGCAAAATAAGGGAAGTCTTAGTCAAAAAAGAACAGGGAGGAATCAACCTATCAATTGCTTTTCTTAATGTCCTGAATACTGATGTTAAGTAAGTAAATATTTACCAGCAGGGATGATCTTAAGCCTTGACTGTAAATTGCTATCACATCATTGCTTGCAATTTTGGCATATTGTCATGGGTTGTTGAACTGAAATTTTTATAGCTCTTTGTGTTCATCTTTAGGTGTTTAGATGTTAATACTGGGTGTATATCACATTTTTTCTTACCGCAACAGGTTACATATGTCTCTGCTTCTCTGTCATCTCATACCCTCACCTTCTCTGTTTATATACCCCTTACAGTCCCACATAAGCTCCCTAAGGAAGATTCCCAGCTTCTGTTTTTCAGCAGGGCAAAGTAGATCTATACTTAATCAGCAGCAGACTTGGCGCTTTTGTTAAGCTAGAGAAGCTAATACGCTAACACAGTTTACAGAGATTGCTAATACAAATTTATGCTGACCTAAGACTCTAAAGGAGATAGTTCTAGGAGGGGGTAACATCTGTTTCCTCTGCAACAGCAATTAAACAGGCCAATAAGGTTTTCATAATTGTTTCCTAATTCGGCTAGATTCTGAGTAAGATGTTATGATGTACCATCTCTTTTGCTTTGGTCCCGAAGCACTAACTGTTTCTGGACAGTTAGCCATAGCTTCTGTTGTGCCGTCCCATTACTCTGGGGGGAGGGATTGAGAGAAGGGCTCAAGCCTGTCTTGGGCCTTTGCGCTAGGATTCCTAATTTAAGGCTTGGGAGCCCCCAACAGTCTCCATGGGGCATCTGAACCTGGCTCTTTTGCTCTTTGGCTCAGATACTGTAGTTAGAGCGTGTGGTGTTAATAATGCCAAGGTTACGAATTCAATTGCTATGAGAGCCATACATTTTTTTTAAAGAAGGGTAGTCTTTCAGTAGTAGTGGTCCAAGTTGAAAATGTGGCCTTTTAAAAGATACCTGTGCAGCAAGGCCAGGAGACCAGGATTGCCTTGGAGAGATGCTACCAGTCAGAGTGGACAGTACTGGGTTGGGTAGAGACACAGTCTGCCTCATATGCTGATATGACACTGCCTCAAGTAAGATCATATGTCACTCTAGCCTAGTATTGCTACTGTTAATAGCTTTATTATGGACAGTAGCTTCCTAAAAGCATATTTATTTTCTTGTCCTGCATGTTCATACCTATAGCAGGAATTAATAGATTGCAGTTGGTCATTACCTTACAGATGTTTTGGTGATGTGTGGCACTCCTGGTTCATTTGTAGGCCCCTTAGAAAATACTGCCATGATAAGAGTTAATAACTAATGTGATCTACCAGCTACTATGACAACTAAATGTTGATCTGTTGAACTAATTTTATTTTAAAAATAAAAATTTTATTGGTCAAAGTAACATCTTTCTGCAACATGCCAAACTCTGATCCACAGATTCTCATCTTGCCTGCTTTTCCCTTCTCTCCACATAAGAAGTAGCTAGTGATCTACCTTTCCATTTGCTTAAAGCTTTCATCTCTTCCCTCCCTGCCTTGTCTTCATTTTATGTACTGTATTTTTAGATTTGTAAGTCTATCTATCAACCTTTCATAACCTGCTCATGGAGCCTTTTCAGCCGGAAAGAGTGGGATTCTAATATTCGATGGCTTTGTGTTCTCAGCCTGCTGTATTTACAATATGGGCAGCATAATGTTGACCTACCTTATAGGCTCAACTGACCTACCTTATAGGTTCAACCTTATAGGCTCAACTCAACCGAGACAGCCTGTGTGAAACACTTTGAACACTGAAAAAGCATTATATAGATTTTATGATCATTCTCTCAGTGGGTGTGTTCAATCAAGTTTTCCCATAGCACCTGAAATTCTACCTCTGGTTTTCCTTCTCTGGTCATCAGCACCAGTTGTGTAGGATAAGTACTCTTTTTAATAAGTCTCCTGTCATTACATTGAAAGATATCCCAGTACTGAATTTTTAAAGGGCCATTTCAGTGAGGTCCATACTACAATGTCTGTTAACATCACAATACAGTTCCTACGTTCTGCATGCAGATAACACCCCTCTTGAATGCCATTCTCCCTGTTCTCTGCTGCGTTCTTTCTCAAACGGTTAAGGGTTGTCCACTGTTACTGATTACAGATATAACCTTCTTTATTTGTTTTAGCTAATTTCATGAATGGCAAGCAGCTGTTAACTTAAATGCTGATTTCTTTTACCTGCTTTTGCCCACTAGAGGGTGCATGCTATGTAAATAAAATTGCTCTTTTAAAGATTACAATTTTCTTTGCAGGTGAGTTTATGTTCAAAGATCTCTAAACAATCTAAGAAGCTAAGTTACTAGCAAACCATATATATTAAATATTTGCAGCTAATGAAAAATACAGTATGGGCTTTTTACAAAGTCCTTATGATGCCAAATGAATTTGCCATGGGGAAAGAATAGGAAATGAAATATGCATGTATGTATTACATTTATATCCCATCTTTCCCCTAGTGTGATTTACATGGTTCTTCTTCCTCCCAATTTTATACACACAACAACCCTGTGAGATAGGTTAGACTGAGAGTGAATGACTGGCTCAAGGTGAGCTTCATGGCTGAGTGAGGATTTGAATTTTGGTCTCCCAGGTCTTAATCTAACACTGTAAATGCTACACCAAACTGGCTTACTTGAGTCAAATGTTGCCAATAGCTAAATGCTTCTGAAGGTGATACTTATAATATACTAAGGAGCCTGAAAAATTTAGTAAAATAATGGTAATAATTTGGAAAACATGTTCTCAGGTTCATGGGTATATAAAACTGCAGACAAAATTCTCATGCGGGTGTGATTATTGTTTCTTAATAATTCCATTATTTTACTGATTTCTGTTGCATTAATTTGTGGATTTACTGCTATATATATTACCTTGGGGGTAGTCTTGAGCAAAGTATTGACCTAATAATAAATAACTTGTTATCTATCATTTACTGTACACTTCTTAAGGTATAACAAAACATGAACTCTTTGAGTGTGGCAGGGAATTTCCACAAGAATATGCATTTATAGCAATGGTGGGAGAAAAGCAATGACAAACCTAGACAGCATCTTAAAAAGCAGCGACATCACCTTGCCGACAAAGGTCCATATAGTTAAAGATATGGTTTTCCCCGTAGTGATGTATGGAAGTGAGAGCTGGACCATAAAGAAGGCTGATCGCTGAAGAATTGATGCTTTTGAATTATGGTGCTGGAGGAGACTCTTGAGAGTCCCATGGACTGCAAGAAGATCAAACCTATCCATTCTTAGGGAAATCACCCCTGAGTGCTCACTGGAAGGACAGATCCTGAAGATGAGGCTCTAATACTTTGGCCACTTCATGAGAAGAGAAGACTCCCTGGAAAAGACCCTGATGTTGGGAAAGATGGAGGGTACAGGGAGAAGGGGACGACAGAGGACGAGATGGTTGGACAGTGTTCTCGAAGCTATGAACATGAGTTTGACCAAACTGCGGGAGGCAGTGGAAGACAGGAGTGCCTGGCATGCTCTGGTCCATGGGGTCACAAAGAGTCGGACACAACTAAACAACAAAGCAGTGGTGGGGGAATTTTCGAGCCTCCTGATATTGCTGGACTCCAGCAGCTATCTTCCTTGATAATTGGGCGCACAGGCTGAGGCTGATGGGAATTTGACTCCAAAAAAGGGCCACCGACTTTCCATCCCCAGTTTACAGGATAAGAACCCTTTAGGGGCGAAACCCCTGGTGCTTTCCATAGGGAGAAATGTGTTCTCAAGTTACAGGTTTCAGCCAGCAGGCTAATTTTATTCTCTGTTTGTTGACAGATACCAATGAGTTGACAGCTATAATACGCGAGCTGAATTACAGAATTTGTGTTCAGTCAGCAAAATTGCTTCGCCTTCTGAAACAAAAGGACAGGCTTTTGCACAAAGTGCAGAAGAACTGTGATATTGTAACAGCCTGTTTGCAAGCAGTTTCCCAGAAACGGCGTAAGTACCCTTGTGTGTTTGTGTGTTGTCATCTAGGCGCTCTGTAAGCTTATTTTGAAATGCCGTTTTACTGTTCTAGTATTTTGAAAATGCTGTTTAGCACAGGGGAAAAAATATTTTTGGTTACATAAACATATGTAAGGGAAGGAGACAGGCAAGTGCTGTTCTAAAATGAAGGTTTTCTTCTATTTGTTTTTGCAGGCTCTGTAATGTATTGTTTATAACGGAGCCAATGCTTGAACAGGAGTTTTTTTTCATTTTCAGTTTTTAAAAAGGAATTTTAAAATTTAGGTCAGATTCTTATACTTGAGGACTTCTCAGGTCTGCATCCAAACCATACTTACTAGGAAGTAAATCCACTGAACTTAATGAGACATGCTTCCAAGTTAATATGCATAGGAGTACAGGGATCAGCAAACTTTTTCAGCAAGGGGCTGGTCCACCGTCCCTCAGACCTTGTGGTGGGCTGGACTATATTTTTTGGGGGGAAATGAACGAATTCCTATGCCCCACAAATAACCCAGAGATGCATTTTAAATAAAAGGGCACATTCTACTCATGTAGCTTCCTGGACTGTCTGTCCGCTGGATTTAGAAGGTGATTGGGCCGGATCCGGCCCCCAGGCCTTAGTTTGCCTATCCATAGAGTAGATTATAAGTTTTATTTTTTTTAAAGACATTTTGGCCCTGCCTTTCAAGATATAATTCTCAAGACAGCTTGTGCCATAATAGAAAAACCATGAATGATAAAAGAATGTAAACCAACTATATAAAACAACAACAAATTCAGCAATACCAATATTTTCAAGGGCCTTTTAAAGTTTTTAACATTAATAGCCTAAGAAAGAAAAATATTGGCCCTGGTGTCCAAAAAAAAGGGAGGTATGCATTTAAAGGAGACACAGTCCAGTCATAAAGTGAATTTCATGTAGAAGGTGAAATTCAGTAATGGTGAACCTTTCTTTGTCCCAGTGACATGCTGGCAAAGAGTTCAGGCTGTGCTTCAAAATCAGCAGAACAGAAATGATTTAATTGTGGCTATGTAGATTGTTCCCACACATAGTTCTGAGAGTTTCAGACATACGGCACCAAACTTTAAAATGCCTGAAGTACAACCATCTGACCTCAATTACGCAATTCCCTTATAAAAACTGAAAATGCAAAACCTCCTGTGCATTTGTTTTATGAATTCACGTACCATTTGGTGGACCTCACAAAGCAGTTTACAGAAGATCAGTAATCCTCAGATGTGTTACAGTAAGAACGAAGTTCTTTTGCTTCTCTGTTTCCCTCAGAGCAAAATGGATCTCCTGTAGTGGCAATTTAGGGAAGGAAGGGTCACCACTGGGAGCCACAGCTAGTATGCACACCCAATTAGCCTTTTTACATGTTTTAATTGAGCGGTATTTTGTATAAAATGTATCACAGGTTGTTCTTCAGAATTTTCTAAAGCTAACTTTTTTTTGTCTTGTATCTTTCTTTTATTAACATGCAGCATGGCAGTTTGTTATATTCAGGTACAGTAAATGAAATGGCATGAACACTGCACTAAAATGAGCTTTTAAGTGCATGCATTTTTAATATATATATATATATATATATAAGTGCTACAAGGGACTTGCCTTGTTTTGATGTATGCATCTTCATGTTCTGTCTCTCTGACTGAGTGGAGAGCCAGACGAAGTTTTCTACATCCGAGTAAAGTAGCTGTTTAGAATCATGTGCAACATTCTCTCCCACTCAGCAAATGTTTTATGGGAAGGTGGTTCTGGTAGCTAAGTTAACACACCATGCACTAGTCAAAACAAAAAAAATTCCTTCCAGTAGCACCTTAAAGACCAACTAAGTTAGTTCTTGGTATGAGCTTTCGTGTGCATGCACACTTCTTCATATGTGTATCTGAAGAAGTGTGCATGCACACGAAAGCTCATACCAAGAACTAACTTAGTTGGTCTTTAAGGTGCTACTGGAAGGATTTTTTTTTGTTTTGACTATGGCAGACCAACACGGCTATCTATCTGTAACTGACACCATGCACTGTTGTGCAACGCACACATGCACTGTTGGGTCAAGGGAAGCAAGCCCACTTGTTCCATGGGTCTGCCTTTTCTCCATATAATAAAGACTGTGAAATGCTGCTTCTGGGGCTTTGAAGCTTGTGGCAGCTGTGTTCCCTCTATCCTTCTGTATTCCTAAGGCAGTAAGGATGTGGAGAAACTGCTTCTGATAGGTTGCTATATCCAGGGATCTGCAGAAATATCAGTGGGACTTCTGTGTCTTCTCTCGTTTGTCCATAAGCCGGAAGCCACTGAGGCTGCTTTATCCCAGGATCGCACAGAAGCAAGTAGCCTCATGGCATCAGTAACAACTACCACTGCATAGCCTGACCCCTAAGTCTGCTTCCGCTATTGTGATACTATTGGGTTCTGAGACCTCTTAGGGCTAGCAACCACAGGCTCCATTTACCGTATTTTTCGCCCTAAAGGACGCACTTTCCCCCCTCCAAAAATGAAGGGGAAATGTGTGTGCGTCCTATGGGGCGAATACAGGCTTTCGCTGAAGCCTGGAGAGTGAGAGGGGTCGGTGCGCACCGACCCCTCTCGCTCTCCAGGCTTTAGGAAGCTATCCACAAGCCTTGGGAGCCCGAGGGAGTTCCCGTCGGGCTCCCACGGCTTTCGGAGAGCTGCCTGCACCCCGAAGCCCGGGCGCGCTGAGCAGTCGCGCCGGGGCTTCGGGTAGCTCTGCGCAAGCCGCGGGAGCCCTCCCACAGCTTGCGCAGAGCTGCCTCTTGCCCCGAAGCCCGGGCGTGCTGAGCAGTCGCGCCGGGGCTTCAGGTAGCTCTCTGCAAGCCGTGGGAGGGCTCCCACGGCTTGCAGAGAGCAGCCTGTTCTGGGGGCTGGGGTAAGCTCTAGCTTCCCCCGGCCCCAGCCCCGCGCCTGGGGGGGGAAATAATTTTTTTTTATTTCCCCCCATAAAAACTAGGTGCGTCCTATGGGCCGGTGCGCCCTATGGGGCGAAAAATACGTTAACCGGCTGCCGACAGCTTGATGGGCAGGTGTTTTCAGTCTGAGAGCTAGATTCCATCAAGGTCAATCAGTGATGCAACTCTTACTTTTGTACAGTGGGCTACCTTCCACCCATGCAAAAGTCAGGGGTTTCTACACCCTGAGAGAAACCAGAATTGGGAAATTCATCCATTTCTAGTCTCAAGGGCTGCATTTGGCCCCTGAGCCTGCGGTTTCTATCCCTACACTAGAAGACTGAAGGAGTGACAGTGAAGATGAGCTGGTCAGCAGTATTAACAAGACTGATGAAATGTTTCCCAACTCTTAACATGGGTAACAATGTGTTTTCCAAGATGGAGGGAAGCCTTTCTCTATTTGAGCAGAAGAGACCCTGATAGTGTGACATTGTGCAATAGGTACAAAACGGTCACCCGGTATACTTGGTCCCTGGTGTATTTGTTAATGATTTGTGGAGCAAGTCAATTATGGACATTATATGCAAGTCGGTCATGACCTTTTGGAAGGCCTTCAGTGTCACTGTACTGAAGAGGTTTGCTAGCCCCTTGTTCAAGGGATTTCTGTGCCAGTGCTGAAGAGGTTGACAAAGCAGTACCTTGGACAATGTGACCTTAACCTTGAAATTGGAGTTATAAAGTCTGGCTAGAACCCAGAGAGCTAGTGTAGTATTCTTGGCTGGATGTGCAAGAGGGCTTGGCTGCGGCCAGTTGGATGTTTTGTTTTGAATGCTAGCTCTCCCTTTCCTGACCCATTCCATCATTTAAAATTCGCAAGCAGTTTGCATGAAAAACTAATTGTGTTTTCTTTGGCTCCTTCCCTCTCCTTTGAAGTAGATCCAGTGGTTCAAACATCTCCTGTTGCTTGCATATTACTTACAGTAGCTCGCTTTTATGACTTGCCACCCAACAGCTTGAACATTAAATTGGAGACAGTAGCTTTCTTTTCACAAATTTGCTTATGGAGTCTTTGTGTGTGGGCGAAACGAAGATTCCTACCCCTCCTACACAAATTCTGTAACTCGCGCTCAGTTCATGTCACATTCTCCATCGTTCACAGCATGAGAACTATGAGGTGACCTAAATGGGAAGAAAAACATTTGAAAGACTGGTGGATCAAATGCATTAATTAAAAAATGCAGCACGAAGTGTGTATTTTTAGACATGACGACACCAAGACTGCTAGGAATTAGACAATCTGTTCTGTTTGAACTGGAACAATTTTGCTGTGATCGTTTTTGCCTCCTGCGATAAAGTTGCAGCATTGCTGTGTTTCCTTGATACGAGGCAGGGCTTTGGAGACAAAATATATTTTTATTTATTTTATTTAACAATATGAATATGTCACTTAATCATCAAAAACTCTTAAGCTCTGATAAAAGGCGCATGGGGGAATTTCTGGGTAGAGAGGTCATAATTGGGGAGGGAAGGGTTAATCCTCTATCCCATGTCAAGAAAATGCCCTTCTCTCACAATGAGGCTTGGGGAACAACTTATTCCCTCCCATCAAGCCCAATAGCTGTTTCAACCATAGAGCTGCATTCCCTCTTGACAAATTCTCCAGGGGCAAGAATCTGTCAGCGATGGTGACCAAAGTAGGCATGATCAGCCACACAAATGTATCCATGAACTGCACATCCTGATAGTAGAAAGCATTTCCATTTGTGCAAGGCAACCAACCCCATTTTCTGTCATCCTCCCCAGCCGTTACAGTCCTGTACGCCCTACTCCAGATGTGGGGAACCTCTGACCGGCATGCCATTGTTGGCCCATAAGGTGCTACAATTCCTGAAACTTTGATTTTCAGCACTAAGGACATGAAATGTACTTTGCAGAGATGGAAAGCAACTTGCACAGTTCTTATATTAGATCTAATTATATCTTTTTCATGGACAGCACATAACACTGTTTCGTTTATTAGACTTGGATAGTAAACCTTTATTGCATCTGACATAGCTGTCTGGACTGATTACGCTAGTCAATAGCATGCTAAAGTGCAGTTTTGTATGAGCTGTTAAGCAAATAATTATATTTAGGGAAGAGGGGGGAGGGAATCTTTCAAAGGTGGGATTAATACAGTAATGCATTGCATACTCTGCAGATAATGTGCTAAAACAATTTGCAAATAGGATATGTGGAAATAGAGATGATTTCTCCCCACCCTCCCGCATACCATGCTCCTTCCCTGCCTGTGTTGAGTAGTTTTTCCTGAAAACAACCTGGATCTAATTGCTTAGAATAGCTTTTGAAAGCTAGCCAAAATACATTTCCTTTAACTAGCCTAAGCTCCTGGGTTTCAGGGTAACAGAGCACTATTCAAGGTACACACCCAAGCCTGGTGCATACAACTTGAGAAGTAAACTGTCCAAACGACTGCTGGTCAACAATCAATTCTTAGGCCTGGTTTACGTGTTATGATCGCTGTTGTGTAGAAAGAGCTTTTCACTGCTGTACGCACGGTGAGCTGTTCGTGCGCCGTAGCTTACACAAAGTTTTGACTCTTGACACTGTTGTAAGGAACAATTTAAGTGGTGTCTCCATGGCGGCCATCCTATGTGGATGAGCATTTTGTTTGTGGAGAGCGGAGTGAGAGAAGCATATGGGAGGCGCATGATTAATAGTCAACTTCTGCAGGGACTAATGTTGTGCTGTGCTTAGAAATCATCACACCTGGGAGCAGAAAGGGGGCTTAAAAATGATATTTTCCCCCTCGCATTTTATATCCTGCCTTTCCTTTGACATAGAAACTGAGGTGGCAAAGGTGTGGTTCCCTGGAGGCCACCCATCATAGCTGTCAAGTGTCCTTATTTGAAGGGAGCTTGCATGCCTTGTGTGTGGCTAGTTAATGCAAGCTGAGGGGGGTTTTGAATGCTGGACGCCATTTTGTTGCACATGCTGCTGCAAACTTGGCAGTGCAAAGCCAGGCCGGGGAGCCATCTTAAGTTGAGGCTGCATAGGCCTTGTGGTGCATGTGATTCAGATTCTATTCAGTTGAACCTCTGGTTACAAAGTTGGTTGGACAGTGTTCTCAAAGCTACCCAGCATGAGTTTGACCAGACTGCAGGAGGACAGGAAGACTGGAGTGCCTGGAACAGGTGAGGGCGCAGGTCCCTTATTTTGGCTGCTGGTCCCTTATTTTCAAGGCTGCTGGTCCCTTATTTTCAAGGCTGCTGGTCCCTTATTTTCAAATCTGTAAGTTGACAGCTATGCCACCCATCCCAGCCACTGACTAGATCCAAATGGCGGCTTAGCTTCAGTAAGATGGTGGCTTTGTGCACCTTCAGACCATATTCTGAGACCATATCCCTACCAGCACTTCTAAAGAAACTTAGAATTATTCTGTCCCTTTCCTTGCCCTAACAAGCTTACGTTCATAGTCTTTTGCTCTTGTTTGCTGCTCTGGGCTGCTTTGAGAGAGCAGTATAAAAATCTTATAAATAGGCCAATATGGATTCTAGAACATTTAATTTGATTAGGGGTTCTGATGCTGGGCCCAGTAAACCAAACATATCTTTAGGCTTGATGCAAATTTATATATAAATCCGGAAAGGTGGGGAGACCTGCTGGCTATATTTATTATCTGAATATCCTCAGTGTATGTTTTGAGGCTACAGTGGTACCTAGGGTTACATACACTTCAGGTTACATACGCTTCAGGTTACAGACTCCGCTAACCTAGAAATATTACCTCGGGTTAAGAACTTTGCTTCAGGATGAGAACAGAAATTGTGCTCCAGTGGTGCGGCAGCAGCAGGAGGCCCCATTAGCTAAAGTGGTGCTTCAGGTTAAGAACGGACCTCCAGAATGAATTAAGTACTTACCCGAGGTACCACTGTACTTTTGATCAATGACATATTTTCTTGAAAGCCATTTCCAGTACTTTTAATGGGTGGCTATGATAGCAATTTCTTTTTTATTTTGTACAGTTTTGGGACTAGTTCAAAGACTTCTGTATAAAAACACGTAAAAGAAAGCAATCATTTATACTTGAGTTTTGGTCATCCTCTTATCAGAAGAATATATAGCCTTTGTAATCAAAATTAACAACGCGCTTACGTATGAATAGCAATGGGTGGCTTTTCAAGAAACAATCCCAGTCAAAACAAAAGCCACAATTAACTATATTCTATGTACATTTTATTATGTGTACAGTTGATTTATTGTTCAACTTGGTGTGATAGGACCTTTTATTTGTCTCATACAATATGATAGCATCATAAACATCTTGTACTGGGAAGCTTAGTTACTCATTTATTTTACAGGCTTGCAGAAAGTGTTGTGCCAGAGAATAAAGCTGCCACGATGCTCTTTGGTGCATATGTGCTCTCTGTTTATGTAGGACAAAAAAGGGCAACCGTTTACTGTACTTAATTACTACACCTGCTTTTTACCACGGTGAATGAATTGACTATCCTGCACAAGAAAAACAAATACTTGCTGTCGCTGAGGAATAGGGAGCAGTTGTGTTAATACAGTACAACAAAAAGCACTCGCTGCATTTCTGTTTGAAAGAGCCTAGCTAAACCCTGTTAGAAAACATAGCAATTAGCCAGTCTCTTTTGTTGTTGAAAGGTTGAAATGAATTGTGTTGCTCCTTTCAGGTTAGGAGTATCACCTTGATATGACTGCCAGATCCGGTCTGGCATTCTGCAGCTTACGATGGTTATAATGAAAGAAAATGTTTTGAACCAGGGTGTGCAAATTGTTCAGTGTCAGTACACTGCACAGAAGAGAGGCTATGATGGATTCAGATAGGTAGCTACAGGCATGTAGGATGTGGTGGTGATTCATTTGAATGTTCTTGTCCCCCTGCACCTATGACAGATAATGACTTACCAAGCAATAGAACATTTATCTTCAAACTTTTTCAGATCTGGAACACACTTTTATTATGTATGTATGTTGTGTGATGGCCACACCAGACGTTCACCTTGGAGTTGTTGATTCACCATGTCAACTACCATCGCATGTGGTTTTCTGAATCCACATTAAGGAGTGCCTACAATACCAAGGACACATATTGCAGGAAAAACTCTATGTAAGCTTTGTGACTTTGCTCCAGTGAGCCATACTAGATTGAAGAAATTAAACTTTCACGAAGCTTCTATGGAAGCCGCCCAGAGTGGCTGGGGAAACCCAGCCAGATGGGCGGGGTACAAATAATAAATTATTATTATTATTATTATTATTATTATTATTATTATTATTATTCAGTTTGGTACAAAGCAAGAATAAATGGTGTGGGGGGTTATTTCCTCCCTTCCTCTTCTCACCCTCCTTTTCCAATCAACATCCTTGTTAAGGAAAAAACATTTCTCCAGGGATAGGCATATGTATATGTATGCCAGGTTTCTGTGTTATCAATAGAAAATGATATAAATGGATGCCATATTTCACTAAAATTGCCTGAGTCCTGGGTGTTATCTAATGCATTCAAATGTTTAATCAACATATCAGGGCTATTGTCCATGCCATTTTTCTCCACTGTGAGGTGTAGATGGTCCAGATTTTTCCAGTTCTGTGCAATAAGTTGTCAGGCTGCTGCAAGCAGGAATGTTGCGAGTTCATTATGGTGCAAATCCTTCTGGTCCTTGGTAAATCCAACTGCGCTGAGCTTTGCATTGTTTCTGAAAGGAAAATAATGTACATATGCATATCAAACAGTGAGGTGGGTATGCACTGCAGCCCAAGGTTTCCTGCTTCAGCTCTGGCAGAAGTCTTGACCTTAAAGTGACTCTTGAACGTGTCCGACATTCCTTCAGTTATTACACGTTACTGCCGCAAATATTATTTAATATTGAAAATAGATGCCGATATGTTTCACTAGCACAGAGGATGGAATCGTGAAAGAGGGAAAAGAGGGGGAGGTGCAGATGGAAAACTTTGAATTTCTCTTTTCTATAGATTTCGTCTGCATATAATAGGTGCAAAGAGACTTCTGCTATAACGTATTCCATCCCATTGTGGCACATATGGTGTCTTCTGTGAAAAGGGGGTAACACAAGCTGCCTTATGTTCAGCAATTAGACTGAAACCTAAACTGGAAGTGCCCCCCCCCCCACATTTCAATGTTTTGAAGGATGCTGCGAAGAAAAGCACAGCTCATCTTAATCAACAACGGGAGAGGCACGTTGTCATAGGAGCCAATGCACACCATTTGAATGGCAATGCTCATCATTTGGGGGGCGGCCGCCTGAAATATTTTATTATTATGGTGTGCATTTGCTGCATCAGGTGATTATGTGGGTCAGGGCTCACCTGCCCCCCTGCCTGTATTTATTCAAGTTGGCACTCCTTGTTGTTGTTGTGGGTGCCTAAGCAGATGCCCACCACTCTTCTGCAGCTCCCTCAGGACAGGCTGTACAAACCGGACGGATTGCAGTCTGCCTTGGTGTCGTCGTCAGCTTTCTATATATATTTAAAGACGCTCTATAGATGCTGCTGGCATCCCTTCCGACTCGCGTTTATTTTTAACCCGAGCTGCTTGCTAGCAGGCGGTGCCGGAGGAGGAACCGCCGCCCGGCTCCCCCCCCCCCCCCGCCCGTGATGCTGCTGCTGCTGCGCTTGTGGGCGGGAGCAGCCCTTTCTCTCCCTTCTCCCTCGCCTCGCCTTTGCCTTCTTCTCTGCACTGCAGATGCCCCCTCCAGCCGGGAGGGAAGCGCGCCGGCCGCCTCCCGCCCCCGCGGCGCCCTCCTCCTCCTCCGCCATCATGCCTCCCCCACGCCTGGCCCTGCTCGCCACCTGGCGCGTTTAAGGATCTCCCCCCCCGGGCGCCCCGTCGACGAGAGACGGCGAGCCCGCCAGGCCCGGGCATTGCGTCACCGCGCGCTGCACCTGCAGCCCAGCCGCGCGCGCCCCGCCGGCTGCTGAGCTGAGGCGAGCGCGGCGGATGGTTGGTCTGCGGCCCGGGGCCAGCCATGAGGCAGGACAGGCTGGCGAGCTCGCTGCGCCGGGGGGGACGCTGCCTCAAGCGCCAGAGCACCGGCGGGGGCGGCGGGGGCGGGGTGGGCACCATCCTCAGCAACGTCCTGAAGAAGCGCAGCTGCATCTCGCGCACCGCGCCTCGTCTCCTCTGCACCTTGGAGCCGGGTAAGGGCTGCCTGCTGGTTTGGCGCGCCCTGGAGGCCCTCGCTTTTCCCGCCTTTGTTTGAAAAAGCGGCCGCCGCGGGGAGGAGGGCATGTGGCGAGGCCTTGGAGCCGGGCTTAACCCGGGCAGGCTTTAATCGCTTAAGCTGCTGGGGGAAGCGGGGGGGGGGGCGGCCACTGGCGACAGGGAGCTGCGTGCGAGCAAATGCCCGGCGCTGCTCCCTCCAGACGCTCTCCAGCGACGCCGGAGGGGCGCAGATGGAGCCCTCGGGTAGGAAGCGCGCCCTCCGCCCGGGGCAATGGGCTTTCGGGCTGGCTGGGGAGGCCCCGGAGCGCCGCCGTCCCCTCGGCCCGGAGGGCGAGACTCTGGCGCCGCCTTGGGCGGAGAGCCCAGATGGCTGCGGCTTGGAGAGCTCCTCCAGGCCTGCCATTGTCAGACAGGGCCAGAGGGAAACTGCCCCTAGCAGGGGATCTCGTCGGGGCATCTCGCAAGGATGGGGTAGAGCCGTCCAGCCCAGAGAGGTCCCCTGTGAATGTCCTGGGAGCCAGGGCGTCGGGTTGGTTGAAGGGTAGAGCGTCCCTTCGCTCCATCTGTTTTTCCACCTGACTCCTCCAGCACACGTGACTCTTTAGCACAGTGTCTTTGTTCTGGAGGCAATTCTTAGGTTTATGCCTGGAGTACCTATCCTGCACTTTGAAGACCAGGCCTATGGCGATGCAGAAGAATGGCAGAGGGCGAAGTGCCCTGATGCCCGGCCATCTGTGGTTATTTAGGGTATGGAGAAATAACTAGAATGGGGAGTATAGACAACCTCGGGAGGTATCCGAGAGGTATCCAATACCGACAGGTAGAAGAAGACTAATCCCCTCTCTCTTGTGTGTATATTTATATAGAATCACAGAATTGTAGAGTTGGAAGAGACCCTGAGCATCTTCTAGTCGAAGCCCCTGAAATGCAGGAATATGCAGCAGCCCCATACTGGGCTTGAACCTGCAACCTTGGCATTATCAGCACCCTGCTCTAACCAACTGAGCTATCCAGGTGCTTGGAAGCGTTGCAGGCAGGACAGGGCTGCTGAAAGCAGCGATTTAATTCTTGTTGGAAATTTAAATCTCAATATTCAGACAAACTCACCTTTGATGCCTGGCTGAAGCGAAGACACATTTGTGGAGGGTACAAGGAGCTTGATGCAGACGTGTCAACAACCTTGCATCAAATGCAAACAAATCCCCTAGTAGTGATGACCTCACTTGTAGGGCCTGTATTGGAAAGACTGCTAAAGCTTTAGGGCTCCTTTGGTTATATTATATTGAAGTAGCTGGTGCGTGCAACACTATTTCTTTCCTAATTCAATATAGTTGTTTGAAATTTAGAAGGAATGGTTGTGTGATTGATTTGAGAAGTTGTCGTGTCTGGCCACCCTTTCATTTCTTAGTAATTGTCTTGTAACAGAAGCAAAGCCAGTATTTCCAAAAGTTGCAGTCTTTTTATATTTCCCCATGTCTAAGGTGTCACGAGTTTGTTGTTAGGCCATCAGATGACATTTCAGCACCTTAGCTTTGGACAGCAGCACTCTACCATGTGGGGAAAGAGCCCTTTATAATGTACATACATATTATGCAGCTTTTCTTAAAAAAAGAAAAGAATTGCACAGCTTGTGCACAACACTAGTTTCTTCTTGCACATAAAAGCAGATGGTCTATTGTCCTTAAGGCGAGTTTGACAAATCAGACTTCAATGAAGAAAGGGCATGAAACAATTCACTATGATGCGTATGATTCCTTGGAAGTGGATATTGATTAAATATGTAGCTAATTTGTTAATTGGCTACAACTGGATACAAAAGGAAAGCTAATTGTGAAAGGTCGGAAATTTCTTTGGATGTCAGTATTGTAAATGTAGGTTACTAAAGGTATTTGTGAGATCTTTCAAAGTTTAATTATCCTAATTATATGTCTCCCTATTTTTTAAAAGCTACGGGTGCAGTTTTATATCCACTTAATGGAGTAAGCTCCATTGAACTTGATGAAATTTTCTTTTGAGTAACGTGTATGGAATCGCACTGTACATGGCTGATTTGGATGAAAATGAGTATCTAAATATCTACTTTGTTTTATGAAATTTGGATATATTTTTAATGGCACTACTTGGAGAAGGCTGCAGATTGAACACGGTACCTTCTGCATGCAAAGCAGATGCTATGCTTCAGAGCTGTGGCTCTTCGTCTACTCACCTTCCTATCCCGCCCTCCCTTCTGCTCTGTCAAGTTTCATTAGCTCCTGTGAATAAGGGAGCTAAACACAGACATCCTGATTGCCAAACTGTCCTAGGGTCCTCATTGTTAATGGCAAAGTGGGGCTGGGGGTGGGGGAGGAAAGCTCTGTTGAACCCAAGGTGTTTCCCTCCATGTGTAGGTGCTGTACTCACCTATTTTTGCCTAATGTGTTTTTACCTGTTCTCTAGAGTTGTCTCTGACCCAGAGTGAATACCCAGTTTTGTATGTGAAAAATTGTATCATTACCATACATTGATTTAGATATTTGGGGACATTCACCTGTTTATGGTTATCTGATAATTTTCTTCTTTAATCCCTAAACCAATATTTTAGTAACTGGTTTCTTTGGTTTTTATTTTACTGCATAGGAGTTGACACCAAGTTGAAATTTACACTTGAGCCATCTTTAGGTCAGAATGGCTTTCAGCAGGTAATTTATTATTTTTATTCATCTATAAGTCACAAAAGGTCTTCTGAATGCATGGACAAATATTTATTTAAAATTTGCACTGGCCTGTGAAGTGGGAGTGTTATCCAAATGAGCCTATACAGTAATCACTTCTGTTGCAAATGTGCTTGTTACTAGTGGTGTTTTGATACCTCAACAGTTTCCTTTTCTGTGACAGCAGATCGTTCTATATGGCTAAGAAGCTAAAAGGATTAAAGTCCATTGCATTATTATTATTTTTGTAATTTCTAGAATATGAATGAATAATTAAGCAGCAGATTAGTTTTTCCTCTCCATGTTGATCATGTCTAATTGGGTAACCGGGTATTAAAATACTTGGTACTTAAGTTCATGGTAAATATATTAAATTGTGTTGCATGCCCAGTTATGTTTCTGAACTGGAATAATCTGTCTCAGTGGTTATTTTTTAGTGGCACGATGCTCTCAAAGCAGTGGCTAGGCTGCCAACAGGAATACCAAAGGAGTGGAGGAGAAAGGTGAGGAAAGCTCTAACCTTCTGTGTCCTGTGGATTTCAATGAGCATAACTTTCATTACTGGATAAACATCTACATGTTCCTTCTAGATTTAAGAATGAACATAGAGGTTTTCTTTAGTGACCAGATTCATCTAAAGTTTCTAGTGTAAATTAAAAAAAGAAAAAGAAAAAAAGAAACCCAATCTTCGTGCCAGTGCTCATAACTTTGTGCCAGTGCTCAAGCTTGGCACTGGTGAAGTTATCTCAGTTTCTGGTGACTGATAGCTGAATTAGGCAAGTTGCTTTGTGAAGAGATACTGCATGTAAAAGGAGTGGAGTCACTCTGCCTTCTTCAGGCTGCTGCTCAGCAAGTAAAGCCGATTCCTGGCCCCACTTTACATCCTATGGAACAGGGCCAGACTTAGTAATGCTTAGATTATGCCCATTGAAATCAATGTAGCTTAAGTTAGTCAGGACTAAGTTAAGCCCCGTTGATTTAAGTGAATCTGTTCTTAGCATGAGTAAGTGTGGATCCAACCCTATACCTTTGTATATTCTGCTGCATGCACTGCGTAAAAACACACGATTTCCCAATCTTCTTCCTACGTCTGCGTTGTGGGAGAGAATTGCTCATATGAGCATGGTATGTTATGCAATATATAGGTGAGCTGTGCCTTTGACTTGCTACCATGAAATAATATGCAGTCTGCAGAGATGCAGTGGTTTTGTATAACTAAAAGGATTGCACTCACTGTTCAGGTGTTGGTCCAATAACTTTGAAAGCAGCGCCTTAGCAACTGTCTGGGGCGGAGCTTTTTTTTATATAAGAACGCCCAAAGTTGCTGAACTGCATCACCAGTACTGCCAACCAACTCCCATGCCGCCCTGAAGCTCCAGTGCCGCCCTCCAATGCTCACCCCCAGTGATGCCATGCGGTCGCCTGCAGTGCCCAGGGCAGCCTGTTCCTGTCTTGCTATGCTACTGTTTGAAAGCTTGTTTGCATAGTGCTTCAGACTCATATGAACTTGTTGATTAGCTTTACTTATTTATAAACTATTTAAAGGAGGGGTGACTCACAATTATTTTGTGGGGGTGGGGAATCTCTTTTGGGCGTGGGGTATAAATAATAAAATTTTTATTTTTCATTATTTAAGGTCTGGCTCACCTTGGCAGATCATTACTTAAGGAGCATAGCAATTGACTGGGATAAGACAATGCGCTTCACTTTCAATGACAGAAGCAATCCTGACGATGATTCCATGGGTATTCAGATTGTAAAGGTACTTTAAGCAATTTTAATTAATTTATTCTTCACGGCTGTATATGTCTCTGCTTGTTTTCCTGAAAGTTACGTTTATATTATCAACGTGCAAGGAAATTATTTCTTTGCCCATTGTTCAAATAGATCAATGGGAACTGGTAACAGCTAGGAAGATTAATGGAATAATGACCTGCTAAACTTTTAAAAATAAGACCGAGTTGTTCACTACTTCCAAAAGCAGGTTCTGTTTACCATGGAAACTTCCAAAATGGCAAAAGGGAGCTCAGAATAAAGATTGGTCCTAAAATACTCCTTTATTAGCATTACTTTTTGAATTATTATGCTCATTGGCAAATTATCCCCCCCCCAGTGTATTTCTAGAAATATACTTGTCTTAGTTTTGTCAGTTCCAAATTTCAAGGCCACCTCCCACATGCAAAGTAGCCTATTATCATGTGTGAACTACTCCCTACCATGATGTTGTTCAAGGAAACTTCTCATATTATCTACCTGACCCCTGACCTTTTAAATATACCGCAGAATGAAGTGAATGTAGAATTGCTTCATGGGTATCAGGTAGACCTTGGTATGAATTCCACATTACAGGAGACAGTGTGGTGTAGTAATTAAATCGTTGGGCTACGAACTGGGAGGCCAAGGTTGAAATCCCCTCTTGGCCATTAAGCTTACTGGGTGGCCTAGGGTCAGTCGCTACCTCTCAGCCTAACCTACCTCACAGGGTTGTTGTTGGGGGGAATCAAATGAGGAATGTATGCCACCTTGAGCTCCTAAAGGTGGGGTTTAAAGGCAATAAAATAAAAATTACCACAGTGAACAATCTACAACTGTGGCGATCACACAGGGTCCCTGGATGTTTAATGATCTATTGATCCCTGTGCCACCACTGTGCTCACTTCCCCGCTGCCACCAACCCGTTACTCTCGGGTAAAACACTGAGTCCAGACAGTTGTTAAAATTGAACCAAATAAACAAGTTCATTTTATAAGCATTAACAAGTTTATGGTTTCTCAGATAATATTCCTGTCAGTTTCTTAACTTTAGTTTCTTTACTGGCCTATACCTTCCTAATACAGTGGTACCTCGGGTTAAGTACTTAATTCGTTCCGGAGGTCCGTTCTTAACCTGAAACTGTTCTTAACCTGAAGCACCACTTTAGCTAATGGGGCCTCCCGCTGCTGCCGCGCTGCCGGAGCACGATTTCTGTTCTCATCCTGAAGCAAAGTTCTTAACCCAAGGTAATATTTCTGGGTTAGCGGAGTCTGTAACCTGAAGCGTATGTAACCCGAGGTTCCACTGTACCTTCTGACTGATTATGTCAACTGTTTGACTGACTCCTTTTAACAAACTCTCTCACTTCAGACTAGCCCAACCCACAGTCTTATCCTCTCTGTCTCTTCTAACTCCAGACTGACTTCCCAACCACCCTAACTCTAACTCTAACTCCTCCCCTTGGGTTCCCATTGGTTAGTCATTTTACAATTAGTTAACCCTTTCCTTATGAACCCAGTATGATGTCACACACCTAGGAGGGCAAACGCCACAACAATGATGCCTAAGTCTTTGTTCTCTATGAGTTGGCAAACTTGTGTTTGGCCTGGATCATTCAAACTGCAGGGGAAACCTGATGTGGAAGAATATAAGAAGTCAGGCAAGAACCTTTCTCCAAGACACTTTAGTTTTCTATGTGCAGGCATTTTATTTCTGTGGGTGAGAATTCCATTATGTAAGCCCCAAAATGCAATTTGAGGTGGTATAGCCCAGAGTGAGAACAGATAGAAATAAACCAGAACATCACCTTGATGAGAACCACAGCCAAGCTTTGTAATAGGAATAATAGAATTCTAGAGTTGGAAGGGACCCCAAGGATCATCTAGTCCACCCCCCCTGCAGTGCAGGAATCTTTTTGTGGGGCTCGAACCCACAGCCTTGAGTTTAAGAGTCTCATACTCTACCGATTGAGCTATCCCAGTGGGTCTTAGTAAGGTTATACATATTTCTGAACGTTCTGTATGAAAATACTGATCCTAATTGGTAGGTATAAATTATAGAGCTTATTTGTACAGGGCCACATTAAAAATTAATAACATAACTGTTTTGTCTCTTGGTTACTAATGGTCTATAACTGTCAATACAATGTAACTCTTGGGATACAAAGAAGTGTGTTTGTGTCTCTCTCCCCCGCACCCAATTTCTGTGTTCTGATAACTCTATTTCTTATTAATCTGCTTATATAAAATGGAACAGGGTTGCATCCAACTAAGTTTTATTCAAAATAGACCCATGAAATTAATGGAACTAATTTAGTCTTGTCCATTAATTTCAACAAGTCTGAGTATAACTGACATTGAAAGCAAGCTATTGCAATGAATAAAAGCATCAACATCTGATCGTGCCAGCATCTGGCGCTGTCTTAACAAATATGAAGAAAGAGTTGGTGTAGTGACAAAAGTAACCTGCAACTCTACAGATCTTGTTGGACTACAGCTCCCATCATCCATGGCTGTCTGGCACTGGGAGTTGAAGTCTAGCAACATTTGAAGGGCCACAGATTGCCCACCCTTGGTTAGAGTATTGGACCAGATCCGAGGAGATCCAGGCTCAAATTTCTACTCATCCATGAAGTTCATTGGCTAACCTTGTGCCAGTCACTATGTCTCAGCCTTTCCTACCACGCAAGGTTATTGTGAAGCTAAAAATGGTAGTGGAGAGAGAATCATGTTCACTCTCCAGATTTCCTTAGTGTAAGGGCAGCAGATAAGGCTGGTGACGGTGCTCTCTAAAGATCTACCTTCAGGCGTCTTGACTGACAGGTTCTGAATCAAGCCCACTGGTTCCAGTGTAACAGCAAAAGAAGACAACGATACCAAAGCACTAATTAGCAATAAATAGATTATGTATTAAATATTATAAGGGGGTGCAATTCTCGTGAACAGCATGAATACAAGATGGCATGAGGAAATGTGCAATTGGAGGTGAGGGAAAATCATTGCTAATTAAAAAGAAAGGAAGCGATATATGCTTTATGCACATTCAAGGTCCTAGCAATAGGGCGCACCAATAAAAATTAAGAGAGGGAAGGGCTCCTGGGCAGAATGAAATAAAATGGAAGAATGTGCTGTGTGAGTTGATTATGCATTGAGTAACCTAAAGGATTCTAAGCAGTGAAGTCCTTGCTTATACCACCGCCTTGTGGTTGCCAATCAGTGGTGAGAAGGTATTTCTTCAGCAGCAATAAGCAGTTTGGAATAGTATCTGGAGGCTCTTGGGGAAGAGTCGGGGGCGGGGGGGGGGGAAGCACAAAGTGTAAACCAACGTTTGTATGTTTGGCACACAAACCAAAATTTGGGTTCTAAACAACAGCTAGCACACCCCTGCAGTGTAAAATAACAGTGGGGAGGAGGGCAAGTGAGTGACACAACAGTCAGTTCCTATGTACAGTGTAACAAAGGAAAAACAACAATGACAAAAATGAGCATATAGGGTGGAATTCACACTAAGGCACAACAGAATATTCCCCCCCCCTTCTCCTCCCCTATGTCTTTTGTAGAGGTTCTCCCACAGAGAGCACAGGGCAGGAGGAATGTCAGGGAAGCCCTGTTATTCAAGCAGAAGTCATTCCGGTCATGCAATTATATAGTGCAAGTCCTCATATTTTTCTAGAATTTTACATGTTGCTTTTGAAAGAGCAGCAGTGTCTACTCAAGATGTGGGGTTGTTGTATGTAATGTTTGTCATACTCCGAGTAAACCCACTGAGTTTATTGACCATGGCTCACTTAATTTTAGTGGGTCTGCACTGAGAAGAACTTAGTTAAATGCAAGGCATAACTTGTGTGCTCATGCACATGGAGACTAGTGCACTGTACATGCTCACTGGAACTTCTCCTCTGGTTCCAGAAAAAAACAAATTCTGTAATTTGAGTTTTCTGCATTTCATTCAAATAGTGAACTTTTAAAATTGCAGTAGTTTAATGTTTTGAATTGCCGCTTAACATCATCCACTTCACTCCGATTTTCATTCTGCTCTTTTATAAGCCTTTGTTTGATTTAAAGGCATGCTTCTAAAGAGACAGATGGGACTTTGCAAGCTATCTGAAACCTCCCTTTGAATGTTAAAATTTACAGCTTGCTTGATAAAATGCACCTGTTCAGTGTTTGTTTCAATATGGCTTGAAAGCGCATTGCCTTCTGTCCCAGGGATGTCTTAATTTCTTAAAATTTTGTTACGAATGTTAGCTTCAGAATGCTGCTGCCTGTGGCCTTCATCCCCAGGATGGTATTTATTCCAATATACCAGCATGTTAACTTGGGAACTAGGAGACAAAAGAATAAGTAGCAGGCTTTATATTACTGTTGCTTCTGCCCAGTACGGTATTAACTGCTGACAGCAGAAAAGGTGTTTCTAACTTTCCATTTAAGAAATAATCCACTTTCTGCACAATGATTATTTTGTTGCTATTTTATATTGACCGGTGGTAATTGTTTATTCAGTTAGCCTCCTTGAGCGTGTCAGTAGATAAAGGGTGTGGATATTGAATCTACTAAATTGGACATTTGCAGATTCCGTTCCATCGTGCAAAGTCAGTTTAATTCAGGAAATAAAAACAGGGCTGACGTTAGAGTGTGTGCTTGAATTTAACAATGTAAAAGCCATAAAGGGAGCTTCTGCTGAGACCTTATTCCCTGTTTCCCCCCTCCACTTTCTTTAGGATCTTCATCGAACTGGATGCAGTTCTTACTGTGGCCAGGAGGCAGAGCAAGACAGAGTGGTATTAAAACGTGTTTTACTGGCTTACGCCAGGTGGAACAAATCTGTGGGATATTGTCAAGGTTTTAACATTCTGGCTGCCCTTATTCTTGAAGTAATGGAAGGCAACGAGGGAGATGCTTTAAAAGTGAGTAACGCTACTGAGCAAGGTGTTGTTTTTACCCGTATTTTGAATTTTTTCTATCAGAATGGTTCAGCGGTGGGGATAAAGTCCCCCGAAGCAGGGTGTGGGTATGGGTGTTGGTGTTTTTTTACACAAGAATGCAGGGGATTTTGAGTTAAGTCCAGTCAAAGGCGACTATGGGGTTGCGGCGCACATCTCGCTTTCAGGCTGAGGTAGCCAGCATTTGTCCACAGACAGTTTTCCGGGTCATGTGGCCAGCATGACTAAACCACTTTTGGCGCAATGGAATACTGTGACGGAAAACCAGAGTGCACAGAAGCACCGTTTACCTTTCCGCTGCAGTGGTACCTATTTATCTACTTGCACTTTGTGGTGTGCTTTTAAACTGCTAAGTTGGCAGGAGCTGGGACAGAGCAACAGGAGCTAACCCCGTCACGGGGATTCGAACCACTGACCTTCTGATTGGGCTCAAGAGGCTCAGTGGTTTTAGACCACAGCACCACTGCTTACCTTTACCTTCAATACAAATAGATAGAGAATTGTATGGAAATAATTTGTATTCAACCACAGTGATTCCACAGGACCCTTACTAGCTGCTAGCCTTTTCTGCTTTGTTTTCAGATTATGATTTACTTAATAGATAAAGTGCTGCCTGACAGCTATTTTGTCAATAACCTCCGAGCTCTATCTGTCGACATGGCCGTGTTCCGAGACCTCCTGAGAATGAAACTTCCTGAGCTGTCACAGCATTTGGATACTCTTCAAAGAGCTGCCAACAAGGAAAGTGGAGGTAGATGCCTTCCAATTGTTTTATTTGTTAGTTTTCTGTTTCTTTGCTCCTATAACATTTCTTTGCCCTGGGAGCCTTTAGAACGCATCTGATTACGAGGCTAAGAAATATATTAGCCTGTTTAAAACTTAACAAATGTTTGAGGTGAAACTAATTAATATTATTATTTATTAAATTTGTATACCTGTCCTTCATCTGAAGGTGGTCCACAACATAAAAATACATAATGAGGACACAAAATACATAATGAAAACAAGAACAAAACAAAACCAATAACGTTCCCCCGACAAACACATTTAAAATGACGTAGAATGTTAATCAGCCAAAAGTCTGGTTAAAGAGAGAAGTTTTTGCCTGGCGCATAGTGATATGTAATGAAGGTGCCAGGGGAGCCTCCCCGAAGAGAGCATTTTACATGTGGGGAGTCACCACAGAAAAGGCCCTTTCTTGTGCTGCCATGCTCTGGGTCTCTCATGGACGAAGGACCTCAGATGATTATCACAGGGCCCTCATATATTTTTTTGTATCAGATTTTTTTAAAAAATAGCAAACATGATCATAGTGAAAATATTAAGAACTGTTCCAGTTGGGGTTACTGGTTTGAGAGAGAATCTGTTCTTTGCTGCTGTGTTAATTTACATTTTTAAGGTATCTCCTGTATTTTTTCTTAAATGCTAAATTATGGCTGTGAACTGCTTCAGAAAGACTTGTTGTCTTGAAAAGCAGCATAAGAAAGTTCAATAAATAATTGATCATCGCTGCAGAGTTAAAAGACCCTAAGAGAGTGCTGGACAATTGGACAAACCATTTAATTGAAAATTAAGATACTACGGGGTTTGGCATGCAAATACTGATACCTTATCCCACTTACTTGTTGTATTCGGGCGTTGCTTGCAGGCTTCCCATAAGCATCTAGTTGGCCACTGTGAGAACAGGATGCTGGACTTTGGTCGGATGAAGCAGGGTTCTTTTTATGTAAAGAGATGGGTTGATGGAAGTAGAAATGCAAGTGTACAGAGTTTATTGTTACACTCCTGATCCAATCACCTCCCACACCGCTGTTCAGTTTATGATACCAATTCAGAAGGCTTGGGGGTAAAATCCTACCAGATCCTGACATTAGTAAAAGCTGAGCAGTTCCATAGAGGAATGTTACTAGCATATTATCAATTGTGTTTTGCTTCCTTGGATCTATGGCAAACCGAAAAATGAATGGAATGGAATCATTTGTTGTTACTGCAATTCTGTATTTTTCTTCCTTATGGGTTGTGTTAAGATAAACACTTTCAGGGAATAGCTGTGGATCTGTTCTGTTTTTTTCTGTTTCAGGCGGTTACGAACCCCCACTCAC
This sequence comes from Podarcis melisellensis, assembly GCF_964234715.1. Classification (NCBI taxonomy): domain Eukaryota; kingdom Metazoa; phylum Chordata; class Lepidosauria; order Squamata; family Lacertidae; genus Podarcis; species Podarcis melisellensis. The sequence continues at coordinate 30,610,820 of NC_138542.1, forward strand.
AAACGTCTTCACTATGCAGTGGTTCCTGACCCTATTTGCTACATGCCTTCCTAACCATACAGTTCTAAAAATCTGGGATTCTGTGTTCTTCGAAGGGTCGGAAATTATACTGAGAGTAGCGCTGGCTATTTGGGCAAAGCTGGGAGAGTAAGTATACTTTCAGCCTACGCCTAAAGGAAATGATACTGAATAGTTGTTTGGAGGGTTGGAAGTACTATATGAAATGGTATTGAAGTTCTGACAATGATGCCCATTCTTTTTTCCTTCTCCATCCCAGTTGACCCATATAGCGTGCTTTGCGATGCAGCTATGTTACATACAGTTCAGTTGTTTTGTGGGTTGGTGGTGGTGAGGCAGCAGCTGACATTGCTCCAAAAACATATCCCAGAAGTTGAATCGCCCTCCTTAATGGGTTTGAGTGCAAGAGCACTCTCCTCGCTTTTGCTCCCCAGTAAGTAAGTGATAGGGACGCGGGTGGCGCTGTGGTCTAAACCACAGAGCCTAGGGCTTGCTGATCAGAAGGTCAGCGGTTTAATCCCCGCGACGAGGTGAGCTCCCGTTGTTCGGTCCCAGTTCCTGCTCACCTAGCAGTTCGAAAGCACATCAAGTGCAAGTAGATAAATAGGTACCACTCTGGCGGGAAGGTAAACGGCGTTTCCGTGCGCTGCTCTGGTTCGCCAGAAGCAGCTTAGTCATGCTGGCCACATGACCTGGAAAAACTGTCTGCAGACAAACGCCGGCTCCCTCGGCCAGTAAAGTGAGATGAGCGTGCAACCCCAGAGTCGTCCGTGACTGGACCTAATGGTCAGGGGTACCTTTACCTTTAATGGGAATATTATGGGGTTGGATCCAGACTTTGCTGCAGCCAGTGGAGAGGTATCTTTGCTAGTTGCACTACATTCAACACTGTTTGGTGGGATGGGAGGGAGCCTTCTGTTGAATCAGAAGCCTTGCATAGAGGGAGGATTCCTCTCCACAAAAGGCGGCCTGGATCCAACCCACAAAATTTACACAGGCTTTTTGTCCAGGAGAGGCGCCCTCTAACTGAGGAGGAGGGGAGCTCACTATTTGCCAGGTTCCCCTCCCCCAAATGCAACTCTTGGTGTCCTTCTCCCCAAAATCAGCTCCAGAGATTTGAGGGACTCTGCAGAAGAGGCAAGGGGGAATCGGCAACAGTTCCTTCCCCTCCTCTTCCATTAGCAGAGGTGTCTGCTGGATCAAAAGCCCTTTTGTTGAGTACAAGGGAGTTAATTGAATTCCACCCAGAGTGTTTGCAGCCCTTAATGAAAGTCTAAGAAACACCCTGGTAATTGAATAAACTAATTATATTCAAAGGATTATTTTTTTAAAAGAAGTGTGTTTATTTTGGGACAAGTTCTAACAAATATTCTAGTGGCTGTCAAGAGCAGTTGGTTAAAAAAGCTAATAGCAAGGGCTTTAGGAATCATTTCCATCTCTTATGAAGAACTTGAAAAAGCTTTATGAAATAAAGTACTAAGACACATAAATTCAGATTTATGCTTTAAATAATAATAATAATACTTGGAACAACTTATTTCTTTTCCCAGTTAGTTACATTCAAAGCAAAAAGACCCAGTCCTTTTGTGAACAAGTTTTTGTCATTGACTTCAAGGGTAATTGCAAGCAGAAGCCTGCTAGTTCAGTTGAAAAATGTTTTGCTGGATTGCATTATTGCTTCTGATCTCCTCTTCTGATGCCCACATATTTTGCTTTCCTGAAGAGCCAGTTTAGATGCAAAAGCTGTCCCTGAAATAAGACAAAAAACTAATTAAGTGCTACTTTCTAAATGCAGTTAACACTAATCATGATTTAAAATTTTTCCATAATAGGCAGACAGTTTTCATTTTGACTTCGTCTTTCGAAGAACAATTAGATTTTATTTTATGTCTCATGAGCAGAATTTGCTCATGAGATATTCCTGTTGCTAGGGTAGGGTAGGCAATTCTTGGTGATTTCCCAGTGCACCCCTGAAAGTCTGCTCTGAAAGGATCAAGAATGGTGTGGGAGGTTTATGGAGGGATGTAGAAGGGAGGGGACCTGAGTGGCACTGTGGGTTAAACCACTGAGCCTAGGGCTTGCCGATCAGAAGGTCAGCGGTTTGAATCCCCGTGACGGGGTGAACTCCAATTGCTTGGTCCCAGCTCCTGCCAACCTAGCAGTTCAAAAGCACAAAGTGCAAGTAGATAAATAGGTACTGCTCCGGTGGGAAGGTAAACAACGTTTCCGTGCGCTGCTCTTGTTCGCCAGAAGTGGCTTAGTCATGCTGGCCACATGACCTGGAAGCTGTACACAGTGCAGGAAATGAATTATCCATTATTATGCCTTATATTCTGGGAACCAGAGCATTGGGCTTGTTGCTGAGAAATATGGGTTCATACCTCCACTCAGTTATGGAGGCTCCCTCGGCCTGTAAAGCGAGATGAGCGCTGCAACCCCAGAGTCGTCCGCAACTAGACGGTCAGGGGTCCCTTTACTTTTACCTAGAAGGAAGGGGAAAGCTGTGCACATTGCTCTCTGACTTCCCCTTACAGTTGTTAGAACCTCTGCTGGATACTGGATTAGACTTCCTTCTATACAAGGAAGGAGCCCTTCTTTTCAAGGATGGGCAACTCAGAATCCAAGCCAAAGGCTACTTCTCCAACTTGACATATGTTGTTAAGACTCAAGAATAAACACTGAGCAGTGCAGTACAGCTGCATTGAGGTGTCCACGAATGGTACCTATGTTAGGCATTACCATTATCTTCTCATACTTAAAGCATTTCTACCTTTCCCTACTTCCATCTTCTAGCCTGAAAGCAACTCTCAGTGGTAGCCAATTGAGAGAGATATTTGTTCAGAGACCCCAATGACCTCCATAACTGAGTGGAGGTATGAACCCATATTTCTCAGCAACAAGCTCAATGCTCTGGTTCCCAGAATATAAGGCAGAATAATGGATAATTCATTTCCTGCACTGTGGTGTTAGGAACCAAAAGGACACACTTTCAGGCAGTGCATATTTGCAGAAAACTAAATGTCAGAGAGTTTCAAAATTGTATAAGTTCTTTCAGATATTCTAGTGCACTGCTCTTTAGTGCACTGCTGAATTGCAACCCACTCTGAATGAATCCCTAGCCGGAATTAAGATTGCCGGGGGGAAAATCAACAACCTCAGATATGCAGATGACACAACACTGATGGCAGAAAGTGAGGAGGAATTAAAGAACCTTTTAATGAGGGTGAAAGAGGAGAGCGCAAAATATGGTTTGAAGCTCAACATCAAAAAAACGAAGATCATGGCCACTGGTCCCATCACCTCATGGCAAATAGATGGGGAAGGAATGGAGGCAGTGAGAGATTTTACTTTCTTGGGCTCCATGATCATTGCAGATGGTGACAGCAGCCACAAAATTAAAAGACGCCTGCTTCTTGGGAGAAAAGCAATGACAAACCTAGACAGCATCTTAAAAAGCAGAGACATCACCTTGCCAACAAAGGTCCGTATAGTTAAAGCTATGGTTTCCCAGTAGTGATGTATGGAAGTGAGAGCTGGACCATAAAGAAGGCTGATCGCCAAAGAATTGATGCTTTTGAATTATGGTGCTGGAGGAGACTCTTGAGAGTCCCATGGACTGCAAGAAGATCAAACCTATCCATTCTGAAGGAAATCAGCCCTGAGTGCTCACTGGAAGGACAGATCCTGAAGCTGAGGCTCCAATACTTTGGCCACCTCACGAGAAGAGAAGACTCCCTGGAGAAGACCCTGATGTTGGGAAAGATGGAGGGCACAAGGAGAAGGGGACGACAGAGGACGAGATGGTTGGACAGTGTTCTCGAAGCTACCAGCATGAGTTTGACCAAACTGCGGGAGGCAGTGGAAGACAGGAGTGCCTGGCTTGCTCTGTTCCATGGGGTCGCGAAGAGTCGGACACGACTAAATGACTAAACAACAACAACAACAAAAGTAGGTCACAGCTTGATTCCAGGTGGATCACAACAGGTGCACCACCGCCATTTACTTCTTAAGAGTATATGAAATATGATGTTGATCTGATGGTGCCACAGTTTCTTTTGCAGCTTCCTGCAGTGCACAGTCTCTTGTTTCTGTTTATATAGATATTATTTAGTTTTTTAACCCAGGGAGGTAACAGTATATTGAAAACATAGGACCAGACTATTGAACTGTTGTCTATGTTTTTATACTTGAATATCTTTGGCTACTGAAATAGTTTTGCGTTGCTTCTAGAAAATACTCAGGTTTAGATCTGAGTGCTCAGGTGGAAAGGTTACATCCACCCCGGGTCCTCTAAAACAAGGACACAAAGATAAATTATGATGATCAAAGCCAACCTGATATTTATTTCAAGTACTGTAGGTCTTTGTCAGAGTCTCTGTTTCTCTTGCTTATCTACAGAAGCTCATGGTGAGATTGCGGTTTTCAGAGTTAAACTGGCAATCTGAAATAGAAGATGCTGCATGAATTCTAAGTCATGATCATTTTCATTCCTTTGAGGCACATGTACTGTTGTCTTGAATCACTATCTTGTTGTCCTTTCTTTGACCTCTCAAGAGCACCCTAAAGAGTTCAACTGTCTACAGATCAATCACATGCTCACTGAGAAAACACCACATTGAAGGGGGGAAATAATCATTCCTCTGTGTGGAAGTCGAAAGAAGGGCAGGAAAACTTCAAAAGAAGCTCTCATCAAACTGGAACTGAGCAAATATTAAACAACTATGTCTCTAAAGCGTTCTATCTAAATTTTATCTAGGATGTACATGTGTAGAGACAACAGTCTAGCCTCTCCTTTAAATGGGATGGTTACTACCCTTTCCTTTGGAAATTTCCCAGGAATGTTTTTGGGACCCATTTACCGGCCTGCTACTTAATAACAGATGGTTCCCTTGCTGATGTAGAGATTGAAAAAAATTCCACAAAACACTGACAAGTTGCATAGAAACTGCAATAAGGAAATAACTGAACGGAAACAGGACTAGTCCTTTCCTTCCTACACTTAAGGTTGAAGTCCTATCAAACATTTGGTAACACTTCCCTCTCCTTTCCCTTTGCTCTGTCTGCTGAAATTGCTTCCTACTCTCAGCATAGTTAGTCCGTGTGATCATAGTTCATCGTAGATGGCTGGCTTTTAAAGAGTGATTGCTCTCTTTCTAAACTACAAAATGGTTTGAATCATTTTCAGTTGGATTACTGTATTAGAATCTGCTTTTTCTTCTTCTTACTGTGTTAGTTCAAATTTTATAAGTGTTTTTTATTACTTTGAGCTGCTTTGAGAAAAGTGGCGTAAGAAATAATATAAATAAATAATTGCCACAGAGTAAATCACACAAATAGGGTGCTTCGTTGGACGACTCATTCCCCTGAACACTGGGATACTTTCAAGTGTGACAAGGAAATAGTGTTGTATTTTCACTTTTTATGTTTGCATGATGCTGAAACACAGATTAATAGCCTGTTCTCTAATTAGAGCTATTTGTGGATATCTGTCTACTAATATCACTAGTGTTAAGCTGTTTATGTGTATCCCCCTCTCTTCAAATAACTGATTACGCACTCTGTATTTACTCAGAAATATAACATGTTGTTTAGACAATGGAAATGTTTGTGTTGCGATGCAGGCAGATAGATTGTTGTGAAACTGCGGATGAATTCTATGGCACCATGGGAAAGTTAACCCAAGAGATGTTGGAAGGTGACCTGATTGATAGCAATGAACTCATGCAGGTTAGTAAGTATGAACTACATTAAGGTGAAACTAGGGTGGAATAATCTTGCTCTGGTTGGACAAAGCTCATGTTTTTTCAAGGTATTAAAAATATCCTAAAGGGATGCTGTAGCTCAATGGTAGAATATCTTCTCTGCATGCAGAGGTTTTCTTATTCAGCCCCTGGCATCCCCTGTTAGGACTGAGAAAGACTCCTTTATAGAGCTGCTGCCAGGAAGCAAATATAGTATTGAGCTGGAAGGTCTGACCCTGTATAATATGGCAGCTTACTGGGTTCCTATGTTCAAAAAAGGAAGAAAAAAACAGTTCAAAAATTATAAAGTGTTCTCCGAAATCTAATTGAAGCAGAGTGTTCTATTACTGTTAATAACAAGTCAACCTTGTACAGTTCGCTTTTCATCCAACTTTGGCAAGAACTTTAAAGACAGGGAAGGAACCTTATGAATAAAGCAAATGTGCTGTAATTTTAAAATACAAAGCGGTGGCTGCCCACATAGCTCTCAAAATAGGTTTGTACAATACTGAGAAGAGAGCAATGAATGTCAGTATCAGACTGCTGCCTACTCTCTTATAAATTGCATTTCGGTGATTGGTTTGATGTGTGAATTCAAAATATGGGGCAATATTCAACTAAGTTTTACTCATGGCAGACTCATTGAAATTATTGAGCTTATGTCAGCCATGTTCACCGATTTCAAGGGCTCTGCTCTGTGAAAAACTTAGTTGAACTGCATTTGTAATAATAATAATAATAATAAATTAATTAATTAATTATCTGTACCCTGCCCATCTGGCTGGGTTTCCCCAGCCACTCTTGGCGGCTTCCACAAATACAATAAATACACTAATATGTCATACATCAAAAACTTCCCCGAACAGGGCTGCCTTAAGATGTCTTCTGAATGTCAGGTAGTTGTTTATCTCTTTGACATCTGATGGGAGGACGTTCCACAGGGCGGGTGCCACTACCGAGAAGGCCCTCTGCCTGGTTCCCTGTAGCTTTGCTTTTCGCAATGAGGGAACTGCCAGAAGGCCCTCAGCGCTGGACCTCAGTGTCTGGGCAGAACGATGGGGGTGGAGACGCTCCTTCAGGTATACTGGGCCGAGGCCGTTCAGGGCTTTAAAGGTCAACACCAACACTTTGAATTGTGCTTGGAAACATACTGGGAGCCAGTGTAGGTCTTTCAAGACCGGTGTTATGTGGTCTCGGTGGCTGCCCCCAATCACCAGTCTAGCTGCCGCATTCTGGATTAGTTGTAGTTTCTGGGTCACCTTCAAAGGTAGCTCCACGTAGAGCGCATTGCAGTAGTCCAAGTGGGAGATAATAAAGCTGTTCCAGTTCAGAGAGGTTCGGGGTTTACAAAAGTATGAGTCATTGTGGTATAGTGGTCAGAGTGCTGGAATTGAACCCAAGAGACCATGGTTTCAATCCCCACTCAGCCATAAAACTCCAGTGGGTGACCTTGGGCCAGTCTCACTCTCTCAGCCTACCTCACAAGGTTGTTCTGAGGATAAAGATGGAGAGAAGGAGAGCCATGGATACCACCTTGAGCTCCTTGGAAGAAAGATGGGATAGAAATGTAACAATAAGAGGCAGATAGCATTGGGTATTAAAGGAAGCCTGCCTTCGGCCATGTAAGATAGCCCACCAAGATGCTTAATAAATCACCTATTTTTTGCTGTTTTGGGGAGGATTTTTTTAAAAAAAGGAAGGTACAATATATGGCTGTAGTGTTATGTTCAGCTTGGTGGGCTATGAATATCGGTTCCCCCACCCACCCAGAAGTAGCCATATCAGTCTGTTGCAGCTAAAAGAGAAGGGGACAGGAACATGTACTGTATTTTTCGTCCCATAGGACGCTCCGTCCCATAGGACGCACCTAGTTTTTTTGGGGGGGGATCGCTGTCCCCCGAGCTTGTGGGGCTGGCCGATGTCTGCCCGGTGCGTGGGGCGCTCTGCTTCAGGGTGCATTGCCCGCCAGCCAGCAGGCTACTATCCGCAGCGTGAGGAACCCCGCGGGAACTCCCGTGGGCTCCCCAGGCTTGCTGATAGCTTCCTGAAGCCTGGAGAGTGAGAGGGGTCGGTGCGCACCGACCCCTCTCGCTCTCCAAGCTTCAGCGAAAGCCTGTATTCACCCCCTAGGACGCACACAGATTTCCCCTTCATTTTTGGAGGGGAAAAAGTGCGTCCTATAGGGTGAAAAATACGGTGGTTCTGTTTATAACCTAAACCTCTGGAAACTAGCAACATGCAGAAAAATAATAATGGTACAATTTCATTCAGAGGTTTCATGTGGATCAGATTTCTATTGACATAAAGGGTATAAATGATTTTCAGGTTCTGCTGCAGTTCTTTTCCCAAAGGATAGGATTGTAGGTATACAGTAACAAAGCAGGTGAAAGTGATCAAACTCCAATAAGGGGGGGGAAGAGACGTGGGGGCTAGGTGCAGTTTTGTCTGTTCCCACGCTTGCCAGGTGTTGTGCGGACTCGCAAAATGGAAGAGGTGTTTTATGTTGTTGGAGTTTTTGTGCACACTCCTGACTGAGGCCAAAGGAATCTCATATCCAGAAGGGCTTAACGTTTCATTGCTTGCACTACATCAGGGCAATGTGGTGTCCCGTTCCCTCCCCCTCACCTTCAGGCAGGAAGTATAGCATCAGTTTCTATGGTAGCTTTTGTGTATTAAGTACAGGCCAAGCAGACTCACTCATTCTTTATTCATTCAGAAACACGCCTTAATTGAGAGACTTTTGCCCTGCGCTAACACTCGCAGAGAGTGCATATGGCAGCACTTCTTTTTTGGCAAATCAAACATTTGTGATTACCGTATTTTTCGCACCATAGGACGCACTTTTCCCCCTCCAAAAATGAAGGGGAAATGTGTGTGCGTCCTATGGTGCGAATGCAGGCTTTCGCTGAAGCCTGGAGAGTGAGAGGGCTCGGTGCGCACCGACCCCTCACGCTCTCCAGGCTTCGCACACCTCTCCGCAAGCAGCGGGAGCCCAGCGCTGGCTGGGCTCCCACCGCTTGCGGAGAGTTGCCAGCATGCCGAAGCCTGCGCGCGCTGAGCTCAGCGCGCCCAGGCTTCGCACACCTCTCCGCAAGCGGCGGGAGCGCTCCCGCCGCTTGCGGAGAGTTGCCAGCATGCCGAAGCCTGTGTGTGCTGAGCTCAGCGCGCCCAGGCTTCGCGGACCTCTCCGCAAGCAGCGGAAGCGCTCCCACGGCTTGCAGAGAGCTGCCTGTTTGGGGGCTGTGGTCGAGGGAAGCTCGAGCTTCCCCAGCCCCGCGCCTTGGGGGGGAAATAATTTTTTTCCCTTTATTTCCCCCCAAAAAAACTGGGTGCGCCCTATGGTCCGGTGCGCCCTATGGTGCGAAAAATACGGTATTTCCACCCTTTGTTCACTTTCTTGCTTTTGTGACATGGTAGCAATAAAGAATGCTTCCAACATCTGTTAGTTCATAATTTCTGTTTGGAGTGGGTGCAGAGAGGACAGAAGTTGCAGTTTGGCAACATCTGCAGGACCATAGATCAACCACCCTTGCAGTAGAGATGGTTTAAATTTGCACACACTGCCTTGAAAACAAATGCCTTAGAATGCAGCGAATGCTTGCGTTTGCATGAGTTTTCCATGCATGCGTGTCCTTGTTATCTTTTCTGCCTCATTCAAACAGTTCTCTTAACGTTTCCAGAGAGACAGTCGTCTTCTTTCCTGCAGGAAATGTATGTTCCATCACAAAAAACAAACCTTTCACCTTTCATTTCAGTACATGTGGAAATATATTGCCTAATCCTGCAGCCATCCTTTATTTGAGTTATGGACAGTTGCTTTGAAAGTGTAAAAGAAAAGGCACTGATTTTAAAAGCTTGTCTCTTTCTTTTTGCCCCCTAGACTGTTTATTCTATGGCCCAGTTCCCTTTCCCACAACTAGCAGAATTACGGGAGAAATATACATACAACATTACTCCTTTTCCTGCCTCAGTGAAATCAGCTTCAGGGTAAGTCTGTCCTCACCTCTTGCCAGTACCATATATTGTAATCCAGGCAAGATCTGTATATAAAAGGGACAAACGTAGATGATTATGTATCTTGAGCCTGGTGAACTATTCAGTTTATTATACATGCATTTGCACGTCCAGGTCAGCAATGTGTCTGTGTGCTTTCCTTTTGCAGATGGCTGGGAAAAATTAGAGACAGTGATGAGGAGAACGACCTCGATGATGAAGATTCCATAGCTAATGTCATTGGTTGCCTCGGGCCATTCAGTGGGTTTCTCGCCCCAGAACTACAGAAATATCAAAAGCAATTCAAAGGTAAAGAATGTAAACATTACAGCATCACCATAGGAGCCTCTTTCCCCCATGGGTTTATCTTGCAGTTCTGCTATAAAGTTTAGAGGCCTGCAGATAGGCATCCCTGGGCAGCAGCCCTTAATCAAATGCTTGAAGGACAAACCATGTCATTCCGTGGCCTATGAAAGGTGGGTATAGGAGCATTTGATTAATATGGCCCATTCCATCTTTATCTATATTGGGTTTAAAGTGGTTTTTACATACCGTATTTTTCGCTCTATTGGACGCAGTTTTCCCCCTCCAAAAATTATGGGGAAATGTGCGTGCGTCCTATGGAGCGAATGCAGGCTTGTGCCATAGCTGCGCGCAACCCCACCGGCAGGGAGAGGCTGCACGGGGCTAAAGAGGAAGCCAAAGCAGCGAGCGGGATCCATCCCGTTGGCTGCCTTGGCTTGTTCCATAGCTGGGCGCAACCCCTCCGGCAGGGAGAGGCTTCACGGGGCTATGGCTTCTTTAGCCCTGTGCAGCCTCTCCCAGCAGGGAGAGGTTGTGTGGGGCTGAAGAGGAAGCCAAAGCAGCGAGTGGGATCCATCCCGCTGGCTGCCTTGGCTTGTGCCATAGCCGCGCGCAACCCCTCCGGCAGGGAGAGGTTGTGCGCAGCCTGTATGCTGCTCTTTGGGGCTGGGGGGGAGGGAGATTTTTTTTTTATTGATTTCCCTGTCTAAAAACTAGGTGTGCCCTATGGTCCGGTGCGCCCTCTGGTGCGAAAAATACGGTATGTTTTTATTACTGATTTTTTTAATCGTTGAGTCACATTAGGCTGTTTCATAGGAAGTGCTTCATAGGTGACACATAGCTGCCTCTTTGGTGCTGATCGCAGTAGAGTCAAACCTCGGCTCCCAAACGGCTCCATTTCCGAATGATTCGGCTCCCGAACACCAAAAACCTGGAGGTAAATGCTCCGGTTTTTGAACATTTTCCAGAAGCCAAATGTCTGGCGCAGCTTCTGCTGAGTGCAGGAAGCTCTTGCAACCAACCGGAAGCCGCGATTCAGTTGTCGAAAGTTTCAGAAGCCAAATGGGCTTCCAGAACAGATTATGTTCGACAACTGAGGTTTGACTGTACGATAGAATGGTATTTTATCTCAGATATAATGTGATTGGGCCCACAACTGAGCAATTAGAGAGGAGCAGTGTATCCCTTCCTTAACTATGTTCTGTTCTCCACCCCCATGATGGCTTGCTGTGTACTTTTGAGAACAGCGTTGCCAAGTAATATTCAAAGTCACATCAAGATGAATATATGGTAATTTTTTTGTTGGTAGTTCCTGAGGGTTTAAGTACAGGCCGGTAACAGTTTCATGTTGACTACTGCTGATCTTTTGAGATTTAAAATTTGCCAGCCTTGTAAATGCAAGTACAGACAATGCCAGGTTATTGAAATCCTCTGCTCATGTAAGGCAGGGATGGGGAACCTGTGCCCCCCAGGTGATTTTTGGATTGCGGTTACCTTTATCCCCCTACCAGCATTGCCAGTGGTTAGGGGATAATGAGTGTTTATAGTCCAAACAGCATCTGGAGGGCTACAGTTTTCCCTCCCCCGATTTAAGGATGGTGGGGTTGCCATTATGTAATACATTCTGATTCGTTTCTCATGCTCTCTTCCTACTATGCATAGATCATAATGAAGAGCAGACTCTAGGTTCCAGCAATATTGCAGAGCTAAGCCCTGGAGCAATAGATGCTTGTCGGAGTGAATACCACGCCGCGTTTAACAGTATGATGATGGAACGTATGACCACAGACATTAATGCGCTGAAAAGGCAGTATTCACGGATAAAGAAGAAACAGCAGCAACAGGTCCATCAGGTGTACATCAGAGCAGGTAAATTGCTTGTGTTTGGAAGCGCAAGTTAGCTTCAGCTATGTGCATGAGAAAGCAAATCATGTTTTTGTGTATTCATTTATATATAGAAGAAGAAAAGAATGAAATAGTTGGAAGGATCTCATCTGACTAAAGAGCATGTCACTTATAAAGACGATGTTGATCTTTGTTTTTCTTTTGTTAGGGTCTGAAGATGATGACCCTGGGATTATGTTAGATCCCAGGGACCAGCCGAATAATGGTATTTAAAGATATCTATGCTAATCTTGGATACAATATTGGTTTCTCTGATTTTACTAACAGCTCTGGCATCCTTGGACTTGGGGTCAAATGTTCTGAATTCCCAATTGGATGGACAGTGATCTGGCATCAGAACTATCAACAAATTACAAGATTATATATGAATTGGCTGGACTTAGACCAAATATGTTTCAACGCTGATTTAGCATAAAGTGCACATACAGTCGCTGCTGATCAGTAAATACCCTTTGTGACAGTATTATCTGTGGGATGAACCATTTGAAAACTGAACTTTCACTTTACTGCTAGAGATGGGTCGTGCCTCCTAACAGTGGTGAGGAATCTTATCCCACATCTGACAGTATGGCCTTCCTGTCCCAGGCTGGATTTTCAGCTCCATCTTTCATAGGAAATACCCCATGAAATGAAATTTTGAAAATCTAAGAAATATAGTATACACAGAACAGCCATGTGGCAAAACCAAATTGATGAAGGTTTTCATTTCCCAGGATTGCCAAAGCACCTTTTCACTAACCTTAATCAATCGTCTTATATATATCCTTTGGCACTCTCTCTCTCTCGTCTCTCTGTGACTGGTTATTCTGCTGGGAAATGGTCTGTCTTGGTTACCATATTAAATTGCTGAATGTTCTTTCTATGAAATGGAGTATTTACCCAGCTGCTTGGTTATAGACACCTTTGTGTGGTCGTCGGGACAAGGCAGAGGCAGAAGGCAGAATCTAGCATGCTATTCACATAATTTAGTAGTGAAACTAAATCAGCCCATAGTATCTAATCCATCAATTTATTCATCTGTTGTGTATATGTATAGCTTCGTGATATATTTAATTTCACATTCTTGCTTTCTTTGGTCTTTATTGCCTTGAAAAGAAGGCTTGGGTTAGGATCTTCATTTTTATTTGCTTGGGATAGGTGTCAGAGAAATTTGTAAAGAGGATCACTGCTGCTCAATTAAACATATCTGAACTGTAACTTCAGTAGTAGAGTCACATAATCCTGACTGAAACTTTGGAGAGACACTGCCAGTTTAAGTGCTGAACTAGATGAATCAGGAGCCTGATTTGGTATATGTAGCTTCTTATGTACCAGATGTTTTCTCTTTAAAAGTAAATAAGTCCTACTTACCGAATGGCTTTCTTAGTTCTGAATCAACATAAAATACATTTTCCTTGCTTTCTTCAGGCTGCTAGATGCTCTGTTTCTTGTTGCATTTCCCCCCAAGTCAACAGAAACAATGGAGCCTGCTATTAAGAAAGAGAGAGACATGAGAAGCACATGGTCAAGTATCTGAGTCAGTTTTGGATTGGAAAATGCAGTGTATAGCAGGGATAGAAGGATCTTTCAACTTGTGTTCACTCGGTTACTCGTTTTTCTATTCTTAAATCATGTCCTCTACATTTCTGTAACAATCTGATTCATGAAAACTGATCATTTCAAAGCAAATTTCTCCTAATGAACACATTTTGATAATCGGTTTTGACCAATGCACACATTTTTGCAAGACATTTCCCCTCATATAATGCATTTTATGTCATTTTCGCTGATGCATATTAATGTTCATGTGCACTTTCCCCTAATGTAATGCATTTTTTAAAAAAGGTTGATTGGAGAACACCACCACAAAATTCAGATAAGTGCTAATTTTGAGGGATAGCTGTGTTTCTGTTCTCATATAATTTTCCTGAAAGTGCTAATTTGATAGACCTGCATTTAATTGCAAACTTAATTTAATTTCTCCCCCACCTGTATGTGTTTGTGTATCAGACTGGTCAGGTTTGCTTTAATGTTTGATCATTTGCCTTGCCTCATTCAATAGCATGCTTCTTAAATGTTTGTTTTCTTCAGATAAAGGACCAGTTACTAGTCTTCTGCCCTCTCAAGTGAACCATTCTCCGGTGATCAACCACCTTCTGCTAGGAAAGAAGATAAAGCCAAATAACAGGTCTTCCAAGAATGCTATTATTCATGTTCCAAATCACGCAGGAGGCAAGATGTCCCCCAGTCCCCACGAAGATCTTAAAACAAAGCTCAACTCTCCTTGGCGCACTCACATTAGGGTGCATCGAAAGAATATAGCAAGAGCCAAAGGCCAGCTAGGCTATGGAGATACAATAGGGTTAATAGAAGAGCAGAATGAAGGTGTGAAAACCAGTAGCCCCAATGGGAAAGAAGAGGCTCCAAGCAAATCTGAATCTATGGAAATCGAAGGCAGTGATTCAGATGCCCGGACTGCTGAAGGACAGTCTCCTGAACCAAGTTACAAAGATGCCAATGCCAACGTCAACGTATCAGCTGTTCAGCTGAAGCTCGAAGCTCTGGAACTTACCCAAAATGACAAAGATGACGTTGAATCAGTATCAACTTCGTTCTGTCAAACACCTCTATCCGAGTTCCCGAATTCGCCCAGTGACAGCGGGACAGTGGCAAAATCTCCCCAAGCTGCCACTACTAAACCACAAGTCTTCAGTCCTTTTCCCAGTGTCAAACCTCTCAGAAAATCAGCTGCGGCCAGGAACCTAGGATTGTATGGTCCGACCGAGAGAACCCCGACTGTACATTTCCCACAGATGAGCAGAAGCTTTAACAAGCCTGCAGGCGGTAACAGCGGGTCTAAAAAACGATGATGCATCATCATCATCATCTCAGTTTTTATTATGTGTGTGTTCGTTGTTCTGAAGGAGTTTCTGAATAATTTCATTTCTTAATTGAAATAAGGAAGATAAGTCGCAACTGGAACATAAACTGTATGATCAAAGATCTGTCTTTTTTATATATATAATGTGGAGTAGTGAAAGTACACAGTGCCACATATAGTTTTCACGTTCAAAAAATGAACATTGACTTTGAGCAATGAGAAGCTGTAACACGGCATTCAGTAATGCAGTGGTAGGACAGTTTTCCCCCTGTCAGTTCATTTAGAAGACTACCACCTTTTATGGTTCAGTGGCTAATTAACAGAGCCTTGTAGCTGCCTCTATGAAGTGCACTGAACTTCAAAATTTCAGGCAGATTAAAATATTTTTTTTAAAAAAACTGCTTCTGTATAATATATACGGAATATATTTGAGCAGCTGACACACTAGCTGTATTTTAGCATTTTCCACTCGAATGCCACTGGTGTTACCGCCTTTAATTATTTTTGATATAATAATTATCACCTTAGGTCAGGTAAAAAGGGAAGTTGAAATGCTTTCTATGACTCCATCGTGGCTCCCTAAATGATGACCTTCAGTGAGTCATGGGACTGTTGGAATATATATTTAAATCTGTTAGTTAATTTGTCACTAAAATTCCTAGAAGTATCTGGCATTAAAGACAAATCTTCCTTAGCCTTTTCGATAAGGTTAAGTCACTTTTCATGTTAACTGCTGGGCAGTGTTGTTCCACAGTGTATGTTAATTCCCTAATGTGTCAGCTTCCCGGCTGAGGAAAATTTATAGCTGTATAAGATCATAAGATGTAAGATCGTCTTTAGTGTACTAAACTTTTTTCGGCCAGTGAATGTTTTAGCAGTTTCCTGCAGATCTTGTCGCTTGCTTCTACATTTGAAGTGAAATGATCTATGCCTAACAAGCTTCAAGAGATTAGAGGTGGTTATCACTATGGAGTATTATGTAAACAATTGTTAAAATTCCAAAACTTGACAGTCAGCATGGAGAATGGGATCTCCTGTTTCTCAATCTCCAAAACACTGCAATCCCCCTCCCTCTCTAAAACATAGAATACTGCTGTGTAATAGTTTCAGTGTTCAGTGGGAATTAGTGAACAAACTAACTGTGTAGGCTTGGGGAAATTACAAACTCTGAAACAGTTTTACTCTGAAAGAGTAAGAGCCTACCTCACAGGACAAATGTAAGGACTATAAGTGCTGTGCAAAGTTAAGTGCAATAAAAAATAGCACGTGGTCCCATAACAACAAGAGTCATTTTAGGGTAATAGACAGAAGTCCATTATCTACAGAAGATGTTGTCTATATCTATCCTGTTCATAATAGGTGTGAGCATTAAGCCCAGGTGCATGAAGGAAGAGTGCACTGATGATGAATCAATCCTACTTAAAATTTGTAGAGTTCTCTGTTACAGAAGAGCTCCCAAGTCTACACAGTCTTCCATTATCCTTTAGTTGAAGTTCTCTGAATGGGTAGCATCTCATCCTACAATCCACAGTTGGTTCAGGAAATGTATACCCACACAGCACAACAAGAATCCTCCAGACTTCTCTAAGTAATAGCTCTTAGGTTGCAGTCCTGAACAGACTTACCTGGAAAGTAGGTCCAGTTGAACGCAGTAGAACTTACTTCTGAATAGACATGCATGCGATTGTGCTGAATGTGTAACTCTTATGTTTTCAGCGAACAGATAAACCAGCACAGAGAAATAAAGTATCAGTACAGAATCTAAAGTATCATGCACCTAATTTTGGTTTTCCCATGATTTCTGAGCAGCAGTCTACATGCTTCACAGCAAGCCAGTTATGAACCTGAGGAAGGCTCAAAAACAGTTTGTGATATGGCCCCAGGTGGGCAACCTTTTAAAAATAAAAATAAAAAATGCTACTGTGTCGGCTTGTCCAATGTACTTATTTGGGCATCAGCTGCTGATTCTCCAGTATCATACAAAAGGCATAGGATTTGGTCCTCAAAACACTCTCCCAAAACCAATTTGGATTCCAACTTTATTTTGGAAACCTCTGTAGTTTCCTACCCTGAAAGACAATTATGTCCTTCGCCGTGTGAATTTTTCAGAGCTAACATTTTGTCCACATTAAATATTTCTGTAAAAATGATTTCCCCCCATTCCTAAAGGAGTAATGAAAGCAGCTAAAAACTAAGCTAAAATTATATCCAAGGTTAGCAGTTTGCAAGCCCATAAAGCATTCTGAAATTGCTTGACACCCCATTTACTCCAATGGAAAGCACTAGAGGAAATCTTATTTGGGACCTACCCTGTGCATGCACACAAGACGTTTCAGAGCTGTCTGACGCTGAGGTCATTGTCTTATGTGGAATTCTGCACGGATACTAGAGCCTTCCCCTGTCCCTGCACATCAATAGGAACAGCTAGTTTTGGCATGTTGTATCTACCTTTACATTATGATGACAGGTAGTTCTGGACCCATCACTGTTGCCACCTGAGTGATGCCAGTAAGAAACTGAAATAACTTACTGGGTCTGCCTGCCTTTTGTGCGCTGTGATTTAAGATACTTTGGTGTTAAACTTTGTATCTTTGATGTATACAATGTACTATAGATATTGTAACATTATAAATATATACAGGATAATATATACAGGATGTATGAAATGGTGTCTTTGTCGGAGAAGTTTTATGTGTGTTTGTGTCTGAGTCTAATGGGTATAGTCGATGCCATTTTCTGTCTTGTAGATTAAATAGGACTTACCAATAATGCATTTTAAATATTAATAATAATGAGTTGCCTCCAATTTCTGGCAGTAAGGCAGGGTTTCCAAATCTCAAATATTTTTAACAAAACAAAAATGCACAGCCCATGATTATCCATGCTGTGTGCATGATCTGCAAATGATCTCTTGTAGATAAATATTTGAATCCGGATGCCTTTCCCTAGTATACAGAATACACTAGATGATATGATATTGTAAAAACAACAGCAACACCCTAATTACTGTGCCTGTGATGAAAGAGAAACCAGTTCCTTTGCAATGCTCTCAACAACTTTAGAGTCTCATGAGCACATTATAAGAATGCATTGAAATGAATCATCTGTGCAACTTGTTCAGAGGCGATCCTTGTGAGCTGATAAGCTGCAGAAAAAAAGTATCACTGTTGGTCAAAGCAAATGGTTGTGTACTGTTCCTTCCATTGTGTCAAAGAATGTCGTGTACAACAATATAATAAAATTCACACACACACACACACACACACACACAGTTAATTAGAAGCACTTCAAATTAATCCAAATGGATGTTGTATGTTTACATGCAACTTGTGGCTCTAGCTGCCATAAGTGAAGCTATGCAGAGCATAGTTCCGCACAGTTAGTCATCACATTGCAGCCAATACTTCAGGATCCCCTTCCCCCCATTTCTGTGTTTTGTTTCTGTTCTTATACGTGTTGCAGATTTGCTTGTGTCTTGTATGTCATCCTTCGAAGTTTGTTTTAATTGTTATACTATTTGTGTGGTACAGGAATGCAGCAAATGATACACAAATACACCAGTCAGTTGATAAAATGTTCAATTTGGGGAATTTAAGAGTGTGGACTTCAATGTGATTCTTTGTTTTGAAGGGGAAAGTGTCTCATCTTTGAATTAGTACATTTGTTCACGCAATTATATTAATGGTCGTACACGTGTACACCAACTCTTGAGTGCTTAGTGCAGATAGTTGATAATAGTTTATGTATATACAAATCAATTGCCTTGTATCCAAAATTAGCTGCATGGTGTGAGCAGTCTGGGTGGAGGGCTTTGATAGTGCAAGGACCTGTCAAGGGTTTAGTGCATCTGAATGCATTCTGCATATTACACTCCTTTCTTCATTCCTGATCCACTGCTGCAAATCAACCCTGTTTTGACTACACCTTGCCTCTTAGGAAGTTGTGTTGTGGGACGTCTGGAAGCGATGCCTTGGCATGCATGTATTCTGGAATTTATTTATTACTTTTTCAACTGAAGCTGCCAAGAGCACTATGACCATTGTCAGTAAAATCAAAGCC
The DNA here is from genome assembly GCF_964234715.1 of Podarcis melisellensis. Taxonomy (NCBI): domain Eukaryota; kingdom Metazoa; phylum Chordata; class Lepidosauria; order Squamata; family Lacertidae; genus Podarcis; species Podarcis melisellensis. Next base: position 30,629,699 of record NC_138542.1, read on the forward strand.
TGCAAAAATAATAAAAGTAGAGTTATAAAGCTAGCTTCTGAAAGAAAGCACTGGAAAAAAATAGTGTTCCGTATGGACTTGGTACCTGGCAAACCATCATGGAGAAGCTGTTCGGAGCTGGAGTGTCATGACAGAGAAAGTCCTGTCTTAACCCACCTTGCTAATGGTAGCAACAGAACGAGAAGGCTTTCATTTGGAAGGTGTTCCATAACTTTTTCTGCTATGGCACCTCAACTCTGAATACTGTCCCCAGGATGGTTCGCCTGGGTTCAAGTCCATTGTATTTTAGGCTTCAGATGAAGATGGACCAGGAGCCAATGTAGTACAGTCGTACCTTGGAAATCGAATGGAATCCATTCTGGAAGTCCGTTCAACTTCCAAAATGTTCGGAAACCAAAACGCAGCTTCTGATCGGCTGCAGGAAGTTCCTGCAGCAAATTGGAAGCCCTGTCAGACGTTCGGCTTCCAAAAATAGTTTGCAAACTGGAACAGTCACTTCTGGCAATCGGGAGCCAAAATGTTCGAGAACTAAGCTGTTTGAAAACCAAGGTACAACTGTAGTTTTAAAACTGGTGTTTTGTGTTCTATTCTCTTGCTCCTAGTTAATAATTTTGCTTCTATATTTTGAATGAACTCCAGTTTTTAATTGTCCCAGTTAAATGGAGTTCATTCAAAATATTGCCACCCCTCTCCCGTTACCTCTAGTGTATTATCAAGCAATTAACGTCAACTACCACATTTTCTCAGCTCAATTCATGACAGTCAGAGCTGTATAAGAAATCATTCAGAGCTTTATTGTGCATGCATTCAATATGGAAAGCGTGCTCTTCTGCTATTTCTAAATCAAATTGTCTATGCAGCCTGCATCTTTATAGACCCCCCCAAAGGTTTCCAAAGATACAGAAGTAAAGCAAAATTCTGTTGTTTAGGGGGGCAGAAGCAATTGTTAGTGGGGAAAAAAATAATTTCCCACTTGATCACTAGATGCCACTATTGGTCTACACACAAACCACTTTGCAGTTGCAGAATGCTGGTGTTTGTTTGCAGAGATATAATGGAAGCTCCAAGAACTTTTTCTATATGAGTTTAATCTAACTCAGGTGTATTCATGTGCTGCTATGAAAAGAGCTGGCTATCTTGAAAATTACCATACAGTGTTCATTCTTTCGTCTTTAATGGAAACAGTAAGGCGAGACATTCCTTTGTATTGGATTCAAATGTTTCGGATGTGAAGGTGTTGTCTTCACTGAACTGTTCATGCAAACTCTTAAAAGGAACTCACAAAATATTGGGGGGAATATGATTCTATTGAGGCTGCAGGTTGTGGTGTTGCATGCTAAACACTTGTGGAGTGTGTGCGCTACAATTTTCAAAAAAAATATATTTTAAACTGTTGTAGCTCCAGCAATGTTGTTCCTTAAACAAGAAAGAAGAAACTGTTATTGTTTACCCAAACTCCAAACATGCAATTAAAGTGCCTTCCACACTAGATTATTAGCTCCTAAAACTGGGTAGTAAATATCATTTTCACTTTGAGAAACCTGCTTAGGCTGGGTGACGAGCAGTATTAAGCAGCTCAAGCTGCTTCTAATAATAATTGTAGCAATGGAAAAAGCTTTACTTTCTCTTCCACTACATCCTTCTGCGTTAGACACTGCAGACCTTCTGCCAATTGACAGTACTCTGATGGGCTAAAGTAGATACCCTAAACACATTTAGTGGTGAGTAAGCCCCATGCCATAATAGGGCATGTCAATGTAAATACACATAGGATTGTACTGTCAGTCTAAGGTATTGTCCTTTAAAACCTTGTAGCATAATCCTAAGCACGTTTACTCAGCTGTAAGCACTGAGATCAACAAGATTTTAACAATGTAATCCTAACACATGCTTCCTCTGAAGTAAATGCCACTAATTTCTGAGAGTGGGAAACACAGACCTGACTAATGGAATGTGCACTTTTTCAAGACTTGGAATCAGAATTGCAGAGTTGGAAGGGACTATGGGTCATCTAGTCCAACCCCTTGTATTTCAATGGGGCTTATTCCCACGTAAGTATGCATAGGATTGCAAACTAAATTATAGAATGGCAGCTATAATCTAAGCCACAAGGACTAATAATACATATAATAATTCATCGTTTTATTATATATTCTGTCTTATCTGCAATGACACCTGCAATATTTAAGAACGTTAAACTATTTTGACACACAAGAACCTAACTGATCCATTAATTTCAGTGAGTCTACTCTGTGCAACACTTGGCTGGATGCACAACCCAATTAAAAGCATCACCATAGCTCTGTAAGAAGCCACCAAATAAAAACCCCTTGCAGTTCTGCCTAGAAATGTTTCTGGGCTTGGCCCCCCATGGCTTTCTTAGGTAGGTGTTGCACAGCTGCAAAGCTACTGCCAAGGGCCAGGTAGATGCCTTATTCACTTACCCACCCTGACAGATGGTGAAATCCTTTTTGGGATGGCTGTTCTGACATTAAGGAGCATAGGGTTGCCATATTTCAAAAAGTGAAAATCTGGACACAATAGCTGTTGAGGTTTTTTTGCAGGGGGTGGGAGTGGTAAGCAGGCAAAGTTATCAAGCTTTTGTTTTTAAAGAGTTTTGCGTTGTGGGTTAAACCACCGAGCCTAGGACTTGCCGATCAGAAGGTCAGTGGTTCAAATCCCAGCGATGGGGTGAGCTCCTGTTCAGTCCCAGCTCCTGCCAACCTAGCAGTTCAAAAGCACATCAAATTGCAAGTAGATAAATAGGTACCGCTCCGGCGGGAAGGTAAACTGTGTTTCCATGTGCTGCTCTGGTTTGCCAGAAGCGGTTTAGTCATGCTGGCCACATGGCCCGGAAGCTGTACGCCGGCTCCCTTGGCCAATAAAGCGAGATGAGCGCCGTAACCCCAGAGTTGGTCACGACTGGACCTAATGGTCAGGGGTCCCTTTACCTTTTTATAGCCTATAGGTTAAGATCAGTAGCCTGAACAGGACCAGCGCTAGACCATGGTGGTAAAGGATGCAAGCAATTGAGTGCAGGTTCGGACCTACACAACCTTGCAAAGACCCCTTATAGAAATGGATGAGAACTGGAAAACCGCACACATTTTTTCCGTAGCGCAGGGGCAGTGGATTTCTACTGCAGAAAAAGCATGAAAGTATCAAAACAAAGGCCCTGCTTTCCTGCATGTGGTCTGTGTAAGTGAAGATATTTGAGAAAGCACCAGATAGTGAATTCAAGGAAACGGAATTTACTTCCATGTGTAATCATTCTCAGATTCTCTCTCTCGGTCTCCCCGCATCCCAAACCCCCCACCCCAGATGAGTCAGTATCTCTTTTAACGTTCCCGAGTGCCTCGGTGAAACACAGTGTTTATCTAAGTTCCCAATCCAAATTGGGGGGCCTCCCCCGCCAAACCAGAATGGCTCAGCCACGGATGTGATCTGTTCTATAATAAATGAAATGTCGAGCTGACACACTTGCAGAAACCACACCAAGATGAGAAGTGACTTCTCGCCTACTCCACCCAATACAAAAATGTCCGACCTATTATTCTAGTATATTTTTACCATATGTATGTGTGCCTGTATCTTTCGCTGCTGCCTGTTATTGCCATCTGTGATTCAGGCTGAGAGCAATAATATGCACTCTCTTATGTCAGTGGGTTGGTGGGAGCGTGGAAAAGAAATTAACATGTGGCCAGTTGCTATATCTAGAGACACGGGGACATATGTATTTGTGCCTCATTCCTTCTTTTGTCTTGCTCTGTGCCTGCGGACAGCCCTACCGTTAGGCAGAGTTGAGGCAGCCGCCTCAGGCGGCAGGTTTGGGGTATCATGAAAGGGCAGTGCATTGTTAGTTAATGTGTTATCATTGTATTTTACATTGTTGCATTGCAGGGGAGAGACAGTTGTGCTTGTGGGATAGAGAGGTGACATGATAAAAGTAGGCATGGCGCAGAGAAAATGGATAGAGGGACGTTTTTCTCTTCTCTGACAACACTAGAACTTGCGAACATCTAATGAACCTGAATGTTGGACAGACAAAAGAAAGTACTTCACTTAAATAAACTACAGAATTCACTCCCAGAAGAGGCAGTGATGCCCACCAACATGGATGCTTTAAAAGAGAATTGGATAAATCCACGGAGCATAAGACTATCAATGCCTGTTAGCCATGACGGTTATTCTTCCTCCACTGTCGGGGCAATATGCTTTTGAATGCCAATTTCTGGGACTTAAGGGGAGAGTGCTCTTGTGCTTGGGTCCTTCTTGCAGACTTCCCATAGGCATCTCATTGTCCACTGTGAGACCAGGATGCTGGACTAGATGGGCCACTGTAGTAATCATAATAATCATAATAATCATAATGATAATCATAATTTATTATTTAACCTAGCCCATCTGGCTGGGTTTCCCCAGCCACTCTAGGCAGCTTTCAACAAAACACTAAAATACAATAACCTATTAAACATTAAAAGCTTCTCTAAACAGGGCTGCCTTTAGATGTCTTCTAAAAGTTTGGTAGTTATTTTTCTCTTTGACATCTGGTGGGAGGGCGTTCCACAGGGCGGGTGCCACTACTGAGAAGGCCCTCTGCCTGGTTCACTGTAACTTGGCTTCTCGCAGTGAGGGAACCACCAGAAGGCCCTCGGTGCTGGACCTCAGTGTCCGGGCAGAACGATGGAGGTGGAGACGCTCCTTCAGGTATACTGGACCGAGGCCTGATCCGTCAGGTTCTTCTTAGTTTAGCCTCAGGTGGCGAAATGTCTTAGGCTGGCCTTGTTGTCTATGCCTACATCACCACATGCCAAACAAAACAAAGCGTGCAATTTAAAATATGTTCCTTTGTATATGTATCCCCTCAAAATTTAATTTCAGGGGCCATTTAAAGTAGACAGTGTATAAACAAGCCCTTATTCATGCCCCCATAACAGTATTCTCACCATTGGAAAGACTGAGATAGTTGTTGTTACCACTAAATTGCTATTATGCTACTTGAACTTAATGTTTTTGATCCTGTCTCCTTTTTCAGAGATGGTCTTTGGATCCAGGGGCATGTGAGACAAGCAAAAACATCATGCCCACATCCATGGGGGAGGAGCTGTAGCTAAGCATAAGAGCACATGCTTTTTACCTCCTTGTATATTCAGGCAGGGCTGTGAAATACTTTGTCCTGAAAGCTGAGAACGCCACTGCCAGCCAATCAATGAAATATTGTGTCTAGATTGCACACGCACTATACCTTTAAAGCAGATTATAAGCACACTATCTCCCCTCAAAGTATCCTGGACATTGCAATTTATCCCTCACAGAATTGCCATTCCTAGCATCCCTTAACAAACAACAGTGCCGAGTATTCTTTGAGGGGAGAAATGTGCCTCAAACGTGCTTTAAATGTATAGTGCGTACAAAGCCCTAGGTGGTCTGACTTGGTGTAAAGGAACTTCCTGTGAACCTATAGAACCCACAGTTAAACAAACCCACCCAAAGGTTAAGTAGTTCTTGAGTTAGTGCTTCAGTTTCAAAATTTTAGCTGTGAGAGCTTCAAGCTAGAAAGTAGCATTGGGGTAGTTGCCTAAGCTCCAAGTGTCCTGATTTTCCAGGGACAGTCCCGGAATTAGGAAAGCTATCCTGGCTTCTGATTTGATCCCGGAACGGCCCTATTTCCTCCCTCTGTGCTGCCGCCACTGAACCCAGGGAGGAGGATGAGCTGGCACTTGCCCCAATAGACAATGGTGGTTGCTGCAGCGGCTGCGAGGCAGTATCTTGTTGCCTCTCCATGGCCACCGCTACCGGCCTCCTCCCTTGAGCCACTCATAGCTGCCGTTGGAGACTGGGTGAGGAGAATGAGAGCCTGCCACACCCCTGAGGCCCAGCCCCAAGCGACACACTGGCTCTAAGGGGCAGGCAGAGGGCAGGGGAGACTTGGGCGCGAAAAAAGGGGAGCAGAGCGCAAACCATCTTGATTATTAAAAAGAAAATGCTTTGTGCACCCACGTCTAATTATGCCTCTTTCTATGGGGAGTGTGTGTGTGTTTTGTAACTCTAGGTAAAGGTAAAGGGACCCCTGACCATTAGGTCCAGTCGTGGCTGACTCTGGGGTTGCGGCGCTCATCTCACTTTATTGGCCGAGGGAGCCGGCATACAGCTTCCAGGTCATGTGGCCAGCATGACTAAGCCGCTTCTGGCGAACCAGAGCAGCGCACGGAAATACCGTTTACCTTTCCACCGGAGTGGTACCTATTTATCTGCTTGCACTTTGACATGTCGAACTGCTAGGTTGGCAGGAGCAGGGACCGAGCAATGGGAGCTCACCCCGTCGCGGGGATTCGAACCATGACCTTCTGATCGGCAAGCCCTAGGCTCTGTGGTTTAACCCAGAGCGCCACCTGCATCCCACTTGTAAATCTACCAAAGAATTAAAAACATAAAACCAGGATTAAGGGGTTTTCTCAGGACATTGGAGGGTATGTGCGCTGTGTCCCATTGATGAGGTGGTGGCGGCACTCACCCTTCTTTTGATAGAAAATGCTCTGCTTGGGGGGGGGGGACACACAAAAATGTGGGGAGGGTTGAGCAGAGTCATTGGATGAGGGATGAGAAATGTCCTGAGGAACTGTGGAAGGCCAAATGTCGTTGTGGCAATGCAGTGTGGGAAAAGTGCTCAGCAAATGTGGTTCTAGGGACACACATTTTGGATGCCCAAAAGGAATGAGCTCAGGAACGTAGCATGGTGGCATGTCATCTAGGCCTCCTAAGCTTCTGACGTTAGCCGCCTCTGGTTTAGATTACAGAATAGTTTTTTTTCTGAGCCAGTTCACATTGTGGCAGAACCAACTGTACTTCCATTTCCATAAAGCTACGGGGAGAGAAGGCCTTGTTGCATACCAAAGAGCCATGAACTCGGAGGAAGTAAAGATTTAATGAGATGAATAGGGAATTGGCTGTGAAATACAAACAGGGGTTTTACCGGCCAGGTGTGTAATTCTCAGACCCAAAACTTCCCCTTGGAAAAGTAGCAATCATTAAAATGGCATGCTCTTGTAAGTAATTTAAAGATGATGAAAATTGCCAATGTACAAAGCTAAAAGCACAAAAAGGGAGGTGTGCGTGTCTGTGGGGAAGCCCTTTCATGTTCTTATTTCCTAGCACAATTCAAAGAGAGATTTAAAAAACTGTGCACAGTGTTGATCTTGCTATATTAAACTTCATAGGGCATATAAAGAGGACACTTCTGAGTTGTAGTTTTTGATCAGAATATTAGACTCAGATGAAAAACAACAAGGCTGCATGTGAGATGGAGCACGGGATTTGGAGATGGTGCTCTGTTTTTTTCATGTCTAAAAGGAACTGCTTCTATTTGGCCCCATCTTTCCACCACAAACCATTGTGAAAGGAAATCGTCTTATGCCAACCACTTGCCATGACTTCAACACAAAACAATCTCATTTTCTTTTATGTACACATGCCTCTGGTATTCAGTGGATTATGCTTCTGACTAGAATCCAAGTATTTGTGCAGTTTAGTGCAAATTCCTGATGTGATTCAATATTTCACAATGGCATCAAAGGAAAATTCCCCAGTTAATGATTCCTCCCAATTAATAGGGAGATGGGAATTGCCCTAAAAGGCTACTGCAAATAATGGGCACCGAACAGACGGCAAAGATCAGATAGGCTTAAGACAGAGGAGGTAGCCTGATTCAAAGGCCTAGGGCAGGAAAAGGGGAATGAATTATAAACAAAGGCTACCACTGATTGTTAAAAGTAAAGGCTGTCGTTAATGAAAATTTTAAAAATTCCTTGTTATATGTGAGAGCCAAAATGCTCCCCATGTAAGTGTGTTCTTCAGCTTCAATCCCTGTGTTTTAAAATTCATTCCTCTTACACCTCAAGGTAGATACTCATACCCCCCCCCCAATTAATCAGTGGAACACCTTGCTGAATATCTTGCTGCTGCTTTCTACATTTCAGTTTATTTTCATCAATCTTGATTGGATTTCTGTTCGGGCATGTGGGCTGCTTATTTTAATATACCATATTTTTCGCTCTATAAGACGCACCAGACCACAAGACGCACCTATTTTTGGGAGGAGGAAAACAAGAAAAAAAAATATTCTGAATCTCAGAAGCCAGAACAGCAAGAGGGATCGCTGCGCAGTGAAACCAGCAATCCCTCTTGCTGTTCTGGCTTCTGGGATAGCTGCGCAGCCTGCATTCGCTCCATAACACACACACACATTTCCCCTTACTTTTTAGGAGGGAAAAAGTGAGTCTTATAGAGCAAAAAATACGGTATATGTTTATATCAGGACTCATGAACTATTCTTATTGTCAGTGTTGGCTGCTGTTGTTGTTTTCATTCAAAGAGAGAGAGGAACCAACCCCCTTATTAATATGGGTAAATGCTGTGAGGAGAACCCCTCCACTATATTATAGGTGACTGAAATGGTGATCCTACGTACACTTGGGACTTACTTCTGAGTAGTCAGTGGTACCTGTAGATACACAGAACTGAATCTGGGATCTACTGCATTCAAAAGATACTCCGGAGCCATTGCCTTTTCCTTGTAGCAGAAACAAGTCCACCAAAGCTTATACCACAATGAATGTCCTAATCTTCAAAGTGCCAAAAGAATCTTTGGTGTCTTATTTTTTTACTGCTCCCCATTGTTGGAAAAACCACAGCCCAGTTGTTGCTCATATGTATCCCATACATAACAGCAACGCACACAGGTTCCTGGTTAGGTAGAGGAATAAAAAGAAACATGGAACACTATATATTAGCAAAGCTGCAGGTGAACTTTGGGTTGTATACTAAGTACAAGAATCGATAGAAGCCCAAAATGAAGAACCTATTGACAGCCAATAGGATAGTGGTTAGTGGTTAGACAGCCAATCATCAGTGGTTAGAGGAGATGTAAGTCTGAACTCCCATTCCACATTGAGAACAATATAAATATAAAAAAATAAAATGACCATTAACAGAAGAGCCCGTCACAACTGGGGAGATATTCAGGGGAATAATAGAACCATAGAATTCTAGAGTTGGAAGGGGCCACAAGGTCTTCACGTCCAACCCCCTACAATGCAGAAGTCTTTCACCCCATGTGGGGCTAGAACCCACAACCTTGAGATTTAAGAGTCTCGTGTTCTACTGACTGAGAAAGGGATGGTTTTCTAACCAGATTTTGATAGACATGTTTTTACTCAGCTGAAATCCAAAAACACTGCGTTGGACTTTCTGAAAACTGAGAGTGATTCCACAACCTTGAAAGGAAGAAGATCAGCTTATTAGCCAGTACATGTAGTTGTCACATGTTTTCAGTTGCGTTAAGCTCTAAGGGTAGCCGGGGCTCCTTCTTCCCCACATCAAAAGAGATCCTGTTTCACATTATGGAGACGAACCTGATATGGAATGATAGATCTAATGGGATTTTTCTCTCTCCCCCCGCCCCAAGATAGTGAAAATGAATTCCTAGTAAGTTTCACATTGTTCAAGTGCCACTCATGGGCACTGCAGTGATGACAGGTGCAGCGACTTGAGGGAATCTCCGTTGGAATGATTAAGCCCAATGGCATTCGCCAAATTGTATGTGTGTCTTTTGAGTTCTTTTAACCCTTGCCTTGGTAGCTACTGTAAGCATACTGTTCACATACATAATTTCTTCCTGAGGCATGAAGCAAGCAGCAAAATATTCACTGTCGTCACCATAGGGTGGCTAGGGGCTCCTGGACCTTAAAAAAAAAGGCCATCTTGTTAATTTCATAGTAAAATAAATTCCAACAAAACCAGGAACATGTGTATATCAGTCACTTTAAGAAAAAAATTGTGTGATGACACGGCCAGATAACTGAATTGTTGAATTATAATACAGTCATACCTCAGGTTGAATGTGTTTCAGTTTGAACACTTTTGGGTTGCGCTCTGCAGCAACCCGGAAGTAATGGAGTGTGTTACTTCCGGGTTTCGCCACTCGCGCATGCACAGACATTCAAAATGATGTCACATGCATGCGTGAAAGCGGCAAAACGTGACCTGCGCACGTGCAGACGCGCTGTCGCGTCTTACGTTCTATTCAGGATGCAAATGGAGCTCTGGAACGGATCCCGTTCGCATCCCGAGACCACTGTAATAATAATTTATTATTTATCCCCTGCCCATCTGGCTGGGTTTCCCCAGCCACTCTGGGTGGCTCCCAACAGAATAATAATAATAATAATAATAATAATAATAGAGCGACAAAATATCAAAAGTCAGATAGTTGTTTATTTCCTTGACATCTGATGGGAGGGAGTTCCACAGAGCGGGCACCACTATCGAGAAGGCCCTCTGCCTGCTTCCCTGCAAGTTCACTTCTCATTGTGAGGGAACTGCCAAAAGGCCCTCGGAGCTGGACCTCAGTGTCTGGGCTGAACGATGGGGTATACTGGGCTGAGGCCGTTTAGGATTAAGAGAGCTCAGACAGGAAACTGCCCTGATAACTATGCCTCCATCACCAAGAGTGCAGAAACCCTGTGCCAGCACAGTCTCGCCAAATCCAGCCTGCTTGCTTGCTTGCCTAGTCCTGTGGCTCAGGATATCAACTGCGTGAATTACTGTGCCTTCCGGAGGTATGTAAGGCATTAGGACCGTGTCTTATCTTATGCCTAGCCAGCCATGTATCTGAGAACCTTGCTGTGACCGCTGCTTTGCATACCCTGCAAACCAGCTTACCTTTTATGGCACAGTAGAGAGTTCTGGAATAAAGCTTTCAACACCAAGAGTTCGGATTCTGAGTCTGATAGTGGTAGCCAGGAAAACAAGTTAACCTACAAAAGTTTGCAGAGTGAAAGTTGCTCACAGCCTTGTCTGTCTTGCAGTCACCTGCGCTCCCTCCCTCTCTGGAGGGTCCGTCCTGAAAAATATGAGGCAGGAAGGCAGGAAGGATAAATCCAGAATCAGACTTGGCTCCTAAGAGCGTTTAAGGCACTTCACCAAAGGCACATTTCTGGTCCTCTTCTTTCCCCAGCAGCCCCTCCCATCCTGATGGGAAATTTTCTTTGCATAAACTTCCTCAAGTTAATTTAAAGTAGGTTTTAAACCTTGATGTTGATCCTGGATCACCCTGGGATAGAATTTCCCCCTTGGCAGAATTAGCATGCCACAATTTTGCCACAGTATTGGGAAAGGAAGTGAGAGCTTTATGAGAAGTAGCATCTGCTACTTCACTTAACATTTCCCACTCTTTAATAATATTTGGGCAATCCCGTATCACATGTCAATACTCATTTTTTCCCCCTGCATGCATCTCCACCATAAATCTCTTGCTATAATCTATCTCAGCCCTTTGTAGTTCAAGCAGCACCAAGACGATTCTTCTCACCACCATTAAAGCGGAAAATATTTCCGCTTGTGCCTTTTTGTTGCTAGTTCCGTTCCGCATAGCTGCAAATGTTTATCGCATTTCTTTCCTGCAGAATGTGGCCAGATTTTAATCCCAGCTGAATTTATGAGACTCCTCACCACCCTTAAAAGTAAAAAGGTCTGAACATTTTTATGATCTAAGAACAAACTTCTTTGCTCCGATTCTTATAGCAGATGTGATATTTTTAACACTCCATTTCTTGGGTGTGCAGCAAATTTCCTGTTGGTGCCAATGGGCATCATATGAAAGAAGTACTTTCCACTGAGCTTTCATGGAGTTAGAAAAATATAAGAGGTTCCTCTGACAAATAGAGATAAACTTCCATACAGCCAATAGAAAGGTACGAATATGTATAAACAAGTCATGAATTTCAATAGCTGGCATGGAAAGTTTACTCTACAGAGTCAATAAACTGGTCAGATAGAAGAAATAAATTTTATTAATCCTGTTTATCATGAAACACTTTATCAGACTTACAACAAAACTGAACAAAAACGGTTCTAGTGCTCTTGAGTTTTGTTTTGTTTTTAGTGCCAAGCGACATTCCAATGTATTTTGGGGGAAATAAAATGTTCCAAAACCAAACCAAAGTGTAGAGTCAAAAGAAGTCTGCTTTCGTGGATCAGTTTTTGTTTGAAAATCAACATGGGGCATTTTTCTAATACATTAAGACTGGCCAGCACACACACGCACAAATGCACAGCGAAACTCAATAAATTTATTGAGGTTTATTTATTTATTGTCCCAGGCTCTTGCGGGTTCACAAAAACAATGCTCTATATATGTGCTTAAATTTGAATCACTGGAATGACTTTTCACGGGCTCCACCCCCTCACCCCCACCCCCGGTATATTAAGATGGGCTATGACAAAAAAGTATACCAATGACAAAGTCAATACACTTCTTGAGGTAAAACTATTTTAGTTCCAGGCACTTTCTGTAATTTTTTTTCAGCTAGTGGTTGAAATTGGGGGACATTGTTGTTTACATATTAATTACATTTATATCTCCCTCCCCCTTTCCTTTAAGGAGCTCGAAGTGGCATGCATGGTTCCACATTTTCTCCTCATAACACCCCAATGATCTTAGAATGAGTGGTGGAAGACTGCCCCAAAGTCATCCATTGAGTTTCATGGCTGAATAGGGATTTGAAACCCAATCTCCCTGGTTTATCTATTTATTTGGACATTTCATATACAGCTTATATTTAAACAACACACCCAGAAGTTTACAATATAGGTTAAAACATTTTAAACTTGAACAGCAAGTAGAAAAATACCAGGAATTTTCTGCTCCTGTACAGGCAAGAGCTAGAATAATTACACTGAAGGTATATAATTCTATGTACTTACTTTATTTTATTAGGGTCATAGACCAACATAAGCAAAACATCTAAATAAATAGCATAACAGTATGAATCTAAGCGAATAATTATTAAATAAATAGGAGCAAGAACCAAACGTAGATTTAAACATATACATAGAATACTTACCGGTAATTAAGCATAGATAATGTGTGAGTAAAAAGTTATAAGAAAAATTAAAAGATTGGTTAACACAGCTATATGGGGTGGGCTTCAGAAGTGCGGATCTAACAATATGGGTCTTCAATTTAGGATTGAATTGTAGCATAGATCATTCTTCGTTGAGTAGGATTCTATGTAAATTGTGCAGTGGAAAGTGCACTGGTGATATAATTTCACCTCAAAGTCTGAGTAAGGGTGTCTCATATATATAATGCAGAAGCCAAGCATAATTTTGATAAGCACCTGACGCCTAGTTGACCAGTCAGATATACCAAAATATAACCCAACAGACAAAAAACCCCACTAACTAATAAATACTGTATAGAAATCTCCCACCGTTGCTCCTGTTAGCGAAGTCACTTAAAGAATGCAGACAGAGCCCAGAGACAAAAGAAATCCTGATATTTTACTGAGGAATCTGAACAAAAAAGTGTATAATTGAGTGGAAAGTTAAATAGAGGTTTTGTTTTTCATACTTTAGGTCGTGTGCATAGCAAGTATTCAACCAAACATACAGAGGAAAAACTCCCCCAGATTTACACAGCCAATCATAACACATGTAACGTCAGCCAAGATCATGTCACTCTGCCTGGTTGCTAAGCAACACCTCCACCGCCATGACCCCCATTTGGGTAGTTGACTGAAAACAGAATTAACCCTTTAAGTTACGCTTTCCACTTCTGCATTTTCAACAGCCCCGACCTCCTTAGCTAATACTCTGAAAACTGCACTAACTTGACCACATTGAACTGATGTATATGGCTGAAGTAGCATTCAGTGGCAACGTGCTATGTGAAAAATCCATTTGTTTATTAGAAGCAGAGTGGGACACAGAAAATGTTCCACATTACCTGTGTTTTGTACATGCTCCTACTCAAATTCTCATTTCTTCACGTTCCATAGAACGTTTCCATCTGCAGAATGTCTTTTGGAATAATTCCCACAATTGCATACATCCTACAAGGGGAAATATTTTGTCAGAATGGGTCTGCAATGTAATTCGCTGAATGGTGATGATGATGATGCAACGCTCATGGCCGTTTCTTTGAAGAAGCTACATGGTGACAGATTCAGATGTTGACCCCTTACAGAAACGTTTAGTACCAAAACCTTTTATGCAGTAAGGGCAGTGTTAAGTTGTGGGTGAACATATCAGACGACACAGCAATTCTTCAAGCAGCTCTTGTTTATTCACAGGCCAGGACATAACTGAACTGAAGGGTTCAGTCAGCCTGCTTATATAGAGCAGTGTTTCCCAACCTTTTTTGGGCAAAGGCACACTTGTTTCATGAAAAAAATCCCGAGGCACACCACCATTAGAAAATGTTTAAAAAATTAACTCTGTTCCTATATTGACTATATATAAAGTAACACTCTTTAATAGGAATCAAATAAACACAAAGATAGTATTTTATAATTACTTTATTATGAAATAGTAAGTAAACAGAAATATGAAAAATTATAAAATACTTTATTCAGTGCGCAACCTGGGCCTGTTTGGCTGAACACAAAGCTGATATTCTGGCTGGAATCGAAGAAAGACACACACGTAACTCTTCGTCAACAGCTCTCAGTCTCTCTCTGTATTTAGTTTTTATAGCAATCATGCTTGAAAAGCTCAACTCACAGAGATATGTAGTGGAAAATGGGAGCAATGTCAAAATAGCTTTGTTTGCCAGAAGGGGGAACTCCTTGGCAGTTTCCAACCAAAAACTGTCCAAAGGTAGATCAGCAAATCTTAGCTTGAAACCACAATTTTGTCTCAGTTCAGTTAGTTCCTCCTGCTCCTGTAAAGTCATATCCATTCCACCAACTGATGCTGAGCTATAAGGGTCCCTAACCCAGTCAAGGCATTCAGTGGAGACTGAAGAGAAATAAAATGACAACTTCCCCTCGAGAGTTTTTAAATGTTTACCTATTATCTCACACAGTGCAGCAGTGTGAACACCTTGCCATTGCTTGGTGAGTGTGAACATTTCAATAGAAAAATGACTTTCTTACAGCAGCACACAAAAATTATTCTAGTTCATATAATAATAATAATAATTTATTATTTATACCCCACCCATCTGGCTGTCAAATCAGCCATTAATTTGTATGTGGCAGAATTGCTAGTTAGCACAAACACACCATTAAAATTGACAAGGTGCTTCCTATTCTGGAGAGTGCTTGTGCAGACCAGATTATGATACAGGTGGAGGGGCTGCCTCCCTGTTGCAAACTTTTATTCAGCAGGCACTCGCTGGCTTTGCCAGATGCTGCACCTGGCCCCTAGAAAAGACTGCCAACGTTTTTGTTTGTTTTAACCAGCCCCTAGCTCCCATGCACATCAGCGCAGCTTGATCTGAAAGAAGTAGCTAGCGATCTTTCTTTTTCCGTGCCAAAAAGCACCCAAACTCTCAGTAGCTGCCCTTCTACAGATCCAGCTGTTATTTTTTTTTAAAAGGAGGTTAAACCAGGCCAGGGAGGTTTCTCTATCTCCCCCCGCGCTTGTAATCTTTTACCACACTTATTTGAGAGTAAGGTCCACCAAACCCGAAGGAAAGTGACTCCGGCGCGAACACGCATAAGCGGTGGAGAATCTCGTGCGAAGGGGTCAGAGGCAAGAGACAGGGAGAGAGAAGCAGACACGCGTCCCGCAATCGCGGGGCTGTGGGTGGCTGTGGGTGTGGCGGTGGCAGCACGGCTGCCCTTATTCCCCCAAAGCCCTCAGGGGAAGAGCTGCATCCCCCCGCCAAACACGAGCCACTTCTCCGCCCCCCCCAGCTCCCGCTGCCTTTCCTGCCCCCTCGCTCACCAGTGCCAGTTGTTGACGTTGGTGGCATCCGCGCGCTGCTCCACAATCCAGCGCGGATCTCCCTCTCCCCACTTGGCCATCAGCGCCTCGCTGAAGGACTCGCCGCTTCTGCCTCTGCCCGGCTGGCTGGCTGGCTGGCGAGCGCCCCTCGCCCTCGCTCTCTCGCCGCGCGTCTGGAAGCTACTAGAAGCGCCGCCGGCAGCCGCGCCACTTCCCAGCTTCCGGCAGCCGCCGGAGAGCTTCCTTCCGTTGCTCCCGCCGCCGCCGCTGCCGCTCCTTACTCCCCCAGTACAGTACCATAGAGAGGCAGATCTATAAGCGTAACATACGACTCGCCCGCCTCCCTCCCACGGCACACCAGGCAACGTCTCGCGGCACACTGGTGTGCCGCGGAACACCGGTTGGGAAACACTGATATAGAGCTCCAGTACAACGGTACTGTAACAACTTTCTAAAACTATCCAATCACTGAACTTCACTTTCGAACCCTTATTTGCACAACTATCTACAGTATCCCCCCTGCTGGCCCAGGGTGAGAACTTCAGAACATAACAGGCAGAGTAGGGGGTCAAGGACAGTCCATGTAGCAGCAGAGGCGAAGGGTTCTGGGGCTCAAGAGGAGCAGCCAAAAGCTTCTTACTCCCCAGTAACTGACACCTAAGGCAGTTGCCTCACTCTGCCCAATGCCAGCCACTCTCAAGAATCTGCTTCACCTCAGGAGGCCATGCCAACTGTCTGCCTTGGGCTCACTCGGACTTCCTGCAGGGAAGGGGAACTAGAAATTCCACTTAAAATTCCAGCCCGACTTGCCTCTGTGATTGACAACTCTGAGGCATTCCAGATGGCCCCGTCCACGCTTTTGAACAGATCGTTTGATCTCATTTGAATTTCCTCCTTGGTTCACCTGTTCCATGTTTATTGAATGGAGACCGGGCAGGTGGGCATATCAAGCTTCTTGCCATCGGGTTAAAATAGCTTACAGGAAATTGGTATACACAGCTGGAATAACTATAAATGGAATGATTCAGGATTTATGAGCGAGTGAAGTGATACGGAGTTTAATTACGCGAATTACAATGCAAAACAAAAAACCCACTCATGGCTGTTTGTAATGAAATTATCAACCCCCAAACAACCTTATTTATCTGCATTGTATATGTATTAAGTATTTCATAAACTATGGAGTTTTAAAGGCTACGTCCTTTGATCTAAAAAACCTCCCTTGTAATTCTTACAAAGACAGAAGAGTCAGTGCAACGTATTAGATTCCATCCACACCTATTTCTCATTAATACTGCTTTCTTTTCCCTGTTAAAGTTTTATGAAATCTGTCTTTTGGTTGTTCTCTGTAAGCTCTGAGAAAAATAAGCACTTGATCACCTGGAAATTTGTTTTAAAAGGTTGCATCAAATCATACTGAAGAAACAATAGCAGAAAACCATGGAAGTGCACTTAAAACTTTATTATCCAGGCAACCACAAACCAAATCAGTGTTTTGAGCTCACTGGACGTCTGTCCAGCAGAACTTTTTTTAAATATACCAAAAACGCTTGATCAGTTGCCAATATTAGGTTGCAATCCTAACCCCATGTGCTGGAAAGCAAGCCCTAGTGACTTCTTTCTGTCAGTTGCAAAGAAAAATAGGTATATGAAAAGGACAATTCCTGGATACGAAGACCCAAGTTTGGGAGCAAGTACTCATTGGTGACAGAGGGACATGGGTGGCGCTGTGGTCTAAACCACAGAGCCTAGGGCTTGCCGATCAGAAGGTTGGCGGTTCGAATCCCCGCGACCGGGTGAGCTCCCGTTGCTCAGTCCCAGCTCCTGCCCACCTAGCAGTTTGAAAGCATGTCAAAGTGCAAGTAGATAAATAGGTACCACTCCAGCGGGAAGGTAAACGGCGTTTCCATGTGCTGCTCTGGTTCGCCAGAAGGGCTTAGTCATGCTGGCCACATGACCCGGAAGCTGTCTGCAGACAAACGCCGGCTCACTCAGCCTATAGAGCAAGATGAGCGTGCAACCCCAGAGTCTTCCGCGACTGGACCTAATGGTCAAGGGTACCTTTACCTTTATATTCATTGGCGAGAGCTGCCCAGCAGAGATTTAAAGTCACAAAATAGGCAGTAAAGTAAACAGCAGTTTTGATTTACTCAGTTGGAGCTAACCAGAAGGGTCTTAAGACAGCAGTCCTTTGGGACTCCACTGCAATGCAAGGAAGTTCATCAAGAGCAAAACTGCTGGGCAGCACCCATTCATTTCAGCCACGCTTGTTCTGAACTAGCTTACAATTGTGGTATGGGCTTTACCCTTTTACTACAATTTCTCCGTCTCTCTCTAAAGCATAATTGAACATATATTGGAGATGTGTCCCCCTACTGAGACTGCTAAAGTAAATTGTCTGAAATGTCAGCATCACTTAACCCTAGGAAAATAACAATAATAAGGGATCTTGAAATATAAGCAAACCACACGGCTGCATTTTGTTGTGTCAATTACTCTTTGCCAAACTGGGAGATGAGCATGTAGAACTGTCTGCTGCAGCTTTACATAAATGTAGACTTTCATTATCCTGCCCTCATCTGTCTAAATTCACTTTGTGGACTGTTTAGTCCACGAGTTATTTACAGAGCAACCTTATGCACATCTGCTTAGAAGTAAATTCTCATTGACTTTTATGGGCCAAGGAAGTACTATAGGCCTTGTAATTTTATTTTAGGGCTCAATCCCATTGACCTCAACACCTAGGAGTTGGTGCCCTCACCCAAGGCACATACATAAGCCGGTTGGATTGGCAGTTGAATCTTACTCCAGTACCAATGAAAGTATATTTCACTGCACTTGAGGGAAGCCAGCTATTGTTGGGGTTACAGGGCAGGCTACATGGAACTCACAGCTCTGTCACCTGCCCTCCCCTCAGCAACTACCACCTGAGGCAGCTGCTTCACTCTGGCTCATTGTAGGGCTGGGCCCACCAGCCCCAAGGGAAAAGAAATGTCCCTGTTGCCCTTTAAGAGAGCTCTTAAAATGTTTTTTTGTTTGGCCTGCTTTTAATTAATTGTCACATTTTGATTAATTGCTACTGTTTGTTTTAAAAGAGCCATAGCATGGTTTTAATCTGCGGTTTTATATATTATTGAAAGAGAGGCTGTTATAACTCTCTTGTATTCTATCATACACTGCTTTGTGAGGTCATTGTGCCCTGAAATGCAGTTTTACAAACCCTCTTTAAGAAAATAAATATAAACATATTTATTGAATGAAACCAGTCTTTTCCATAGCCCCCAACTCAACGCCCATTCCCTTCCATTTTTGGCAGGGTGATGATCCCTCACATCTGCTTTCACACAAACCTTTAGGTGTTCTTCAGATTCCTTATCCACTGCAGCTGGAGGAAAATTTGCCTGCTCCTGGCCTTAGATGCCAAGTTGGTACGCTGACAAAGTAGCTATAGAATTTCTGACTACAAAGTACTGTTAGCATCAGTTACTTGTGAAGATGTCCCTAAAACATTGTAGTGTTTGCAGGCTCTAACAGCAACCCCAGACAGCTTATTTATTGAACATTCATCCTGATTGGCTTGTACAAAGTTCACATGGAGAGGTTTGATTGCGGCTGTGTACACAGCATACCTCTAAAACGCACATTCTTCCCTCAAAGAATTCTGGGCACTGTAGTTAACCCCTCACAGAGTTACAAGTCATAGCAACCCTTAACAGATCTACTCTGCCTAGAATTCTCTGAGGGAAGAACTGTGCTTTGAATGTGCTTTAAAGGCAGCCTGTGTATTGTTGGCACCTCGAGAGACAATGGAGTGTGCCTCCAGGGGTGAAGTAAAACTGCTGCGCTAGCAGTACTGAAGTGACTTCCCCGGGCCGCAAGCCTAGGGCAGTATGTAGGGAGTGTCCTGCGCTGCCCAGTCGACAACATTCGTCTCTTGGTTTTCCAAAGGAAAGCAGAGCAATATGTTTGGCACCAGCTTGGCTGCAGGAGTTGCTGGAAGGAGGCATGCAAGGCACCATCCAACCATCTTAAAAAGAGAATGTCTCAGACCTTGGTAGAAATGTATTTATTCACTCTTCCTTTACGGAAGGCAGAGCAGGCGACTCCCATGCAGCCTGTTAAAGAGCCGCTTTGTTTTAGTAAGTCGGGTCCTCCATCATCATAGCTGTCAACTTTTCCCTTTTCTTGCGAGGAATCCTATTCGGAATAAGGGGATTTCCCTTTAAAAAAGGGAAACGTTGACAGCTATGGCCATCATGGAGGGCACGTGTTGTGGTGAGATCACCAGAAACTGCCTCCTTGTTGTGGGGCGGGACCGTTCGGATGGCCACAACACCCCATTGGTTGCCCCTCTGTTGCTGGGGCAGAAATTTGGTCAGTTGGGTTGGCTACTGGCTGCTGAGGGGCTACTTAAGTTGCTGCACATTGCTGGAGAGTTTCACTTTCTTGCGACGTGCAGCGGATCACCCGTCCTCCTCTCCCTATATTTTGGGTGGTTCTTATGGCCTTCCTATGCCTGTCTAGGACCGTCTTTTTTGGAGCAGGGGCCCGGTAGGAATTTTGCCATTTGGCTGATTGGCTGGTGCCACTTGGTTTTTGCCTACCGTGTAGCAAATCATCACAACTTTGTAAGGATGGCAGTTAGGCATTTGGTTCAGTGATTTGGGGAGGGGACGTGGTTGGCTGTGCCTGCCCTCCATTGCTGCTGTTAGGAAATTCCATTAAAGGAATCCAGGGCTCATCTTGCTTTTGTGCAAACCCTGTC
The DNA here is from genome assembly GCF_964234715.1 of Podarcis melisellensis. Classification (NCBI taxonomy): domain Eukaryota; kingdom Metazoa; phylum Chordata; class Lepidosauria; order Squamata; family Lacertidae; genus Podarcis; species Podarcis melisellensis. Next base: position 30,650,196 of record NC_138542.1, read on the forward strand.
AAGGGGCTAGGGCCATGCCAGAGCCCCTGGGAGCATCTGGGGTGAGCTGTGAGATCAAAGGAGTTATCGCTCCCCCAGGATGCTTTCCCTTACTGACATACGGTGGTGCCCAGTGTCAGTCCTGTTCCTGCCACTGTGCAGGTTCAGGTAGTCTGTAACCAATGCCTAAGCAACCACTCACATGCTGTAATCAATAAAGTTGTGCCCAAAATTTAATGCCAAAAACCTTAAACTAAAATCTGTGTCTATTGTGTCTTCATTTGGGGGTAGTTTTGGGGGTCTTCACACGCAATGTAATATAATCATGTGGTCATCCTTGGACCGTTTTTTTGGTTTGCAAATTTGCAGGATAAAACTTAGCTAAAGAGAAAGTACCCGGAGCAAACTATTCCTTCCCTTCTTGCTTTCAAGCTGCATTCGAGCACTTGTGAAACTGCAGTTTCCATGCCAAAGGAATGGTTTGCCAAAGGAATTGCCTCAGCGTCCTGTCAAAATCGTAGTAATTCAGGCTTTTCTCTGTGCTCATTTTAATTAGCAACATAATTTTAGTCTTGGCAAGGAAGCCAGCATATTCTATTTTCTCAGCAGAACTGCCTTCGCTCGCCCCACTCCCTGAATAAAATCTCCCGCACTTACAGTGGTGCCTCGCAAGACGAAATTAATTCGTTCCGCAAGTCTTTTCGTCTTGCGAGTTTTTCGTCTTGCGAAGCACGGTTTCCCATAGGAATGCATTAAAAATCAATTAATGCGTTCCTATGGAAACCGCCTTCAGACCAGGTCCGGGGACAGTCTGTCCCCCGACCTCTTCTGAAGGCTGGCGGGGGGCAAAAGTCTTTGCTCCCCCCTGCCTGCCTTCCCGGGAGAGCGGAAAACGCAGCACTGCCTTCCCGCTCTCCCGGAAAGGCAGGCAGGGGGGACAAAGACTTTTGTCCCCCGCCCGCCTTCGGAAGAGGTCCAGGACCTCTTCCGAAGGCGGGCGGGGGGCAAAAGTCTTTGTCCCCCCTGCCTGCCTAACCGGGGGCTTTTAAATCGCCCCGGGACTGTCCGGGGCGATTTAAAAGCCCCCGGACGGCTTTTGAAGGCAGGCAGGGGGGAGCAAAGACTTTTACCCCCCGCCAGCCTTCAGAAGAGGTCCAGGACCTCTTCTGAAGGCTGGCAGGGGGCAAAAGTCTTTGCTCCCCCCTGCCTGCCTTCCCGGGAGAGCAGAAAACGCAGCGCTGCCTTCCCGCTCTCCCGGTTAGGCAGGCAGGGGGGACAAAGACTTTTGCCCCCCGCCCGCCTTCGGAAGAGGTCCTGGACCTCTTCTGAAGGCTGGCGAGGGGCAAAAGTCTTTGCTCCCCCCTGCCTGCCTTCAAAAGCCGTCCGGGATAGCGGGAAGCACTTCCCTGCTTCCTGGACCACTTTTAAAATGCTGGCGGTGGGGAGCAAAGCCTTTCGCCCCCACCGGCCTTCCTGGACCTCTTCTGAAGTCTGGAGGGGGGGGGAAAGGCTTTGCTCCCCCCCGCCAGCATTTAAAAGAGGTCCCCGGGGTTTCCCTATGGGCTTTCGTCTTGCGAAGCAAGCCCATAGGGAGAATCGTCTAGCGAAGCGTCGCAAAAACCGAAAAACCCTTTCGTCTTGCGGGTTTTTCATCTTGCGAGGCATTCGTCTTGCGGGGCACCACTGTATTTCGATGTCAAGATAGAATACCGACTTCTGATCTGAGTTTATCGCTGGCCTGTGCTTGGTCTGCCCTGGGCTGAAGTTTGATTGTAGCTGACCTGCTGCAGTGCCTGCCTTGGAAACATCTGGGGATAAGTATAAACAGTGCTGGAAAGGGTGTTTGCACAGTTCAAGGTGTCCCACTTTGAAGAGGGGCAGATGTTCCTGAGAACAGCTAACGAGGCACACAAATATTTAGAGATGGAAGTTCTGAGCTAATCCCATTGTTGGCGCTTGCGGCTTCCAGGCAGGGGCTGAGTTGCTTGCTCCACTCCTTCCACGGCCTTTATCTTTTCTGTCCTGGCCCAAGCTACAACTGTGTATATTGGGGGAGCTTATTTCCCAACTGCTTTGGGTGGGCTTCTTTCCTTTGTGCTCTTCCCCCCTCAACAGCTTGTGGCGGTGGGGAGAAAGGCCACTGAAAGAGCTTGAGAATATTGATATTATTTAGTTACTGAATTTATATCCCACCCTTCCTCTTCAAGGACCCTGAGCATAGCTTTCTGAGTTAGATAAGCAGGGGTGTGAAACCTTGGGCCCAATAGCTTGATATTTATTTTGTTTCTCTATTAAATCTCTATACCACCCTTCAGCTGAAGATCACAGGGCAGTTGGCAATATAAATATGGCCCACCAGACTTCTGCCCTCAGAATGCCCCCCCAGGCCACTCCTCACATTGACCTTGCTTTGCACCCCAAGTGTTTCTCCCTTCAACTCTGGTAACGCCTCTCATCTGGATGGAGGGTGTGTGTGTGTAGTAGTTAGTCTAGTGTACACTTTTACTTCTGCCCCCTCCTGCCCACCTTAGCACATGGCCTCTGGAATGTTGCCACAAAGAGAGAGCAGCCCTCAGTCTCAGGATGTGCTGGGCCTGGGGGTTAACCCGAGCAACACGGTCCAGGTCCAGTCCCGAATCCAAGGATTACACGAGGAGACGGTCCAACAGGGCCAAGGCAGGAAACCAGGCTAGGTCAGGCACAGGGTAACAGGCAGGTTCCAGCAAGCAGTGATGTTGCTCCTACAACCTGGGGCAGGGTCGGGCAGCCTTTTATCTCTGATGGGGTAACGGCCGGTCCTGATCCCCCGGTGACTCACCTCCTTGTCTCGCCTGAAAGCAAGCACTCCTCCTGCAAGTACTCAGGTCTCTCCTTCTCTCAGACCTGAGTCTCTCTCTGCAGCTCGGGAGATGTCGGTGGGTTACTAGACCCAGAGGTCACCTCAGCCTCTCCTGACCCAACAGGTAGTGGAGCAGCTATAAGTGATTGCCCAGCAGAGGGAAACGAGGTCATCCCCGCATCTGGAGCCAGGGCAGGCTCAGGCCCCTGACTCGGCCCAGCTGGTGCTTGTTGCAGGGGAACCTGTGCAGACTGGAGCTCTTGAGAATCAGGCCCCAGACTCGGTTCAGGTGCCGCCTGAGACAGAGGAACCGGTGCGGACCGAGACTCCTCCGGTTCTGAGCCCGAGTCCCAGGCCATCACACAGGAAATGTATCCCATCCCGGAAGCTTAAAAGCTATTAAAATAATATCCAATTTCTGGGAGCGCTCTTTCTGAGGTCACATCCACCCAGTGCCAGATTTACATATAAGCTAAACAAGCTATAGCTTAGAGCCCCACTCTCTTCCCCCCCCCCCATTTAAAGGGGGGAAAACCCTGTATGTACATTTCCAAAATATAATATAAAAAACAAATAAAATAAAACCTTCATATAGCAACAGTGTTTTGTGTTGTGTAGGCTCCTATGATGTAAGTAATCGGCCCCGCCTGCTAGCCTGCCCCTAATATATCACTGCTTAGATACCTGTTAGGCCCATAAATTACCATATAGCATATATTCACCAACAAAAATCAGCGACAATTTGTTGTTGACAAAGGACAGCTGGACATATAAAGAGCCGCATTACCTTCAGTAGCTTAGGGCCTCATCAAACCTAAATCTGGCCCTGCTCCCACCCTTCATTTAAAGCTGTGGTTCCCAACATGGGGGCACATGCCCCACAAGGGGGCAAGTTGATTTTTAAGGGGGCCAATTTGGAAGCATGTTTAGACCAAGTTAATGGCCTTTCAGGCTTCCTCCACTTGAATACGAGTTCATTTATAATAAGAATTATAATAAGAATTATAAGTCACGGGGGAGCGGGAGGGCATCAGGATTTTAGAGATGCTTAGGTGGGGCATGGCCAAAAAAAGGTTGGGAACCACTGATTTAAAGCCTTTGCATGCCACTTTCACAGCCATGGCTCCTCCCCTCCTAATCCTGTGAGCTGTAGTTTCTTCAGCGTGCTGGGAGGCAGCTCCCGGCACCTTTCGCAAACCACAGTTCCCTGGGTTCTTTAGGGAAGCAACAAGAGTCATGATCCCGAATGAGAATTCTGTTCTGGCTTGCATTAAAGAGACCTGATTGCACCAAGGTGGCTTAGGGGAGAGAGAGTGTGCTTCATCTAGCTTTGCCTTCCTGGATTCCCTTTGTCGCATCGGCACAAGAAAGCTGGTGGTATGGAGCTGCAGCTGCCTGTCACGATTCCATCTCCCTGACTGTGTGTCCCACCCAGCAGACTCCTACTTTTGTGCATCTGTTCTTGAAAGCAGATGCTCAGGACAGAATGGTTTCCTCTGCCCAATGGTTTCATGATCTAGCTGGGGACTTGACAGTGATGTTGACGTTTCCCATGTCTCTCTCAGGGACTGTGCTGAGGAGGGCTGCATAGCTGAGGGATGCACAGATCAAGAATGGTGGGAGCCTCCCCCGCCCCCGCCCCCTGCTCCTGATCAGGATCCTGAATCTTCCCAGAAGCAGTGGAACAGTATAGATTTGGAACAGTATAGATGTGGAGCAGAGGGACATAGTTCAGAAGACAAAAGTTGGGAAGAACTGGGTAGTGAACAGCTAGGAGAAGAAGAACTGGGAGAGAGAGAGAGTTAACAGACTCCAGTTCACTGGAAAGTGTGCAGCCAATCAGTCCAAGGCAGGCATAGGCAAACTCGGCCCTCCAAATGTTTTGAGACTACAACTCCCATCATCCCTGACCACTGGTCCTGTTAGCTAGGGATGATGGGAGTTGTAGTCCCAAAAACATCTGGAGGGCCGAGTTTGCCTATGCCTGGTCCAAGGTCATGGAGATTAGATAAAGTAGCTGCACAGAAGGCACAGTGGTTGCGACATCAGGTTGCAAGACGAGGAAGTGACAAGGGTGACTCGGGGGAAAGTGGGTGTAAACCTTAACTGGGAGCACCTTTACTCTGAGAAACGACTCTTTGTTCTGTCGCTGTGATCATTAAATCTCTTTAAATGGTAAGAGACTATTTTTGCTTGGTTCTGCTTATCCACGGCCAAAGAGAGGGAAGAAGCCCCTTCCCGGAAGCCTGACAGTCTCATTTATGCATTTTGACATGTAAGTAGTATATAATTTATTATGACTACTATGCAAATCACTGAGATATCTACCACTAGATCCTGGTCCTTTTGTCCCTGACATATCCCGGCCTACATTGCCTCTTCTACACAATTCTTTTTTTTTAAATGAAGTTTTATTAACACTTTTCACAATACAGTAAAAGGGCAAGCTGATCTACACAAAGAATAATGAAAACAAAGAAAATATAAAAAGAAAAGAGATAGAAGAGATGGAAGAATACAAGATCCTCTCTCACAAATATACCTTAGCTTCTGTCCCATACAGAAAAATATGTATCCTCCTCCCAGGTCTTACCTGGGGGCAGCCCTGTTTTCTCTCAGCCTCTCACACTAAGAGATGTCCCCTTCCCTGTCTCTCACACAGGGTCCTTCAGACCGCACATCACCTTCACCTGCATGTAATTCTTACCCAAATACAGCAAGAAACAATATTAAGAGAAATGATAATAGAATAACACCTCTTCTACGCAGTTCTTAAAGGCATAGGAGTCCTGTCTGTTGCATCTAGTCACCCTAGTAGCACTGAGACTGTTCTCTCTACAGTATAGTGTGTTCTTTACCCCCAAGAAATGCCAAATCCTTTGAGAAGAATGGGGAGAGCGGGCGATGCTATTTCATTAAAGGAAATCTTGATGGCTCCAAAACGATAACTTTAATTCGAGTCTGCCAAAAAGGCTATCATCTTAAACATTCCAGACATGTTTTGGGTTCTTATTCTGGGAAGGGTTCAGTTGATCTGAGTGGAAGAGAGCAATTACATTCCCCCACGGACTCCGCCAACCAACACTGTCATTAAAAAAAATGGGACAAAATTTTGTTTACCATCCGAGGCCACACTCAAAGCCTTGCAGCATATATTGTAGTAGATATCTATTTTTGTACTAAAATAAAAAAGCTCTTACCACAAAACGTGTTTTGACATTTTGTATACGACACCGTGACAGACTCCTAGTCTTCTTTATTTCACTATTTGCCCTGTCAAACCCAAGGAGGTTCAACTAAACAACAGCAGAGAAGAATGGAAGTTGGACTGAGGTAACTGTATGATTTTTTTGCCATCTGATAAAAGTTCGCGAAACTACAAAGGTATACCCTCCAACATACCCTCTGATGAAAATAGGGACGTTCTACCAAACCCTCCAACATCTGAACAATTTTTTTCCCTTGGGACTTTTCTGAGCATATGCGGTGCTGAGTACCATACAGGAGATTCAGAACACAATTATGTTCTCCCCCCAGCAAAATTCTCCACCCAAAATATTCTTAATGGATAGATCACAAAGAGGGCTGGAGAAAACTTTGTTCTGTTCTCGTTCTTGCACACACACACACACACACACACACACAGCCATAACATTCCTATCCAGGCAGAATAAATCCTTCAGCAGCATTCTTTATCCATGGTTGTTTGATGTAGTTCCAGCAACTTCAAACACAAGAACCATCCAGACTGCTTAAAGTCAAAATGGCTGAGATTCCACTGTCAAGGGAACCGGCAATTGCGACAATGCAGCCTGCCTGACTGTCATGAGTAAAGTTGGAAGGGAAATGCGTCCAGCACAAACTAGCTATAGAGGCTCCCTCCCTGGCCCTTCTGCTTTTCAGCGGGCCTTGAGGCATCTTTTGTAAATCTGTTACCAACTAAACAAGAGAGAAAGAAGGGCGCAGGGCGGTGGGGCAAAGGGGGAGGGGGAGACACCCTGAATAGCTTTACCGCTGTGTGAAAAGCAACGTAATGGGAACAGGAGCTCAGTGCAAGACCCACAAGTAAACTTCAAGGAGGGTCTGAATGAGAGGCTGAAAACAACAGCACGGTTTTGTGGAGGGGGTTTGGCTGCACTGAAGGATTTCACAGCCTCGTTTTCAGTGCTGGAACTGCTTCATGACTTCCATATGCCTGAAGGACTAACTAGTTCCTGAAGTAAACCTAAAGGCCAACTGCCCTCCAACATCTTGAGTCCCCAAACTGGGACGTGCATCTTCCCACCGTGAGTCACATGACCCACGCAAGATCACGGAGCCCCAAAGACTTGGGGTTTTTTTCTGGGCCATGCTCACACGGCACCCAAAATGTGCATTTTGGGGTGTCACATGAGATTGCAGCCCTGGGGGAAAAGCTTTTTTTGGGGGGGAGAACACTTTTTGGGACGAGAACTTGGTGTGAAATTTCGCATGAGAAAATGGGCTGTCGTGGTCCCCCCCCCACTTTTGGGGTATGTTGCTCAGGCAATTTAGAGGCAGATCCCGTCATAAAAGCAACATTGTCCTGAAAACAAGACAAGGATCATTCATCTCTACATGACTTTCCTCTCTCAACCAACTCCCACAACCAGAGAGACAAACCACCGGGCAGAGACCACCAGCTCCAGCCACTCTGGCCTTTGTAGTCCTCTGCACCCGTGAATGTACCACCTTGCTAAATTCTTGAGCATTTTTCCACACTGACAGGTGTGCTACCCAGCAGGCAAATCACTGAAGAAATGGAGGACAAACAAAAGGCTTGTGTGTGGCATAACCCTGCTGCCAATTATTTCTCCTACAGCTGTGAATAACTACTGGAACTGGAGATTATGGCTTAAGTTGCATCCTTGGCATTATCATAATCGACAATGGAAAATACATAGTGTTTTTTCAAGTGTACCAAGATCTTCACATTACTTCAGTACAGCAGTTGTTGGCATCCATCAGTCTCAAGAGACAATGGCGTTTGCCTTTGGGGATGAAGTCAAACTGCACCAAAGTGACCTCCCCAGGGCACAAGCCTGGGTAGTATGTATGGAGGTACTGGGTTGCCTAGGCAACAAGATCCCCCTCTCGGCCTCTGTCATGTGGTCCAAAGGAAAGCACATGCGTTGGGCACCAGCTTGGCTACAGAAGTTGCTGGAAGGAGGCGTATAATCTTCACATTTTAAAACTTCATATTTTATGTGATCTTTCATACAATGCAAAAGCCGCTTCTGGAAATCTAGCAGAATCTAGCTGAAACTTAGTGCTTATTGCTAGCTTAATTGTTTCCAGGGGAAAAAAAATCATCATTGGCAGCTCTGTTATCTCAATCACAGGAACTTTGAATTGAAATTTCCCCAAGGTGTACACGAACACATCACTGCCACTCATGTGATGACATTTGGGGTGGCACATGGCTCTTTCCTGCCACTGAAAATTTAGCATGCCATGGTAGGGATCGAATAGATATAGTTCCATCATGCAACAGGCACTGCTGCATGAAAGGAATGTTAGAAATCGGGACAGATGTGCTAGCATTATAACCAGGAAAACTAACGCAATAAACCCCACGCTTGGATTCCTAATCATAATCTAACCTCTGTGTAAGCCATGTGCAAGCAAATCAGCACGAATGCTTATTGGGACCCCCCCAAAAAAACGGAATAGCAAGAACTGGAGAAAGAGGAAAGATGACAAATCTCAGATAAACTTCTCAGCACCATCAGAGTTAGAAAATATCCAGTTTAAGACCTCGTTGAAAACTGAATAGGTTGTACTTATTACATGTGGTTGCACTGGTCCAATAATGTCAAAAAAATGGCACGGCGTAGTGAATATATTGCAATACTCTCTGTTTTTGTTTGTGGTTTAGCCATCACACTTTCCAGGGTCTAGTTAAGTGATTTACTATACAGCTTAATGCCTTTCAGCTGTCAGTCAGATAAAAGAGATCCCCTGGAGCAAGCTGCCAATGAAGGAAAAAAAGCTAATATTTTTCCAAGCGCAGACTTAGGAGAACAGTGGAAAACCCAGTTTGGCAGAAGACATAAGAAGGATCACATTATGCTCTTCACGCCACACATAGTACACAGTACCAAAAAAAAAAAGGTCTGCCTGTTATTCTCAAACCTGCTTCCTCCCCACCTACGGACGGGAGAGAAATGTGATTCAGTTTGCATTTAAAGACCTATTTAGCTTATGATTTCTGAACCAAAACTCAGGTATCCATTGAAGTGTGCAGTTCTCCAACCAAATAATGTGTACAACATGCATATATGGGGTTAAAATGCCCCTAAAATGCATATATTGGTGGAAATGCTGTAGCCGCTGGTAGGGCATCTCATCGGCTTTGGATGCAGTCGCAATCGCCAGCATCTCCACATAGGGCTAGGAGATGCCCCCTTGCCTGAAACCCTGGAGGGCTGCTGCCAGTCAGTGTAGACATTACTAAGCTAAAGTCAGAATTGTATGACTTGATAGAAAACAGCTTCCCGAGTTCTCTGTTCCCTATGAAACAACATATAAAGATGCATTATTTTAGGGGCAATTGCTCTGCAAATAATAATAATCATAAAATGCTTTGTACACCAACATGATAATACAGTAGTGGGACAAATTTGCACTCAAAGCAGTTGAACGTTCGCTATGATTTTTCTAAAAGGTAGTAAATTGATGTGGAAATATGGACAGTTAAACTTAAGCTTGGGATAATTAGAAACAAAGAAAGATGGAAACTGACAGATCTGTCCATCCTTTTACCCCACCCTAGTCTTAACTGAAAGCAAGGAACTGGTGTTTGCGCTCATTCTGCACCCAGCACTCAAGTCCAGACCAATAGGCGGAGGCCAGGATAGCGCCTCCTCGCATTTCAAATACAGAAACCGAAGAGACTGGCAACTGAATCTGACTTCAGCACTGGCAGCGGGACAGCATCCTCCAGCACACCTGTGGGCAGCAGGCTACCTTAAGAGGTGCAAGACAGGCTTGTGTGGCTCCCAGAGCTTTGTGCTCTTTGTTGCACAGAGTGACATCTGTTGGGATACTGCCAGGGAGACAGTGCAGCAAGTCCTTCTCTGTCTTCCTATAGTACGTATCCAGAGAAAACTGCCCCACTGGTCCTCTCCATTCCAACCAGTTTCCATTATGCTTGCTATATCCATGCTTTACTTTGAAACCAAGCACTTCCTGGCTCTGAGGTTTCTGCCATTAGCATATAAACACCTACAGACAGTGCTTCTTTCCTAAGGTCTCTGCCATGTGGTGCATATTGCCCTACGGCGTCTTCAGCAAATGCCCACAAAAGCAAACAAAAAAAAATAAGCAGAGATAAATGTATCCAGCTATATCTTTTCCAAGACTGTTTCTCTAACAAAGTCCATGTTTCTCTGTTGGCATCCCTCACTTCAGTTTGGGGGTGTGGGTGTGGGTCCGTTTGTGGTCTTCTCTCTGCTTTTTCCTCCTGTGCTCTCTACCTGACATTCAGAAGACATCTGAAGGCTATCTGCCCTGTCCAGGGAAGTTTTTAATATTTAACGCTGTACTGTTTTTAACACTTGATTGGGAGCCGCCCAGAGTGGCTGGGGAAACTCAGCCAGATGGGTGGGATATAAATAATAAATTATTATTATTATTATTATTATCATCATCATCATCATCATCATCATCATCATTATTATTATCACTTTCCCACTTGTTCCAATTCTCTTCAAATGTTTCAGCCCTAGGACCTCCAAATATATCTGGAATCCCGCCAGTCCCAGCCAGCTTGGTCAATCATGAGGGATGATGGGAGTTGTAGTCAAGCAGTGTCTGGAGGGCCCCAGGCTACTTAGGGGTACCATCTACTGAGTTCGCTCAGTGACATTTCATTCCACACTCCAGTCTTGAATGCTTTTTCCTGACATGCTCACTGACAGCATCGTTCTTCCTGGCAGGTACAAGCCCTCCTTTTATACAGCATTTACACCCTTGACATTGGGTTACTGCACATCCGAGAATGTAAGGCCTAGTCAGGGTTTCCCAAACTTGGGTCTCCAGCTGTTGTTGGGCTACAACTCCCATCATCCCTAGCTAGCAGGACCAGTGGTAAGGGCTGATGAGAACTGTAGTCCAAAAACAGTTTGGTATACCCTGGCCTAGATGATAGCCTAGACAGCATCTTAAAAAGCAGAGACATCACCTTGCCAACAAAGGTCCGTATAGTTAAAGCTATGGTTTTCCCAGTAGTGATGTATGGAAGTGAGAGCTGGACCATTAAGAAGGCTGGTCGCCGAAGAATTGATGCTTTTGAATTATGGTGCTGGAGGAGACTCTTGAGAGTCCCATGGACTGCAAGAAGATCAAACCTATCCATTCTGAAGGAAATCAGCCCTGAGTGCTCACTGGAAGGACAGATCGTGAAGCTGAGACTCCAATCTGTGACCCGGGGAAAGAGACAGTGGAAGAGGATTGGAAGAAATTTAAAATATATCTTAAAAACTGTTGTAAAGTTGAGGAGTGTTAGGATGTCAAGGAATAAGAAACAGAGAATTACAGCTGTAACTAATAAGTTAAAGAAAATTTAATGAAAGGGAATCAAGAAGTTAATTGACTGGAGGAGTTGCTAAAGAAATGTAAAACAAGGATGCAGCGAAAGGGAGGTATGGAGAAGTCAGGGGAAAGAAGGTACATGAAAATAAGAGTATGAAATTATACATGTTTAAATGTTTGTATGTCTTTGTTTTGTGCTTTGTTTGTTTTTTATTATGTGTTTGGAAAATGAATAAAAAATTATTTTAAAAAAAAAGAATTGATGCTTTTGAATTATGGTGCTGGAGGAGACTCTTGAGAGTCCCATGGACTGCAAGAAGATCAAACCTATCCATTCTGAAGGAAATCAGCCCTGAGTGCTCACTGGAAGGACAGATTGTGAAGCTGAGGCTCCAATACTCTGGCCACCTCATGAGAGAGAAGACTCCCTGGAAAAGACCCTGGTGTTGGGAAAGATGGAGGGCACAAGGAGAAGGGGACGACAGAGGACGAGATGGTTGGACAGTGTTCTCGAAGCTTCTAAAATGAGTTTGACCAAACTGCGGGAGGCAGTGGAAGACAGGAGTGCCTGGCATGCTCTGGTCCACGGGGTCACGAAGAGTCGGACACCACTAAACGACTAAACAACAACAACAACAGATGATAGCTCAGGTGATTCAAATAGTACATTACATTTAGTGAGAAGAATCATGAGCTGACAGTGCGGTCGGTTTCAGAGAATTAAGGAGATTTCTCCTTACCTCATGCCCTGATTCGTTCCCATATTGCCTTTTGCTGTTGCCTAGAATTCGGCAACAAGATGCTGACAGCATCTCTTTTTAGTTACATCCACGTCTTTGACTTTAATTATTTACCTCTGCTTTTGCTAATTAAAAAGAACCCCAGAGGGGCTGCATAAGGAACAAATAATGTTTTGTTACAAAAGCAAGGGCAATCAAAAACAAATGGCACAATGAGCTCTGATTAAAGTTTCCGTTAGGATAGTGTGCCTCCCATTTGCTTTTCTGTTTTTGAAGATTCCTTTTTAAAAAGCCAAAACCTCTTGAAATGAGTAGGCAGAGTTCGGAGCTAAAATTTCAGTCTCTTCCTCGTGTTAAATAAGGATAATTCCTAGCCACTTAGAGAGTGAACATTTGTCCAAATATTTAATAAGCCATGTGCTCTGTCCTTGTCTTTCCTCTGCTTAATGCGTGTCTCCCTTTGATTTAGATGTTTGTTTTTTCGTTTGCTGCCAGAGAAAATTGATTGGTCCTTCTCAAGCAAAACAGAACTGTCTGAGTGATCAAAAGGAGTTTCAGTCTAAATACAAAGAAATAAACTGTTTTCGTATTGTTTCTCAAATCCTCAAGATACTGTGCAGGCTTAGCATAACTCATCTCTCTTGGTCTGTGGGTGGTCTCAAGAGATACTCCAACAAGTTTCGGTGGAAAGCAAAGACATCACCCGGAGAAAGACAGAGCAAAAGAATTTGTGACTCCAGTACTGAATGTGTTCCCTTAATGAGCTGCAAAGTCTTGGACTGAGTTCCCCCTCCGTAAACAGAAAAAAGCCTTTCCCATGTTTTCATAGAGTCTGTTCAAGCACCTATTATGCCACTATCTAGTCATTTACTGAAGTCCCCCCCCCCATTTGTGTTAACAATAAGGTAAAGGTAAAGGGACCCCTGACCATTAGGTCCAGTCGTGGCCGACTCTGGGGTTGCGGCACTCATCTCACTTTATTGGCCGAGGGAGCCGGCGTACAACTTCCAGGTCATGTGGCCAGCATGACTAAGCCGCTTCTGGCGAACCAGAGCAGCGCACGGAAATGCTGTTTACCTTCCCGCTGGAGCGGTACCTATTTATCTACTTGTACTTGACGTGCTTTCGAACTGCTAGGTTGGCAGGAGCAGGGACCGAACAACCCGTTGCGGGGATTCGAACCGCCGACCTTCTGATCGGCAAGTCCTAGGCTCTGTGGTTTAACCCACAGTGCCACCCGCATCCCTCTATGTGTTAACAATAGATTATGCAATATATAATACATATACAGTACTTTAAAAAGCAAACAAATGCAACTTCAAAAGCCTGCTGTCTCTGAAGTAAAGGAACAGTCTCTCTCTCTCTGTGTGTGTGTGTGTGTGTGAGAGAGAGAGAGAGAGAGAGAGAGAGACAGACAGACAGACAGACTGCAAGTGTGGTGGGTGTGTCCATGCTACCTGTGCAATGGCTTCTGAACTAGCAGAAGTGTCCACTAATCAAGCAGAAGTGGAAGATGGTTTTTGCCAGTTCCATGATCCTACTGCACTCCATCTGTTCCAGGGGCCTGCCATAGTAGCATGGATGGGGCGCAAGAGGCTGCAGCAGGGAAGGAGAACTGGCCAAAATGGCCTCTCCTTCTCTTATGTTACATGACGTCTCTGCTAGAACAGATATCACCCCTTAATGCACTCCACCTATTGACCCATTTACAACAGTAGCCACATAGAATGAACTATAGCACAAAATCTCTGTTAGACCAGTGCCGTGTTTGTTATTTGTTTCATATAATTCGATAGATCTCGGTGAACTTACAAATTGTAATGCAGGAGTTTAAATATGTGCTGTTCCATAAAACCTCCCCACAATCTGCTGGAATCCTGCTACTGTGGACACAGATTTTTGGAATAGTTTGATGTCTAAGCCTAGCTGAGCAATGATTCCCCACTAGTGGCTAAGATCCCAGCAGTGGCTCATGGGAGCTTTGTGGCGAGATTACTCAACTGCCAGCGTTAGGAAGCCTAGAAATGAGGAAGCTTTCAGGCAAAAACATAGGACTGACTCACCGGCCTCAAACAAACCTAACAATTTGAGAGTTCATAGTATAGCAGTTTGGAAACCATTGACGCAGTCCACCAACAATGTTTGTTCCAGTGTACTCTGAGGAAGTGTTGTCAAGAACAGATGTGATATTGGCTGCAGAATTCATGTTAATGGTTTCTCTGATAGTGGAAGCGGAAACAAGGGGCTCAATAATGTGTTTTAGTGTGAGGTCATAAACCTCATGGCTTTTCAGCCATGGACCATGGGGCATTTTCTCCTCCCCTCTTCTATGACAGATAGTTAGTCTTTGGTGTATCCATTGTCACTTGCATGCCAGTTCCTGTAACTACCAACACATAGTCCTATCTATGAAAACCACAGGCACACACTGTGCGATAATGTGCATTCAGTGTTGGATGCCGGCACCGTTTGGGGGTGCCGTATGCACAGTGTCATCCCTAGTGTTGCCCCTGTCCCACGCTGTTAACTGAAGTTCATTCTGCTGGGGGAATATAATACATTTTGTACCAAGGATGCACTTCTCAAGTACCTGTTGTTTACTTGCTTTCTCGGGCCATCTCCTACTCATGTTGCAGAGCTGTGCCACTGTATTTACCTTGCCTATAAATGAAATAGGCAAAATAGGAAGCGGTACGGTACAGTGGTGTAGTGTGGGTTGCCAGTGCCCGTGACCATGCAGAGGGGAGGGAAACGGACAAGAGTATGCATACCCATTCAACTCCACATTCCCCAGGATATCGCAGCTGCAGGGATAAGGAAAGAAGAGTCATTCCAATGTCTGGAGAGCTCACTTCCAGGTTTGCATGGAGAAGCCGTTTTCAATGGAGCACAGCAATGGAAGCACGCAGCTGTATTCAGTGCTATTTTTCTAGAAAAAGAGGTGCTGGAACTCACCATGTGCGCCTCCCCTGTTCTCTCAGAATGGCAATGGCACTCACCTGAGAGGTGCTTGAACAGAGCTCCAGTGGAAAAAAACCATGGCTGTATTGAGGCAGCACCAGGTGTTGAAATTTTGCACACCTAACAAATGTTCACCCAGGACAATCATCCCTGTGCCTGAATACACCTAAGAAGTTTTTAAAAATAGGGGGTCTGTGTCAGCATCGCCCTTGAGCCAGTGTACCAACTGGACTCATGCACTACAGCCCCGACTGGGCTGGGCGAGCTGGGTAGCACTGCCAGAGACCTCCTTTGACACAGGAACAGGTGACAGTGCTGCGGACTCACAGCTTGGAGCTGAGAGCACCGGATTTACTTTCTCTGTAATGCAGTCGTTGCGCAGCAGCGTTTTGCAGAGTCTTGCAGAGTATAAACCACTCGGAGAGCAGCTCTGTAAAATATCTTCTTTTTATTCTACAACTACAACTATTATACAAACTATATACAGAGCTAAAGATTCAGCATAAATCAATGCTATACTCTGAGTGCCTGCAGAGTCTCTAAATATCTCTAAATAATATCTCTTGCACTCTCTCTCCGGCTCACTGACTGACTCTCTCTCACACACACTGAGATTCACTCACATGACTAATTAAGTAGAGAGCAATACATTGCTCCTCCTCTCTGTAGAGTCAGCAAAGACCTCAGGAGATGGTCAGGAGATTCTTGGGTATGGGAGGGGTGAAATCTCCTCATCCTCCCCCATTTCATCCGACCATTCAAGAATCTTTAACATAACTGCAATTTGCAGGTATCTCTCTCCCCCCTTATCTAAGACACTTTATCACATCATTAAACAGTTACTTCAACCTTTCTGTGTCTATTAGGAAAGAGTTAAAACATAAACCTCAACCTGTAGCTTACACAAAATACACATTGTGAATACACAAATGAATAAGCAGCTTCTGGAAAAATCTTCATACACATTTCTTCCTCAAATACAAATTTACATTTCTAATTAGGCAGATTTGAACAAACCATTTTCAGTACTTAAACACGCTTTCCTTCAAATATCAGGTAAGGAAATAAATGCAGCGTTTTGTGTCACTACTCTCAGCACACTTCATGCTAGGTTTAAAAACCCCACCAGAGTTGCATGTGACCGCAGCCTTTGCAAACTCTTCAGAAAACCTTTTCGGTGGTACCCCCTTGGTTGTTCTCTCAGATCTGCGCAAAACTCTTTGATCCTCTTGTTCTGGTGCTTCCTCCTCTTCAGGAGAATGGGGAGCTAAAGTATATGAGGCTGCTAAGTCTGCATCAGCGTCAGACTCACCTGAGGCTTTTGGGCTCTGATAATCTGTGCCATCATCTGGATCTACACTGGCATCAGGATTATCAATCACATCAGAACCTGTCTCCCTTTTAACTTTCTTTGCCCCTCTTGCACCATCATCACAAATGGGATGGCACTGAAAAATGCCAACTCTGTCCCATTGTGGATTGTCGTCAATACTCCTGGTCAGCCTTATGGTTTTCGTGTCTGTGATCAGGACACGATAATACCCTTTTTCATATCCTAGGAAAATACCATGTTCTCCATGCTTACTCAGTTTGTCACCCTGCGAGGTGTGCACCCAAACTTCCGAACCAAAAATTTTAAAGTGCTTCACACACGGCTTCCTTCCGTGAAGCATCTCATATGGGGTGCAATTTATACTAGACTGGTACCTCCTGTTATACACGTGACAGAAAAACGAAAGAGCTTCGGCCCAAAAAGGATTGGGCAGCCCCGAATCATGTAACAGTGTTCTAATTCCTTGCTGCAGGGTCTGGTTCAATCTCTCACATAAACCATTCTGCCAGGGCGATCTGGGCGTGGCAGTCCTATGCTCAATGCCCTGTTCAGAAAGAAAAGCCTCAAACTCTTCTGAACAAAACTCTCCACCCCTGTCAGTGAAAAAACAATGTACATTCTCATTATGTACATTCCTGAGCCATTTACAAAACTGACGAAACTTAGTAAAGGCTTCAGACTTTTTCTGCAGCACATAGACCCATGCATATTTAGAGTAGGAGTCTATCAAAACCATGAAAAACCTTGAATTGCCTCTAGAGAGCGCTAGAGGCCCCACTAAGTCTGCATGAATGACTTCATATGGTTTCTTGGCCTCTCTCCCAGACTCTGTACCTTTGGGAGCTTGCCTTGCCTTACTTTCAGCACAAGAAACACATTTCATGTGGTAGGGACATTCTTTTAGCTTCATACCCTGAACCATATCAGGCATTTTTGCCACAGCCTGGAAATTCAAATGACCATAAATGCGGTGGTAATGATGAATACATTGGTCATGCAACTTCTCATTCTTATCAACAGACAAATTGCAACACTCTTTCTCAGTTGCTTCTGCAGTACCTGTACCTGAAACAAAAGGCAATTGATACAGACCATTTACACATTTTGCATATAGAATGAGCTTGCCATCTCTACGAATTTCACAGCGAGATTTAGCAAACACCACCTTAAAACCCTGATGATCAAGCTGGGAAACGCTCAATAAATTGTCCTGAATTTCAGGCGCATACAGGACATTCCTAATTGTTGTATTCAGGCTCTTTAAGAACACAGTTCCCTTAGCCTCACTCGTGAGAACTGTCCCATCTGCTTGATGAATTACTTTCTCTTGCTTCTCAAGCTGAACAAAGAGATCCTTATCTTTGGCTACGTGGTTGGTACAGCCAGAGTCGATCACGAAGAAACTCTGTTGATTGCAGCAGCGAGAGAGCAAAACCTTTGAAGTAGCAGGTGATTGGGGATTTCGCCCTCCTCCCCCTCTGCCTCTGAAGTTTCCCTTCTTCTTTGAAGATTTCTTGCAGCACTGGAAACTCAAATGGCCTTGTGCTCCACATGAAAAGCACCGCTTTAACTTTAGTGCTTTAACAGCAGCAGTTTCACTTTCACTTTCCCCTGCTGAAGACTCAGGCACACTTTCAGGCACATTTTTAGCAGCACAATCCCGGCTTTCTTTAACAGCCTGTCTGCGATCCCACTCATTTAAGAGCACGCTAGACACATAATCCTCTGTTAGCCGGTCAGAAGGCAGTGTAGAAATCTGGGCAGCTACTCCATCATAAGACTCATCTAGGCTATTTATCATCAGCATTGCAAACACAGCCTCTGAAATAGCCAGGTCTCGCTCAACAAGGTCCTGTCTGAGACGCTTTAACTGAGATAGATGGCTAGACAAATCACCACCTTTCTGCAACTGCAACCTGCACAGCTTCTTGAAGAAAATCACACTGGAACCAGCATTTTGTCTCAGATGCATGTCTCTCAACTTATGCCAAACAGCTTGTGCAGTCTCTTGACCCTCTAAGTTCACCAGCAAGTGGTCTGAAACACTCAAAACAATTGTCCCTCGGGCTTTCATATCTGCAGCATGCCACTCAGCCCAATCATCATCATCTTTATCTGGAGGGTCATCTTCTATGGTGTGAAATAGCTTTTCCCTCTGTAAAAGCGCTTTCATTTTAACTTGCCAAACTGCATAGTTTTCAGGCGTGAGGAGGGGAAAGGACAGAGCCATCTGGCCAGAATGTGCACAGGCCATGTCTGCTATTACTTAGAGCAAGACACTTCCCTCGTGCAAACACAGATAAAGCCTTGGACTTCTTCAGCCACTCTCTCCCCCACTCAGAGCGCAATTAACAGGCAAACAGGGAAGCTATCTTCTTTCTTTTGGCAGTCAGCAACATACCTCAAGCAGCAGCAACAGCAACAGCAGTAGCTTGAGCACTCTGCTTCTAGGCACCACAAATCAGTCCAGCATGCAGCCTCCGTTCCGCCGTCCAGCGATCAGCAACAGACACCTCTGGCGACTGGGACGACTGGGATGACTGGAACAACGACTGGTCAGCGTTCTGGGCCCATAACCGATGTCAGCATCGCCCTTGAGCCAGTGTACCAACTGGACTCATGCACTACAGCCCCGACTGGGCTGGGCGAGCTGGGTAGCACTGCCAGAGACCTCCTTTGACACAGGAACAGGTGACAGTGCTGCGGACTCACAGCTTGGAGCTGAGAGCACCGGATTTACTTTCTCTGTAATGCAGTCGTTGCACAGCAGCGTTTTGCAGAGTCTTGCAGAGTATAAACCACTCGGAGAGCAGCTCTGTAAAATATCTTCTTTTTATTCTACAACTACAACTATTATACAAACTATATACAGAGCTAAAGATTCAGCATAAATCAATGCTATACTCTGAGTGCCTGCAGAGTCTCTAAATATCTCTAAATAATATCTCTTGCACTCTCTCTCCGGCTCACTGACTGACTCTCTCTCACACACACTGAGATTCACTCACATGACTAATTAAGTAGAGAGCAATACATTGCTCCTCCTCTCTGTAGAGTCAGCAAAGACCTCAGGAGATGGTCAGGAGATTCTTGGGTATGGGAGGGGTGAAATCTCCTCAGTCTGTTGTAATAATGAACTACTCTGTTCCCCATTGATTATGACTAACTTGTTCCATTGGTTTCAGTGGACCACCTATGACTCTATACTATACAGGTATTCTTGGAAATATTCCCCAATTAGTTCAATTGGTCTTATTTCCTTGTAAGGCATAGAATCTCAGCCTTACTCAAGGCTAACTGGGAGCAGGAACCGCCATCTCAAAATACAGAAACAGGACGCATGGATGCCTTTATTGCACAGGTGTAAATGCTTTCCACATAACTTCAAAAACATAAGCCTTAACAAGGAGAGGGGGAATTGCCTTATGGTATGTGTTAGAAGCTCAGTCTGGCAGCTCATCAGTTATAAAAGAGAACAAGACATTAAAATAAACAGAAAAAGAGCTGCTGGATAATCATGACTCAGAACAAACCAGAGCACAAATCACTCATACAGTAGCCAAGATTGCTCCATAAAATGTGGCAGCCAACTCTCTGGGAAGGGAAAGGAATGCCAAGCCTCAGTTCCACCAGTGCCAAGTGTTAAGTAGCCATGTTAAGAACCACCATGTTAGAATGCAGAATGCCAGATGCAGAGCAGTGAACTCTGTGGCAAAAGTGATGCTCATCCTGTGAGGCTCAGTTCAAATATATGCAGGCAGATTGAGGTCCGGGTTTGTGGATTCCTCAGCAAGGTGCCCTGTGTTCAGCCCTAAATTGTTTAAACTGGCAACCCAATGGGTCTAACTGGTGGCAGTGGCAGAGGTCATAAGTACTTCAGTGGAGCTATCCTTTACATTTCTCACCACATAGCATCATTCCAGGGCATTGTGGGAAATAAAAATGGTGGATCATCCAGGGACCCAATGCAGAAAAACAAAACAACAAAAGTTTGAAGGAAAGCCCAAACAGGCATCAGTGATAAGTCCTACCAAGACACAAGGACTTTTGTTCAGGTATGATGCCGATGTCAGGTCTACATCCATATTCACAGTCCAAGCCCCAATTTCATTTAAATCCACTCAACTTCTCACCAAAGCCGTGAGTTCACAAAGTGGTCTTAGAGAAGTCACTGCCCTCTCTCCCAATACTGACTGCTATTTAGGAATAAAAATGTTGACATGTTTTACAGGATGTTATTTGAATGTTCTTATGCGAAGTCTTTGGCCACATCTTCACCACACATTTTAAAAGCACCTTAACCATCATGGTTCCCCCCAAATAATCCTGGAAACTGTAGTTTGTTAAGGCTGCTGAGAGTTGGTGGAGACCCCTATTCCCTTCGCAGAATTACAATTCTCAGAGCGGTTTACCAATCAATTCCCCTTTCCCTGGGAACTCTGGGAAATGCAGCTCTGTGAGGGGGAAAGGAGTCCCCCAAGAACCCAGAACAAGTGGCAGTTATCACATATGACAGGATTAGGGAACCTCTACCCCGTGGCTCAAATGCAGCCCTCCAGGTTGCTCAGCCTAGTCCTGGGGAGGCTTCCCATACCATGCTCCTCAACAGCCTTACTCTGCTCTCTCCTCAAGAACTTTTGTTTTGTTTTGAAAGTTTTATTGAACTAGCTGGAGCAGGGGTAGACTTTGATAATATGACAATATGAGTGAGGACAAAATTTGCCCTGCCCCCAAATATTTCTTAGTCTCATGCCTCCCTCCCATGCCTTGCCTTCCATTCTGTGCAGTGCCGAATTTATGTATAAGCTAAACAAGCTATAGCTTAGGGTGCCCGCCCCACAAAAAAAATTAAAGGAGAAAGAAACTGGATGTACATTTCCAAAATATAAGATTAAAAAAACACAAATGAAATAAAACCTACATACAGCAACAGTGTTTTGTGTTGTGTAGGCTCCTATGAGTAATGGGCCCAGCCTGCTAGCCTGCTCCCTAAAATATCACTGGTTTGCTCATTTCTATATACCATAGTGTGAGAAGTTTCTTACGTGGACTTACAATGAGACAAGGAGACACCGAGATAAGGTCTATTACTTCCCTTTTATTATACGCGTTTGCAAAGGCGGGCTCCTCGTCCCAGGGTGGTACGAAGAGCCCCGAACAATGGACGGGCAAGAGTTTTTATCCCTATTGCTGCCGCCCCTCATTCGAGGCTTGGCTTACAATCTGGCTCATCATCAAAGACATGGTACTAATACATCATCCATTCTACACTCTCTAAACCTAAACTTATTTAGAGACTCTTTCTACTTCCTTATCTTGTTGACCTGGCTCCCCTGCACCCAATGCTGGAATTTACAATAGCCCACCGCAGGAATTTACAACTGAGTTCGAGGCACACCTTGTTTACTCCTTCTCACAATCCCCCCCTCTTTTTGTATCTTGTCTCGAACTCACATAATAATTCTTGGGCTGCTATTTCTGCTTCCTCATCTGATGTAGGTACTGAGGCATATTGCATCTTCATGAAATATGTGGATACCTTCCGTTCTGCTAGGAGGGACAAAGAATTATTGATAGTTCTAACGAAGATTGGCAAAATGCATGGAATTAAAACGCATCCTGCCGCAATTAACCCAATTAGGGCCACTATGGCCTGCAGACCAGGTAATTTAGGGAACCATGAACCAAACATATCCTTAAAATTTAATCCATCCCAAGTCTGGACCGGTACATGTGCTAACTTTACCATACGGTCTGCTATGTCTTTCACCACTTTCCCACTATCATCTATTTCAATACAACAATTAGTAAGATTAAATTTTCCACAAACCCCGCCTTCTTTTGCTAATAAATAATCCAAAGAAAGCCTGTTTTGCATAATATATGTTCGGCTTTTAGCACTTTCCTTAGCTAATTTGGTTAACGCTGCGGCTGTTTCATTAGTAATTATTTCTACAACTGCCTGTAAACGGATAATGCGATTCAGCAAATAGATGGGATCTCTGCCAAAGGATCCGGCTGTGCCATCATTTGCCCAAGTGGCTGGACCATAATATTGGATAATTCTCTCTGGGGGCCATTCTGTATCTGTCCATTTTCCTATATGGATTCCCCGTTTTCGTCGTGGTCCTATTTCATCATATACTGGGACTCCTAGTTTTGCTTTAGTATGCAAAGGGAGTAGGAAGAAACTAGGTCTTAAGGTTGCCAATACACATGAGCCGACCCAATTTAAAGGTAACCTATTGTAAGCATAGCTCCCACAAGCCCAGTAAAACCCATCGGGGGTTTTCCATTCTAGCATTCTGTTCTCCGGGTCTAGGAGAAAGCTCATATTGGTAATATTTCCGAGGGGAGAGGGCCAAGTTTTATTATTATTCCCTTGACTCCACCACTGTTTGTCCTCCCATTGTCCTATACAAGGGAGTGTCCCCACATGCGTTCCATTTATTCGGCTGGTGTTCCTGGTGAAGCATTCTGTCCCAACTAGGTGATTAGAGATTTGCCATACCTCGTTACCCAAATGCTTATAAGTGTAATTGTTTTGTGTTTTATATACCTCCGTATAGTTTACTTCATGAGCCACCCATGGCCACTGATCCCCCATATTTGTTCCTCCACATACAAAACAATTTTTCACCGTTAATTCCTTGGCTATAGTCTCAGCTAAACTTAGGAACATATTATGGGCTTTAGGGGGTAGGGGAAGGGTATTTAAATGCTGTACTTCTTCCTCAAAATCTTCGAATACTGATATGGGTTGTCTCATTACCTTAGTTGTGTGTATTTGTATGATGAGATATCCATAAGGATCTTTTCCAGTCCCATCAATGCCTATACCTATGTGCACAAGTTTAGGCGAAGTAGAAGGTCTCTCGCTCGCCCATAGACATACTGGGTTGCATTTTCCTGTGGAGCAGTCGGTGGAGGCCGCTCCCCTAGTGAGATTTATTCCCTCAGGGCCTCTATAGGTGGGCTGCTTATTAACTCCCTCTGAGTACCAATAATTATATACCCCGGCCCCAGCCCCCACGTTGCTTCCTTTTATTCTCTGGAAAAGGTACTTTCTTTCCTGTAAATATGATTGTTCCCATCCACGATTTCCACACCAGACCCCTGCCCCTCCATTTGGGCCCTGTCCTTTATCTATTGCGATACAAGCATCAAAACAGACCATAATCCTGCCCTCTCCCCTTGTTGTATTATGTGCTATATAACCCTGTCGGTTTTGGGCCAAGGAAAACATACTTCTCCCCTCACCAGCTTGATTAGCGGTTCCGCCCTTATATCCGTAAACATATATACTGGAAGTTATGGGTCCCACCGCCAGGGGTTCATAGCATTCCGTCTTGTTTCCTTTTACCCTACATCTATAATATTGAGTTTGGTTGTGAACACAAGGATCTAACTGTTGAACACATTCTGGCGCTATATTATAATACATTAGGGTCTGTGTGATTTTATTGCCTGTTCGGGTTGTCTGGATGCATTCGGTGCACTGGGGTTCCGATTGGGTTGCCCATGAAGTGGCCCATCCTATTAATACTATTCCTAATACTTGCCAGTTACCTTTCATGTGTGGGGTTCAAATAGATTAAAGCTTGCCTCACCGTTGGGGTTTCTGCTAATTGGCACGTTACCTCCCCTCCTAATTTCACTTCACAATATTGGAGTATAACGTCCTCTATAAAGATGATGCTGCACCTTTCAGTACAATGCACACACTGCACACACCCTTCGCAATGTTGACAGCAACAGCACTCGAAAAAACACACACAGGTACAAAACAAACACATCACAGTCTAGGTGCGCCCTTCTGGATCCCGGTTCCTGATTTGGTAAGCGTAACTTTCAGCGGATTATTTGGACTAGTCACTGCTGTCCAATTTTCAGGTGGAGCTCTTTTCACCCGGTGGTAATGGGTCCAGCCATGCTCTCTGGTCCGTACTGCTGATTCGGTTGTGAGCAGGACCTGGTATGGGCCTTCCCAACTCGGGCTGAGTTTCTCCGTCCGCCAAGCCTTTATCAGGACCAGGTCTCCGGGCTGAAAGGTGTGCTGTTGCT
Organism: Podarcis melisellensis; assembly: GCF_964234715.1. NCBI lineage: Eukaryota > Metazoa > Chordata > Lepidosauria > Squamata > Lacertidae > Podarcis > Podarcis melisellensis. The sequence continues at coordinate 30,674,665 of NC_138542.1, forward strand.
CCAGGAGCGGGGGCCGCTGTGCTAGTATGCCTTGTCTGTGGAAAGATAACAGAGACTGGGACAGTGACTGCAAATATTTCCTGATAAACTGATCCCTGAACTCGATTTGAGGGTTTCCTAATACTACCAAATATGGGTGACCCATCATCATCTCAAAAGGGGACAGACCAGTGTCTTTTCGGGGAGCCACCCTCATCCTTAATAGTGCCAAAGGGAGATTTTTCGTCCAAGGCAGCCCATTTTCAAGATATAACTTAGTCAAATGTTTTTTTATTTCCCCATTCGCCCGTTCCACCTTTCCACTGCTCTCAGGGTGCCAGGGCGTGTGGAAACTCCACATAATCCCCACAGCTCTCATTACCTCCTGCATTGCTTTTTGGGTGAAATGAGTTCCCCTATCAGAGTCTATGACTTCTATTATTCCATACCGAGGAAGAATGTGTTCCAGAATGGCTTTGCTAACCACCTGAGCTGTGGCCCTACGGCTAGGGAAGGCCTCAATCCAACCTGTCAAATGATCTTTAAATATCAACAAATACTTCTGCCCCCCCCTTTCTGGCAGTTCGGTAAAATCTACTTGTACTCTCTGGAAGGGCCATACCGCTAGAGGCCGCCCACCCCTTTCAGTTTTCCTTGCCCGGGCTTTGTTAACCTTTTGACATATCAGACACTTCCATGCGATGGCGTGCGCCATCGGCCACATGTCTCTACTCCAATACACTGACTTCGCCAAATTCACCATTCCCTCCGTGCCTAAATGACTTCCTTCATGTATTTTCTCCAATATATTTAACATAGTTGATTTTGGAAGGACCATTTGCTTTTCTGGAGTCTCCCAACTTTCTCCTTTTCTTTCCCATCCCTCCTTTTCCATGTATTCTTTCTCCTTTTGAGTGAACACTAAATCTTTTACATCCTGCGGGTCAATCACAGGTACTTGCAGGACACATTGTTTAAATATTTCCTTCCTTGGTTCCCCCTCCGCCGCTTCTCGCGCTCGGAGATCAGCCCATGCATTTCCCTGTTCCTCCGAACTGTGTCCTTTGGTGTGGGCGAGGATGTGCACAATGCCTATCTTCCGAGGTCCCATCAGGGATTCTAGTAGCCGCTCAAGTAAAGCAACGTGTTCAATTTGTTTCCCATCCGCCTTTATGAAGCCCCTTTCTCTCCAGGTCCGACCGAAAGTATGCACCACTCCCCATGCATATCTTGAGTCAGTCCAGATTGTCACATCTAACCCGGTTGCCAATTCCAGGGCTCGGGTTAGCGCCATTACTTCACATTTCTGGGCTGACCAAGTGCTAGGGAGGGCCCCGCTTTCTATTGTCTCCCCGTCTTCCTTGACCACTGCGTATCCCGACCTTCTTTTTCCTTCCCTCACATGACTAGATCCATCTACGAACCATCTTTCCCCTTCCGTTAGAGGTACCTCGCTTAGATCTTCCCTAACTTTGGCCATTAATTCTATATCCTTAAGGCAATCATGCTCATCGAGTTCCCATTCTTGCCGCTCCCCTCTTAGGAATTCCGCTGGATTCAAATTTCTATCTGTCCCTATGGTTATATCATTTCCAGTTCTGAGTATCCCTTCATATTGCACTAGGCGCCTGTCCGTCATCCAGGTGGGTGCAGCACCTGTCAGTACTGCGCCTATCTGATGAGGGCTGTGCACTATCAGTGCTCCTCCAAAGGTCAATTTCCTGCTTTCCAATACTAATTCGGCCGCTGCAGCCACCGCTTGAATGCACGCCGGCCATCCTCTAACCACTGGTTCTAAGGTTGCGCTTAGATAAGCTACTGGCTGATATCGCCCCCCTCTTTTCTGAGCCAGGACTCCTACTGCCGTCTGAGCAGCCACTGTCACATACAAGTGGAACGGCTGCTGTAGATTTGGCAGGGCCAGAGCCGGACTAGTTATTAAAGTTTTCTTAATTTCTTCCCACCTGGCCTTATCTTCCTCGTCCCATTGCACCTCCTCTTGTTTTCCTGTCAGTTTCCTATTCAAAAACTGAGTCAACTTTGAATACTGATCTATCCACAATCTGCAATATCCCAATAATCCTAACATTCTTCTTACATCAGTTTTATCTTTAGGTGGTCGTAGTTCCATGATCCCTTTTACTCTATCTGGGTCTAATTGCCTTATCATCCCAAGCCAACAAAACCTGTCCCAAAGGACTATTTGGATCTATGGGGTCTTTGGTCCCATTACTGGGGCCCCTTTTACATGTACTCTGACTCTTTCCCATACTCTATTATGTCTCTTTTTCGTTCACTCACACAATCACGCGGAATCGCCTGGCCGTTTCCCTCGCGGGAGAACGGAACCGCAAGCTAATCCTCCCGCCGGGGTCCCAGGCCCCCCGGTCCACACTCACGCGTCCGTTTGGAACCTCTCTTTCATACAGAGACCACACACCAACAACACCCAATATTCCCCTTCCCAGGGATATATTACCAAGATACTCACCCCCTTCAGTCTAGTGCCTCCTTCTCGGTGGCTGGTAAACTGGCAGGCGTCCCTGCAGGGCGAGGCAGTCCCCGACTGCGGCGGTCCCAGACCACCAGTCTTTCAGAATATCTTAAGTCGGTTCTCCGTCCTTCCAGCTCCCGGAACCTGTCACCGCGGGCCCTGAGCAACAGATCTCTCCGAAAGTCGGAGTGCCGGCTGATCCGTTCCCCAGCCCCCGCCGAGCAGGTCGTCGAGAGCCCCACGTCGTTGGGCGCCAAAAATTGTGAGAAGTTTCTTACGTGGACTTACAATGAGACAAGGAGACACCGAGATAAGGTCTATTACTTCCCTTTTATTATACGCGTTTGCAAAGGCGGGCTCCTCGTCCCAGGGTGGTACGAAGAGCCCCGAACAATGGACGGGCAAGAGTTTTTATCCCTATTGCTGCCGCCCCTCATTCGAGGCTTGGCTTACAATCTGGCTCATCATCAAAGACATGGTACTAATACATCATCCATTCTACACTCTCTAAACCTAAACTTATTTAGAGACTCTTTCTACTTCCTTATCTTGTTGACCTGGCTCCCCTGCACCCAATGCTGGAATTTACAATAGCCCACCGCAGGAATTTACAACTGAGTTCGAGGCACACCTTGTTTACTCCTTCTCACAATAGGGTGCCTAGATTCTGCATGGACTGGTTGCATGGCAACATGTGCAAATGGCTTTAGATACCTATTAGGCCCATAAATTACCATATAGCATATATTCAACACAAAAAACAGGGGCAATTTGTTGTTGGCAAAGGACAGCTGGACATATAAAGGGCCCCATTACCTTCAGTAGCTTAGGACCTCATCAAACCTAAATCTGGCCCTGATTCTGTGCTTGCTCTCAAGTACATTACGTCTGACTGGGGCCTAACTTTGAGTAGCTAAAAAAAGGGTTTAAAAACCCCCAACCTATTATTTTGCATCCCCTTGGTTCGGCACCCTGTGAGGAGGAACTGGCCACACCACCCTTAAACTGGCACTGACTGGAAGTGCTGAACTGGGGAGGGACACTTGGATTGGCTCCTTGTTGCCTACCTGAGTTGCCAACCTTCCCTGCCACACAAACTCACCTCAGAGCTCCTGGGTCCATCAGTGTCTCACCAAAATTTTTATTTCATTCAGAATAGGGACCTTATGGCAAATATAAAATACGCTGGTTTTGTTTTGTTTTCATTTCAATGAGTATCCCATTGTGCTGTGTGATCACATCCTTTTCCATGGTATGGATGTATAGGGAGAGTTCTCCTCATTTGTTGCCAATCTGAATACAAAACAAATCCTCCCCATATAGGGTAGGTGCAGTAGCACTTGGCAAACAAATAAATTGTAATTCAATTTTGCATAAGAATTATATATTTTTTGTTCCTAAAATGTCTCTGGGCAAATTGGCACTATGGTACCATAACGTACAAGATAACACATTTTTGAGAATGTACGTGGGAATGTTTTTTTTGTTTTTGTTTTAAGCCACACTCTCATTTATATATAGCCAGCCTATTTACAATCATTGGATGATGCCCATCAGGAAATACAGTGAGATAGCTGTTTATATCAAATTGTTTTGACAAAGCAGCACAATGGAGAAAAAGGCCCTTTTAATTGCACTAGAAGATCATACAAAGGCTGTTATCATTCTTTTCGGGTTCGATCAGCCACTGTAAGTTAGTTGCACTTAATGGGGTTTTGAGTTCTGGCTAGTTTTGTATATTGATTTCAGTAATTTCATGAGCATATGATTTACTTGCTTTGGATCAAACAGTAACACCGTTACGGTTACCAATAGTAACACTGACGTGTCTAAACATATCCAAAGACCTTTATGATCTTTCTCCATCCAAATATACAAATTTGCTTCCAGATTTGCTCTGCCTGTTGCGCCACATAATTGCATAGCCAAATAAGTTGGACAAGTTCCATGTGTTCAGTTAAAGGGGTGAGGGTTGGTTGCTTCTCTGTTGATATTTGCTGCCATTTACTTTCCAAGCAGCTAAACCAAATAGGTCAATAAACAGAGCTTTTGGAGTAATTTTAATATTACTCTAATTGTTAGATTTATCTACTTATTTAATTTTTTTATAGCTGAAATTGAAGGCAAGATCCTGCTCTCCAGGTAACATATAGTAAAATAACCTCCCACCTTGAAGAAAACATATCATAATCAATTTTTAAAACACAGCAGCAGCAGAGAGATACTGCTGGATGCTAGCTGGTGTGGATTATAGGTATATTATATATGAAAATCTCTAATATATTAGATTTCTGGGGTTTCCCTAACTCTTTTTTTTTCTTTTCTTTTTTAAAACTAGAACTTTATAGTAATAGTCATTTTGATGCTGTGATGCTACTTTGACAACTGCTGCAAACGTGCCCACCAATTCTGCTGTTCACAGAGCCAGAGAGCAATGGTTCATAACTGGAATTTCCTGGCACACTCTTGCACCAATGTGAGGCAACCAAGGCTAACTGGACCACCTTTCAGATGCAAATGAGGAATAGGTTGGCACATCTTCCACGTTAATAAAATGTCTTGGTGACTCTACAAAAAATTGTAGCTCCTGCTCCTACCTGGACTAGTCAGATCTATAAAATCCACAGAACTATCTAGCCATTTCATAGGTCTATGGTGCTACTGAGACTATAAATCTATAGGGTTTTTTAAAAAAAATCTATAAGTCAGGGCAAGTCATATTGGGCAACTAAACATGGTGGGTGATGAGTGGCAGCCTGGAGAGAAGGGAAGTGGTAGTGTTGCTGCCCCTGCAGACAGTGGTGAGCAGGACAGATGTCCTGCACTGGTTGGAAGGGGTGTTGGGAGCGGAGCAGCCAGGCAGAGGGGATATGTGTGATGGCAGGCAGGGGATCTGCCTTGGTTGGGTAGGTGGTCTATCCATGGTGCAGGGCTGTGGGTCTCTTGAAGTTTGGCACTGACCATCCTGGGGAAAAACCTGCTCTTTAGTGCTCAATCGGAGCTAAAAGGAATCTGGGTTTCCCCCAGATTGCCATTTGTTCTGATATATCACTAAAGACTGGGTTTTCCATTGGAAGAGAGTGGGGCAAGGGGAAAACTCATTGGACCCATGCTTAGAAAGCGTGGGTCAAGCGGGTAACTGCTAGGACTTGTGCTTTCTAGGCACAGCACATGTGGCAGTGTGGATGAGCCCTGTATTTACATATGTGTGGATGAGCCCTGTACACACACACACACACTTTACAATTTTTTATGTGCTGTAAGCTGCCCAGAGTGGCTGGGGAAACCCAGCCAGATGGGCGGGAAATAAATAACAAAATCATCATCATCATTGTCCCAGCATAAGAGGTGGCATTGGATCCTTGTGGTGGGGCAAGCTCTCCCATTGTACCATGCCACAATCTGAGCACTGTGAAGCCTAGCATCATAGAACCACAGAGTGAGAAGGGCCTAGTAAGCCATCCCACCCAACTCCTTTCTTGATGTAGAAGTTCCTGAGCTACAGCATCCTCAGACAGTTATAAGATCAGTGCATCTCCTTCAGATAACATCTCAAGCATCTCAACACACACAAAACTAAAGCAGCATCTTTATTTCATACATAACAATCAGTATAAAAATGTTTATTACATAAGAGCTGTTTTGTGTACACAATATATTATATTGCTATAAGCCGATGCAAAGACTGCGCTCATACTTCATAGTTCCACTTTGTTTCCAATATATTATATTGTTTCAATGCCACAACTACACCGTATTCAATAGAGCATGCTGCAGAAATGGGAATTGGCTTTAAATTAAAAAAAGCTTTTGCCTTTATTAAACGGAACATGTAAGACTGCATCGTGCCAAAATAAAAAATAAAAATTTGTTTTTAAGGTATGTAGACACAAATCCAGGAAAAACCGTGGGTTCCAGGCCAGCGTTTTCAAAATCTCTCCCCAATTTTGGATAATCAATTTGTTCTGAGGAATTTCTTTCAAGGAAAGGGGGGAAAAAACTCCAAGTCAATAAAGAATTGAAATATAGTACAAAAAAGAAACCGGTCCAAAAAGCACTGAAAACAAGAAGCCTATATAACTGTGCTAGGGAAGTAAAACTTAAAAGGAATAGTAAATATCAGCTCAGTGGTTTATAACGAAGCTAGTAAAATTCAGGCCAGTAATCTTAAAATGTAATGAACAGCGTTTTAACATTCAACACATGAAAGGTTAATGAAGGCTATGAACTTTGTGTAACATAAAACGTTTCAGATGTTGGAGTTCACCAGATATAATTGGATTCAGGGGGCGCTTGCTTCTCTTCGGCCCTTTTCGGTGAAGGCGTGTACTGCCTGTGCTTCGTGCCTGTGGGCCTCAGGCCATTTGTCAGGTTGGCTCCGTACCCTGAAAAAAGACCCAGTTCAAGAGTAAGGAAACTACAAATGCAGCCCCCCCTTTTCACTGTGAATGTTTCACATGGAAATTTCAATATGGACTTCGCGCCGGAATTCACACAGTACTACCATAAGACAAACATTTATTTCCGAAAGGCGATTTTTCTCGTTATATTTATGGATCTGCCTTGACATGTGTACCCTGCAGTAAGGTAAAGGTAAAGGGACCCCTGACCATTAGGTCCAGTCATGACCAACACTGGGGTTATGGCGCTCATCTCGCTTTATTGGCCGAGGGAGCTGGTGTACAGCTTCCCGGTCATGTGGCCAGCATGACTAAGCCGCTTCTGGTGAACCAGAGTAGTGCATGGGAACGCCGTTTACCTTCCCGCCGGAGTGGTACCTTTTTATCTACTTGTACTTTGATGTGCTTTTGAACTGTTAGGTTGGCAGGAGCAGGGACTGAGCAACGGGAGCTCACCCCGTTGCGGGGATTTGAACCGCCGACCTTCTGATTGGCAAGTCCTAGGCTCTGTGGTTCAACCCACAGCGACACCCGCCTCCCTTCTGTACCCTGCAGAACTTGGTCACAAATCTACAGACAAGTAATCAAGAGGTAATTTGCTTGATTACCGTATTGGCCGGAATATAAGCCTCACTATCCCCCCCAAATTCTGACTGTGAGACATATTCATGACCTTACGGTATGGAGCCTGGAGCGTGGGGCAAACAGCGCCAGGAGTGCAGCGCCTGCTCCATGCGTAGGCCCCCATCCTCTCCCCCAAGGCTGGGAAGGGAGAGAGCGAAGAAGGGAAACGCATCGGCAAAGCAGCGCAGTCCCCCCCCCCCCAGAGAGGAGCAGAGCAGAGAGGAATGGAGTGGCTGATATTTGGGTATTTTTCTTTTTTCTCCTCCCCCCTCCAATTTTAAAGGTGCGGCTTATATTCGGGTGCAGCTCATATTTGGGACAATACAGTGTTCTACAGGGGCGGCAACTAGAATAAAATATTGGGGGACCCCAGGTCAGCCCCTCCCTGCATAATCAATCACATGATTGATTATCACTGCAATGTGTTCAAATGCACCTTTGAAGGTGACCCGGAAACTACAACTAATCCAGAATGCGGCAGCTTGACTGGTGACTGGGAGCGGCCGCCGAGACCACATAACACCGGTCTTGAAAGACCTACACTGGCTCCCAGTACATTTCCAAGCACAATTCAAAGTGTTGGTGCTGACCTTTAAAGCCCTAAACGGCCTTAGCCCAGTATATCTGAAGGAGCGTCTCCACCCCCATCGTTCTACCCAGACACTGAGGTCCAGCTCCGAGGGCCTTCTTGCGGTTCCCTCACTGCGAGAAGCCACGTTACAGGGAACCAGGCAGAGGGCCATCTCGGTAGTGGCACCCGCCCTGTGGAACGTCCTCCCACCAGATGTCAAAGAGAACAACAACTACCAGACTTTTAGAAGGCATCTGAAGGCAGCCCTGTTTAGGGAAGCTTTTAATGTTTGATGCATTACTGCATTTTGATACTTTGTTGGAAGTCAGCCAGATAGGCGGGGTATAAATAATACATTAATATTATTATATTATTATGATGTGTCACCCCCACCCATTTGAATGGCAAAGTCCATCAACTTTGGGGTACCTCCCTATGGCTGTTTAGCATGGCACAGGGAAAAAACAAAGAGAATTGAATTGCTCTTAACAGATGATCTCAGGAGACTAACGTTTAAACTATAGTTTATTTATTATATTTTTATCTTCTCCCACTCTATCCTCACAACCTGTGAGGTTAGTTAGCCAGAGAGAGAGAGAGGGGTGGGGTGGGGTCCGCTGCAAGCTCACATAAAAAGCCGAAATTATCAGGTAAGGAAATGGGTAGATTAAGTGCTGTCTAAACGCAGCCAGAGTCTGCTAAATCATCTTGGATCTGAGTACACAGTGCCTAGTAGCAACCCTGTGAGATGGGATTGGTGGGGAAAGGGTGTCAATAAACCCATACCACAGAGATTGCATATTTTATGGAGGCGAAGAGTCATATTTTGTCAATGCCACTTACTTTTATTGCAGTGCCTTCCATGCCAGCCTTCTCGACACTGGCATGTGTTAGGTTCAATACAGATCCCATATGATCCACAACCAGGTTCACATACGGCTGCAATAAGATACCTACAGTTAATATCTAAACCAAGTATTTCCTTTTGTTTTAGGATCTTCCACTGCGGCACACTAACGCATACCCACTGTTTAGCACGAACGTTACAAAATCCCAAATCTGCTGCAAAAGCTTTTTTAGGAAAAGGTCGAGTTGACTGAGCACTTACGCTTTGAACAGAGATCTCCTTGGTAGCCTTTGGAACACTTGCATTTATTTTTACCAGTACATTTGCCTCCATTTCTACACGGCTGATGGCATTTGCCTAGAAATGATTAAAAAAAAACGATGATTGATTTTTTTATTTTTTTAAAAGGATGATAGCACTGCATTTATTGCCTTAAGTGAAATCCGGCCCAGCCCCACTAGAGCTGATTACAGATTTAACAGCAGTTATTACCTATGAGATGCGAATGGGACCACCACCACGATCAACAAATACTGACATCGCACACTCAGTAGACTTCGTACCCAGAATAGAGGCCTGGCTTGCACATTATATTTATAACACAGCTTAGCAGGAGAGTGAGGGCTCCAGGAAAAGAGATCATGGCTGCTTTGCTCTTCCCCAGGTCATTCAGCATCAATTTGCCCTTACCCCATGACTTCTATATCCTTAATAAACACCCATCCACAAACCAGGCAGCCCAGTGTTGTGAAACCTAAAGCTCATTTTGCCTGCTTGTACCATCTTTTGGTACCTCAAGAAGAAGTTAGGAACCTCAAGAAGAATCTTTTCGGTCTGCTGAAAAGGGCATAAAATTGGGACTCACTGATTTCACACTGATCCCCCTCAAGTCCTGCAGGACAAATACATTTTCCTGGATAAAAACATGTCCCTCCATTGAAGCAGGTCGTTGTGCAGTTTGCTGGGGAAGACAAAGCAAAAGTATGAGACAGGATATGTAGGCTTTCACCACCAGAAATGGATAGCTTTGGCAAGGTGCAACGAAGTTTGGGGGCTTTTCAAAAGCCAATCAAACCAAACCCCCAAGGAAAGGGTGATTTAATGCACTCAAATGTGGATTCAGAGGTACGGCATCTCTTTTGCATGCAAGAAACTGCCATGTTCAATAAAAGGACAGCCTTGAATGAACTTTGCATGTTCATCAGAGCCACAGCTGTGATGGCAGGAAAATATAATTTTTGGTGCTAGGAGTGGTGCTCAGCCTTCGCTGAGACTGGAATCCTAAAGGGCAAATGACAAGAAAAATGAAATTGTCCCAGAATCATTGGGGCACATTCTAAGGTTAAGCTTTGCTGAGACTCGGGTAGGATGTGCTAATCAGTTCTGGTTTCTCTCCGTTTTTCATTTTTCCAACCTTAATTTCAGTTCTCCATGTTTCTCCATCAATATGAGATTAATATTTTTTTAAGTCCTCATGAAAATTCAGCAGGATTTTAATGTGAATTTCTCCTAATATACACATTTTTTATGCAATCTTGTTTCCCTACTACTTCATTTTTTGTATGCTATTTTCATGAACATATGCATTTTAATGGACATTTTTTTCTCAGTATATGCATTTTTTTTCAGGCTAGAGAACAGTATCGCGAAAATCAGAGAAGCGCAGATTTCAAAAAATGGCAGTGTTTCCAGCTCACATATTGTTTCAGAAAGTGTGGGTTGGGCAGAGCTGCCTTTAAATGCTAACTGAATCAAATTCCTCCCCGTTCCTAGACTGTCAGCTAGGCTGTGCTGTCTGTCCTTCACTTTTCCTGCTCAAATTTTCTTGTTTGCAGTTCTCCCAATTAACTGGAGGTGATGGTGTTTTATTTTAAATCTGCTGTGAAAACTTTGGTGGCTTAGCCTACTGAGTGAATGGTTAAAGCTCACAGGTCTCATTGTAACCCTTTTTGTAAAGCATACCTTTGTCGCAGTTGATGCCATAGAAACCAGGTGGGCAAATACACAACCCAGGCATGACGCAGAGTCCACCATTCATGCAGTGCGGAGTACACAGAGCTGAATGGAGGGAATCAACACTAGAGTGAGATGTTGGCACTGATGCAGAGAGGCAAAACCTTCAAAGCGTAAAGCACATTTTATCTTGCAACTCATACGACTCCTTAAGATGAACTGTCTCTTCTGCAGGCCAAATGAATTCAGAAGTAGTAGAAGGTGCCTGAAATCTGGTGTAATAAAACCCTTGAGCTTTGATTTTCAGACACCTGTCTCTGCAAATAACACACACACACACACACACACACACACACATATAATTTGTATTGAAGATTTCTTAGTTTACAAAAATACACGCATTGTCGCTTTTTTCACGTTGCATTTTCTACAGATCAGTTACGTTTGTTGTGAGACATTAGTGTTGCATGCAGTATTAGGTTGGGAAGAATAGAGGGGGAAAGGGGAATGGTGACTGGGGTGGGGTGGCAATTCTTTTATTTTTCTACTTAGCGTATGTGTGGGGTTTTGTGTCAGTGTAACTTGTGTGGGTTCTCTTTCTATTCGCTTGTTATATTTCCTTGGTGGTGAGACAGGTTGGGAGTGGCCTAGGGTGTGGTTGGTTGTCTTTGGTTGTCTGTAGTGAGATTTGTTTATGTGTGTCACTGTGTGAGGAGGTAGCCATATTGATTTGTATGCTGTCGTGCAAATAGCATTTTAGGCATCGTTCTGCCATGGAAGAAAACTATGGGCTATATCCAATGTTAGCTGCTCGCTAACGCGAAGGCTAACAAAAACAAAACAAATTCCTTCCAGTAGCACCTTAAAGACCAACTAAGTTAGTTCTTGGTATGAGCTTTCGTGTGCATGCACACTTCTTCGTGTGCATGCACACGAAAGCTCATACCAAGAACTAACTTAGTTGGTCTTTAGGGTGCTACTGGAAGGAATTATTTTTTTGTTTTGACTATGGCAGACCAACACGGCTACCTATCTGTAACTGGAGCGAAGGCTAACAGGTGAGTTTTAATGTCGCTCCACAGGGGAATCCAATGCAGCAAGTTTGCCAGCGGAAACTCATTGCTCAACAGATGGCACCGTTTACTGTGCAACCAAGTTACCTGCTTGTGCATTTTATTGTGTGACTATGTCCTGCAGGCAGAGGAACAAGTATACCACTAATTGACTTTAACTTAGCACTGCATTGGATATAAACTGGTAATTTCATACTCTCCAACACCACGACAGCAAAATCTGGTACATCATCTTCCTGGATGCCCCCTTTTCATTTTCCTCGCCGGACATTTAGAGAGCCATGATTTTGCACCACAATTTGTTTTTTGGGGGGGCACGGAGCCGCAAAACATGCATTTTGGGATGCCGCACAAGATCGCAGCCCACCCAAAAGCACTTTTTCATGGGGGAAATTGCATCATTAAATTGAGCAAGATCACAGCTCTCCAAATGGCTGCTGTTCCCTTGTGAGAGAAAAATCAGGATGTCCCATCTGTGCCCCCCCCCCGACACTTGCGGGTTGTGTAAATTTGCTCATCCTTGTGCCTAAACACAACCACACCCAAATGGGAGAAGTGACTACCGGTCCCCAATGCATAGATACCAATGTGCTGTGAAGAGGAGACCTTTCTCATTATCATCACAAAGACCATCTATCTGGAATTTTTAGCTATGAATCCTGCGCCCCTTCCAACTCTACAATTTGATTATTCCCTATAGTTGCTGGGAATTGTGGTCAGTGAGTGTGGGCAGGTTTGGGGCAAGTGTAGTAGGTGTGATTCTGCTTCCTCCTTTATGTGGGTCCAGCCAGGTTGCCCTGAGTCTATAGTGACATGGGCTTGGGCATGGTTAATCTTTTTATTTTCATTTCATTTACATATTTACACCCTGCTTACAGTCTCAGAGGCAAACCACTTCAACCTCTAAAAACGATGGAAGAATAACTCTAGGTGCACGAGTGCTTCACCTAAAATAAATAAATATCGAGATATGCAGAAATGCCTGCCAAAAGCAAAACAGGGACAAATTACAGGCAGGGATTTACAAGGCACAGATCTGAGGAAATCCGAACTGATTCTGGCAAACAGGGCCCGCTGGAAAGGAGAAAAGGCTATTGCACTCTCTCTCACAGGCAGGCTGTGCCTCCGCACAGATGGAGACACTTTCATGATCAAATTGGGACATTCTCTTCAGTAACAATAGCTGAGTAAAATAACTGTGGTACTTTTACAGCTAGTGTTCATTAGCAACAGCCTTTTACTTAATGTTTTGCCAGATGGACGCTCATTCAGTTGTTGGTCAGTCCTGTTCCGTCCTTTAAACCATTCAGCGGAGACTTCTTTATCTTTTTGTGTAAACAATCTATGTTTTCTGAGAAGCCACAGCTCGTAAAATATTTTTCTTATGCGTTTAGATTTAATTTTTGGAAGCGGCCTAAGCCACATCTGAAAATCTCTACAAAACAATATTTTGAAAGGCAGCGACTGCTTGGCTGTTCTCGCAGTGTAAATAAAAGCGCATGAAATAATTGAAGCCTTTCGATTACCTTTTTCGCAGTGAGGACCATAAAATCCATCTGGACATTCGCATACATGCCTTTCATTGCAAAACCCGCCGTTCCTGCACCCTCCAGGACATTCAGCTTCAAAGAAGATGGTAATAATTATTGGATGAATTGAATATGTGTTGTGTGAACAGTCTGATTATAGTCTGAGGTAAGAGCATCATAGTCTACTGGAGATGGAGCAGTGGGAGATGCCCAGGAAGATAATCCCAGTGTCCGAATGATGGACATTTTGGTAGTATACATTGACTGAGATGCTCAAATAAAATGTACAAGAAAACTAGATATTCACAGGCTCGGATCCTGAGGCAGCAATCTTCAGAGGAGAACTGAAGGCAAATGAGCTGCCACATCCAACACCCTGCTGGGCTCTCTGACAGGGTAGGAGTGAAAGGAAAGTGTTATCAAAAAACCCCAATCCATTTCCCGGGCTTTTATTTTCCCTTCAATGATTCTCCTCACATTGGAATGCCCTGATCCATTCCCTTTGTGCCCCACCAATGTAGGAGCTCAGATATTGATGAGGCTAGGGCCAGTGGTGGGATTTCAAACTGCGTGAGACCAAAATTCGGGTGCCCCCTTGCTTCTCATCTTCTGCTCTAAGTCATTGCTGTGGCACCTCCTGTGGCAACCCTCTCAGCTTGGTGCCCAGTGTGGGTGAACTGGTTGCACTTCCCTAAATTTGCCTCTGCTAGAGCCAGAGATATTTCCATGGAATGGGATCTACAAAGTCAGATTACTCTCAAAGAGGGAGGTCTGATCTATTCTATTGCTCTGGCAGGGCCCACCTGCCCATGAGGTGAGCTGAGGCAGTGCTCCTGAAGGTGCCACAGCTGCTCCACCATCTCCAGTGGTGAGAAGAAGTGGTGGAAGCAGTGGTGGCAGCTTCTGACGAGATTTCACCAAAATCTCACAAAATTTTGCTGGAACCCACTGCTGCCTTGGGGGGAGGGGGGGAGTGGAGGAACCTTCCTATGAAGTCTCTGGCTGCCCCGGACCTCCTGAGATGCCCTCCTAAAGACCGTAGAATTGTAGCACTGAGGAACTTTCCCCCTTTCCTCCCTCATCCCTGTAGCCCTCCCCAAAAAACCTCTCATCCTCATCTGTATTCATAGTAGAAATGGCGTCTCAGCTTGTTTCTGGTCTGACAAATGTGACCCGCTATTCCCCAGATGTGTGAGGACAATGACAAGACAGACAAACTTCCCTTCCAAGGGCAGGTTCTGGTTACCTTGCTGACAAGTCTTAAAGAAGATGGCGTTCTGTGGCGTTTGGAGTATGGTATTGCCTTCTGAATTCATGATAATGACTGTCACCTCAAATGCTGCCACACCATCTTGTTTCCCAAGGCAGGGAAATCCAACCTGGACAACTAAAAAAAAGAGGGAAGGGGAGAAAGTGTGAAGAAAATAAAAGACGGTCTTACTGATTATCTGTGAAATCCGGAAATTTTAAAAAAAGACATTCCACACCAATGATAATCTACCGATAAATAAGCAAAACAAGCACAGTACTATGGTCATATTGCAAAAGTGCTACAGTAGGTGCTAATGATTCAATTATCTTGTCCAATGCACTGTGGTACCCTGGTGATTTTTGAGTCAAACAAGCTGCATCTACACAGTTCACGGAACTTCTGTCTCCGCCCGTCCCCCAACTAATTGTGCCAAGGGATGTCAGTTATCAACAAGGCATGTGAGGGTAGTGGCACTGCTTTTAGGCAGTGTTTTTGTGGCACTTATGTGCTGCTTATGTACACCTAACCAGTGTCAGAAACAGGTATCGGTCTGATCAAGGAGAGCTTTCCTTGTGTTCTTATGACTGCCTTGTGCACCAGTGTGAGCAAACCTCGGAAGTTACAATCAATAGGGTAACCCTACAACTGGATAAATGGATTCTTGCTGCCCACCATTAAATTATTCTGAGTTCATATTCCCATTCTTAAAATAAAGAAATGGACCGGTCAAGTCTCCTTTTAAAAATAACATTTTCAACAACACTGACAAAATTCTTCACACTCTGCACTCATTGAGCGAATGATCTTAGCCTTCCATGTCGGGACATTTCCAATCTTGTTTGCAGCCGGGACTTGTCTTTGGCTGACAGATCATTTTCTTTTGCTCTGAGTGATGCTTAAAGAGAATTGGTCAGGGCTGCAACATAAGATCCCTCCTATGTCCCCGGATAAGCAGGCAGCTCTGTCACACGTGGATATAGATATTTTCTAAAGTACAGCCCTATACGTATCAGAAGAAAGTTCCATTGAGTTCAATGGAATATATTCCCATTGAAGTTTGCAACTTTAGTTTCTTCAGTGCAACCACGGCTGCAGGGCAATGGTTTGAAGATGCAGGATGAAGCCACTGGTGGAAGAAGAGGAGTGTGGGGGGAGCACACCGCCCCCGGCAGCACGATCCTGGTGGGGTGCCATTGCAGCTGGCCCCCGCAGACGGCATGCCAAGCCCCTGCCTGCTCTCCACCCCCCCCCCCGGTACCGGAGCATGAAGCTCTGCCACTGGATGCAGCAAACCTTGCTGAAACTAAGCAGGTCTGACCAGTCTGACACCAGGATGGTACACAGCCTAGAGATCCTTTGTATGATGCCCTGGGTTGCATCATGGAAAAATAAATAAATGCAGTAACATAATCCATACTTTGCTTTAAATGTAAATATCAATGTAACAAAAGCAATAATAATAATAACAACAATAAGGGGGCGTGGGTGGAGCTGTGGGTTAAACCACAGAGCCTAGGACTTGCCGATCAGAAGGTCGCGGTTCGAATCCCCGCTACGGGGTGAGCTCCCATTGCTCAGTCCCTGCTCCTGCCAACCTAGCAGTTCGAAAGCATGTCAAAGTGCAAGTAGATAAATAGTTTCCACTCCTGCGGGAAGGTAAACGGCGTTTCCGTGCGCTGCTCTGGTTTGCCAGAAGCAGCTTAGTCATGCTGGCCACATGACCCGGAAGCTGTACGCCAGCTCCCTCGGCCAATAAAGCGAGATGAGTGCCGCAACCCCAGAGTCAGCCACGACTGGACCTAATGGTCAGGGGTCCCTTTACCTTTTTAATAATACCAACAACAATAATAACAATAATAATTTTATTATTTATACCCTGCTCACTCTGGGCAGCTCCCAACAGAACACCAAAAACAGAATAAAACTTCAAACATTAAAAACTTCTCTAAACAGGACTGCCTTCAGATGCCTACTAAAAGTCAAATAGTTGTTTATTTCCTTGACATTTGATAGGGCGTTCCACAGGGCGGGCGCCACTACCGAGAAGGCCTTCTGCTGGTTCCCTGTAACCTCACTTCTCTCAGTGAGGGAACTTCCACAATGTTAACAGAGAAGAAGCAGCAGTGAAGTCCAAATGTTTCTATTTGTACTCATATCTTTTAGCAAAAAAATGGCTACGTTAAGCGATAGTTCTGTCATTTCCCCAAGGAATTGGAGAGAAAAACTATAAAAGATACCGGTTTAAACCAAAGGTGTTAAGTGTTCCAAATGCAACAAATAGATGGGGATGGCTGCCTTTAATGCAAACTTTCTTTTAACTACAAAGAGCCAATGGAAGGCAGTAAATCTGGAGTATTTTAATGAGGAGAAAAGCCTGGTAACCCCAAAGCCTTGGAATGCTGTTTTGTGGTTGTTTCATTTGAACGCTGCTTGAGATTAATAGTGACATTTATCTGCTTTCTTTATGACCGGCTTCTCATTGATGCTTTTTGGAACTGCACCTATTAGGTTCCCCTCCCTCCTTACAGCACATTTTGAGGATTTTACTGCAAAATACTCTGCTAATAAAGATATTCTGCTAGTAAACACCAATCTATTTTTTTTTGGGGGGGGGTGATCAGCTCACTGTTTCTGCAAACAAATACTAATCGCAAACAGACACAATAGCATCATCATACGAAACATAAACCGTTCTTCATTATAAATGCCGTTGTCTATCAGTTCCATGTCATACTTTTATTTGGCTCAAAGGAGCCATGAGGTAAAGTGGTCATAGCTGTCAAATTCTTGGGTGTTTCTTTCCCACTCATAGGCAACAGAAACCTTATTTGCCGAGCTGCATTGTTTCAGAATAACCGGCTCCGCTGAGACCTGAATTACTAATGTGTCATGTCGATGCACACACATACATTTCAAACTCAGCTTACTGAATAATACTACTGCAAGCCATATGTATTAACTTAGCGGGGGCTTATTATGCAGCGCAGCCTGTAAGTATATTTGTATGTCTGCACATGCTGGCCATATGGAAACAAAGTCTACATCTCCAAAGCAGTCTTGGAACTCAAGTCACCAGAACTACAATTATAGAGAGCCTACTTTCATTCCATTCAGACCTCCCAAAAGGAGAGGAACAAGGAGCCCCTTTCCAAGACTGGACGAGGAAGAGAGCTGAGACTGAGCACTGGTCAGTTGCTGAAGCAACTTCAGAACGCACAAAACCTGATCCTTCCACAAGTCTTGTCCGATTTGCATGGGAAATTGTGTTTCACAGCCCCGTGATTTTGCTGCTCTGCAGGCCTGAAGCTCGCTCGCTCCTTCTTTCATCCCTTTCAGATGTGGAACATGAGATAACTTTGACAGCAAAAGTTCAAGAGCTTTTTGCGGTTACCAAGCTATCAGATCATCTGACACAAACAAGCTTGTGGGGGCAGATGCAGCAACGGCAAACGACCTTTCCCATATGTATCTCTCTCGATTAAACTTGCAATTTGGGGGAAAGCATGCAGTCTACACAAACAAACCAGCACTGTATGGATGCATGCAATGGTCGCAAAGCCAAGTTAATGGCTTGCATGTGGGGAAAGGGCTCTGGCAGATCCGACACCAGACACAGACCTTTCCCAGAATCCCAGACAAAAAGATTCGCAACTGGAGGCAGTTCCCACATTCAGCTGAGAGCCATTAAGTGATATAAATCATGGAGCGATGCAGTTTTAAACGATAAACATGTATGTGTGAATCAGTCCTTGTGGGATGGCCACCAAGAGGGAATCTGCCAGATTCCTCCTGAGGGGCCAACAATTCTATGTAGCAGCTGCAACGTATGAGATTCGAGAAATGGGTTGTCTCCATTGCAGATACACTTTTGGCCTCAGTGCAAGACGCATTGTAACCTCTGTGCATGACAACTTCGCAGAAGCATAGCCAGCATTGCACTAGTGCAGTCTGCAGATTATGTGCCTCACCAGTATTGCTGTTGTATTTTTGTATTTCGTTTTAGATCTTGTTGTGATTTATGTGGAAATTCTTCAATTTGGTTGTGTAATTTAAAAAAAAAAGTTTTATTCACTATTTATGACTCCTTTTGTTTTGTTGTAGTTATGTATTTTATTCATGTTCTAAGCCACCTTGAGCATGGTTTGAACCAGGGCCGGATTTAGGTTTGATGAGGCCCTAAGCTACTGAAAGTAATGGGGCCCTTTATATGTCCAACTGTCCTTTGTCAACAACAAATTGTCGCTGTTTTTTCTGTTGAATATGTGCTATATGGTAATTTATGGACCTAATGGGTACCTAAAGCCATTTGTACATAACAAATAGAAGCCTACACAACACAAAATACTGTTGCCGTATGTAGGTTTTTTATCTTATATTTTGGAAATGTACATCCAGGTTTTTTTCCCCTTTAATTTTTTTGGGGTCCCCAGGAGAGTGGGGCCCTAAGCTAAAGCTTGTTTAGCTTATACGTAAATTTGGCACAGGTTTGAACTGGGGAAAGATGGCATGCAAATAAAATTATGTCTGTTTGTGTGTATTTCCCTTCATTCACCTCCTCTGCCTGCTGTTGTCAGTGTGATCATTTGTTTTTCTTACAAAAATACTATACAGTAAGAAAACTAAACTTTTCCCTTGAGCACTCCCCCCCCCCCCAGGCCCATGAAGAATCTTATTGGTTGCCAAAGTTTACTTGTTACTGCCTTTTTAAAGTTTGAGTCTTTGCCACCTGGCAATTAAATACTTAATCACTAATTTTGAAACACCCACACCCACACACCCTTTTCAGTCTGGTACATCAGTAAAGTGGATAGAAACCACCTTGAAAACCATTTTGCTCCCGTCATCGTTCATGTCCGCTGACTGGAACCACCAACTGTTATTTGGCTACTGCTATGGAGATGCCGAAAGCTTATAATAGTAACGCCTTTGTAAGCATTGAGAGTAGGAGTCACATTTAACGTACATATATTTTATGCTTTGCACTTTGGGCTGGCTTTTGCTAGACTGCACCCATTAGCAATACTAACAAGGTTAGCTTGTACAGAGAAAATACATAAAAGATGCTATTCATTAGCTATTTCAGAGGAGAAGTTACATTCTCTTGATCACATATTATTTATACAGAATAAATATTCAGCATTATGGCAAACCTTTCCCCTTACAGATCAGTTTGTACTATAATATTATTTTTTATTCATTATGAACCGTAAAATTACCTTATTTACTTGAATGTAATGCACACCCTTTTTGGCCAAATTAGGGTGCGCGTTAGATTTGATGGTGCATTAGATTTAAGTAAATATGGCATTTCCTTGCAACTCCCCCATCTTTGAACTCATAAATGCATACAGATCCACAAACCTGATGCCTGGTGAGGTATTGTCCCAAGCAGAGGGATGTTCACAGTTGGGTCAGCCATTATGCCTTTATCCAATGAGCGCAAGGACAGGAATTCATAAAAGTATTCAGCCTGCAAGAAAATGAATGTATAAGAGAGGTTAATTTTTATCACATCGGGCTATTTGTTCTTCATGTTCGTCTAAGGCGAACAATACAACTAATGCTTGCAATCGTATGTATCAGCGAGTAAGCTCCAATGAACATAGGAAGACTTACCTCTGAGTAATAGAATTGGAGATTGAACATTGGATTGGATTTTTGGCTATTTACAGATATTGTAATTTATTTATTTTTTTGCATTTCTACTGTATTTAAAAATAAAATAAAATCACACCATTTAAAGTAAGAGTACAAAGGAACAGAAGAACACTTATGCGAAGGAAACTACTTTGTTCATCACAAATTACATTCAGCCAAGTCCTTCTCAGACTAGACCCTTTGAAATCAACAAACCTAAGTTAGTCATGTTGGTCATGAATGTTTTGTTAAGTGAACTTGTAATGTCAGTGGAGATATCAGTCCTTGGTTGTTGTTGTTTTTGGTAGATCTGAAACAGATACTTGAAGGGTCTTAAGAGACCGAGGGGTCCACCACTGCATCTGTAGCCCCATGCCAGCCGCGGCAGAAGGCAGGGACAGGTAAATCATTCAGGAGCTGTGCAACAGGGCCCAAATCGGGTCCCAAGCCATCCAATGATGCCAGTGGGGCCACCTCAGAATCCAGCAGATCCCAGGCAGACTCAACCCTCCCTATCCCCACCCCAAAATGTAATTTTGCCATTCATATATTGAATAAAGTACTTCAAAATTTTAACGAGACATTTCTTTCCTCAAAAATAATTTTTTTCATTCACCCTTCATTGTTGTTATTTTGGTAGGGATCAAATAAGAAATCTGACAAGCTGACAACTGTCAGAGGCTGCAATCCAAATCCCTTGTGCTGGGCAGTAGCAGCAGCAGAATAAAACAAGGTGGGGCACAGAAGGGGCAAAGTATATTTCTAAGGTAAATGTAAAAGTAGAGGACCCCTCGATGGTTAAGTCCAGTCAAAGGCGACTATGGGGTTGCGGCGCTCACCTCGCTTTCAGGCCAAGGGAGCCGGCGTTTGTCCACAGATAGCTTTCTGGCTCATGTGGCCAGCATGACTAAACCGCTTCTGGTGCAACGGAACACCGTGATGGAAACCAAAGCGCACAGAAACACTGTTTACCTTCCCACCACATTGGTATCTATTTATCTACTCGTACTGGTATGCTTTCGAACTGCTAGGTTGGCAGGAGCTGGGACTGAGCAATGGGAACTCACCCTGTCATGGGGATTCGAACCGCTGACCTTCTGATTGGCAAGCCCAAGAGGCTCAGTGGTTTAGACCACAGCGCCACTTGTGTCCCTATAGCATATTTCTAGGAACCAGGTGGTCGAGAAAGAAAACAAGGGCAAATGTTAACGCAGGAGTTCAGACATGAGGAGGAAGCAGGGAAAGCTCATTGTTTGGTGTGGCACTCTGGTAAAGGAGAATTAGACAGGACAGGGGTGTCCCTCTGTGCAGCCCTGCAGGCTTCTACCCATGAAGCTACACTGCCCCAGAGCTCCTATTCCACCCAATGTTGGGTGGGAAGAAATGCTGCTAATGGGGTCCCTGCTGCTGGCAATACACATCTAAACAGGACATTCTGGGGGTTGGGGTTGGGGTGGGGGTGGGGATGGGGAAGGTCGAGTCTGCTTGAGGTCTGCTGGATTCTAAGCTGGCCCCACTGGCATCATTGGATGGCTTCGGACCCAATTTTGGCCCTGCTGCATAGCTCCCGACTGATTTACCCATCCCTGCCTTCTGCCCCAGCTGGCATGAGTCTACAGACACAATGGTGGACCCTCAGCCTCTTAAGCCCCTCTGCTTCCTGGCTGGTGGGTGGATTGCAGTGAAAATGTCACTAGGTAAAGGTAAAGGGACCCCTGACCAGTAGGTCCAGTCGTGGCCAACTCTGGGGTTGCGGCACTCATCTTGCTTTATTGGCCAAGGGTGCGTACAGCTTCCAGGTCATGTGGCCAGCATAACTAAGCCGCTTCTGGCGAGCCAGAGCTGCGCACGGAAACGCCGTTTACCTTCCTGCCAGAGGGGTACCTATTTATCTACTTGTACTTTGATGTGCTTTCGAACTGCTAGGTTGGCAGGAGCAGGGACTGAGCAACGGGAGCTCACCCCATCGTGGGGATTCAAACTGCCGACCTTCTGATTGGCAAGTCCTAGGCTCTGTGGTTTAACCCACAGCGCTACATGCCACCTATTAAGTGCTGTTGAATTCCAACCATCAGATATTAAATACTGGGTGATGTTCCACTAAGTCATGCTCAGAATGGCTGAAGTCCACCGATTTCAATAGGTCTGCTCTAAGTATAATCATCATTTATTGAAATACCAGATATTCAATATCTGGTGAATAGTTGGCAAGCAAACTGCAGAGGGATTTAAAAAACTATACAGAAAAATTGGTACATGTTAAAGTGGAAAAGGGAAATAGAAAAATAAAATCTGTCAATTGTCCGTCACTCAAAAGATCTACTCTTTTGCCCCTCTGTGTAGCACTGAAGCCCTTAAACTTTTTGGTACTTGGTAAGGAAGTGAAAATTTGCCTAATGGAGGCAGAATGCTCCACTCAGTAAAGGACATTGGAGAGAAATACAGTGCAGAATAGGAAGGTAGCAAAACAGGAGATAAGAGGTGAAAACTACAGCTAAATTTCAGGGTAGGTTTTAATAAAAGGCACACAGTTTTTCCATGCTATGTGGAATAAGCAAACTATCCAAATGGTCTGTACAACTTTGTTTATGAACACTTGTTTTAAAAACAAAATAGTCTGCTCAGAAGAAAAATAATTGTTTTGTTTCCTGTCGATCCCTACGAAGCCATGGCATCAGAGCTACGGCCGTACTGTCTGTTTCTCATTGTTTCAGCTTTGATGTTTTAATTATATCAAAACCCAGGTTATAATGGGCTTTGTGATTAAAACAATGTGTTCTTCATCGTTTGAAAACAACAATTGGTGAGTCAAACCAGCAGCTCTCTGCTCGCCTCTCCATCTTAGTGCTGCTTTCCACTGTGTAATTCTGCCGGCGCATTTTGGAAGGTAGCTGGAAATCCCGACATAAAATAGGCGAAGATCCAGGCTGAGTCATTCTTAAGGGAGAGCCATGGGACTCATACTAAGTTGCCAAGCTTATCTGTACAACAACCCTGTGAGGTAGGTTACACTGAGAGCTAGGGTAAAAGGATGATGAGTTTCAAGGCTGAGTGGGGATCTGAACCCAGGTCTCTGTAGTCCTAGTAGTCCTAAGGGAATGCAGCCCTCAACAGAAAAAAAGTTTGCCCACCTCTGTAGCTTGGGCTAGGGGGTTAGCTCAGCAATTGCTTTATTCCACGCTTGTGGCTATTGTTACCCAGCTGTAAGAGGAATGAATGGTGCAAGGATCTTCCTGCTCCAGACTATGGCCAGTAGATTCTTTCCACCTGAGAGGCCCGTACTGCAAATCAGGAGATGCTGTTTTCTGGATATACCCACAGCCACTTGTTGTTCCTTTCAGGCCAATTGGGAGTGTACGCACTACAGATGTCTACAAGCAGGTTTGAGATGTTGTTGGGAATTAGTGCCATGCCTGCTGATATCACAGTAGTATTGAAGGCAGTAGTATTGAAGGATGCCTCACAGAGTTTTCATTCTACACAATTCTTAAGATAGAGGAACGTCGGAAGCTGCCTTATAATGAGTTAGACCATTAGCAAAGCAGCGTCTGCACTGACTGGTGGCATCTCTGGAGGGTTTCCCAACAGGATTTCCCCAAGTCCTAGCTGGAGTTGCCAGGACTTGGACCTGAAATCTTCTGCTTGCAAAGCAGATTGTCAGTCCCGGAGCTATGGCCCTTGAAAAATAAAGGAGTTGCCTCCTCCATCAAAGTTTGAAGGTTTCTCACACACAATTAAACTATCACTTCTTTTGCACATTCCAGATTTTCTTCTGACTAGGTGTGCCAATAAAACAGTAAAAGAGGGAAAGGACAGACTCATAGGCACACAGAACATTTTTTTTTCTGGGAGCGTACCAAATTGCAGTTTTATTTTGAAGAATACACATAGAGATTTTATTCTGAAAGGCAGGAGAGATCATATTGGGGGATTGCAGCTGGGAAGTAGTTTATTACTAAACAAGCACATGCCTGTCTACTCAGATATGAATCCCATTTATTACCACAGGGCTTACTCCCAGGCAAATATAGCCTTAAGGATTGTAGCCTTAAGCCAGCAATGTTACTTGAAGAAGATGATGTGCAAAACCCAAAAGATGGATTCTCACCTATTTATTTATACTTTTTCTCTGCTGCGGAGAAAAACAAATTATGTCAAGCCTGCTGCAATTTTCTTTTCATTTGCAAGATTAAAGGGAACGAGCCTTTGGGGCAAAATAAATAAACACGTCTTTAGAACCGTGTGTAAATATACAGGTTTCCGAGTGGCATCGCTGTAAATTAAAAATGTATACTTAAAGATTTTCATCTGTCAGAGGCAGAAGTTTACCTGATGTGATGAGAGAAGAGTTCACAGCCGATGGAGAGGAGCCCCGACCCCTTTGAATGGTAGGAAGCACGAATTGAACATGCAAGGTCATTTTGGCCATGCTTCAAACTAGGGAGGCCTTTGTTCTTAAGGCTCAGAAGACAGCTTTGAAGTTTGGGATAAAACTCCTCTAGCACACCATTACCAAAGAACAACCTTTCGATTATGATCTCATGAAAGTATAATCAATAACTTACATAAGTGAAAAGTGTGGCTAGAAGCAAAGGTTTTGTAATTGGACCTTTATTGGTTCCACGTGCTGCCCTACAGCTTGCTGTCTTGCACTGCTTTATAATAAATATCTACCTCCCAGACCCTGCAATTTTTCTTTTAAACTCTCTTTAAAATGATGAAACTTCAGCAGCTACTGTCAGCCTTGAACATATCCAGGCCATAAGTGCAAGGCGCTTTTTTTAGATGTCGAAATCTAACCTAGAATAGATAAATAAAAAGCAAAATGTGGGTACCGTATTTTTTGCTCTATAAGACTCACTTTTTCCCTCCTAAAAAGTAAGGGGAAATGTGTGTGCGTCTTATGGAGCGAATGCAGGCTGCGCAGCTATCCCAGAAGCCAGAACAGCAAGAGGGAGTGCTGCTTTCACTGCGCAGCTGTTCTGGCTTCTGAGATTCAGAATATTTTTCTTCTTGTTTTCCTCCTCCAAAAACTAGGTGCGTCTTGTGGTCTGGTGCGTCTTATAGAGCGAAAAATACGATGTTTTCTCCCAAACATTGGCCATGTATTATGTCACTGAAGAGGTGCTCTTGTTTCATGAACTGACATTTCTATAGATATTATGGGCATGATCCAGTCCACCATGAGCACAGCACGCATGCATGGAGGATCCTGTTGCCTCAGGAGAGCCTCCCTCTTCCCTTTCCTCCACCTACAGGTAGACAGACAGCATGGGGGGGGGGGGTCAGCCATCTAATAAGGAAGCAATGGCAGGTAGCTTAGTGGGGGGAGGAAGTGGCAGATGGAGCAGTGCAACATGGGAAATGGAGTCAAAAACATGAACCAGAGGTAAAGTAGTCTTGTTAGGATGGAAAAGAGCAGAGAAAACAGGGAGATGAATGACGATGGACCAGGGAGACAAGGTGAGGGAGGCTGAAGAAAGGTAGCAAATCTTGAGGTACAGAGAGCTGCATGCTATTTTGCAACTGAGTTTCAAGCCTGCACCAAAATCAAAGGAGGCTGCATATGTGAGACTAGTGGAGAGGTTAAGAGCTATTTTTGAGAAGTTGTTCATCTCTTCCTTCTCTTTCAACACCTTTTCTCAACTGTGCCCTGTTTCGTTTTTCATGTTTACAGTTGCCGCCATGGTCTTAGACAGCACTGATTCAATCCACACGGCCAGTTGAGGTGGTAGCTGCTCTTGCTGTGATTTTAATCCTTCCCCAAGTAATAGGATTGATAAGCATCTCGCTTGATCAGCTCGCCTCCATTACTCTGAAAGCTAGTGAGCAATAACCATTTCACACACCCAAACAACACCCTGAACTCAGTAGCAATATTGTGAATCTGTCCAGCCACACAGGCAGAAGCGTCTTTCTTTCATGGGGACCTGCCCTTCTGCCTTACTTAATCTACACCTATGGTGCAATTCTGTGGTGACTTAAGAGGGTTTTCTCCATTGTCTAGGACTCAATGAGTATTTCTTTCATGATACTGACCAGTGCATCAGCACACAGCCACAATCTTCCCTGCACACTGCCATAGACTGCACTGACTAAACAACAAACGTGAATTCTGAATGGATGTCTTCCAGATAGGTGTTCATCAGTATGCGGATGATACCCAGCTCTACCTCTCTTTCAAATCAGAACCACTGAAGGCGGTGAAGGTCCGGTGTGAGTGTCTGGAGGCGGTTGGAGGATGGATGGTGGCTAACAGACTGAGGTTGAATCCTGACAAGACAGAAATACTGTTTTGGGGGAACAAGAGGTGGGCAGGTGTGGAGGACTCCCTGGTCCAGAATGGGGTAACTGCGCCCCTGAAAGACTAGGTGCACAGCCTGGGAGTCATTTTGCACTCACAGTTGTGTCCAGGGCAGCTGGACTCACAGCTGTGTCCAGGGCAGATGTCTACCAGCTCCATCTGGTATGCAGGCTGACACCCTATCTGCCTGCGGACCGTCTCGCCAGAGTGGTGCATGCTCTAGTCATCTCCCGCTTGGACTACTGCAATGCGCTCTACGTGGGGCTACCTTTGAAGGTGATCCGGAAACTACAACTAATCCAGAATGCGGCAGCTAGGCTGGTGGCTGGGAGCGGCCGCCGAGACCATATAACACCAGTCTTGAAAGACCTACATTAGCTCCCAGTATGTTTCTGAGCACAATTCAAAGTGTTGGTGCTGATCTTTAAAGCCCTAAACAGCTTTGGCCCAGTATACCTGAAGGAGCGTCTCCACCCCCATCGTTCAGCCCGGACACTGGGGTCCAGCTCCGAGGACCTTCTGGCAGTTCCCTCACTGTGAGAAGCAAAGTTAAAGGGAACCAGGCAGAGGGCCTTCTCTGTTGTGGCACCCGCCCTGTGGAATGCCCTCCTACCAGATGTCAAGGAAATGAACAACTATCTGACTTTTAGAAGACATCTGAAGGCAGCCCTGTTTAGGGAAGTTTTTAATGACTGATGTTTTAATGTATTTTTAATCTTTTGTTGGAAGCTGCCCAGAGTGGCTGGGGAAACCCAACCAGATGGGTGGGGTATAAATAATAAATTGTTGTTGTTGTTGTTGTTGTTGTTGTTGTTGTGATTCGGTTTTTACAGACAGTGTTTCAGCCACCACACTGAAACTGAGGTAATCATCAATCAGCATCATTTACCACATAGTCTCAGTCATGCAAAGTATGATGCCACACACAGCCTCTGAAAGAATACTTTTGTCATAGTTTAAAAGACCAACAAAGGAGGCTCTGTCATCACTGGAACACATCTGACTACATACAGGAGGATGAGGAGAAGCTCTCCACCACATTTTACAGGGCCCTGTCCCCAAGAGTAACTGAGGGAACTCCACAATGTCCTTCTACATTCCACACAGGACAAATCTGACATCAAAAAATCACAACATTCTTTCTCCAGTGGCGGAACATTTCAAGCTTCTCAAAGATTCTGCAAGTGACATTTAAGCGGCTGTCCTGGAACAAAGAAACTTCAAAAGGGAACTTCAAAATGAAACCACTGAATTACAATGCACACAGGGGTTCAGTGCTATCACTTGTAGAAAGAACTGAGGCAAAGGATTTTCAGCACATTGTATGTGTTAATTGTCTTACCAATGCCAGACTGTTTATGGCAGGCGTGTCCAACAGGTAGATCGTGATGCACTGGTAGATTTTGGGGTGTTCCTGGTAGATCTTGGTATATCTTTGGCCCCTCAGTGATCTCCCCCCAAAAAGGGGGGGACAACTGTGGCTTCCTTAAAAAAGCACAACAATTTTGCCTTTCCCCAAAATGCTCAACAACCTTGGTCCATCCAGTGACAATGGGTAGATCACTGCCAGTTTTTTTATACTGTGAGTAGATCTGTTGCTATCAAAGGGTTAAAAGAGTAGCAGAAACGCTCTAATCACTGAGCAGCTGGAGGTCATTAGGCTTCCAGGAACATGAGTCTGTATAAATAGTCCCCCTGTTTGTTTGTTCTTCCCCTTCTCCCTTTTGGGTGTGTGTTTTGCTGAGATGTGTGGTTCGTCGCCAGGGTTGTTTTTTGGTGTTTTGTAAATAAACCTTATTTTTTGATTTACAAACCGCATGCTCCAGGACTCCTTTTTGGGAAGATGCTGCCTCTCCTGCCCTTCTTAGCTGCTGCGCGAAATCCTCTGCCGTGGTGAGACTTTTAAAGAAGGAAGTGCACTGGGCATTTACATTAAACTAATTAAAGTTTAATGGGACAGGTTATGGATGTTTGTACGTCAAGAAGGAGATAAGGAGAGCAGTTCAGAGTGATTTATGCAAGGACTGGAGTGAAGACAGAAGCGGTTGCCGACAACGAAAGCCTCCAAAGCAGCTTGAGTCCTGCAACGTGCCTAGAAAAGTTTTAAAGAGGCACTGCGCAGTTTGTACTCGCTGGAAGACGTCTGATTCCTCAAGGAGCCACCTCAGCAGCTGGGAGACGGTCTACAGGTGTGTGAGTATCGTTCCTAAGCCCCAGGGAGGATGGCAGAGTCCCAGGAAAGTTTTACTGTCCCGTTTACGCGACTCAATGGGAAAAATTGGCAAGATTGGAAGGCTAGAGTAAGGGTTTGGTTGCAAGCAAAAGAGTTGTGGAGCTGTACTGAAGCACCGCCTTTACAGGCAGCTGCAGACGCGTCTGCAGAAGCCAAAGCAGCAGCAGCAGCTTCACAGAAACGCGACAGGAAAGCCCAAGGTCTACTAGTTTTGGCAGTGGGACCAGAGCAAATGCCTTATGTTTCTGAGTTAAAGAACACGCATGAGGTCTGGACGGTTCTGCAGCGGTTAAATTCCAGAAACACTGCGGGGGCCAAGATCCATGCTACAAGATGTTTGTTTGATTTACGTCTCCAACCGGGAGCGTGTGTGAAAGAACATATTGCCAAAATGGTGTCTGCCTTTAATCAACTAAGGCAGCTGGGCATTCCTTTCTCTATGGAGCAGCAGTCATACATATTGTTGTCTTCTCTTGATAAAAGCTATGAGACTCTAGCTCTAACTTTGGAAGCTATGCCTTCAACTGAATTAACCCTTGAATACATTTCTTCTCGGCTTGCGGATGAACAGGATAAAAGGCAAAGAGAAAGAGGTTTGTCTTTAAAGGGGAGTTATGCTGTGCCTAAGAGTGTTGATGCTGAGTTTGAGCACACAGTAAATGCTTTTGCAGCTAGACACTGTTTTCGCTGTGGTTCCCCTTCCCATCTAATCAGGAATTGCACACGTGAACCTGGTCAAGACAGCAACAAGGCCGTTACCCCTAGTTACCAGACAAGGAGTTCCAGGGGACGTCGAAGAAGAGGAGGAGGTCGTGGCTACTCCCACAGCACACAGCACATGGCTTCAGCAATGGCGTTGATGCAAGGGCGTGGCCAAGGCAGCAATCTACGCTGGTTGATCGACAGTGGTGCATCTCACCACCTGGTGGCGCCATCTAGTGTACGTTTGCAGAATTGCAGACATTTGCAAACCCCTAAAGTTGTGACAATGGCAGATTCAACTAAACGTTCCTTAGAGACTGTAGGCACAGTGTTCTTGAATTGTTTGCAAACAGAAATTGATGCCTACGTGCTAAAGGGACTGAAGGGGTGTATTTTGTCTGTGTCAGAACTTGATAGAAATGGGTTTAAAACTGTGTTTGAAAATGGGGTTTGCACTATTTCAAAGAATAACGTATCTCTTTTGCAGGTGGAATGCAGAAATGGGTTATATTATTTTGAGACAAGTCCAGATGAAGTTGAACAGGTTCATGCTGGTTGTGTGAACACGCCTACCCATAATTCTTGTGTTCATTTATGGCACCGCCGTTTAGGGCATATTAATTTTCAGTATGTTAAAAGGCAACCTGAATTATCAGAAGGGTGCAAATTGAACAAATGTACTAAGTATTTGGATTGTACTGCATGCAAAAGTGCGAAGGTTCATAGATGCAGCTATCCCAGTTCAGATAGGAAATCTGACAAAGTATTCCAACTTGTGCATATGGACCTATGTGGCCCAATGCCTGTTGCTAGCATGGGAGGTTCGAAGTATGCACTGTGTCTCTCGGATGACAAAACAAAGGTTACATGGTTTTTTCCTCTCAAAACAAAAGCAGATACTGCAGAAACAGTTAAAAATTGGGTTCATGCGGTAGAACTTGAATTCGGTACTAGAGTACTTGCTTTTCAGACAGACAGAGGGTCAGAATTTACCGGGTCTGTGTTGCAGAATTTCTTTAAGAAAAAGGGAATTAAGCATCGTCTGTCTACACCTTATTCCCCCCAAGAAGGAGGCGTGGCCGAACGTAAAAATAGGGTTCTGCAAGAGTTGGCAAACTCTATGTTGTTTGATGCTAAACTTCCTCAGAGTTACTGGGCGGAAGCCTGGCAGGCGGCTACTCATATTCTGAACCGAGTATATAATTCGGTAATTGATACTACGCCTTATTTTGCTTTATATGGGAAGAAGCCCAAAGTTAATTACTTTCGGGTGTTTGGATCTCAAGCCTATGTACTTATCCCAAAAGCGTTAAGGAAAAAGGGAAGTCCAAGGGCTAGGAAACTCATCTTTTGCGGGTACGAACCACATGCCAAATCTTGGAGGTTTGTGGACCCAGGTGGGGATACTACAAGAGTGGTCCTCAGTAGGAGCGCTGATTTTTGTGAGCAGTCCGGATGGACTCACTTACACGCTAACCCTGACATTTTGAGAGATGATTTAGGCATTCATGCTGAGAAAGAAAGTCCAGAGAGTGATGAGCCAGAAGGGGATGGTGCACACGGTTCAGATGCAGATTCTGATCACGCACGAGGTTCTTCTCCTAAGGTAGAAAAGCCAGAATCTCGGAGTGTCCCAACTTCGCCAGTCAGTAGGCCTAGCAGACAGCAAAAGCAAAGCAGGTCACCTGCAAGACCAAGCCCAAGGGAGGTATCTAAACGGAGGTCTTTATCCCTAGAGGCACGTCCAGACATAAAGTCTGAGACAGATTCTGACAGCCAACGGTCAGAGGGGGCACAAGAGGAGCAATTGCGCAGGTCAAAACGCGCCACGAAGGGCAAGCCGCCAGAGCGGTTTAAGGTGACAAGTGTATACGTAAATATGGCACAGTGTGAGCCAGAAAGCTATATGGAAGTACAACAGCTTCCAAGCTCAGAAGCCGTAAAGTGGCAGGAAGCAATGGAAAAAGAGATGGCTTCAATGAAGTCTCTCGGTGTGTTTACAAGTACAGAGCTTCCGAAAGGGCAACAAGCTGTAGGTTGTCGATGGGTATATCGTTTAAAGCCCACAACTACTGAAGAGTTGCAATATAAAGCCCGGCTAGTTGCAAAAGGGTTTTCGCAGCGCAAAGGTGTTCACTATTCTCAAATCTATGCCCCTACTTCAAGATCGGAGTCATTAAGAATGCTTCTAGCCTCTTCAGCTAAGAAGGGAAATAAGCTGTTTCATTTTGATGTCAATGTGGCTTATTTAAATGCAGACTTACAGGAGGAAGTCTATATGACACCACCACCAGGTTTTGAAGGAGACAAGCCAAACCAGGTCTGGCGCCTACACAAATCCATTTATGGGTTGAAACAGTCCGCCCGTAATTGGAATTCCTGTTTAAACGATGCTCTAGAGAGCATGGGGTTCAGAAAGAGCGCAGCAGATGCATGTCTTTATCTAAAAGGCTCGGGATGTGAACAAGAAGCAGTTTTGATATTTGTTGACGATTTATTATACAGTGGAAAGGATGATAAACTTGCACAACAATTTGCCACAAAGCTTGGAGAAAGGTTTCAGATAAAATCACTAGGCAATGTATCTGTTTATCTAGGAGTTAAAATTCAGCAAGATGAAAATGGTAACTATTGGCTTAGCCAAGAAGCTAAAATCCAGCAGTTGCTGGAAAGGTTTAAAATGAACAACTGTGCTGGTGTTAAAACCCCAATGGAGTTAAGTTACACAAAGGATGCTCAAACTGAGCAAAAGGCAGAGTTCTGTAATCCCGGGGTTTACCAGTCAGCGATAGGCAGTCTACTCCACATTGCACAGTGGACTCGGCCCGATATAACATATGCTGTCAACATGCTGTGTAGACAAGCTGAAAAACCATCCTCTGCTACCTCTGAGTTCAATGCGTTATCAGATATATGTAGAGAACTGGAATTTTATAAGCAACTGGTACAAGAATTGTTTGGAGAATGTTCCCTACCTATCAGAGTGTGGGAAGACAATCAACCTTGTATTAAACTAGCTAAATCAGGTCAATTCAAGGCGCACACAAAACACTTGGATATCCGTTATCAAAATGTATGCCAAAGTGTAAAACAAGGTTTAATTGAACTAAAGTATTGTCCAAGCCAAGAAAATCTCGCAGACGGTTTTACAAAAGCTTTGAGTCCGCAATCTCATAAATGTTTCTGTTCAGGTTTAAATTTGTATTAAGGTTGGTACAGCTCAGTGTTACGAGCGAGAGGGGGTGTTGCTATCAAAGGGTTAAAAGAGTAGCAGAAACGCTCTAATCACTGAGCAGCTGGAGGTCATTAGGCTTCCAGGAACATGAGTCTGTATAAATAGTCCCCCTGTTTGTTTGTTCTTCCCCTTCTCCCTTTTGGGTGTGTGTTTTGCTGAGATGTGTGGTTCGTCGCCAGGGTTGTTTTTTGGTGTTTTGTAAATAAACCTTATTTTTTGATTTACAAACCGCATGCTCCAGGACTCCTTTTTGGGAAGATGCTGCCTCTCCTGCCCTTCTTAGCTGCTGCGCGAAATCCTCTGCCGTGGTGAGACTTTTAAAGAAGGAAGTGCACTGGGCATTTACATTAAACTAATTAAAGTTTAATGGGACAAGATCGCAGTCTATTGGGAGTTGGATGTCCCTGGTCTATGGCATCAACAACGGGTGGAGCTGTGGGTTAAACCACAGAGCCTAGGGCTTGCCGATCAGAAGGTCGGTCGTTCGAATCCCCAGAACGGGGTGAGCTGCCGTTGCTCAGTCCCTGCTCCTGCCAACCTAGCAGTTTGAAAGCACGTCAAAGTGCAAGTAGATAAATAGGTACTGCTGTGGTGGGAAGGTAAACAGCGTTTCCGTGTGCTGCTCTGGTTCGCCAGAAGCGGCTTAGTCATGCTGGCCACATGACCCAGAAGCTGTACGCCGGCTCCCTCAGCCAATAAAGCGAGATGAGCGCCACAACCCCAGAGTCGGTCATGACTGGACCTAATGGTCAGGGGTTCCTTTACCTTTAAGTATCTAATTATCACTGTTTGTACTACTGAGTATTTCATTTTCCTCTGACACACCCTAACCATGCATGCATATACAGTACCTGCAACTCAGAATAATGTTTCATACATCTGATAAAGAGGACAGTAATCCACAAAAGCTTGTGTCATAGCAAATGTGTTAAGACTTTAAGGTGTCACAAGGCTACTTGTTGTGTAGGATAGCTGTAGTCAGCACTCAACAAACATGATTGTGGGAAGTGGCTATTAGAGCAGAGATAGGCAACCAATTGTTGTTGATCTACAGCTCTCACCAGTGCCAGCCAGTATTGCCCAATGGTCAGGAATTAGAGCAGTTATAGCAGAGTAACATCTGGAGAGCCACATGTTCCCCATCCTTGCCTTCGAGGCAACAATCCCATAAGCCTGCCTTTCCCCCCCCCTCCCACAGGCTAAATATAATAGTCAAATCCAGAAACAAGCTGCGTTTCAGCAAATGATCTCAAAGATGGAAAAAGCCTGTTTCTCAAGGTGAAAACTCCAGACATGGAGGAATGAATGTGCGTTTGAAAAGGAAGACCATTTATTTCGTGCCAAAAAACGAACTTTTGAAATATGCCAACTAGTCTGGATACTGCATGTTTCTGTCTGCTTGCGAGTCGGAAGAAAATTGAGGAGAGGATACGGTGACTCAAAATCCTTGCAAGCTCCTCAGCATTTCGTGAGACTTTAAAGAGCTTCTGATAGCACTAGAAGACTGAAAGGACCTGTGAGTAAATATGCACTGAAGTGTAATCCTTTTCATGAATGGCTAGATGAAAACCTGCCCTATTCTAGGATACTACATTCCATTCCCCTCCCTCCCTCCACCTTTGCCAGTTTTCTGGTCTCCCCCAACATTCAGCCAGCATTCCATGCCCCCTGAGCATCCTCACTGAACTATTTTGAGGTTTCCACCAAAGAGGGGCAGTTCTGAAGATGGCTTAAAGGTAAAGGTAAAGGGACCCCTGACCATTAGGTCCAGTCGTGACCGACTCTGGGGTTGTGGTGCTCATCTCGCTTTATTGGCTGAGGGAGCCAGAGTACAGCTTCCGGGTCATGTGGCCAGCATGACTAAGCCACTTCTGGCGAACCAGAGCTGCGCACGGAAACGCGGTTTACCTTCCCGCCAGAGCGGTACCTATTTATCTACTTGCACTTTGACGTGCTTTCAAACTGCTAGGTTGGCAGGAGCAGGGAACGAGCAATGGGAGCTCACCCCGTCGCAGGGATTCGAACCGCCGACCTTCTGCTCGGCAAGTCCTAGGCTCTGTGGTATAACCCACAGTGCCACCCGCGTCCCTTGTCTTCAATACATTCATCATAAAAGCTACTTTATTATCATTCTTATAGACTATAGATATTTGAACACAAAAGTCAGCTTAGGGTTCTCGTAAACATCCAAATAACTAAAAACGTGTATCCAGCTACCATTTGACAAATCTACACGGATGGGGTTTTGTTTTTTAAATAGAACTATATTTATTCTCTGTTCATTTAAGATGATGAAACAGTGGTTCTTGTCTGACTCAAGCTTGGAGTTTTTGATGTATATACTTTAATCCATGTGGTATACATTCTGCAGATGAAATGTACAGGAGATCAAACTCCATTATCACAGCCCACGACTATGAGAGGGCAGGGGGATGAATTGTTAGGATTACTGGGTAGTAAACCATAAATTACCCCACTAAACCCATAGCAGAGGGGGTGGATTTTAAAATGACAACTGGACTGGCGCTGCCTTTTCTCTCTCAGTACCTAGTCTTCAGAACTCTTTTGACAATGAGATAGTAGTCCTTAGTGCATTTTGGGATGCAGATTCAGGAGGAGCTTATGTAAATATGTTTAGGATTAATTGCTGGTATCCAAATTATAATATCCATCTTATGTGGCTCACACTATATTGCTTCTATTTAGTTTTTGCACTAACTGTGTGTTGTTAACTATAGTATAAGCTTCAATTGTGCTACATCTACTATTCATTTTCCATTGTGTCATTTGTAACATTCACACACCTGCTATCAGAGGAAGTACTGCCACAGCAGAGTACAGATTTACAAAATGCTGTTACAAACTATTTTTAAAATGGGTATATGCTGGGGAGGGGGGAATCATTTGAAAACTGAATGGATTTTTTCTCTCAAAAAACTTGACAAATGAAGGGAAAAGAACCTACAATCACATAGAGAAAAACTGCAAAAAAAACCCAAAAAAACACACAAAGCAATCATTTTGCATTTAGTATTTCTAAGTGAGGTACATAAAAAATAAATCATTTGGAAAATGAAGCACTAAAAGTGAACATAAACCAAAACACTATCATGAAATGCCTGCTGGAAAAAGAAAATATTTTCATCGTGCCTGAAATTCATCACAGATTAATATATAAATGAGCTGGAATGGGTTTGTGAATCACCACATTCAAAATTTACAAAGAACAGAGGTAGACTGATCCTCCATCCCTACAGAAGTCACTTATGGTTGCCATGGCAGCTGCAAGCAGGTGACCTCCTATGTGTCACACAATGAGTACCACAAGAAGTCACCTCAGCAGGGTATCCTAATGGCCTCTTGGTACTTTGGAAAGTTGCATGTGCAATAATAATAATAATAATAATAATAATAATAATAATAATAATAATAATAATTTATTTATACCCTGCCCATCTGGCTGGGTTTCTCCAGCCACTCTGGGCGGCTTCAGACAAAACACTAAAATACAATAAAAGCTTCCCTAAACAGGGCTGCCTTCAGATGTCTTCTAAAAGTTTGGTAGTTATTTTTCTCTTTGACATCTGGTGGGAGGGTGTTCCATAGGGCAGGTGCCACTACCAAGAAGGCCCTCTGCCTGGTTCCCTGTAACTTGGCTTCTCGCAGCGAGGGAACCGCCAGAAGGCCCTCGGCGCTGGACCTCAGTGTCTGGGCGATGTGCTAATGCAATGATGCACCTTGGTCTGCCAATGGTATTAAAGAGGGAATTGCGTTTGTAGCATATGCAAAGCACAGGAGGCTGTGTTCAATGTGGCAGCCACACCACCTCTCACTTGCGCCAGTGTGGCTACCCCTCATACCATTTGCTCCCATGGCTGCAAGCCTTGAAATCTAAATGTTGCCAAAACAAGAAAAGCAACTAAACCCTCTCCACCGCCCGGTTTACAGCACTTTCCCCCATTGGTTTGGGAAATGCGCCCGCCAAAAAATGCCTAAATCTCACTGAAGCCGATATTTGCCAAAAGTTTATGTTAGCGTGAAGAGGAGGGTAATTCTGCAGTTTACAGATATGCCATGTAAATGACTGTGTGAACCAGATGTAGCTTACAAGGTACCTAGTAACTCATCTCTGCTGAGCAATAAAGCTTTTCTGGCAAAAGTTTGAGAAATTTACTGCTGTTTTCTGTCAGCAGCTACAACAGATGGCGGGCACATGCCTGCCTTGCTAAATGAAGTGGGATCTCTACAGCACGATGCTTTGATCTCCGGTGGCAGGTCCACAACACCGAGATGCAAAATACCACAGCAGAAGCAGAATCCAAATATTAGAGGTTCAGAGCTTCGCTTTTGATACAAAGACCCTCGTTTCTTTCTTCCCTTTTTAATTGTGTCCATAAGCATGTTCACATTCCACGTTGCCGCTCAAGTATGGAAGTCAGAAAAGATTTTATTTTTTTCTCCCGGTCTGGTGACAGGAAAGCGGTGAACATACCATTCAGGCACAACTGCCCCACCATAACTGTCTGTGTGTAGCTGCCCGAGTTGGCTGTTGGATAAACGGTGGCAGAAAAATGCAAGGAATAAATATGAAACATTGAGGGAAATGTTATGAACGAAAGTGTGGCTTCAGAAAGGAAGGACTCCTATGCCAAATCCACTCAAGGAAGAGGGTGGCTTATGTTCGTTCACACTTCCTTTGGAACAAATATTTGAACCGAAGCCCACTGCCACACTTTTGTTTAATCTTTGGATGAAATTTTCAAAAATGGAGAGGGGGAACAACGGCCTCTTGTGCCAACAGTGCATTATAATAAACAATCCTTTTACCTTTGTGAGGAAGGCTAGGATAAAGGGAGTCAACCATGGCAGTCAAAATTCCTTTCTTCTCCTCAAACTGATTTCTGATCTAAATAATGTACACAGCCATAGAAACTCAAGTCGGGCGACATTTGTTACACACTTGTTGAAAGAGTTGGGTTTGTTTAGCCTAGGTAAGAAAAGTTCGGTGGCAGGCATGATAGCTGCCTTCAAGTATCTGATGGGCTGCCAAGAAGAAGATGGAACAGATGTATTCTCTGTTGCTTCAGAGGGCATAACTGGAACCAATGGATAGAAATAGCAGAGAAGCAAATATTAATAGAAAGTCCTCATTTAGGGTGGAAGGATCTGTCCATTTTGGATCTCTCCTATAATTTTAAATATGCCTAAACTGACAAATGACTCAACTGTGCTGTATTATCTTCAGTGGTGTGCTGTCAGTGGGCTAGGGGGATTAGGCCAATCCCCTAAATATTCCTGGTAAATTAGAGCATTAAAGTATTAAAGTCTGGCAGCTCCTTTTTTTTATTTATGTATGCCACTATTGTGGCCCGTGTTTTGTTAGCCCCAAAATGGAAAGCAAGCGAGGCCCCAACCAAAGAAGAAGGGCAACTTAAGTTGACAGAACATGCACAGCTTGCAGACTTAACATATAGAATAAGAGAACAAGAAGAACATACGTTTAAGAGAAGATTGGAAAACGTCTATTGAATATATGGGAAATAACTGTGTACAGCTGAAAAGGCTGGCAGCGTTAAGATAAATTCCAACAGCGTAACTAAGTTTTGATGGATGTAACAATGGATTACTGAATGGTATAGTTTTTGCAAAATATGCAGGGATTTATGATATGCAAAATGAACCATGGAAAGAGAAGAAGGGGAGTCATTGATATCTTAAGGATGTAAAAACGAGTACTTTAAATTGTAAAACAGAAAAATTAATAAAAATTATATATACATATACATATATATATACATATACACACACATACATATACATATACATACACACACACACATATTTATATATATATATATATATATATATATATATATATATATATATATATATATATGTAAGCTTCTGCCCTGCTTAGGGAGGGAGGCGCAATGCTAAGACTGAGCCCAAGAGCTCTCTTGTCACCTTCCCAAAGCCTGCCCTGCTTTGGGAAGCTGGCAGGAGGGCTCCTGCATTCTGTCAGAGACCTGGTGCCTCCTCCCCAAAACCTAGTTTAGGGAGGGCAGCACTATGCCCATGGACGTGCTGTTGGCCCCCCACATTTGCCCCTGGCCCTAACTGGCGCCTCTGGCCCTAATTGTTTCCCTTCGAGAGATTTCACCGCATGCTAATGATTATCTTCCTTGGATGAAAAAGTGAGAGAGGCTTTGCAGCAAAGAGAGCCTCATGCTCTTGCCCCAGGGACAGGGAGCTCCCCAGGCTGGTAGGAACAGACGCCTGCAGGAGACAGGGTACAGTACGCTCTCTTCCTCCCTGTACGGCTAAGCACAAGACAGTTCAAGCTTGAGTTGGGGCACCTGAGTGATGTTTGTGGTTGGGCAGTCAGACCAGTACCTCAAATATATACAGTGGTACCTCAGGTTAAGTACTTAATTTGTTCCAGAGGTCCATACTTAACCTGAAACTGTTCTTAACCTGAAGCACCACTGGGTCAAGAGCTAATGAGGCCTCCCACTGCTGCCGTGTCGCCGGAGCACAATTTCTTTTCTCATCCTGAAGCAAAGTTTTTAACCCGAGGTAATATTTCTGGGTTAGCGGGGTCTGTAACCTGAAGCTTATGTAACCTGAAGTGTATGTAACCCGAGGTACCACTGTAGTTGTTATGTACTGAGTTGAATAGGATTCAAACTGCAGCAGTATGATTGGTCCTAGAGCAATAGGATCCAAAAGGCAGCAGTCTGATTGATCCTAGAACAATAGGATTCAGAATGCAGCAGTCTGATTGGTCCTAGAACAATGCAGCAGTATGATTGGTTGGCAGGAACCACCCAATCATGCTCCAGATAGAAGTGAATCCACAACCTGATTGGCTTACAGTAGAATTCCGGAATTAGCCAATCATGTGCAGCCCATTGTGTAAAGAATGTATATAAAGCAGATACTTTGAGGGGACTTCCATTCATTCCTCCTCACCACTATGAGCTGAATAAAGAGCATGAAATCACTTTGTGACTCTGAGTATATTTCAGTAGTCAAGAAGAGAGAGGTGTTCCATTCATCCCGCACACATATCTATCCCAGATGTTCATTTGATTAAGAGATGGGGAACCTCAGGCCTGGAGGCCAAATGTACTCCTACAGGCCTCACTACCTGACCAGAGGAGCATCCCCTAGGCTGGGATATTTCCTTTGGGGACTCACCTCTCCAGCTCTGGATTCTCTTAAACCCACCCAACAAGAACACAGCAAGTACTAGGACCCAGTGACAGAGAGAAACTAGCAGCAGTAGGTCACACTTGAAGGAGGTATCATTATCTGTCTCTACAAGGAGAACTTCAGATCATATTTCTAACCACGTTTAATGGAACTCTTTGAAATAAACACCATCCCTGAAGTACCTCGGCCAATTATCTGCAATAAGCAAAATCATACATGAGATAAACAATCATTCAAAATGCTTCAGAATTCTAAGAATAAGCAAGAAGTGCAGCCAGTAAAATAGATGATTGAACTTGTGTACCTTCATAAGTGGGATCAAACAGTATATAGAGTCATAAAATGATAGAATTATAGATTTGGAAGGTACCCTGAGTGTCATCTAGCTCAATGCAGGAATATCAACTAAAGACATCCAGTCTCTGCTTAAAAACGGAGTCCACCACCTTCTGAGGGAGTCCTTTCCACAGTTAAACACCTCTTACTGTCAGATATTTCTTCCTGAGGTTCAGTCATAATCTCCTTTCTTGTAACTTGAATCCATTGGTTTGGGGATCCTACCCTCTGGAGCAGGAGAAAAAAAGCTTGCTCCATCTTCCATGTGACAGCCCTTTAGATATTTGAAGATGGCTGTCATATCTCCTCTCAGTCTCCTTTATTCAGACTAAACATACCCAACTCCCTCATTAGGCTTGGTTTCCAGACCCTTTAGCATTTTGGTTGCCCCCTCTGCACAAGCTACTAAGGAGCCAATGTGAATACTAGCAAAATTGGAAACTACAAAACTAAAAGTATCTTCTCAAAGATGAACTGAACAGGTAACAGACTTCTAAACTTTCATGTGGGAACTTAAAGGAGGAGCAAAAGTAGAAACTAGTTCCATGAATCACATACAGAATATCAAAAATGGCACAAGAAATAGCACAACAATTTCAGTGATTCTACTATGATCTTTACTCATCACACAATCCTTCTGAAGCAGTAATTAATAGGTTTTTCACTGCAGTCTAGCTACCAAAATATAACCGTACCAGATTAACAATTCTAGAAGCTCCATTTACAGAAGATGATGTAATTAGAACCTCAAAACATGAGGACCTGATAGCTTCACCACAGAATTTTACAATAAGTTTAAAGAGTAGTTAAAAACAAGTAGAATAAATGAGTTACTTAACCTAAAAATCAAAGACAAACGCGTAGATAGTAGAAACGATTCACACTACCCTGCGCCTAACACTCATCAACCAGGACTTTAAAATATGGACAATTATCACTGGAAAATTTAAAGAATAATATACCATATGGACTAAGACCAAGCATCTTTATTAAAAACAGAAAGACTTATAAATTGTATTGCGATAAGCCCATTTGCAATTTCGGGTGACAAAAAAAACCACACCTTTGATTAAGTGGAATGCAGTTTTTGATACAGAACCTAGGAATAATTTAATCATAGAATTGTAGAGTTGAAAAGGACCCCAAGGAATCACAGCTAAGGAATTCCTAAGAGATAGCCGTCCAACCTTTGCTTAAAATCCTGCAATGAAGAGGAGTCCACAAACCCACTGATGAAGCCTGTTCCGTTGCCAAACAGCTCTCACTGCCAAAAAGTTCTCCATCATTCTTAAGGCAGAATTTCCTTTCTTGAAATTTGAATCCTTTGGTTTGGGTCCTACCAAAACAAAGTTGTTCCATCCTCCATGTGACATTCCTTCGGTTATTTGAAAATGGCTCGAATAATAATAATAATAATAATAATAATAATAATAATAATAATAATTTATACCCCACCCATCTGAGATATCACATCTCATTCTTCTCTTCTTCAGGATAAGCATACTCAACTCCGTCAACCATTCCTCATAAGGCTTCTTTTCCATATCCTTTAGAATCTTAGTCACTCTGCTCTGCACATGTTCCAGTTTGTCCATATCCTTATTTTAAACAGTGGTGCCCAGAACTAGACACAGTAACTCTGTTTTTAAATTATCCCTCCCCAGTTCATTTCTCAAGCACCCTAATTATGTCAACATATCAAGCAATATTATATTGAAAGTATTTTGTAGTGCTTGTCTGATAGTATCAGAAAATGATTAATTGAACAACACATTTCTATGCAGCCTCCATTGTAA
This sequence comes from Podarcis melisellensis, assembly GCF_964234715.1. Taxonomy (NCBI): domain Eukaryota; kingdom Metazoa; phylum Chordata; class Lepidosauria; order Squamata; family Lacertidae; genus Podarcis; species Podarcis melisellensis. The sequence continues at coordinate 30,716,845 of NC_138542.1, forward strand.
TAACGTTGTAATGTTACTCAGTCTCTTAATGTTATATTTGCCTTTGAACTTAATAAAAATGGAAAATAGGACAATGGCATTTTAGGGGAAACTTCTCAAAGCTAATATAGTTTAAACCACAGTGTTCAATACGTAAGTCAATAGTCAACAGCACTAAAGCCCTGAACTATCACTGCTTATCTTGGTAATATTTAAGACATGAATAATAAAAAAAACCTCATCACAATGTATGAGAGGTTTTTTCAGTTTCACATCAAAAAATGATTTTATCAATCTACAGGTGGTTTATCAATGGTCATGTAATCACAATGATCTTGTTATTCCACTGGAAGGTTAGCGGTAGTCTTTTGAATTTGGCACATTGTTATACATTTGATAAATAAATGCAGCCACCTTCATAAAAGCCAGTGATAAAGAACTGTATTATCAACCCTAATACTAAAAGACTGGTCCATAAAATGTTTGGTTTTCTATCTGACAAAAAGAACTGGATCACAAGCAAACATCTTTGCCAAAAAATGTGGGAAAGACCCAAAGAGTCTAAGCTTTATGGGAAAACAAGAACAGAATTGATTGCTCAATAATGTCCCATCAGCATTAATAATGACAAACCAGAGGAAAACTGTTTTAAAATATCTACCAGAGACACCTCATTCTGTGTAAACGAAGCAAAATGTATCACTCAGCCTCAGATTTATGCTGGTGATGGCAAGCATCAAAGGCAGATTGCATGCCTATTTTTTGGACAAAATTTTTCAACTATTATACAAGAGGTTACAAGTTACCATTTTATACCCAGTCTCAAAGTGGCTCTTCTGTGTTATTTAAAAACCAAAATTTTACAAGCCTTTTGTGTTATGTTTAACCATTAGTAGCTATGGACAATATTAGAAAGCATGAGAGAATAATTAAAGAAAGTTTGGGAAACTGCTTTGTTAACAAAACCTTCATTCTTCTCCGTGGCCAAGTGAAACATATAAAATTCACAAGACAACAATTTGACTGAAGAAATGGTCTTTATTGTAAATTACTGGAACAACAAATTTCAGGACAATTTACAACCGTTTGTCTTTTCTTTCCTGTGTTTTGAATACTTTGCCTTTTACACAACTATTTCTCGTATTTCTCTGTGCTAGCATCTATTTATAAAAATAGAAAATAAAACCTACAAACTAAGACAACAAATTATAGCAACATTCAAACAGGCAGGGAGATTAAACTACTATCATTTAAGAGCTTGGGAAAACAGAAAATGTTTTGCACTGCTGCCGAAATTATAATCATGAGAGCATCGGGTTGGCATGGGAGACCCAAGTGATAACCCATAAACATTTTTGCAAACCACTTGGAGGTTTTATTACAATTAACTGGTATGTAAATGGGATGCAGGTGGTGCTGTGGGTTAAACCACAGAGCCTAGGACTTGCCGATCAGAAGGTTGGCGGTTCGACTCCCTGCGACGGGGTGAGCTCCCGTTGCTCGGTCCCTGTTCCTGCCAACCTAGCAGTTTGAAAGCATGTCAAAGTGCAAGTAGATAAATAGGTACCGCTCCGGCGGGAAGGTAAACAATGTTTCTGTGTGCTGCTCTGGTTCGCCAGAAGCGGCTTAGTCATGCTGGCCACATGACCCGGAAGCTGTATGCCGGCTCTCTCGGCCAGTAAAGCGAGATGAGCGCCGCAACCCCAGAGTCGGCCATGAATGGGCCTAATGGTCAGGGGTCCCTTTACCTTTACCTAAATGTTGTGAAATAAAGAAAGAGCACAAAGTAGGGCTCCTTCTCAACAGACTTCTAAGGGTCCTTACCAGATTGTGAAAATGAAGCAGAAAAATACTCATTCGTGGGAAACTTAGAAGTGTGATAGCAATGACCCTAGACAGCAGTCTCATTCAAAGATTAGGGGAGCAGCTTTAGTGCAGTGGTAAGAACATCTGCTTGGCATGTAGAATTCAATTCCCAGCATCTTGAGATGGGCTGGAAAGGACTCCTGCCTGCCACCCTGGAGAGCTGCTGCCAGTTACAGAATTGTAGAGTCGGAAGGGACCAGAGGATTATCAGCTCCAACATCTTGAAATGCAGGAAAATGTAGCTGTCCCATACGGGGATTGAACCTGCAGCCTTGGTGTTATTAGCACCATGCCCTACCCAACTGAGCTACCTCAATGTAGGATGTGCAGGCCATTTGGCCTCACTCCTGGCACTCTGTGTGCTAAGAGACCCTCTCCTGGCATTTGCATGGATAGCTGTACATGCAAATATCTTCCCTGCTGATGTTTATGCTCTGTGCACAGATGGCAGGGACATGGCTTCCCAGTATGCATGGCATGGGGAGGCAGCAGCTCAACACTGCATGGCTTCCATGTTGCACAAAACGCTAGAGGGCAAAGGAGAAGGAAGATGGTGATGGGGAGAGCAATTACGTCTGCAATGAGTATTTGAAATTGCCAGAAACGGCTCGTGCTTTTCAACGCTCACAAAAAATGAACATGAATCGAGGCAGTCCCAAAATAAATGTGCTGTTCCTCAACCTAGCTAGTCTTCATCTCATGCTCTTGTGTGTCCAAGCCCACTGACATGTGAATCCACTGAATTAACTTGATGGACATTTGGCAAGGGATCCACATGAAAAAGTGGCCTTAGAGCAGAACATTAAAGAAGAACTATGTATGTCACACCCTGTTGAAATGGATGGTGATATCAGAATGCATGAAAGCTCACTGAGATTGTTGCTCATTTGCTTTAGAGGAATCATAAAAGCAGGAGAGTGCTACAAAAGGAAGGAGATGAATTTCTTCATTAAGAAAAAAAAAAGGATCAGCCAATCTTATCTGCATCCCATTTAAATAACGTCCTGCTTCTTGAGCCGATTCCCAATTAGCTCCAGATCCAAGTTGCAACCCTAAACACATTTAGGAAAGAGCAGGTCTCACTGAACACAGTGAGACTTACCTCTGAGTAAATGTGCATAAGATTATACTGCATGTTGGCCATGCTTTAGATGCACTTGAAATCAATGAGACTTCCATTAAGCACAACTAGCTTCCCCCATTAATATCAGAACGGTTACTAACTTAACATGGATTCAACCATTGCAAACAATGTGCTTATTAATTGTTTGGACGACGACTTCTTTTTTTATTCCACCTAAAAAATACGTGTCTATTCCCAGAATTTTTCCCAGTGCCCTTAAGGCTTTTATGCAGATTCACCATATGTTGCCATGATGTCAAACTGCACATGTGCGTGTTCATACCAGGCATTCCTACACAACTTGTAGAGGTTTGCTGGGTGTACAGATGCTAGTGCCCCAATCATTTGCAAACAGTGCTTTGCAAATTTGCCTGTGCAGAGTAGTTGTCTCATAGTACCTCCCTTGGTACAAACATATCAAACGCATAGTAAAGGTTGAAGGTTTTCGCTTTATCTATGGGTGCCATATTGAAGCCACATGCGGACAGGTAACAGCACTGAAATCTAAGAGCTAGTGCAATGTAGTGAGTAAGGTCACAATTCTGTGTGTGCTTTTTCCTGCAAGTAATCTCCACTGAAGACAGTGGGGCTTGCTTTCGATTTGTGGAACAGACTCCCACGAGTGGTGATAGATCCTCTTTCCTTGGAGACTTTTAAACAGAGGTTGGGTGGCCAACTGTCATGGATGCTTTAGCTGAGATTCCTGCATTGCAGGGAACTGGACCAGCT